>NC_134709.1:53425488-54025488 GCF_043290135.1 Rhipicephalus microplus | reverse complement strand
TAGCTTCCTAAACTGTCGCAAACGTGAGAGCCTGGAAGTACGCTGGATGAGTCCTTTTTGGGACTGCTTTGTGTGTGACCTGCTACGAGAAGACATTTGGCAAGTGCTTTTTACGGAAGATAGTAAGCTAACGTTCTGAAAAGTGGTGGAGCTGGCTCTGGCAATGGAAGCGACTAAAAAGATTACCGCCGAGGCACGTGGCGGTGACTTCTGAATCATCGATTTTCACAAGGTACAAGCTGTGCCCCCGAAAACAAGTAGAAGCTGTTTTCGCTGTGGTTCGCCAAAACACAAGGGTGAAGCGTGCCCACAAATGGACGCAACCTGTTTCAGCTGCGACAAAAAAAAAGAACATACAGAGAGCTTGCCGAACTGGTCGGAAGAGTTTGTCTATGAAGCACCAAAGAAAATGAATGTTAATATGCTGAAGGTTGTGCCACGGAAAGCATCGACACTCAGTCTAAACGCGTGTCCACGGCTAAGCTCAACCTAGTCACCGTACAGATGACTATCGATGGCGTCTTGGTCAACACGGAGCTAAACACGGTAGCGGCGGTTTATGCCATGTCAACGACTGCCGTTCTGTCAGCTCTTTCCTTCAGCTGCACTGGAGCCCACTACAGTAAACCTTCGTACATACACAGCACTGGTACGACCCCCGAGGTTGGCCTCGGTCAATGTGCTCTATGGCGAACATTTGGCGCGTATAAAATAGGTGGTGTCAGTATAGGTGGTCCCTTGAGGTCTACGTTCCTTGTGGTCAATGTCGTGGACCACAAGAAACCTCCTATGCTGGTGCGGGATGGCTTCATGCCGTCCAACTGGACTGGACGAAAATGTGGAACCTGAATAACACTTCAAGATCAGACACAAACGATAGCATCTCGAAACAGAGGCTCGACGCATTGTTGGCGAAGTACCAACGCCTTTTCAAATACGAGTTAGGCCAGCGCCTCGTCTATTTTTTCAGTGCCCGGGCGAAGGAGTGGAGTTCAATGGGAAGCGGCCGTCGGAGCAGGTGCAACATTTCGCCGCCAGACGTCACAATTGGAGTAGAGATGCCGTCGAGTCATCTCTTGCGCAAACGAATGCCGCGGCTGCATTCAAAGCTGCTATACGGCACGGTTTTCGGCTGCATTCGCATTGTTAAGGGTGTAATGGAAACTTGAAAACGATAATCGTGAAGCACTTATTGTTCTGGACACCCAGCTCATTTCAAAGGCATGTGTCATTCGCGAATACTTGATCGACGCACTTGCGCGTCGTCTGCTAGGCCGATACCAGATAGCTCATGCCAGTGATCCGTGGAAGATCGTTTCGTCCCCGTGGCATTCACTTGATTGAGAGTTGCTTTATTGACTAACTGAAAGTCGATTTTAGAGAGAAACCTTTGCCAGGAGCTAATACAAAAGCTTGGGTGCCTAATGTTCCTCGACGCTTGCTACTCTCTAGTGGCGTAACACATTATGCGCAAGCCTGGAGTTCATGCACTAAATAGCACAAAACGCCACTAGACCGCTTCCGGAAATATAGGTTACCATCCGTTCCATTCGCAAAGCATTACATGTGTTGCCACTGAGAAAAGGCAAGTGTCAGAAAACGAGGAACAATGGCAGGTGACTTCATCATTTTAGAGCGTAAACAATAAAATCATAATGAAATAAACAAAAACTTTCAGCTCCATATCCGGCGCAATTTCTGCGATCATGGCCAATGTTTTGAACAAACGCTGTTGAAGTCTCAAGTCTAATGCTGACTCTCAACTTGAACCAAGGTGACAGGCATGAAAAAGGAGCCTTGTGGTCAGGCGGTTGAGCTTGACTGTGTACTCATGGACGCATTGTTGTACTCTTAATATCCGGCTGCTCATCTCTGTTTTTTTTTCTTTTCTCTGGCTTCTTCATTCGGTAGCGAGCAGAGTAGAGGCTGAATGGCTGTGTGGTTCCCATGGGCTCACATTCAGATTCAGAGCGTAATGTTATCGTTGCACACGGCAATGATTGCGAAGCAGCGTTGCTACAAATAGACTCACTTGTTGACTGTTCGGATGCTGTTACTCCCATTTAGTGATACCAATTTGCCAAGTTGCCAAACGTGAAGGGTGTTTTCTTCAGCCACCACTACTTATATTCTATAATATAGTCGGGTTGTAAAGTACAACCACAAATTAGACTGTAGTATGAATATTTATTAGGAGACATATTCTTCTGCCAGGTTACAACAAGCACGCTCCCCCAAACACCAGCGGAAGCGGCGGTTTCACAGAGGTACAGCCATACAGTGTAATGAGGCGATAGCTTTAAATGCCTCATAAAAAGCTAAAATTTATCGCCGGTGCCACCCGGCGTTTTCTCGCGTCGGTGGCGTGAACACGAGTTATGCAAGAAATAATAATTAGGTGAAAACGTCCACGTATGACGTCCCATATCTTGATTGTTTGTGACGTATCGGACGGTCACATATCTTGACGGCATCATATAACATCTTCGCTTGGATGAAATACGGCTGGTCATGAGGGCAGTGCATAACCAGCTGAGGGGCAGAAAGCTAGCTCTGTCTCCAATCCTTGAGGCAATAAGCAAATCACGTTGGGCGCAGACATAACCCGGAGGGAAGTAGAAACCATTCGGTACATTGAATCGGAAGAAAACGAGGATTGTTCTTGCCTTTCAATCGTCTCGGGTGAAGCCGTAAAGGGACTGGTGAGCTTTTTTTTTTTTGTAGCTAATAAGAAATGAAAAAAGACAACCTGATTTCTTCCCGTCAGATATGCAGAGTGGTGCACAACAGTATTATATACTCAGGCACGCAAATTATGAGGATAAAATTGCTCGAAAGACAAAATGGAACGCGAATGCTGTAAAACTTGAACTCGTATAACGAACTGGTAGCACGGCCTGACAGAGCCCGGTGAAAACAGCGCGCCACTATATTCGTGTTACTTTTCATCCTCCCTGCATCCGCAAAAGCCGTCAAGAAGCACAACTACAAATTAACTCGCATGAAACACGAATTTGCAAGCTTCCTAATAAACGCGGCCGTTCAGGGACCGCATCCCATAGTCTACTTGCGCAGCGCCATCATGCGGCAGCGACGAGCGGAGGCGGAGCGCCCGCTCGACGGCCTGAAGAGAGCGTTCGCCCGGGCACTGAAAAAAATAGCACGATAACGGAAGAGCGTGCGTAGCTTTTTTTATGAAGCCGATATTCCTGAAAGCCAAAAATGTTCCATTTGCATTGCAAAAAGCGTTTGCCGCTAAGTTGGCTAAAATGGAGAAACTAGGGATTATATCGTCAGTTAAGACGTTGGAATACGATACGCCGGTAGTAACGGTAATCAAGCAAGACGGCAGCATACGGATTTGCTGTGACCAAAAGACGACCGTTACCGCGTGCGCTGATGTGGGCCACTACCTATTGTAGAAGGTGGAAGACCTGTTCGCAGCTTTGTCGGAAGGAAAGCATTTCTGAAAGATTGTCTCAATCAGGCCTATCAGCAAGTGGTTATGCCAGTCGTCGAAACAATACACCACGTTAAATACGCAGAAAGGATAGTTTTTTTGTTCATCAACTTTCGTTTGGAATTTCATCTGCACTCGTAATTATTCAAATAATAATAGACATTATGCTGAAAGGTTTATGCGGGATTCGATGCTACCTAGACGAGATCTTGTTGACTGGTACAGAGAGCGAAGAACATTTCGTGTATCTACAAGCTGTGTTAAAACGACTTATTGAAATAGATGTCCACGTCAAAAGGGATAAATGTTTGTTTTTCCAGCACAAGCGCTTTGCTACATTGGTCACAGGATCACCGCGCAAGGCATTTCGGCAATGACGGAGAATATAGACGCACTTCTTAAGGCGTCAGCCTCTGAAGACAGGCAGCAGCTGCAATCGTTCCTGGGAGTCATCAATTTCTATGGCAAGTTCCTTCCTTACCTAGCTATAGTAGCGAAACAATTTTGGCGCACTATTACTCTTGCAAACTATTGAACCTATCATGCGATGCATCACAGTATGGCTTAGGCGCGGTTCTTGTGTTTTGGATGATGGCAGCACGAAGCCAGTAGCTTTCGCATTGTCTATGTTGACCGATGCCGAAAAAATACAGCCAGTTTGAAAAAGAGGCTCTTTCAATAATGCTTGGTGTTAAGAAGTTCCATCTCTACATTTTCGTTCGTTCACGTTAGGGACCGACCATAAACCGCTTCAGACAACCTTGGCCTCCACAACCAGCATTCTGACATTTGCAGTAGCATGTTTACAGCGTTGGGCTGTCACATTATGAGCTCACCACTATTCTCTCTTCTTCATGTTACAAATTGTGTAAAGACGAGGAGCGACGTTATCATCATTAGGGAATTTAATAACTGTTCGGAATAAAGAAGATGTGGACGGGTGGACTTCACCATGAGCATGGTGGCTCGTCCTTCACAACATTTTGGTGCCGTGAAACCCGGGAGGAAAGACCTATTGAGGTGAGACGGAGCGGCCTTCATGAGTTTCGACCGCAGTCGCAGCCTCGAGGACTTTTATGGAGCCGCCGTTGGTTGAAGCATATGTGCGAGGCCTAACCCTGCCCGTGACCCAGACCGTGGAGCGTCACATGTCGACGATGCCCGGAGCTTCATCATGCAATGACTTGTGATGGGTAGGACGGAGATGCCTACTTCGCCTCGGTACATGGCCGGCCAGTGATTTTCTGCGTTTCCCGACACTCGGCCGGGTCATGGACGCTCTAACCGAAAGGCGTAGTCAAGTACGAAAGACCGTCATGGAAGCCATCGCCAGCATCAAAAGTCTACTGCATCTAGAACGCCCCCAAATAACTGAGTTGCGGAATATTCACCACGTTTTGACCGACAAGTTCAAGCTTCAAATGAATTGTTAAACAGAAGACATGGTAGATAGCGGTCACTTTAAAGCCGAAATGGAGGAAGCCGATGTTTATGTGCGTAAGATTATTCTGGCGAAAATCAATAAAAATATAAAATTTAGGATGTGCTAAAGGCTTGGCAGGCTCACTTGGAAAAGATAAGGCAAAGGATCAGAACAAAGTTGCAAGCAGAAATGCTCTCTTCGCCTATGGCGGAAACACCTAGCCAATGCTTTATCGATTGCGATATTGTCACACAGAAGGTTATTGGCTCAGCCTCAAGACATAAAGAAAAATGTGTTGGAAGAAGAGAAATAGAGCGACGTTATCATCATCGGGCGATTAGATCATTGTTCGGAATAGAGTATGTGGATGGGTGGGCTTCGCCATGGGCATGGTGGCTCGTCCTTTTCTTCCCAACACTTCATGCAATCAAGTGGAAAGCTGCAGCCAAATTCTGCTCGTGCCTCTCGCTATCAGTTGTGGAGGATAAAACAAAAGAACGAGAGAAAACCTCCAACTCATTGCGGTTGCAATAGATGCCAATTTTAAGACAATAAATTGCGTGGACAACAGCTTGGGACCCCTTGCTTTGTAAAGGGGTGGATTTTGTTGTTGCGGGGTGGCCATCGCCTTTGAATGAAAGCGTTTGAAGGCTTTTTTTGGACAGACTCAATGAGCTCACAGTTCACCAAAGCTGCATCAAGTTCGGAATGCGAGTTATCGTGCCGACAACGACGTGACAAACCATGCGAAGCGCCCCTTCACCACGGTGTCCCTTCACCCTAACAGCACCTTGGCAGCGCGTACAGTAGGTATTGCTGGTTCTTTTTGCTCTCAATGTTTCTTGTAGTCGTGGACGCGCACTACAAGTGGCTGGAAGTGTTTGTTATGCGCGCGATTTCACCAGGCGTTTCAGTTGACAGATTGAGAGAACTGTTTTCTCGGTTTCGTTTCCCTGAAACCATTGTCACTGGTAACTGCCTGCAGTTCATCTCAGAAAAGTTTAAGATTTTGTGAAAAAAAAAATGAACTGTCCTCACGTTCTTACAGCATTGCACCTTCCCAGCTCAAATTGGGCTCGCAGAGCGTTTTGTTCAGGCACTTAGTGATATGCGAGGTTTACCGTTCCAAAACCACCATATGATTATGAGAGACGCCGTAGTGAAGGGCTCCGGAAACTTTGATCACCTGGGGTTCTTTAACGTGCACCAAATGTGAGTACGTGGGCCTAAAGCATATTCGCCTCTATCAAAAATGCAGCTGCCACAGCTAAGATTCAATCCTGTGACCTGCGGGTCAGCAGCCGAGTACCTTAGCCACTAGACAACCATGGCGGGGCTTATTCAGACACTTAAAAGCGCTCTTCGTATACCTACTGGAAATGACACATTACATCAGAGACTACAAAAGTTTTTCTTGCTTATCGCAACGCGCCACGTGCAAAAACTAATCAGTCACCAGCAAGCTTGTTACTACATCGTCAGCTGTGAAATCGACTCGTGGCTGTCAAGCCAGTGGTGGCAGTAATGGTTGCTTATAATAAGTTTGTAGCGTCGCGGCAGACGCGACAAAAGCTGCGCGAGTCACGTGGTTCTCCTTCTTTTCAACGATCACTCTTATGAGCCACCTATCAATGAGCTCCTTCCCACGGCCGCACACGAACACCTGCGTTTGACAACGCTAGCTACAGCAAGCAGTAATACGGGCTTCTTCATGCCAGCGATGGGAGACTTTCGATGACTTCTTCATCATTTTAGTGTGCGCCGTCCACGGCCATGGCCCTTGCTGTCGACACGCTACAGGTTTGATCCAGCGCTCACCGCTATGCAACCCTCTTGCAGAATTCAGCCGCCTGGACACGGTTTTTTTTTCATTCCAGGTTAAACCTTATACGCAGGGTGCTAGGATAAATATATTACAATACACAAGATGCATAACAAAAAATAAATACGGCCGTCTAGCATAACTAAGCACTTCACGTCCTAAAATTATTTCATTGTCAGAAGGACTTCTACCGTTTCTAACCATAAAAGAACACATTCGTTTGTTCTTACTACCTCGAGAAACTTTGACATGCTGTCTTTAAAGTACTATCTTGCTGGTCTCCTGTCAGGGTCACAGTGAAATCCAGTCATTTTAGCGCGTCATATACTGTGCAAGGCAGTCATCATAATAAAATCAAAAGGTAATTCATCATCATTCTCTATTGCCCAATACCTGATCCCATGAGAGTCAAATGGATACTATGACGAAATTAGGCTACGTCGTAGCCCAACCTCGTCATGCGTTTCAGCCTAATGAGCAGCGTGCTTTCGCGGGTTGAAACGTTAAAACAAAGGCCTGTGCACCGAGACACACTGCATAAAATTGCCTTTTCTGGCTTAAAGACGGTAGCTTGTGGTGTAAGTTCAGTTCGATACTGCGAGCACGTACGCGGTACCTGTTCAAAATGCTTAGAACATGCCACGCCGGTAATGGGAAAAGCTCATGACTTCCAACGGCCCGCGTCGTTGCGGCCGCCACAGTGCGATGTTTTCTCTTTGTTTGCTGTTTTCATGCTTCGCTTACATCTGCGATGGCGTTCGACATTACAACAGAATGGAGTGAGTATTCGTGACTGTGGGAGCTATGTGTGGTAGCTCTAGCATGAGCCATTGCTTATTGATGTTAACGTAGACGGCGTCAACATGCGTTGGAGTCGTTTGAGCGCTCGTACTCGCATGTGCTCAACCGAGTGTTTAAGGACAGGTTACGTTTCTAACTCCCGTCGTCAATAATCATTCACTAAGGGCCCCTGACTGCCAGAGGATGGGCTTGTTTCTCAAAATATGCCGGGGCATTATTCTGAAAAAACATTGAAGGGATTTATCAAAAAGTTCCTTTATACGTGCAAGCCAATGCCTATTGCAAACCCAGAGCCAGGATGTTTTATTCTGAGAGGGGGGGTTACTTGCAGAAGGTTTCGAAAATCCATATTTTCAGTATTCATTACTGGCATTACGCCTTGCTTCATCCGCATGGGTTGGTTAATTGTATAAAGTGTTTTGCTTTTGTTGTTTTGTTGTGTACCAGCTTTATGGTTTGTAATTAACTTATGAGGGGTGAAGCTCTTGAAGGCGTGGGTCTGTCCATCCCTTGTATGCATGTACGTGAACGCCTATAGTTCTACCTTTGTAAACTGCCCACTACTTCGTCCTTGCAAACATTCCACTACGCCCCATCACTAATCTACCACTTCACCGACCATAAAGCAAATACTGTTGAGAAGTAGCCAAGATGAAATGCAAGATGTTCATGTACTTGTATCCAGGTGTGCGTTAAAGAAACATAGATTGTGTCACTGTGTACATCCCTTGTTTGTACGTGGCCACCTATAGTTCCACATTTGCAAACTGCCCATTACCTTGTCGTTGCAAACATATACGGCCCATCACCGATCCATCAATTAACCCACCATAAAGCAGTTATAATGAAGGGGGAATGGAAGCGATGTTTAGCTACTACTTACGAAAAATAAAATTTCTCGTATAAATTTGTACACTGTTTGTCACGTCTTTGATGATGCAGTGGGCGATATTTGCGGAGGGTTCACGGTTTAGCAATGAAACCCTCCAGTGCTTCGCCCCACTCATCATCATTCTCTCCGTGGATATGCTCTGACTTTTTTGTCTAGGTTTTCCCAACTCTACGATTCTGTTTCTCGTCTTGGCATCACGTTTTTTATTTCAGGTTCCTTTTTTTGATGGCTCCTCGCGCTGAAAAAGAGCGACAACATGGCAAGCCACAAGTTTGGTTCCTCCAGCCATCGCAACTTAGATTTATTCATAATCATAAGCAACAAACATGGAAACGTAAATGTGATATGTGCGGTTTACTTCGTGTGACTTGACACTATGTACACCACACATATTTTGCTTGGCTACACTTATAGAAGCATATAAATCAGAATAACCTCATTGGAATTTGCAGACCACCTTATCGAGCTTTTTATTAATCAGCTGGAAATCTTGTTTTAAACGATTGTTAATAAACCAGCAATAATTTTGAACAACAATTTTTGTTGCAGTTGCTGTGCACAACGGTGAGTATTATTTCAGTCACTTGCAAGAATACTTCCCTATTTCCACCAGTAGTCACGCAAAGTGGAGCATGGGTCTATTGAGTAGCCTAATATAGCCGTAGACTCGCTTGACCCACGTAAGAGTGTAAATGGCAGGAGTGGCCTGACTTCCCACGAAGTGGTAGTGTGATCCTTCGCACTAGAGTTCTTTCACCCTTCTTAAGAGGTTCAGGGGACTCTCTTAGAGCGCACCAACTCCGACACCCCTATAAAGTCACCCTGTCTCTCTAAAGAGAGTCATATACGTGGCAAGTCGAAACCATCCAAAAAGAGTCACGTGTACTGTTTTTTTTTTATGTAAGCACGTCGTCAAAGGTCACTTTTCGGTGAGCAGGAAAGAAGGAAGGAGTGTTGTGCGATGGGATAGACTTAAAGATGGCTGATAGGTCAGGTATATATGGCCACGCCAAACTTTGCTGCCACATATTTTCTAATAAGGAGGAAAAGCTCCGAACTTTTTGTACCGATAGCAAGAATTTTTAATTTTTTGCTTATTTCCCACATCTTGAGTGAAAATACGATATTTACGAGGAATATAATAAACAGTTATGAGCAAAATACTTACAAATTGCTTACAATAACCAGCATCATTTGTGTCATTTATTTTAGGCTTCTGTTTAGTGTCACCATCCGGATTGCCACAGTGGCAACTGGAAATGCACAAAAACGTTTTAGGCGCGAAGCATTTTTTTACGTACTCCAGGCACTTTCAGCATCTATCTGCGTATCTATTTATCTATCTATTTAGCCGTCTTAGTCTGGGTGCTCTCGTGATCCCTCCCTCTTAACTCAGGGTAAGCCAAAATTGGATGAATTGGATGCTTGGATGAATATGACTTGCTGTCATGACACGAATAACGCAAACATCCCGTCGCGTACGTCGTGAAACACTTTCCGCCAGACGTGTGGCACACAAGCGTGGGTGGGTATGTGACACAGGTATGCGGGTATGTGGCACAGGCACTTGACAGTTTATATCTACCCAGAAACGAAGAGAACAGGCGTTTGTGATTTTAACGCGTTAGCATTAAGAAAAAACTGATATGGGCAGCATTCACCCGACAAATGCAAGGAATAAATTTCAGGGTATAACAGAAATCAAAACCCAGCATTCTGCACGACAATCAGGTATCCTACCACAGAGCCACGCTAGACCTTCGAACTACTTTTCAAATAGACCCTGATGTTCGTGAAATGTCCCTTGTGGTTTGCAGTGCTGGATATCAAATTTTACAAACATTAAGTATTCTAATGATGAGAAGTAAGAGACAACACCTGTTCAGTAGGTTGGCAGTTCATATCCTAATCCTTTTTTTTCTTCATGCTAGCTGAGCTCGCGCCCATGCGCTATAGCCGCTTCGCCCACATTACACTCGGCCACGCTGCGAAATTGTATATGACGCTACCTTAGTGGTCTTTGGAGTCTGAAAGTACAAATGTTCAGGCCAATTGGTTAGGCGTGTCTGTGGTCGAGCGTTATGAGTCACTCCAGTGTCTCCGGCT
Organism: Rhipicephalus microplus; assembly: GCF_043290135.1. Lineage (NCBI taxonomy): Eukaryota > Metazoa > Arthropoda > Arachnida > Ixodida > Ixodidae > Rhipicephalus > Rhipicephalus microplus. The sequence continues at coordinate 54,014,984 of NC_134709.1, read as the reverse complement.
GTCGCGTGCCTGGCGTTCTGTGCGCCGCAATGTTTTGATTGTATAGGCTGCAAAACATGCTTCTGGAGGTTGGCCTTAGCTGTGACGTCAAGGTAATGGCGAAGGTGGCATACTAGGAGGAGGATGTCTGAGAAGATGTCAGTGTCTGCAAAGCTTCTCGGTTCTTCTCTTCAACTTCTTTCAGGAATACGATCACATCCATACCGTTCTCACAAACTGGAGCGGAAATGTTCATTTCTTTATTTTATTTTTTTACCTGCCACAGCCTCAAGGAGGCTATTGCAGGAGTGAGAAAAAACCAAAATCAAGAACAAATGAACATTCATGAACAGTATGAATGTCAGGTGTTTTGTCAGAAAAATGAATTGTTTGCAAGTTTGGATGAGATGAGAAAACATTTTTTGCTTCTTCAATCTCTACGTTAATAATAGGGCGCTGTTAGGGCACGTCAGCGGCATTGGTTTTAGTGAATCGTAAGCTTCTTTGCACTGGCCAGACTTTACTGTCTCGCTCAGTGAAATTTGATCAAGTGCCACCGAATGTTCTTCAGATGATTCTTGAAGCTGCCCAAGCGGCTTCAGTTTTTCGGTTAGCACGGCAATGAAAGACATAGGTTCTATTCTGCCTTGACTTTGTGTGCCGAGCATGACAGGAACTGGTACCTGCATCAGTCCCCACGAAGTTGAATCTGCGGTCCGCTCCTCGAACCGTTCTTGCCTGGAAGTGGTCTCTGCCTTTCTCTGTGACGTGATGTCGGATGCCGGTGCAGAGACTGCGAAGAGAAGCGGAGTGTAAAGCTTGCATCCTACATCTATCGTAGGGCAGCCAAGGAAACTAACTGTCTAGGGGTTCGAGAGCATCGATGGGCCTTGAAGGTAGTGTCCCCCATGAGCTCGGCTTCCAACAGAGGGTGGGTTGGTGGACGCCCAAGCAGCAGCTTCGAAGTGGTGTGGTTCGTAAACGCCATGCGAGGTAGAGACTGCTCGCTGGCAGGGTGTCACCGAATTCAAAAAGTGGGTGAAAGAGACTAGTCAACTTTGCACACCATTCCGACAAGGATGGGTGCTGGATGCCTTCGCAGCCATGCCATGCCTTGGCATCACCGTGAAGGTGCTCGATCGCTATTCCCCATTCTCAGTCTTCTGGTCATGCATGGAGAGTGCCGAGTGAGTTGACCTTCTAAATCCACCCGAAGACGTTGTCTTGATTACCGTCGAACTCCAGTATCGCCCAATAGCCAGCGATGGCAAAGCAGCAGGCGAGCACAAGAAAATAGCTGCGTGAGCTGCAAGAGCTCCGCACCGTTGCCGGGTGAGGCACCCGGTAAACCATGGGCGTAGTTCGCGACCTACGCGGTTGTCGCAGTGCTCACGGTGGCGGGCTGCATTGATGAGGATGCGTGGGTGGCGTCCTCATCATAAACTTATACGGGTTCACTGGTTTCGAGCCGCTAAAAAAGCCTTAGCGCAGTCCTCCAGCTGTGCTCACCATGGCTGCACGTGGGCGGGTCCTATAGACGAGGAAGCCAGGACTCGTTGACTGTGCCATTGCAATCGTGAGACGTAAGAGACAATGCTCGTTCAGTAAGCTGGCTGTTCTTGTTTTCATCTATGCCTTTCTTTTCTACATGCTAACTGTGTACGCACCCGTGTGCCGCTTCGTCCACTTTACAATGTGTACTCCTACTACAGCCATTACGTCACGTTAACGTCAACAAGTCAGTTGTACATAGGCGCCATCCACTGATGCCAATTTATGATGAAGTGGCCACCGTCGTGTGCGCCAGCGCCTCATATTGTGACGGGGCGAGATCTAGGTTGATAGTATAGCCTCCACAGAAAATCGGCAGCCGAACAAGATGGCTGAGTTGCCTCTCGCGCAAGCGTCTAACGTACAGGCGTCTTCGTCCTCTGCGCAAAGTGCTGCGCTTGCTTTTGTCGATGGTGCACTGTAACATCCCTCTCCCGTGGCAGAAGTGCCGTCACGGCGCTTGGTACGGTGGCGACGAACTAGCGTGGTGATACGGTTTGAGCCTGCAATTGTGGACAACGTCCGTCTGGAGTGAGGGGGTTGAAGAGGCATTGTTTAGGGGTGTGATATCATAGTTCACGACACGGAGTGGTCGTAACACTTTGTAGGGGCCATGTTAGTGTGGTAGTAGCTTTTCTGATAAGCCGACTTGGTGGTTTGGTGTCCATAGAAGTACCTAAGACCCCGGCGGGAAGTGCACGCTTTGGTGGCGCCTGTCATAACGGTCTTTTTGGCGCTCTTGCGAAAAGTGCAGCCGATAATGGGCAAGCTGACGGGCTACATGGGCTCGAGAAACTACATCGCTGGCGTACTCAGTAGACTAGTGGGCAGCCGACGAAAGGAGCGTGTCTAATGGTAACGCGAGATGTTGGTCATATAGCAAATAAAAATGCGAATAACTAGCTGTATCGTGCCATGAAGAGTTGTACGCAAAGGTGACGAAGGGGAGTGCTTTGTCCCAGCCATGGTGATCTGGTGAAACGTACATTGACAGCATCTGCGTCATCGTTCAGTTCAGACACTCGGTCAATCCGTTTTTTTGTGGATGATAAGCGGTGGTAAGCTTGTGCTCAGTGGAGCAGGCGCGGAGAATGTCATCCACAACACGTGAAAGAAAGTACCTTCCTCGATCAGTAAGCAGCTGCCGTGGAGCGCCGTGATGAAGAATGACTTCATACAAGAGAAAGTCAGCGACGTCAGTGGAACAGTTTGGTGGCAGTGCTTAAGTGATAGCAAAGCGTGTGGCGTAATCTGCGGCGGGCGACCGCAACCAATTTATTCCTGGAGGTTAACGTAGGAAACTGGCCCAACAGGTCAAGGCCGGCACGGAAGAATGGTTCCGTCGGTATGTCGATGGGCTGTAGAAGGCCGGATGGTAGCACCGAGGGGCGCTTTCGACGTTGGCAGCGGTCGCAAGCAGTGACGTAGGGAACCACAGAACGATACAGTCCGGGCCAGAAAAAGCGGCATCGCACACGACCGTAGGTACGAGAGACGCCTAGGTGACCGGCTGTAGGTACGTCGTGGAGTTGTTCGAGAACGCTGGAACGCAGGTGATGGGGAAGTATGAGTAGTAATTCTGGGCCATCAGCTGCGATGGTACAGAATGTTATCGTGCAGTTCGAACAGGTGAACGGGAAGATCTGTTGGAGCGGATGTCAGACGCTCGATGATGGAGATTAACGATGGATTACGTCTTTTTTCGGTAGAGAAATCACCCAAAGCGTAGATGGAGAGCACGCAGGGGTCTGATTCAAGGTCTGTCAAGTCGGGCGTTTCAATCGTATGGCATGACAAACAGTCTGTGTCTGTGTGCAGGTGTCCTGACTTGTAGTTGACCACAAACGAGTATTCTTGCAGACGCAGCGCCCAGCGACCGAGACATCCAGATGGGTCCTTTAGCGATGAGAGCCAACAGAGAGGGTGATGGCCAGTAACAACGGAAAAAGTTCAACCATACAGGTAAGGCCTGAATTTTGCAACGGCCCACACTAAAGCCAGACATTCACCCTCAATGATGAAAAACTTCCATTCGGCAGGTGAAGGAAGACGACTAGCGTAAGCAATCACGCGGTCCTTCCCGTGCTGTCGTTGGCCGAGGACTGCTCCAATTCCATGGCCACTAGCATCGGTTCGAAGCTCTGTAGGTGATGCAGGGTCAAAATGGGCCAGTATTGGTGGCGTAGTAAGCAGATAGATAAGAGCCGTAAAAGCATCCGCTTGCTCTACGCCCCATGCGAAGGGGATGTCTTTCTTTAAGAGATCAGTAAGCGGTCGAGCGATGTCAGCGAAGTTGCGGAGAAAACGGCGAAAATAGGAACATAGCCCTACAAAACTTCGGACGTCCTTGGTTGAACGTGGTTCAGGAAATTCTTGTACTGCTCGCATCTCTTCGGGATCTGGTTGAACACCAGCGGCACAGACAAGGTGGCCGAGTATGGTGATTTGGCCACGTCCGAAATGGCGTTTTGCAGAATTGAGCTGGAGAGCGGCTCTTCGAAAAACATCCAGAACGGCCAACAGACGTGTGATATGGCTGTCAAAGGTAGGTAAAAAAAGACTATGACATCGTCTAAGTAACATAAGCAGATGGACCACTTATATCTCGGAGAAGGGAGTTCATCATGCGCTCGAAAGTTGCCGGTGCATTACATAGTCCGAACGGCATGACTTTGAACTGGCGTAATGAAAGTGGTTTTTTCGCGATCCATGGGGTCGACGAAAATTTGCCAATAGCCCAACCGAAGGTTGATAGAGAAGTATTGGGCACCAAGGAGGATATCGAGGGCGTCATCAATTCGAGGCAAAGGGTAGACATCTATATGAGTGACTTTGTTCAAATGGCGATAGTCCACGCAAAAGCGCCAGCTGCCATCTTTCTTCTAAACGAGCACGACTGCGGAGGCTCAGGGGCTGGATGATGGTTCTATGACGTCTTTAGTAACCATTTTGTCTAATTCATTCTGAATTGCTCAGCGTTCCTTGTGAGATACGTGATATGGACACCAACGTATAGGGCTGGTATCAGCAGTGTTGATCGTGTGAGTCACGGCAGTTGTTTGGCCGAGAGGGCGGTGGTTAAAGTCGAAAATGTCTCTAATATGATGTTAGTAGATGACGGAGACCGGCAGCTTGCGCTGGAGTGAGATCGGGGGCAACCATCTTGTTAAAGTCATCGGCCGGCAGAGTGTAATTGCGGCTGAGACAGGGGGATGTAGCATCGGTGTCGAAACCAGTAAGGTTGCAGCTGTGAAGCAGAGATAGGGTGGCCAAAGACATGTCTTGAGAAATAACTTGAGTCAAGAGACTGACGTTGAGCAGGGGTATACTCACTGTATTATCAGCGATGGAGACAACAGTGTGAGCAAGGGTGACTTCTCGGGCCATCAGTACGTCGACTCTAAGAGTGACGAGGTAGTCACCATGGGGTACTTCATGTGAGCACGACAAAGTGACATATGTAGCAGCTTACGGAGGCAAGCGAACGTGGTGACGAGAGCATAAACGTGGAGAATGGTCAGCTGGAAAATTGGCAAGCGGCGGCAGCTCAAGCTGAAGAGCACCAGTGGCACAATCAATGAGCACAGAATGACGTGACAGGAAGTCCAAGCGAAGTACTAGGTCATGATAACATATTTCAATGACGGCAAACTGAACTAATGTAGGATGACCGGCAATCGACACACGGGCCGTGCACATCCCTTGAACGGCAGGAGTCCTCCCAGCAGCGAATCGGAGTATGCGGGAAGCGGCAGGCGTGAGCACTTGATGTAGGCGTCGGCGAAGGTTAGCGCTCATTACAGAAATGTGTGCTCAAGTGTCTATAAGGGCAGAAATAGCCACACCATCGACGTCAACATCTAACAAACTTTGTCTCGTCGGAAGCGTAAACAGAGGATTTGTGGAGGAAGTCGATAAAGCAGCGTCACCTCCGGGCGCTCCACCATTTAGTTTTCCGGATAGGCAGGAGCGGGGTTGAACGGGACGACGGCCTGCGAGTCCTCGGTGAGAGAGCGAGACGACTGGCGACGTCCTGGAGGCGAACGCGACTGACGACCATGCGGTGACAGAGATCCGCTGTTGAACCTTCTGTAGTTGTTTGGCGAAGAAGGCTGCGCGGCAGATGCAAAGCGGGTGCTGTCCTGTCGGTAGCAAGGTTCAGACGACGCCCGAGGGGGCGAGGACCAGTGGTAATTGCAGTACCAGATGACATGACTGATACGGTGGCAATGAAAGCAAATTGGTCGGTTGTCGGTGGTTCTCCACGCAGCAAGGTTGCGAGATCAAGCCGTAAACTGCTGCTCGTGATAGGACGAGGGTGGACGCCATGGAGCTCGCTGTGGGCTGGGCAAAGTGCACACCGAGGGAATACCTATGCTGGCGAGTTCTTGGCGGACGATGGCTTGAACCATGTTAGCAGTGAGTGGTTTCGTTTCACTTGCAGCAGTGTGAGCCGGAACAGGGGTAATGGCTTCAAGTTCACACCGTACAATTCAGGTCATTTGATCTGATGAAACTGGACGTGGCGGCTGTGTTCTTGCACGATCTTCGCAAGACGACGTTGCAGCTTTATTCGGAAGGCGGGCAAACACGCTGTCAATGCGCCGGTTCTCCGCTAGCCCAAAGCGCTGGCAATCCTTTATAATGGCGTCCACTGTAGAATAATTTTAGCAGATGAGGAGTTTGAATGCGTCGTCCGCAATCCCCATAAGAATATGTCCAACCTTGTCAGCCTCCAGCATCTCGGCATTGGCTTTGTGACAAAATGCTAACACATCTTCTATATACGAGACGTACGACTCCGTCGAGGTCTGCGCCCTAGACGCGAGCGTTTTGTTCACGGCCTTTATTCTTGTAACAGGCTTCCTGAACAGGTCCAACATTTTCTCCCTGCACATTGCCCAACTCCCAAGTTCTGCTTCATGGTTCTCATACCACTATTTGGCGGCTCATCTAAGATAGAACAACAGGTTCGCCAGCATCAGAGTCGGGCCCCATCGGTATCGAGTACTCACACGTTCGTACTCTGCCAGCCAATCTTCAACGTCCACTTCATCTGGATCGCTGGAACCGCTAAACGTGCCAGGATCTCGTGGGGGTTCGAGCATGAAGGTTGTGGTCGCAGGAGGAGATGTAGTCACCGCATCATCTTCAGCCGCAGGAACACCAGGATTAGATGAGGACGCCGTATTTTTCGTCATCGTTGCAGAATGACCCTTCAAACGACGGCCACTGCGAAGATCCGTTGCGAGGCGGTTACCCAGCACATCCACCAAATGTGATGGGGTGAGATCAAGGTTTATAATATAGCGTCCACAGATAATCGGCAGCCGAACAAGATGATTAATTTGCCTCTCACCCAAGCGTCTAACGCACAGGCGTCTTCGTTCTCTTCGCAAAGGGCTACGCTTGCTCCTGTCGATGTTGCACCGTAACAATATCAATGTACCACACCTCGTGTTGCTACTATGCATGTTGCCGTTAAAGTCATTTTTCGCATCCACAATGTTGATGTGGGAAAAGGACCAAGCAGGTCTAACCCAAGGCGATAAAATGCTTCCCCGGGTATGTCGATTGGTTGAAGATAGCCAGCGTGTAGCAGCGACGGTGTTTTACGACATTGGCCTAACTCACGTGTGGTCACGTATAGGCGTACTGAGCGAGCAAGGTCTGGCCAGAAGAAACGATGGCATACGCGCTCGTACGTGCGAGACACGCCAAGGTGTCCAGCTGTGGGAGCGTCATGAAGCTCGGTTAGAACACCACTCCATAAATGCTTAGGCACAACAATGAGAAGGTCATACCCGCCAGGTCGAAAATTGCGATGGTATAGGACACTCTTTAGAAAAACAAGGTAGTGGGCGGAAGCATCATTTGGGGAGCATTCCGTATGGCTGATGATGTCAATGAGCACTGTATCCAGTTTCTGTTTTTCGCCATTGCTAAGGAAGTCGGACAATGACAAAATGAAGGGCTCCCTGGACGCGTCAGTGTGCTCGGGATTGTCTACAGGGTACCAGGAGAGGCAATCGGCATCATGGTGCAGGCGGCCATATTTATGACAAAGGCACCCTGATGAATCTTTCAGAGTGTTCAGTCAGGAGAGGGTGTGGTGGTTGGTACCCACCAAAAATTGGTGTCCGTATAGATAAAACCGAAATATCGCCACCACCAGAACGAGAGCCAAGCATTCACGCTCTGTGATAGAATAATTACTTTCAGGGGCGGACAGGCGGCGGCTGGCGTATGCAATATCGCAATCCTGTCCACGTTGTGTCTGAGCCAGCACCGTACCAACGCGATGTCCACTTGCATCTACGGATTTCTGTTAGGGAAACAGGGTTGAAGTGTGCCAGATTCGGAGGAGTCGTGAGAAGAGTGATCATAGTCAAGAACGCAGAAGCCTCTTCGGAGCCCCATGAAAACGGGACATTTTCCTTGAGTAGCTGCGTACGAAACCTCGCTACGTGCTCGAAGTTTTTCACGAAGCGTCGGATGTAGGAACATAGTCCGATAAAGCTGCGTACATCCTTCGCAAATCGTGGTACAGGAAAGTTTTTGACGGCACTGATTTTTGCCGGGTCTGGTTGTACCCCACTGGCGTCGGCTAAATGACCAAGTACTGTGATTTAGTGGCGTCCGAAATGACATTTGGACGAGTTTAGCTGGCAGCGCGACGGAAGATGCCCAATATGTTCAGAGGTGCTCTATATGAGTTTCAAATGTTTGTGAAAAAACGACAACGTCATCCAAGTAGCACAAACAGATGGACTGCTTGAATCCTCTGAGCAGGGAGTCCATCATTCTTTTGAAGGTGGCTGGAACGTTACAAAGGCCAAAAAGAATGCCCTTGAACTGATATAGGCGATCGGAGGTGATGAATGCCGTCTTTTCATGGCTCATTTTATCTACCTCAACCTGCCCGCAGCCGGAACGAAGGTCTACGGAGGAAAAATAGTGGGACTTATAGAGGCAATCAAAGGCATCGTCTATGCGTGGCAGAGGGTACACGCCTTTTTCGGTAATTTTGTCTAGGTGTCTATAATCTATGCAGAAACACCATGCGCCGTCTTTTTTTCAGGCCAGCACGACAGGAAAATCAAAGTACTGCAGGATGGCTCAATAATTTTTTTGGCGAGCATTTTGTCGACCTCACTTTGAATAATGTGACGCTCGGTCACCGACACACGATATAGACGCCTATAAATAGTATGCTCATTACCAGTGTTGATGTGGTGGGGCATACAGTAGCTTTCCCCAATGCAGGGCCACTGAGGTCGAAAACGTCGATGTAGGACAGCAGAACCCGGTGGAGCTCGTCAGTGTGCTGCGGCGTTAAGTGGAAAGCGATCATTGAGCTAATAGCACTGCCGGAGCAAGTGTCAGATTGATATTGAGCGGGGGGGTCAAAAGGAGTGGCCATCGCTAAAACATTTACCACGTTGTCTTCTAAGGCGCAGAGGAACGCCAGAGAGATCACTTGTGGCAGCATTTGAGGTATCAAACTAAAGTTGACAACTGGGAGGCATGTGGAATACCCTGCGATGGACAAAATGATGTGCGGTAATGTAATGACGCGGTTGATGAGGACATCGAGGATAGGGGTCAGAATATAGTCACCGTCGGGAAATGGTGGTATTAGCACGAGCTCTACGCAAGTCAGTGTTTTGCAGGGAGGCGCGCATGTCCCATTGTGCAGAGGCGACTCAGCCGTTGTGCAAGAGGTTCTGTTGCGGGCAAGTGTAGAAAGAGCGTACTGGTTGTACATATAGGGGCAGAATGCGCGGACAGGAAGTCGAGGCCTAGGATTATGTTGTGGGGGCATTCATCAAAGACGGTGAAGAGAACAACCGTGTGTCGAGCCGCAATGCATAGACGAGTGGAGCACATTCCAATGATAGATGCTATTCTGCCATCTGCCACACGGGCGAACTGAGTGGTCGCAGGTGTGAAAAACTTCTTGAGCTTGCAGCAAAATCACTCGTCGTCACAAAACGTTGAGCGCCAGTGTCGACAACAGCAGTCACATGCACGCTGTCTACGAGAACGTCAATAAGGTTCCGTCTTGTCTGTATGGTCAAAAGAAGTTTTTCTGCCAGTCTGAGCGATGCAGCGCCACCTTCAGGGGCTGCAACACTTAGTTTTCCGTCAGAGAATTTCGTGGGAAGGTGAGTGAAGAGGGTTGGTGGGGCAATGGAGAACGACACTGGCGATGGGGGGGGGGGGGGATAGTGGGAGTAGCAGTGGTCATTAGCAGGTTCCTTGGCGAAATGGTCGGAGCTATTCTCATGGTGATAGCTGAGACGTGCATGGAAAGTGCGTGGGAAATCTTGTGCAAGAGGATCCCAGGGACATCTGCGATGGCGAGAAATGTGCCCAATTCAATGACACGAGAAGCATGTAGGCTTGTCATCGTGTGTTCGCCAAGCGGACGGATTACGGAACGTTCAGGGAGAGCCGGTCGGGAAGGGACGTGCAGGCGTGTATTGAGGCTGGAAGACGGTGCAGGGAGGCGGTAATATAGAACGAATTCCCAAGAAGGCGGTTTTCTGCTGGATGACTGCCTGAATGAGGGGCAACACAATTGAAGGAGAGGGGTCAGGGGACGTTTGTCTCACCATGGCGGGAGCGGCCGCTTCAAGTTCCCGCCTGACGAGTTGCGTCAAGTTGTCACAGGTGTCCGGTGGACGATATGGGTCGAGACACGAGGACGTCGCGGCGGCATTGGGTAGGTGCTGGAACTGATGGGAGAAGCGCCTGCTTTTATCTTCTTGCAGCTGACGGCATTCTTGAATAGTGACATCAACAGATGATACATTAGTGAATACCAACAAGCTAAACACATCGTCGGCGAAACCCCTAAGTATATGCGCAATTTTTTTAGGTTCAGGCATGTTCTCGTGAGCCGTGCGGCATAGGGCGAGGACACCTTGGATTTAGCTTATGTAGGGCTCGGTGCAAGTTTGTGCGTGAGCTGATAACTCAATCATCGCGGCTTGTCGACAACCATACGGGTTTCCAAAAAGCTCACGGATCTGTGCTTTGAAGCTGTCCCGGCTGGTAATGTTATGCTCGTGGGTATCGAACCAGACACGAGGGGTTCCCTCGAAGTAAAAAATAACGTTCGCGAGCATGAGTGTGTGGGGTCCCACCTATACGTGGCGCTGACTCGTTCGTAGAGGTGTAGCCATTTGTCGACGTCCAAACCCTCGCGGCCCGAGAACACACCGGAGTCTTTGAGGGCAAGAATCATCAAGAAAGTGGTTGCGGCCGCTAGGTTGCCAGGCAAGGCACGAGGCTCGTAGGCCAGAAAGGATGTAAGCGAGTCTTGAGTGGTCATGTTGAAAGCCGCGAGGGAGCGTCCGCTTCAGAGTTCCGTGGTGAGGACGGAGATCGCACCACTCCACCAAATATGTTACAAGAAGGAGACTGTCTCGGAAGAGTAGTAACAGATATATTTACAGCCGGTCAAGCAGGCAGCGCCTGCGGCACATATTAGCTCACGCCCGTCCATCTCCTTTGTCCTCTTCAGCTCCATGCTATTGACACGTAGCAATATAAAACATATGCAGCTGCCTAACGTACGTCTGTGCATTCATTTGTAATATCAGCGTCAAATAAAACCCAAACAGTGGCAAGCATTCGCGATGGTATAGTGTGTGCCATCCAGTTATCACAATTTACAGCAACGCGCATTCTCTTTGGCAGCTCTGCCCATATACGCGTGCCTGTCCATGGTGAGACGTGGTCTGCGAGCAATATACCATCGCGAAGGCTTGGCGCTGTTCGCTTTTTATTTGACGCTGATAGTACATATCCCTAGCGCCGCTTCATAACGTCACGCTCATTAAAATATTACAACACAGTCACACGTCATCCGCTTGGTTTGCACACCATCAATTGCCAACTGACGGCATCTGCTGAATCTTAAAACTAGTGCTGGCGAAAACGACGCTATATGCATTTCGGGGAAGTTTTGTTCTTCATATGACCTTCCGTGGTGTGTAACCAAAAGATAAGTTTGGCAGTGACAAAACAAAAATTCTTGGCTATTTTAACCACAGGTCTCTCGCAATAGAATAAAAACGTTTACCCTTAAATATCCACCGCACACTAGAAAGTTAATTTTTAGAATGCAGTTGCACAAAGGAAAATTAAATATCACGTAAGATAACAAAATGACCGCACTAATTTTTTTATCCAGTAGACAGCACACCAGGCAAGCAACATTTTTGACAAAACAAACTAAAAGGCGGAAGAACATAGCTTAGAAAGTAATCGTAAGATCGAATGAAGCATGGCTGGTAGACCTTTTAAATTTCTTTAAAAATTTTACATATTGTTCTTTGACCAGCCAAAAGAGGAGAACCGCGATTGGTCTTGCTTAAAAAAATTTTTCGAAACACAGTAAATAATTAAGTATGGAGAGATGGAAAGCCACGCTTACCTGTTCTGTTTTTTTTTTAATTTAGCAATGAAAACACAAAACATACTCGATTTGCGAGCCTAAAATTTATTTGGCTACATAAAGGCGTAGTTGGGCTTCGTTACAGTATATTTTGATTGTCTGCATAGGGTACATTCTTAAAAATAAAAATTCTCAAAATTGACCTAGAAAACATTTTCCTGTCTAGCTTGAACACCTTCATTTCACCAAGACCTTAGGGCAGAGCGGTGAAAACTCCGCATCATTTTCTCAGCATGCTTACTTTTAAAACTGCAAGGCTTCTAATAATAGCACTTTTCAAAAAAAAAGATTTAATCACGCTAACTTCAAGAAAAGAGCATGCTGCAGAAACTTCGCACGACGAATAAAAAACATTTTTGATATTTTTAAGCGTTCCCCACTTATTCAACTGCACATCCGCTTTCATCAAATGAAATAATCGACAAAACATGTTAAATTATATGGCTTTGCTTTCAATCCTTCCGCTAGGGCATTTTCGACGGGCCGTAACTTCAAGCAAAATCGTTTAATGTAACATGTTTTTATTGATTGTGAAATCTAGTGTGCAGTAGAATAAGTGGGAAAAGTATAAAAATTATCAAATTTTTTTTTCAGCGTCATCAGAAATTTCTCTTGCATGCGCTTTTCTCGAAGTTAGCGCGATTATATCTTTTCATTGAAAAGTTATATTATTATTATGAAGTCTTGGTTTGTATGACCTTTATTAGGCCCGAGGAACCCGCAGCCGACAGCTACGATGAATGAACCAAGATGATGATGCTACGCGACAACGATGAGGATGCATGAGCCACACATGATAATGATGATAATGTACAGGTGAAGAGGATGCGTATACAAAATGCCCACACCAATCCCCCCCCCCCCATGAAAGCGACCAGTGTGGCCGCGGCAAGTCAAGGAGACAACGTCGCATGAAGGGCTTCATATGGGAAACATGGACGACCTCTGTAGTTCGATAACGGCGGTCTGCTGGGGCTAAAAGTGGCGTCAGGCAATAATTCACTGGCGAAGTCTCTTCAAGAACTGTGTACGGCTCGATAAATCGTGGCTGAAATTTGTCACACAAACCAGGTGTGCGAATAGGCGTCAAAAGGAGCACTTCGTCTCCAGGTCGGAAGTATACAGCACGATGCGATTCATCATAAACTAGCTTTCTGTCTTGCTGTCGGGCTTCACTGTTTATACGAGCACGGTGGCGGCATTGTGCGAGTCGTAAAACGTATTCCTCTGAAGAAGATGCAGATGAATCCGCTTGGCAGGTAAAGAAACAGACGTCCAGGAAAGAAGCCGGGGAGCGTCCATAAACTAGGTAAAATGGTGGGTAGCCGGTTGTCCGCTGAATGGCCGTATTGTAGGCGAAAGTGATGAATGGTAAAACTACGTCCCCATTTTTGTGGTCTGGTTAAGGGTTGGATTATCTCCCGTTGAAGCATATCGTCTGCTTTTTCTTCAATGATTTTTCGTTCGGCTAGAGATACGCGGTACGGACGGTGGTGCACAATGGATCTTCTGTTGGTCTGAATACGATGTGCTGTAACGGTTGTCTGGCCCAGAGCGGATGAACGAACGTCAAAGGAGTTTGAATGTTTTTCCAACAAATCATGCAGCTGCTGCTTCTGTGAGTCTGTCAAGTCTTTGTTGATGGCTGCTGTAAAGGCCGAGGAAGCAGCATGATCTGCAGGATGGCTTTTAGAGGAGACAGGGGCAAGAGTCACAACGCACACGGGCTCCAGATTGGCAACGCAGGCGACAGTAGTGCCCCGTGGCAGTGAAATTTTATCTGGTGGGGTGTTGGTAGCAGCGAGGACAGTTGATTCATTGTTGAAGCGAGCCACACCTGATGTGAGAGCTATGCCTTCATTAAGGCAACGGGGTGACGGAGTGACCAAAATGCCACCAGAGTCGACGTCGTTGGACAAAACTGTGACTAATTAATGTTCGTGTGGTGGTAACTCGATGTCTACAGCAGCGATGAGTCGAAGTGGCCTGTAGGTTTCATCTTTGAGCAAGTGGTCTGTGTCAGTAAGATGGACGACAAGCTATGCACAACAAATAGCCGCAGAAGCAGAGAAAAGGAAGTCCCAGCATAAAATGAGTTCGTGGGAACACGGGGATAGCACAGCAAATTCTATATGATGAACTTTGTCGACTAGTACACGGGCAGTACCGAGAGTGGAAGGGCGAATCATTGTTCCCTGGGCTGTAAGCAGTGTTGGTTCATCTTAAGGCGTGAATTTTCAAAGACGGGTACACAAATCAGCACGAATAACCAAAAACGCAGCCCCAGTGTTCAACAAAGCATTAACGTCCACTTCCTCAACTGTGACCGCAATCATATTGTAAGGGCGCGCTGGAGGAATTAGAGTCCTGTGTTGGAATGCAGTTTGTCCTCCAAAAACTGCATCGCTTAGTTTTCTGGACACCGTTCAGAAGCGAGGGAAGCAGGCTGAAGAGGAGAACAGGAGCGACGGTAGGGTGATGGTGAACGGCGTCTGGTTGATCGATGACTACTGCGCAGTTCACGCGATGCTGGCGGAGACGGAGACCGACGCGGCGGTGACGAATAACGGCGGCCCTGGTACAAGGCTCCTGCGGTATACTCCCGCTCACGTATGTCGTACCCTCGACGCTCGTCTTGTTGGCGCTTGTGGCAAAAGCGTGAAATGTGACCACGATAGCCGCAATAATAGCACGTAGGTCGAGTCAATCGATAAGGAGGGTAGTAGCTTGTGCTAACTGCACTGGGAGAGAGAGCAGTGAGAGGGACAGATGACGGCTCAGGCGGTGGTGATGGAAAGCTCGTGGGAAAGCTTGTGGGAGGTGTGGCAGCAACCGAAACGTACGTTCGTGGCGGGGACGTAGAGCTGACGGTGCCTGGTGGCGCGGTGGCGGTGTGCGGGAATGATGGGAGAGTACGGGAATGATGGGGTGTGCGGGAATGACGGGAGAGTGATGGGAATGATGCGACAGTGGGCTGCTGGTGGGTCATGTGTGTCATGGACGTGAGCTCCTCCCTGATGACATCCCGCAATGGCATTGAAGAAGACTGAATAGGACACACTGAAGGTAGTGTGAATCCCATTGATTCTAATTCTTCGTGTATAATCACCCTCATCGTGTCTCATAGGTTTGGATCCGCCGTAATACGGGCCGCGTCACTGTCCGGTTGTAGGCGCATCGACTCAAGTTCTTCGAGGCGCTGTCAGGTTGTCGCAAGGTCATCAACGGTAGCTGGATTCTAGATTGCAAGGGCGTTGAATGCGACGGGTGCAATTCCCTTAAGAAGCTGGTGCACCTTGTCTGACTCTTTCATTTGTGTGTCAACCCGGCGGCAAAGTGAAAGAACATCCTCGATGTAGGATGTATACGACTCCCCGATGTGCTGTTTCCGATTCGCGAGAGCTTTCTTTGCGAGAGCCGAACGAACAGCCGGTGTGCCAAAGACAAGGCGAAGCTGATTTTTGAAGGCTGACCAGTCGGGGATGTTGATGAAGTGGTTGAGGAACCACGTCTTCGCGACACCCGTGAGGTATAATGACACGTGAGCGGGTTTGTAGGTGTTATCCCACCGGTTAGCAGCGCCGACACGTTCGAAATCGTCCAGCCATTCCTCCACATCTTCCCCGCGCATACCAGCGAAGGGATGGGGGCTCACGATGGAGGCTGTTGATGGTGTGAGAAGGCGCGGCACGCAGTGGTGGAGTGGGAACGGCTGCAGCACCACCACCACGTTATTAGGCCCGAGAAACCGGCAGCCGACAGCTACGATGAATGATTCAAGATGATGATGCTACGTGAGAACGATGAGGATGCATGAGCCACACATGATAATGATGATAATGTACAGCTGAAGAGTATGCGTATACTAAATGCCCACAATATATGCTTTCGCATTTTCATAAATCAGCATAGTGAGAAAGTGATGCGGAGTTTTCACTTCTCTGTCATGGGCCCTTCGTGAAATAAAGGCCTGAAAACTAGGCAGAAAAACATTGTTAGGTTAAATTTGAGAACTGTTATTAAGAATCTGAACTACGCACACAATCTAAATATAGTAGAACGTAAGCGCTTGTACGCCTATATGTAGTCAAACGAAGTTGAGGCACATAGCCTTATTATATTTTGAGTAATTCACCGGCTAATTCGAAAAAAGCAGCAGAGCAGGTAAGAGTGGCACTCCCTCTCTGTCATTATTTATTTACTGTGCTTCGGGAAAAAAATTTACAGCAAAAACAATTGCAGATCTCTTCTTTAAACAAATCAAGCAACAATAAATAAATTTTTAAATAAATTTAAGGAGTAGACCAGCCATACTTTGTTCCATCTTACGTAGAATCACCCACTAGTGAATTCTTGGGTCTGTAAATCATGGTTTGCAATGAGCTAAGAAAGAGTTTCCTGTGTTATATTACGAAGTAACTTCGTTGCAAGGGCTAAACTGAGAACTTTTATAGGAGCAATCTGTAATGTATTAAGAAGCAAGTCTATTAGCTCATGTTTTTTTTTTTTTTGGATCCAGTCTCGCAATATCGCAATCTCGCCTCCTCTAACCTGCTGCTACTCATGTGATTATGTACGGCATCGGGGTAGTGCATCTATCACAGGTTACCTTCACCAGTTGTCCTGAAGCGCGAGTTAACGACACGACGAGGCCGCAGTGATAGCGGTAACGGCGACTACGACAAGGACATACACCCGCGACTTTCGAGATGCATGAGTCCTACGTGAGCCGCGATATAGACTGGCAGGGTTCTGTCGAACCTTTTTTTAGATTAAAAGCAGCTGATGGCGGAGTTCAATACGGAGGTGTGCGCCGTGGCCAACCTTACATTGCATGCGCAGCACAACAGCTAGCCCAAGCACTGCCAGAACACTCTCACGCACTATAACGCTCCTGCCTGCGTTAGTGGATGGATAAGGCACTGTGGCCTCTCCCCTATACAATATTTCAGCAATCATGTGACGGCGTCACAGAACGAGGTGCTGCAGACGCGCGATGAACCCTAGTGCTCCCGCGCGGCGTGCTCCAACAAGAGTTCGGGACGAGTAACGGCAACAGAAACTACAGTGAGTCGATGATTTGCTCCACTTGCCACGTCGCTCCACGTCGGGCACCTTGCCCGACGCGTTAACGTCGGGCAAAGTGTCCGTGATGAACGCAACTTTAAGTCGGCCCACGTGCTTCTCGCATGCTACTCGTGGTTTCCTTTAGTGAGATATGGAGTATTTTTTTTAGATTGCATCCATAAAAAATGTCAATAACTTGTGAACGTTTTTGTAAGACATGTGTTGCGGGGGAAATTTCTGATTCTCGTGTCATTTATTTAAGGAATCTTGGTTCCTCGTATTTTTGCCCTTACAATAGAACGTGACGGAGACATATGTCAGAAACTTGTCGAGAGTTTCATCTAATATTCGTTGCAATAAAATCATTTATATCGAAGGCTCATTCACGGCAGCATAAGAACAACGTTGCTACGCGAAGCATATACTATGCAGCTTCTTTTATTTTAGCATTTAATGAACAAGACTGAACAGATCTGAGTGCATTGTCATAATTTTAGATTACAAAAAAAAAGAAGCTGATGCAAAGGCGTACCGCTATTCCTGAAAATTGTGGGGTTGCATGTGTACTGCATTCTACTGTAACGTGCAACAGAACCAATGAAAACACTCTTTTTGCTTTTGTTGTATGGCTGACTTCTTGCACAAGACTCACGAAAGTGATAAAATGGTTATATTGTGTAATTACTTTTTTAGGAATTTCGTCCTTTACCAGGTACTATTTCTCTTTAGCATTTGACATTGTTAAACCAAGAAGCCGTCGCCAGTGCTGGTGGCGCCACGGCAAACTTTACGATCGCTCCTGAAAATACACGCACCTTGGTATGGTTGCTAGCACGACAGCAGTGCGAGGAGGAAGAGAAAGAGCTCTGCTGATTAGTGGTTTTCTCTCGTGTCACTTCTCGGCAGCGACAAAAAAGTTCAGAGAGTTATTGGTCTGGTGAGGGAGACGTTCAGGCTTCATTGGCACTATTCTAATTTTTTTGTCTCATACCTGGGCATGTCCAGAAAACTTTGTAATAAATAACAAAAACAATGACCATTTCTCGTAAAATTATCTGATCGGAATTCCCCACAGCCATCCACAACAGCTGCCAGTACACATTTCAGACGCTTAACTTTACAAACATGCAAAGCAAAATGGAAGCACTACATCCCGGCAATTCACCATTGCTGTGAGAAAGTATAATATCTATCAGATTCTACAATATACCCTAGCATGAAGGAAAAGAGGAAAATATTTCACTTACCCAGCAAAACAGAACATGAAAACCAACATTATTATTGCATATCTCCTCATGGTAGAGGTCTTAGAGAACCCAAGCAGTGATTCTGCAAACTACCCTACTGATTGTTGTACTATTTATAGCACTCTTTTCATTCAGTGCCTGATAAAAATAAATGTGAAGCCGTGCCTTGCAATTTAAAGCTGCCACCTGAGTTGCCAATTTCATTGACGCACAATTTTTTAAACATGATTGATAACAATAGACGCCAGGACTTTCATTCACGCTGTTTCGGAAGACAATACGCGAACCGACCGTGCTGCAAGAATTTCGATGGTGGTGAAATGTGAGAAATAGTGCACTTGGAGTAAGGCGCGCAAATTTTTGTAGCCTTTTACTATGGCTACCCTCATATTATTATGGTGCACATACAGCCCGAACAATCAAGACCATACACAAAAAACGTCCTGAAGCAGCAGACTGAAGTTTCATCAAGGTTAGGCAACAGGGCAGAGCCACAAGGTGTTAATTAGGAGTCGGGATGTTGTTCGTGTTTCTTTTAGTATATTTTTATTCTGATTTAACTTACCTCAGGTCTCCAAGAATTTCTCACCTCAGGTTTTCCCAAATATCGAAGGTTTCAATGGTCCATTTCCTCAATTGATGAGAAAGGTAAGGCTTTCGCCTCATTAAATCTTTTCGTAGACATAAGCACTAGTAAAAGTGTGCTGACACGATGTCGGCATACCACGCTACCGACACTATTTGAGCTTCACCCCAATCGTCGTCTAGCCGGTCTTTTGCAGACAACGCTTGCCTTATGTCGCAGGGAGAGTGGGAGATGTGTTCAAGATGCGGAAGTATCAGAATAAAGAGAATTGGTGAAAACGTTACCAATCTACTAGCAGGCTTGACTATTTTCCTGTCCCGCTACTTATAGATATGCACATGAACAGCAAGCCCCATCAGTGTTTACAGCAAAACCTGTTATGAGAAAAACACAACGCCTTTTTTTTCGGCACCATTGTTATCCACCCGTGCTGCCGGTGTCCTTAAAGGCCAACTCCGGCGATTTTTTCACTTTAATAAATCTCCATGAAATTCGCTGGGTATGTTCCTTTGCACATGTTCGTCCTTTATGCCAAATGACAGACTTGAGTGATGCACTGATCGTTTGCAAATGAATTTTAAAGATTGTCTCTAAAAGCTCACCTCACTTGCCAGAATTATTGGCAACAATGTCTGTGTGACGTAAAGTTTGGCATGTCAGTGGAAATGACGCAGCCGATGGCATCGCTACTTTGGCCGCTACAGCGTTTATTGTGCTTTCCACAGAGCGACGGCGGCGGTGTTTGGCACGGGTATAGCACGGGAATGCTTTCTTCCTCTGTGGTGTTTGGCCGGCGCTTCGCTGAAGTGACTTTCACAGTTTTCATACTCCGTGCCGGCGGAACCAGTATACGGCCTCCGGCTCTACGAATTAGTACGTCATACGCAGACAGGGCGTTCTGTTGGAATTCGGTTTCGGTATTGTACATTCTTGCTTATTAAAAATTATTTTCAAATTTCCTGAGCATTTCAGCTATTGGGCTCGTGACAAAAGTACTTTGTCTCTGGAACATAGAAACACCATAACCTTGACATGGTCAAAAAATCACCGGAGTTAACCTTTAACCACTCTTGCGCGAAATAAGAAACAAAACTAAATAAATGAAAAATTCACGTCAACTCCACGAGGTGATTTCTGATGCAGGAGCTTTCTCAGAACTGACCGGCAGAACCAGCGAATATTTCGTGCAAAACCTCCATCATCACATAAAGACGTGACACGTTGTTATAGAGCTGATTGTATATACGCTTATATGTAAATTAGATGTAAACATTTACATATCGATGCAATTATATACACAGATTACATTACTGACTACGAAGAAGTGACATTAGTTTTCCTTTGAACACTACAATATTGTGGGTGGTGATGTACTGGGTGACGGGATCTTGAATAAGAGGTTCCAGTTGAACGTTGGAGAAGGCAATGTCAATGCAGGTCCACGTCGAGGTTCTCTTGCTGCCGCTAGCGTGCCGCCTCTACTTCACAGCCTTTGACTTCAGGGCCCACCTGTCAACGAACTTACTTCGCAGCACGAAGTAAGGTTTATCGGTAGATTGACGAATGCAATAGTGGCACAGTGGCTGCTGCCTTAGCGGAAGTTACGGTGCGCGTGTAGTGGGAACATCGCACAGCTGTGCCTCGCGTACACACAAAGGCGCATGTCCTGAGCATACGATGCTTGGTGAGTAAGCTCCTAAAATATTCATGATGAAACGTGGTTCGAAGTTCAGCACATTTAGCGACGGCCCCAGTGTTCTGAGCCATAGGTCGGCGCTTTGAGAGACGACTCGCTCACACTCACGCACTGCAATCTTTTTCAGCCTTCGCACTCTCTCACGTTCATACTCACGTCTACTCACGCTCATACGCCCTCACACACGTTCATACTTACGACTACTCCCACTCCTAGTTACTCACTCAAGTTCACACTCACGCCTAATCAAGATCGTAAGCGCTCACTCAAGTTCACACTCACGCCCACTCACACTCATGCGTGCTCACTCGCGTTCATACTCACCACTACTCGCACCCATAAGCACTCACTTCATACTCACACCGGCTCACACTGACAGGCACTGACGTTCATATGCCAACTCACACACATAAGTCCTCACTCACGTTCATACTCATGACTACTCACGCCCATAAGCCCTCACTCACGTTCATACTGATGTTTAGTCACACTCATAGTTACTCACTCACGTTCACACTCATGCCTCACACCCGTGTGCAGTCACTTCATACCTACACCTGCTTATGGTGAAAGGCACTCACTTTCATACCCACACTGATTGGTCGTCACTCACGTTCATATTCACGACTACTCACACTCATAGTTACTCACTCACTTTCACACTCACGCCTACTCACTCACATAAAAACTCACTCGCGTTCATACTCACGCCTACCCACACTCAGACGGATTCACTCACATTTACACTCTCATACCCATCATCATCATCATTATCAGCCTGACTACGCCCACTGCAGGACAAAAGACTCTCCCTTGTTGCGCCAGTCAACTAGGTCTATTGCTTGCTGCTGCCACTTCATAACCGCAAACTTCCTAGTATCATCTGCCCACCAAACTTTCTGTCTCGCCTTCCCCCGCTTACCTTCTCTCGAATTATGCAAAATTAAGCTGCAGAATGAACAACTTCGCAAAAAAAAGAGCGCTTCGAGATAGGTAGCAGTGCACTTAAAGTTGGAAGAACGTACGTCTACTTAGGACAGGTACTAACTGCGGAGCCGAACTACGAGGTTGAAGTAACTGGAATAAGGATGAGGCGGAGCACACTCAGCAAGAATTCTCAAATCATGAATGGCAGATTGCCACTATCCCTCGTAAAGAAGGTATGTAACACCTCCATCTTACCTGTACTTACCTACGGAGTCAAAACCTTGAGTATTACAAAGAAGTTTCAACATAAGTTGAGGACAACGCAGCGAAAAATGAAAAGGAAATTATAAGTATAACACTAAAGGACAAGAAGGGAGCAGAGTATACCAGGGAACAAACGGTTAAGGGCATCGTTGTTGAAATCAAGACAAAGGAATGGTCATAGGCCGGGCACGTAGCACGAAGGCAAGATAACCGCTTGTCATAAAGGATCACAGACTATAGAATTTAAGGGAAGTCAATCGGATGAAGGGGCCACTGAAAGTCAGGTGAGCAGATGAGATTCAAAAGCTTCCGGGTATAGAGTGGCAGCTACAAGCTCAGGACCGAGTTGACTGGCGGAACATTGAAGAGGCCTTTGTTCCACAGTGGGCGCAGTCAGGCTGGTGATGATGAAATTTTTCTAAACAGTTTCACAATTACTTTAATATATATGGTGGCCATTGAAAGGGATCTGACAACGCATGTGGCTTAGTAGTTGCCTGTTCAAAAAGACCAAGAAATCATTCTTGGTTAGCAATGGCAAATTTTTCAAGCTCTACTAGCTTCTGACTGTAGTAAAAAGATGTTGCAAAGGTAGTAAAATACGCTCAAAACAAGTAAATGCATGCGATGCAAACTATTTGCTTACTTCTTTTCCTAAGATTGCGCTGACCTTGAAATACTACAGGTAATAGGAAAACTGCTCTATTAAAACTTGCAGTGTGGTTGTGTGTATACTGCGCGAGATGAGTCACCAAGCTACTATCCCTCAACTAACGTAACGTGTTTAGCGCACATTTGCAGTTCCTAATGAATCAGATGACATCAGCTTGATGGGCCAGTCATTCTGAGCTCGATAAAGCTGTAAAGATCCCTTTCCTACGTTGAGGAATTGTAAGAATGGGCCCGGCCATTCCCGCTGTGAAACGGGCTAAGTTTTATTTTACAGCGAAAGTTGTTATGAGATCACTTTTCGGATCACGCGCAGTTGCATGTTGTCTGCCGCCGCCACCGGTGTCCGTGGGGCTTGAACTGTGTCTGATGGGTGCCTGCCCAATAGTGTGGCTTGAACCCGGGTCCGCTGGGTGTCAGCCCATTATTTTACCACTGAGTTATGCCGGTGCTTGTAGCTTGTTGTCAAACTTACCTTAGGCAGGCCTAATGTCGGGAAGGCAATCACGTTAATACGACTTATAAAGCGTTTTAAAACAGCGAAAGAACAACCAGTTGTCGCACATTGGGATTAGCATAACGAGTGGGCCGTCCAATGCTCCAACCCATTAAAAAAGCTTGTTCTTGTTTCCCTATTAACTGTGGCGTATACCCACTACAGCCATAATTCCTCATCGTCGTCAGCCACTGCATGGATAATTGGCACAAATTTTTTGCAAGTTCTTAACGGATACCACGCTTCTCAGAAGAATGACGAAAAATTGCATAGCGAATGCCGGCCTACTACCCAAAAGTTTATTTATAATGCCCTAGTGGGTACCAAGCAAGTGCGCTTGCAGTAGTTACCCAATGAGTGTCTTGAAAAGGTCTGAAAGGCCGCTCTTGTAGCTTTCGCTGTGACTGTGCTGCGCCTACCGCGCAGGCCTGGCGTGTTTTTTCACAGTGAAAGCTGTTATGATATCACAACTCAAGTCACGCGCAATTGTCCGCTGCCGCCGTCGCCGCTGGTGTCCGTCACCACATCGCGCGAAATTAGAAAAAAAAGAAAACCTAGCACCAAAGACACAGTGGGCTTGAAACCCGAGTCTGCTGCGTGTCAGCCCAGTATTCTACCACTCAGCGACGCTGGTGCTTGCTACTTGTTGGCAAACTTGCTTTAGGCGGGCTTGATGTCGGAAAAGTACTCACATTATTGGACTTATAAAGCGTTATAGAACAACGAAAGAACAACCAGTCGTTGCACATTGCGAATATCGTAACGAGTGGGCCGTCCAATGCTCCAACATTTTACAAAAGCTTGTTCTTCTTCCCCTGTACACTGTGGAGCATATCCACTTCAGCAATAATTCCTCATTGTCAGTGGCATGAACAGTTTACACGAAATTTCTTGCGAGTGTTTAGTGGATACAGAGCTTCTCAGAAGAATGACGAAAAACAGCATATAGGGATTGTCGGCCTACTTCCCATAAGTTTATCATCAATGCCCTAGTGGGTACTAAGCAAGTGTGCTTGCAGTAGTTGCCCGATGAGTGTTTTGAAAAGGCTATGAAAGGCCGCTCTTCTAGCTTTCGCTGTGACTGTGCTGTGCCTTCCGCACAGGCCGGATGTTTTTATTGCGATAGCAGTTATATGGACACTTTCGGCTGGATTGCACCACCGGCATTGGCGTCAGCGTCAATGTCATGCACCATATATGTATACATATCTATATATATATGAAAATGTAAGACAGAAAAAAACAGAAAAACAAGGCTCCAGCGCGCAAAATCCAACGTGGGACCTCCGCGTTGTGAATGCGAGGCGTTAACCACTGAGTCACCGAAAGGTCCCAGATTCAACGTCCAAACGGCTAGCTATTCATATTAACCACTTACCGCTGTTGGCAAGCATCATGTAGGGCAACTATCGTGTTGTCAGCATTATCAGCAAGATGGCGCAGTGAGCGCGTGGTGGCTCTCATCTCTCACGCGTACTTTGGCCCACGTAGAAAATAAGGGGGTGTACGCTCGATCGCGTGCCCTTTTTTACATTCCGATAAATTGAAAGAAACAGAATGGCAGCAAGCAGCAATGACTCGGAATAAAATTAGAAATGAATGGATGCGCCCATTCCGCACCACTTTCTGAGAGACGCGACTAGCGCGCAGCGGACTTCTCCCACGCTGGGACTAGCAGGCTAATCTTTACCGCCACATCGTGGGCTCTCTGGATGGCCCAAAGCTGATCCCCCTTGTTGGGGCTTCTGATGGTGGAGCACCACTTGGCCGGTTTGGCTTGATTTCTGCCCAGTAACGAGGGGCATCGCCAGAGCACATGCTCAAAGTTAGCTACTTCCCCACAGAGGCCACACGAACTACTAGTGTGTGTATTCATTCTGTTAAATATGAATCCGTCTACAGGAGCCTAAGCATCATTGCCTAGAGTGTTTGTGAAAAAAATTCGTTGATACAGCAATTAAACTATTCTATAGTACATAGCAAATTATTGGAATGACATCAATAGCAGACCTGTAAAACAGCCCAGTGCAAGCTATTCGTTGAAAGGGGGAAGTGGTCGAAAATCACACGGGCTATATCTAGCGCCAGGGCAGCCCAGGGCTGGCCATCACGTTGGCGCCAGTGCGACAGTGGCGGCGACGCCTGCTGTGCGTCTCGCTTGTCTCATGGAGTGAGTTTCGTGGTCGGCATGTTAAAAAAAATATTGCCCGCAGCTTCCCTCGGGGAAACACTGAGGAGGATGCGGAGCATATAATTGGTTAATGGGGTGTTAAAGTGCAACTTACTTGGGTCGATGGCTAAATTGGTTAACGTGGTTGTGAAATGGGGTGTTAAATTGCGACTTACTTGGGTCGATGGCTAAATTGGTTAACGTGGTTGTAGGAGGGGGTGTTAAATGAGTGAACACGTACACACGTATGCGATAGGGCGGCGCTGGTCGAAGGGACGCCGATCATTGTGTTTGTGGATTCGTTGGAATTCATTTCACCGCGACATTGGACGTCGACGCGCCGTACAAACCAACCGACGAGCGGCAACTGAGCGAGCGAGCGCCGACCTTGAGTATATATAGAGCGCGACGGCGCATGCACTGTCAGCTGTTGAATGTTCTCGAAGCGCGACGGCGCGTCCACTGCGCGTCCACTGGAGAATCATGCGCGTCCACTAGAAAATCAGGAGAATTGTAGAATGTTCTCGAAGGGGAGAAGCGCGCGCGGCACAGATGGTGGGTGACGGTGCATGCGCGCGTCAGCTGTCGAATGTTCGAGAAGGGGAAGAAGCGCAACGGCGCATGCGCGCGCGTCAGCTGCCGATGTTCTCGAAGCGCGACGGCGCATGCGCGCGCGTCAGCTGCCGATGTTCTCGAAGCGCGACGGCGCATGCGCGCTACATTATACAGCTAGCGAATGTTCGTGAAGAGGAGAAGCGCACGCGGTGTGTAGAGGAGGAAGGGTGCACAGATGGTGGAGGAGTGAAGCGCGCGCGGTGTGTAGAGGAGGAAGGCATGCACAGATGGTGGAAGAAGGGGGAGGAAGCTTGCGGACGGCGCCGCACTACAAGCCTCGAGTATTAGATGCTCCGCATCTAAAATGTCCACATCTTCTGACGTGTTTTCATCTACCGTGGGTAGCGCTCACGCGGGGACCTCGTTCGTTGGATCTTTGTTCGAAGACACACTTGAATGGACCTACATCCAGTGACGGCCTGCGTATACGCAGTGCTGTTGCGGTCACCCAACTCGAACTGTCACGAACCCCCGTATTATGAATGATGCAATTCATTCCAAGAGTGATTGTTATCAGATAGCATATTGTGCCTGCACTGCTGCATACACAATATGTCGCTTTGAGGTGTGGTTTCGTCGAAGTTTTAATGACAATTGCATCGATATTAAGCTGTGGCGTGCAGCCAATGGTCGTACGGTGATCGATCAAATATATCTCCAAAGTTAGCCTTGTTGGAAGGCTGTATTACACTCGACGACAACTTTTCTTGGCAATAAAAGGAAAGCTACGGAGGCGAAGCATCTGCACATGCAGCACTATGCGAAGTAGTCCGTTTTGGCGCACGTTTCGTAACGCTGTGGAAAATGACGGGGGCACACCATGAGCGCTTGATGTAGACGCAGGCGCCGCTTAGCATTTGAAGTGCGCGTAAAGAGGCAGGACTTTCTGAAGCGCCCCAAAACGCGAAGTTACAACAGATAAAGTAAAATAAATACGAATATTTTACTGATGTGAGCTGCGTCTTGTCTCGAATAGCTAAACGTAGAAAATAAAAGAGGACTAGTTATATTTCACGTTGAAGATACAGGCGCTACTCTATAACTACATTCACTGGCGGTAGAATGCACACAATTTGGCACCGCAGCTTTCCCTTCACTTCCAAGAAATGTTGTCGCCGAGTGTAATACAATATCTCACATAGGAAATCCTTGATTTACCTGATACCGTAATTGTAATTAGTTTGATCAGGTTCACTTGGTCCCAATTTTTTCATGTTTTTCTTTTCTCTCTGCTGAAATCTTCTAGTGCTCTTCCTCATCCCTATACAAAGTATCATGCAAGCGATATATAGACGCCGGCAAAAATCTGTTTTTCCTAATAACGAGTCTCTCTCTCTCTTTACCTCTTTTTTGCGCTAACGTGAGAAAAAAATTTTGCGGAGAACACTTCTGTATAATATATTTAGTGGCTTGTTTTGTCATTGAAATATCTCTTGAGGTACAAATTGAGTATGGCAGTTCCAGCACGTATACTAGAAACTTTTTAACTCGGACACGCCTTGTACAGATTGTGAAGAGCTCTGATGAATAAATATTGACGGCGTGCGTTGCCGGGTCTGCCGCCGTGCACACTTTTACGCTCGTTTGTGGTTACTGTTTTCCAGGTTCACCTCCATCTGCCGAGATGTCGTGCTTGCCAATAGAACAACAGAGTAAGTTAACCAGGGATCCGTGCGTGCTATGCACGGGGATGCTATAGCATATGTAATCTGACCATAACCCATCGACTCCACAGCAGAACGGGGTGTTTAAAATGGCATTCACTGGCAAGAAGCGAGGCTTCTTGCCATTGAGTGCCATTTTCACGAGCACTTGCATCGATTTCTAGATGCAAGTGCTTGTAAGTACGGACTTGCCCGTGAAATGAGGTGCTTCTTCCTCGGTTCCACTTGGCGCTGCGCTTGATTAAACACATGCACTCCTGGCTGCCAAGTCACTCGGTCAAATCGAGCTAATAAAGTTTCTGTATCGGCGTTGTGGTAACAACTCCTCACTGTTGTTGAATCTCACAAGAACGGACATGGCCATCAACTCCTCGAAAGACTTTTAGAACCCCTACAAGTTTCCACGTTTGTCGGGCTAATTTTCCAGCACGGAAAGCGACAATGTCGCCTGCTGTGACTTTGTTGATGGGTCCATTACGCATGAAGTGCGCTGATTAAAGTTGAAGCACATATTCTGTTGTCCACCTGTGGCAAAATTTTTCATTCCGTTGTCTATATGCATGCCGTCGTATCGCTTCTGGGTGTGTCAGGTCTATTGTATGCTCTTACCGTCGTGTAGTGTGGCCGTAAGTTTCTTTCTATGAATGATATATGCTGGGGTTAATTCACGAGGTTCCCGGCTGTCCCACTCAATGTAGGAGAGGCCTCGAGTTCACAACCACCTCCACTTCCGATAGCACTTTAGTCAGCTCATAGAAGTTCAGTCGAGTTTTGTCAAAAACCTGTCTGGGTGGGAGATTGATAGTACGAACCACACGCTTCCACCATCCGCCCCACCATGGAGCCCTGCAAAAAAATAAACTACCAAATGAACCTCCTCTGACCCAAGTATGACGATACGTTCTCTTGTGAAATCATCTAGAAGAGCTTCTTCAAGTCTCTTGACGTCTTCCTAGCCGTTCTTGCATTATCTGAATAAATGACGCGAGGTAGACCCCTTCGAGCAACAAAGTGTCGCAAACACCTAAAGAAGGCTTCTGGGGTCAGGCTCGAAACCAATTCCACATGCACTGCTCGTGATGTAGCATATACTAAAAGCGCCATTTACTCTCCGCAGCCCCGGCAGTAGTCACAACAAATGGTGGTCCTGTGAAGTCAACTCCAGTGACTTCGAATGGATTTGTTGGTGTCAAACAATGACGTTCTATAGGAGCAGTTGGAGCGTCGCGTGCGCTAGTACTGAAGCGTATGCACGTACAGCAGCCACGTATCCCTTTCCACCCTAGTGTTCGTGTCCGGCAGATGTAATATTGGTCTCTTAACGGCGACAAAGTCTCTTGCGCCTCCATCCAACGTTTCTCAATGTGCTTGCACTGTCAGTAACATAGAAAAGCGACGATTGCGGGGGAAGATAACTGGGTGTCTGACCTCTCCAGATACTTCAAGGTGTAACAGGCGCCCACAGACCCGAAGGATACTGTTGTCATCCAAGAACGGGTTGACGTCTTTGATGCAAGAGTCCTGGTTTGCAATTGTGTCTATTCAAATTAGGCTTATTTCTTCTCTGAAGACTTGTTTCTGTACATGCCTCATCTAATAATTTTCAGCTTCAGCAATATCATAGGCTGCTAGAACTCCAGTGTGCGTTGTGGTTTCCAAGCGACAGCGTTCAATGAATCTGAATACCTAGGTGGTGATGCTGAATAGCCTTTCAATTTTGCTGAAACTGTTTATGTCCAGCACTGGTGTCGATGTTGTCTCGCTGAATATCGTAACATAAATGGCAATCATTTCAGACGAATACCCGTCATCTGTGCAGGTAGGTTCGAATTGTTGTAGAGCCCATCGTTCTTCTGATTCGCACAGCCATTCTGTTCCATGTCACCGTGTGCTACTGGATATTAATTTCCCCATCGAAATGCCACCCGTCAGCAAGTCGGCCGAATTTACAATGCCAGGACAGTAGCTCCACATGGAAGGATCTGTTTTTTTCCTGATTTCTTTGACTCTGTTGGACACAAAGTACTTCCACTTCGTCATGTGATAGTGAAATCCTGCCACAATGCACAGTGAATCTCGACGCCTGTGAGTGAACTTGACACATAGTGCAGTAGCCTTGCTGCAATCAAGGCTCCTAGAAGTTCTAGCCGTGGTAATGTCATTGTCTTGATAGGTGGCACGTGGGCTTTTGCGATCAGCAACTTGGGCTTCGCTGAACAGCTCGGTACGATGTAAAATGCTGCATCGTATGCCGAAGGGCTTGCGTCACAAAAAAAAACATGCATCTGTAGCTGTCTGGGTGATGTGGATGATTTGGATCTGCTACCAAGATAATGCAGCACGGAAGCATTCTACAAAGGCGTTAGTTGACGCACCCATTCACGCCCCTCATCCTGAAGATTTTAAGGTAGCAGCTCATCCCATGCTATTCCACGCATCCATAACTTCTTTAAGTAGATCCTGGTGGCTGGCTTAACAAATCCCATGGGGTTGAATATTCTGGAAGCAGCTTGAAGAACGAACTGCTTGCAATCAAATTTTTCTTTCATAAATTTTAGAAGGCTCCTCAAAGAAAATGTGAAATTATCTGTGTGTGGATTTCATGTATTTCCAAGTACTTTAACGCTTCTCTCATGGAGAATAGCCAGTTCCTCGCCTGCGGACTGTTCCTCGTGCTCTAATGCTATAATCAATTCATCCGAATAAGTCATCCTTTTCTCACTGTCATTCCTGCTTCCTGCATAATCTCCTTGGCTTCTCTGCAGATTTAAGTGCTTCTTCATGTGATTCTGTTCTAGCCACTAGATCGTCCGTGCAGAATGATTCACCGAGAAGTCTTGCGGTCATGGCTGTGCTTGAATGTACGCTCATCAGATTGTGGAGTGTACTGGCCGTCAGTAGTTAGGGACTGCACGTCGCTCCGAATGGCACTCGCGTCATTCTCCGCATCTGAACATCCTTCTCTAAGAAATGCAGTGTTTTCATTTCTCGAAACTCGAGGAACCCAAAGGCATATCTGTCTTTCTCTGTGATTGAAATTTCAAGGAATGCATTTTCGATGTCACCAAGCAGAGCTACATGATGCATTCTGAAGTGTAATAGTACGTTCACGAGATCCTGGTACAGGTTTTCCCCTTTTGCAGGCATTCATTCAATTAAAAGCACCATTTTGTGTGAGAGGAACCATCGAAAATGATTCGGACCCTCGTAGTGAGTGCGTGCTCTCGGAACACTTCTCCATGCGGCATATAACAGACCTTTGACGAATCCAGGGCTGGTCCGTCGAAATTCTGCGTGACCCGCTCGTGTGTACTCCCGGTGTCATGCGTCTCCAAGAGTCCTTGCTTATTCGGAAGAGGTTTTCAATGTCTTGTCATGGCCACTTCCTTGTTGTTGGAGAGCTTCACGTCTTCCTTCCAGAATAGCATAGCCTCGTATAGTTCTCGCCTAAGACAGATGGTGTCTTCAGGTTACTCGAGTTCTGAACTGAGCTTGCTCTCACTGTCGACGGTGCCTCTTATTCCTACGCTCTCGAGTTCCCAAAACGAACGAAGAAATTCGTTGCTCTCTTGTACACTGGTTTTCAATACCCAGAGCACAAACCATGCGCCTGTAACACTCGATGTCATGTTTTTTTTCATGCTGGTGTTTCCTTGAAACATCCACCCCAGCTTCGAGTTCATTGCAATAAGCGTGTCATTGCCTGCGCATTGAGTGACCTCTCGTGTCCTCACCGTCCACATTTGGTCGGAACCGATGAGAACACTGATGCCTTCTATATATAGCAATTGATCAGCGATGTCTTTTCCAGCTGTCTGTATTTCCGCGACGAATGGTGAATTTGTTGTACTTGCTTCGATATCTTGGCATATGTGCGGAATTTCTATTGCTTTCCAGGTAACTTCAGTGTGTGAAAACTGACTCTTCAATCCAAGCTGCACAACACGTCGCCTTTGCGCTGCTCGACTTGACTTGCTTGGGACAGTGTTGAGCACAATGACGGTGGATCTCCACATGGCAACTTCAGCTGCTTTGATAGCCTCTCTGTGACGAATGTGAGCCGACTTTCTCCGTCTATGACACCTCTGACATAAGGACATGTAACATCTGTTACGGCCCAAGCCTGAAACGTCTGAAGGACACTCGTCGATAAATTCTCGAGGGCATGTCGATTACTCCCTAGAGATGTACGTACAGTCATGTTGGTACTTGGCTTACTTTCCGGTATTCTGCTATTTGCCCTGCCGCTTTTTTATATCTTCTGGCTTAATTTCTGCGGAACACACACGCTTGTCGCATGACGCCTTTGACAGGTAGAGCACGTGGCTTTGTGCCTGCAATCACACAACCCGTGACCTTTCACCGTTGATCGAAAGCACCTCATGTATCGTGATGAAATGCGCTTCTTTTCTGGGAGCGGGAGATCCAGGGAGCACTCTTCTGTGGAATGTTGGCTCGATTTGCAAAGCACACAGTTCTCGGGTACTTTCATCGTGTTGTTATGGAGAACTGAAGGCGTGGCATTCGAGTTACGGGACTGTCGTGATTTCTTCCGAGCGTTCTCTGTATGGCTGTTTTTTCACGATGGTTCGCGATCTCAATTTTGTCTAAGCTCTCCACTTTGTTAGACAAGAAGCTTAATAGGCGTTCCAGCTACGTGTTAGAGGCTACGTTACTGGTGTAGCTCGTCGCCCAATTGGCGCATGACCGATGGTACTATACAATGATGATTGATTGTATGTGGGGTTTAACGTCCCAAAACCCACATATGATTATGAGAGACGTCGTAGTGGAGGGCTTCGGAAATTTTTACCACCTGAGGTTTTTTAACATGCACCCAAATCTGAGCACACAGGCTAACTGCTTTCCGCCTCCATCGGAAATGCAGCCACCACAGCTGTGATTAGACCCCGTGACCTGCGGGTCGTCAGCAGCCGAGTACCTTAGCCACTACACCACTGCGGCAGGGCCGTACTGTACAACGAGATCATGTGGTAAAGCCGGCACCAATATGGTTCACAGCATTGCTGAAAAGGACGTCTCACTCAACTCAAGGTTCTCCAGTCATCTGATGCTGATGATGACCTGGTCGTACAGTTTGCGAAGAATCGACGGGTCACTTGAACGGACTGAAGGCAACGTACGAAGTCCGGAGAAGTACTCCTGTTTGAGTCTCGTTTTGTTACTGAAGCGTTCCTTGAGTATGTCGATGGTGTCCTTGAAGCAGGCTTCTGTGGTTGGCAGGCCCACAGTAGCTGAAGCAACACAGCCCCTTAAGAAGAACCTCGGGTAGTAGAACTTGTCCGATGCCTTGAGGCTTCCGTTCAAGTGCTTCATCTGGTCAAATTGCTCCCAAACGTCATTCCACCGCCATAGGTCACCAGCAAATAGGGTGGTGGTAAGCTAGGGCAGCTTGACCTCAGAGGCTCCAGCGGTACTGACCATCGACGAAGTCTGGAGCCCCGGTGTTGATGACGTGGCCACAACAATACGGTCACGCTTGCTAAGAAGCTCACTCATGACGCTGTTGGCGTTGTCCTCGTAATAAGTTACGGCGTTGTATTCTTCCCCAAACTCTTCATCTAGTATGTGGCTCCCAAACTCATTGTTGATTTTGTTCGGCTCATCGTCGTTCTCCTTCAAACGTTCGTAAATGGCATTGAGTAGATCGATGGTGGCTGTTGCGTCACAGACAAGAGCCCTAGCCTTTTTAATAATGCTTGTGTTGAGAGATCGTCTCGGCGTCTGCTTTAGTTTCAGCCTCTCAATGGTGGTCCGTTCACTTGTAGCCTTCCGTAATCTTCCGTAATCCCTCATAGTAGTTCCCGGATGTTTTAGCACCATATTTTCATGGGGGTGAGAGAATAAATGAAATGAATATATTTACAAAATATACAGGGATAGTCAGAGGCAGCTGCAGCCAAGATGGAAGAACAGCAGCAACAACAACACGAGCACGGACGCTTTCATCGTCTTCGTCGTCTATGATGCTCTTTCGTTGCCGATGTCGTGTAACATATAACCCCCCGCTGCTAGCGGCGCCGTCTCGGCGCCTAAGGGAGAGTAGGATCATGTGCGAATATGTGTGGTTTGAGGCGGGTCACGTGGACAACGTCAGTAGCGGTTGCGTACGACGATGACTGACTGTCCAACGGAGCAATCTCGTATGTGACATCGGTAAGCCGGCGTAAAACCTTGTAAGGCCCCGAGTAGTGAGACAAGAGCTTCGAAGAGAGGCCAACGTGGCGGCATGGTGTCCAGAGGAGGACCATTGAACTTGGAGAGTAGGAAACTACTCTGTGATGGCTATCGTAGCGAGCCTTCTGAGAGAGCTGCGAGCCTAGAAGACGTTCCCGTACGATTTGGCGGGCCACTTGAGCCTGAGCAGTGGCAACCCGGGCATACTCTGTAGCAGTTTGCGTAGTGGATAGGAGAAGAGTCTCGAACGGTAACGCTGGATGGCGGCCGAACAATAAATAGAAGGGGGAGACGCCAGCGGTGTCGTGGCGTAACGAATTGTACGCGAACGTCACATAAGGCAAAGTACTATCCCAATCAAGGTGATCTTTGGAAACGTACATGGAGAGCATTGTTGTCAATGTTCGATTTAGGCGCTTGGTAAGACCATTTGTTTGTGGATGATAGGCCGTAGTGAGCTTGTGACGCGTCGAACACGAGCGAAGGATGTTACTTACTACTTTTGAAAGAAATGAGCGACCACGATCAGTCAGCAGCTGTCGAGGAGTGCCATGGTGAAGAATTACGTCACGAAGGAAGAAGTCCGTGACATTAGTGGCACAGCTTGTCGGTAGCGCTCGTGTGATAGCTTATATTGTGGCGTAATAAGTGGCTACGGCTATACACTTGTTTTCAGTTAGAGAAGTAGGAAATGGTCCAGCGAGAGCAAGACCGACGCGGTAGAAGGGAACGGTGGGTATGTCTATTGGTTGGAGCGGACCAGCTGGTGGCAAGGTGGAATGTTTGGAGCACTAGCAGTACTCACATGCAGCAACGTATCGGCGCACAGAACGGTAAAGGCCTGGCCAGAAGAATCTACGCCGCACGCGATCGTACTTGCGCGTGACCTCGAGATGTCCCGCGGTTGGGGCGTCGTGAAGCTGTTCAAGTACAGCGGAACGGAGTGTCGCAGGAACTACGAGTAGTAGCTCTGGTCCTTCGGCACTGGTGTTGCGTCGGTAAAGAATGCCATCGCGTGGAACGAACAAGTGTAGCGACGGGTCTACGTGGGGCAAGCGTAGACTCTGCAGGATAGACCGCAAGTGGACATCGCTGAGCTGTTCCTTGCGAATGTCCATGAAAGCCGACATGGCGAAGACACAAGGGTCAAAATCATGTGCTGAAAGGTCAGGTGGGTCCACGGGGTGACGGGATAGACAGTCGGCATCCTGGTGCATTAGGCCAGATTTGTATGCCACGTCGAAGCTGTATTCTTGTAGTTTCAAGGACCAACGGCGCAGTCGTCCTGTTGGATCTTTAAGGGACGACAGCCAGCACAAGGCATGGTGATCTGTAATTACCGAAAAGGTGCGGCCAAACAAGTATAGTCGAAATTTTCCGACTGCCCAGACTAGTGCGAGGCACTCGCGCTCTGTAATGGAAAACTTGCTCTACGAAAGAGAAAGGAGGCGACTGGCATAAGCAATGACGCGATCCTGTCCTCGTTGCCGCTGGGCGAGAATAGCACCAATTCCATGTCCGCTGGCATCGGTACGATGCCGCGGACATGAAACATGGTGCTCTTGGAATAGTATGGGCTGACGGGTCGAAATGGGTCAAGATGTGTGGGGAAGTAAGTAATGTTGTAAGGGTGCTGAAGGCAGTTGCTTGGTCAGTGCCCCAATAAAAAGCATGTCCTTCTTCAGTAGCTCCGTTTGGTAGTCGAGTGAAATTATGGGCGATACGTCGAATATTTGCGGCCTCAAAACGCTGGCACTCCTTGATGATGGCATCGACCGTGTTGCAGTCCTTGCATATGAGAAGGTTGAATGCATCATCTGCAATGCCTTTCAATATGTGAGCTACTTTTTCGGTTTCTTCCATACTGCTGTCCGCTTTCCGTCAAAGGGCAAGCATGTCCTGTATGTAAGTCACTTAGGACTCTGATGAGGTTTGCGCACTAGATGCCAACTCCTTCTTGGCCGCTGCCTTTCTACCGACAGACTTGCCGAAAAGGGTGCGCATCTTTTCTTTGCACGCATCCCAGCTTCCAATTTCACCTTCGTGGTTCTCGAACCACACTTTTTCTGTTCCTTTCAAGTAGAACATGATATTGGCTAACATAAGAGTTTGATCCCAGCCGCAATTCTTACTTGTACGTTCGTACAACGGCAAGCATTCTTCGATGTCGACATCATCCGTGCCACAGAACGTGCCAGGATCTTTTAGATGCGGAAGGACAACAGTTGTTGTAGTCACCTCGGCGGGAGCCGGTCCCTGGTTTGCCGTGGTGAAAAAATCCAAGCGTCAGCTACTGCGGAGCTCCGTTATATCGTGTTGTACCCCGCGCCACCACCAAATGTTACGGGGGTGAGAGAATGAATGAAATAAATATATTTACAAAATATACAGGGAGAGTGAGAGGCAGCTGCAGCCGAGATGGAAGAACAGCAGCAGCAAGAACAACACGAGCACGGACGCTTTCATCGTCTTCGTCGTCTATGATGATGTTTTGTTGCCGATGTCGTGTAACAATATTGTTTAAAATGGCCTACGGTTCACTGGCAAGAAGCAAGGCTTAAACATCACGAACGATATTTATTTACAGCGATCTCGCTCGATTCCTGCATGCAAGTGCTCGTCAGAATGGACTTGCTCGTGGAAAGAGGCGCTTCTTTTTCCTCGGTTTAACCTGGCGCTGCGCTTGAATAAACGCCGGTTCACAGCAATTGCGAAGCACACTGTTCAAACAAGATACCGCGAAACTTGCACGATAGCATTGAGCCGCCCCTAATATAAACATTGCGGTAGCGTTAGGTGTTATGAAATACTCATGTAATACTGATGAAATAATCGAGTGTGCTTGAGCTCATATAAGCATCGATGATCTAGATATCGGAGGGGCTGCCGACTAAGCTTTGTAGGTCTTCGTCACTGCTTCGTTACTTGACTCGTCGGTGTCAGTTCGTATTCGATATCTGCATCACGGCTCGTTATGCCGCTTCCAATATGCGCATCAATCAGGGAGCACCTAAGTACACCTATGTGAAATACGATCGTAGCCTTCTTTGAGGGTCAGCAGACTCCTCAAACAGGGAATGGTTCGGCACGATTTTCACACACTTACACGTCAATTTGTACGCCATGACACGTAGCAGGCGCTGAGGCGCCGTTTAAAGCTCCACCACAGCCGTATTTACATATAAAGCTCCGCCACAGCTGGACATTTGTCGTGCTGCTACGAGATCTGCTGTTACCGAGCAGCGCTTGGTTCCGCCCCTTCAGGCCTATATGGAGACGTCGCTGGCGCATCGTCTTCATTTGGTAAGAAGCGTTACGCTCATTGACTCACACCAAAAAGCTACGCATTCTTTGTGGGGGTGTGTGGTATTCAAGTAGTTTTGTTTAGAAAAAATTTATTACCACAAACGTCAATAACACTAAACAGAACATTTCCTTCTTAGACATACTCTAACGATGATGACAAAACAGACGTCATTTACATGAACATGGATATAAGATGACGTTAAAAAACATGTACATTCGATGGTTCACACATACCCAACCACAAAAATTACTTCTAGGTAAGCAAGAGACACAAATAAAACATGAATATGTACATTTTACTTATTTACATGTTGGCATGCCATTTCTGCCAGCGCATCGACACATCAGCCTACCAATACCAGGCCGGCCGAAAGACAAGTTTCACTCGTTCGTTACAGACCGACACAAAAGGGCAAGACCAGTGCCGAAGAAATTCCTCTTCACCGAGGAAGAAGAGCTCCTCCGACAAAACAGACAGCAGCTCCGAGTACAATCGTTCTAGGATCGGGTAGAGCGCGCGGTGGCGGCGGCCCCCTGCAACCGCCTCGCAGTGGTTGCACTAGAGGCAGAAAGAGCCGGCAACAAGGAGAAGACAAGCGAAGCGGCCTCGCGAAACACGCCCAGAAGAAACGAAGCGATTAACTCTGAGGCAGCGACATCCGGCATGTACGGCTCTCCAAAAAACGCGAGCAATGACAGAATGCCTCAGAAAATGCTGATTTGTTTCCCGAAGGAAGCAGTTCGGACATGTTGCTGTCTGGATCATTCTCCACCTTTCGAGGCGGTCGAGAGTGAGAAGCACACCCCAACCCAGGCACCACATGATGTCCCGGAGGTGTCCAGGCAGAAAAGAAGCCGTTAACGTACTCCAAGACACCCGTCTAGAGTGAGCACGGTGGTCTGGCGGGACCAACAGAAGCAACAAAGCAGCACTTGTCTCAAGTATGTGGTTGTTCAAAACATCTATGCCAGGACAGCTCGACTTGACATGGCGAAAAAATGCAACACTTGTTGGATAAAACGCAGGAAGTGTTATTGACTGTGGCCCCCTGTTAAGTTGCACATTAGGCATCAAATGCCGAAGGTGACTACCCAGAGTGTAATATACAAGCGTTCGTGCGGGAGATTCCTCCCCCTGCACTAGGCGCAAAAGGAAGCACAGTGCCAGCAGCTGACAACGTATGGACACTGAAGGGAAAGCAAAGCCTCCCTGAGAACGCTGCTGTCCCAGTGCCGCGCGGGAGACCAACTCAGTGCCGCCTTACCAAAAAAAGGAACACGAAGCAGAGTCCAGTGATCGCATGATACGTAAAGATGGTTGCACGACGTGAGAAAGGTACCAAATGCGACCCCAAAATACAGTCTGGGCAAGGTACCTCCGCTCAAGAAGCGGGAAGTCAAAATCCCGTGTATCCTAAATTTTCAGTCTTACTTCTTCGAGAGCGTTTAACCAAACGGATTCGCAAATGCCATAGTGGTTGTATAAAATACCTAAAATGCGAAGGGAGGCGGCCGGCTGAATAGGAAAATCGGCGCTAAGCCTGGAGCTTGGAGAGCCAATGAGGAAATACCGGGATTTGGAGATGTTCAACGCTGCACTTGAAATGTCGCCATACTGGGAAAATACATGCAGCATGCGTGCAAGGCTATCTTTCTCTGAAAGGTACAAGGTGATATTATCAGCGAAAGCTGTGACTTTCAAGACACCGCTACCAGAAAGCGCAAGACCCCGGACACGTGAATTCGCCTCAAGAGCACGCAAGTATGGCTCAAGGCTGAGGACAAATAGCACAGGAGACAATGGAGATCCCTGACGGACCCCACGTGTTATGGAAAAGGCGGCACTTTCCCAGCCATACAGAACTAGTGTGCTTTTCAGGCCAGTGTATGTGTTTTTAATCATTTCCACAAACGAATGAGAAAAGCCGAAGGCTGTGAGCACATTAAGAATATACGCGTGCTCTAGTCAGTCAAACGCTTTTTCCTGGTCCAAAGACACAAGGATACCACGCGCAGATCGCGACAGAGTGTAGGCTATGATATCCCGTGTGGTAAATGGCAAGCTGTGTATTTCTCGTCCAAGCACTGATGAAGTCTGGTGATGACCTACCAGGGTGTTCAACAGACCCCTCAAACGTTGAACGGCTACCGCCACGAATATCTTATAGTCAACGGTGAATAGCGTGATAGGTCTTCAATCTTCAGGATTAACAGAGGAAGCAGCACCCTTTAGATTAAGCACAATGCATTCATCTCGAAAACTTGATGGAAAGACACCGTCCTCGTAGCATCGCCGGATAACCGCGGTAAAGGTAGCACCAATCTCATCCCAAAATGTCAAGTAAAACTCAACAGGAAAACCATCTGGCCCAGGGGCTGTTCCACGTTTCATAGATTTCAGTGCTGTTTTTACCTCTTCAGGCGACGGAGGGATGTGCAGATAATCCGCAGCTTCTTGAGGAATACGGGGCAAACTTCGAAGCATTGGCGGTGTTTCATCACGGTTAGTCCACATGGCCGAACACGACATTGCTTCAAAATGCACCAAGAAAACAGATCGATCACGCGTAAGAAGCTGCTACGCAGGTGGTGTTTGTGCTGTCATAGAGACAGATGGCTGTGATTGCCCAAAAAACGAATATCTCGCGTAGCGCAGCACCTCGGGATGTGCTCATCGGTTGTGTCTACAGCGCCATGCTGCTGCCACCAGGGACGAAGCAGCAGTCAAGCGCTGAAAGCGTTCACGCAGTTCACGCTGCCGTTGCTGCTGAAAAACATTTATTTACAGATGTTATTTTACAGGGAGAGTGGGAACGGTCCTTAAGGGGCCGCCCCGTAATAACACTAGGTGAGCTCCCTCTTACGGGAGCCCATTGGCGTTGGCCGCGGCCCGGGAACGCTCGACCAGGGCCCGTTGGGCCGTCAGGTCAGAGCAGCCGAGCAGGGCTGCCTCCCAGTCCTCCCGCGAAGGGTTGGGTAGTGGGGTAAGGTTTGGGGTTTTTTGGCATGCCCACACCATGTGGAAAATGTCAGAGGAATTTTCCTCACAATGCGGGCACTTCCCCGTGCAAGTGGGGTCAAAGTGTTTTATGATTGCCGGGCACAATAGAGCTTTAGTATAAAGGCGAAGGAGGATTCGCTCCTCCGCCTTCGTGAGGCCCTTACAGGGTTTCGGATAGACGTTATGACCGGATTGATAAAATTGTGTGACCTCCTTAAAGGTGTAGGCGGGATTGGGTTCGAGTTCCGGATCGGTAGGGGACGAGGATGGTGCCCGGAGAGTGAGTGCGCGGGCAGCGGCATCGGCCGTCTCATTACCATCGAGGCCCGTGTGAGCTGGAGCCCATATGATCGTTCGGTGCGCGGGGGCACCTAGGTAGCTGCTGTTTTGCAAAATTTTATAAGCACGGTACGGAATGTATCCCTGTTCAATATTGCGACAGGCACCCCTTGAGTCGGTGATGATGACCCTCGAGTCCTGATCTGCGGCGGCTAGTGCGATGGTGATCTCCTCCGCGTGCGTAATGTTATGTACACGGAATGTGAGTCCGTTTACAACGGTGTTTTGGTGGACGACCGCAGCTGTGTACCAACCACCATGGTGCGGGCCGGAGACGTCCACGTAGAATACTCCGAATTTGTGGCCGTAGTGTCGAGCCAAGGCTTCCGCGCGCGCGAGGCGTCGGCCACTGTAGTCGTCTCGGGTCATGTTAGCCGGAAGAGGGCGCACGTGCAAGGAGTATCGCCAAACTTCTGGAATCCGTACGCGCTCTTCAGTGTGTATTGAATGATTGATGTGTAGCCGGGCAAGGAGGCGGCGACCCGACGGTGTTTTAAAGAGTCTAGTATATTGGTTTGTGAAGTGCGCCTCTCTCAGATACTTGAAGATGTTCACCATTCCCAAGCCCAAAAGGCGCTGGTTGGAGGTGCTGACAGGAAGGTCGAGGGAGCGCTTGTAGATTTTGCGGAGAATGACTTCGAGTGCATTCTCGTCGGATTTGCGTAGGTGGAGGTATGGAGCCGAGTACAGGACTCGGCTGGTTACGAATGCATGCGCCAGCCGCAAGGCATCTTTGCATCGTAACCCCCCGCGCTTGTTGGAAACCCGGCGGACCATCCGGCCCACCTGGTCCCCCACCTTACGCGATTTGGCCAATGTTGTGTCTGCTCTGCGATTTTTGTGTATATAAAGCCCCAGTACTCTAATCTCATCGCGTTCGGGTATTGGTCCGCTGTGAAGGGAGAGGTCAATTTTTGTGGTGCACTTTGATGAGGGGCGTATGTGCACGAATTCCGATTTGGACGGGGAGCACCGAAGGCCGCAGCGACGGGCATAGTCATCCACGATGTCCGCCGCTCGCTGCAGGCTTGCCTCCATGTCTCCTGCCGAGCCGTGTGACGCCCATATGGTGATGTCGTCGGCGTACAGCACATGCTGTATGCCTTCGACTTTCGCCAGCTGAGCGGGGAGTCTCATCATTGCCACATTGAATAGGAGGGGCGAGAGGACCGCTCCCTGCGGAGTCCCTCTCGTGCCTAATCGGTAAGGGCCGTGTTCAATGTCCTGAATCCGAATGTATGATTGTCGGTCAGTGAGGAATTGTTTAATATAGTTGAAAGTGTTTTGGCCGCAATCCACCTGTGAGAGATGTGTTAGAACAATTTCGTGGGTCACGTTATCAAAGGCCCCCTTCAGATCCAAAGCGAGCACAACTTTGTCATTCAGGGGATACTCGACTGGATCGAGGATCTCATGGTCGAGCTGAAGCAAGACATCTTGCGCGGACCGGCGTGGGCGGAACCCGAACATAGCGTCTGCAAATGCATTTTTGGTCTCCAGGAACGCGGACAACTTGTCGCGCACCATCGTCTCCATTAATTTTCCCACACAAGAAG
The DNA here is from genome assembly GCF_043290135.1 of Rhipicephalus microplus. NCBI lineage: Eukaryota > Metazoa > Arthropoda > Arachnida > Ixodida > Ixodidae > Rhipicephalus > Rhipicephalus microplus. The sequence goes on along the minus strand of NC_134709.1, from coordinate 53,973,185 downwards.
TAAGGGAGATGGGGCGGAGGTTGTCCGTGTTAATGGCTTTGCCCGCTTTGGGTATCAAGGTGACCAGGGCGGTCTTCCACTCAATTGGTAGGCTTGTTTTCCCGATCCAAATGGAATTGATGTAGGCAAGGAGCATGGTGTAGGCCGAGTAAAGAAGATTGGCAACTAATTTTACGGTAATTTTATCCCTTCCCGGCGCCGTTCCTCGCCTCATTTTTGCTAGGGCTGCCTTCAGGTCGTGTAACTGGAACAGTTGATCCAGCTCTGCGTTCTCGGTACCTGCATACGAGTACGCCGGCCCTCGGGAGTCCTGCTATGTGCATAGATATTGGTCTCGGAGTTTACATGCCAATTTGGCTGTGTCTCCGTCGAAGCTGTGAAATGCTCGTTGCAGATGCTTTTGTGTCTCTGCTGGAGTTTGGGTCGGATCAATCAAGGCGCGGAAGAGGTGCCAGGTACTCCGGCTGGACATTTGTCGAGCGGCCGTGTTGCAACGGTCCACCCAGTTAGAGTCAGCGAGCTGGGCCGCGTACTCTGCTGCTCGCTGGGTGAGCTCAGCGATGCAAATTTTGAGCTTTCGGTTGTGTTTTTGCCGGCGCCATCGGCCACGCTCGCATCAGAGGTGAAGACGTTTCGGCGCGCAAAGCAATGCGTAACTTTATCGCAGTATCAGCAAGCTCTTAAGAAACGCATCGACGAAGCGAACGCTCCTCCACTTAGCAGCGCAGGCACCACTGTGTTTTAAGCGCGTCCCAATCTTCAGGACCAGACGCCGTGAGTGACACACGTATTGCGCGTGACAAATCTGATCTTGAATGCGCGTCCTGCAGGACGCGAACATCAAGACGCCATGGCTTTTTCGAAAAAGAAAATGGAACTTCGAGCTTCAAGACAATAGGCCGATGGTCAGATACGTACACAGGAGAAGGTGGGAAGGACGGAACGCATAAATCGGAGACAAACACCTCTAACACTTCGTGGGATATAAGCCCGGTCGAGCCTCCTGGAGGATATTCCACGTCGTCATGTCCAAACAAAAGTATTTCCGTGCACTACATTGTGCGCGTACAGTAATGAAAAGTGGTGAACAAGGCGTCGCAGCTCGCATGAATTCCAAGCAGACCGGCCCCAGCCAAGACCTTGTACATCGGTTCGCGTATTTAAAATGCAGTTGAAGTCGCCAATCAGAATTACATCACGACCGTCAAGAAAAAACACATACAGGTCTCTAAAAAAGTGATTAGACTGTCCAGCTTGCGCTGGCCCATACACACACATTATTCTTAATCTGAAAGAAAAGGAGCTGAAGTCTAAAGCCAAAACCCTGCCCGCACCATCATAAAAAGCATGATGAACCCGTAATAAAGCCCGATTTGAAATAATAATACCTACTCCCGTAAAACGAGATGTAGCAAAACAGAAATAACAATCTAGGTTGAACTTCCGTTTAAAAGCAAGCACGTCGGATAGCGAGAAGAAATTTGTTTCCTGCAGGCACAAAACATCACAATTTGCAGCACGGGCAACACTAATCACTTCAGCCTGCTTTGCCGGACTTCGATAACCCTGAACGTTCAATGAAATAATATGCAGTGCAGTGGCCATAATGAAAAGCAAAGACTAACCAGGACGCATAGTTTTAGACAGTGTCCTGGAAAGTGTCCAGGCGACACTTCCTCAACCAAATCACAACGCACTGTTTGACCCTCCGGGAGAGGATCGAGGTTTTTTGGACCGTTGGGATTTACCACGGCCATCACTTCGTTCATCGGAGCAAGAGCTGGAAGTGTGTCCTCGCTTCGTTTCACGTGGAGCTCCCATGTCAACGTCGAATTCGGCAAGGCTAGACAGTCCGATGCTACTATCCAGTCGCAGGCTGAAGCCGTCTTCCGAAGACGTGTCCTGTGGAGGTAGGGACTGAGCCGCCGGCCAGCTGGGATCCACGTCCTTGATGCTGGCAGCACTGTCCACGTCTCGGCAGGCCGGTGTAGGCACCCTTTGTGTGGGCGATTTTTTACGTGTGTGACGCGATGTCGAAGTGGTCGGAGCGGCAGCAACAGAAGAGGCTGTGGTATTTTCGGCACTATTTCCTGCTATAACAGTGGTTGTAGGGCCTACTCGAACAACAGCAGCCTGAGAACTGAGTTAATTTGTGCACTGAACTTCAAGTGGCGACAGAGAAGAGACGCCGACGCCGTTTTCAGGGCAGTGCGTTGCGTCTTTTGAGGCGCACGGTTCTTGCACCAGCGGGAAGGCCGACGCCGAGCGTCGCATCGACATTTGCGCTTTCCTTGTGCGCTTCGTTCGAAGGAACTTGTAGGTGTGAGGCCAGCACAGCGTCGGTGACTTCCTCCGCGTCCCCCGAGTCGGTAGTTGGTTCTGTTGCCGGTGTCAGTGGTGGAAAGGAACCAGCGGCAGCGTCTGAGTAAGAGCGGCGGACAGAGCAAACTACAATTGGGTGGCCGTCCCCGCAGCGTCGACACGGGCGGTCACATCCTTCACTAACGTGACCGTGCACACCGCAGCGACCACAATACGTTGTTGTGCACTGGGCTCGTACATAGTCCCGTGAGCCGCATCTTCAACATACACGCTGGAGACTACGGTAGTCGAACGTGGCGTGGTGACCAGAGATGCACAGGTAGTTCGGCACAGGATTAGCGGCGTTCATTTCCATGCGAACAAACCGCGTTCCACTGAGTACGCAGCGTCGCCCACTCATCAAACCACTGGTGACAGTGAACACCTTGCCATATGAAAATAACGATTAGACGAGAGCTTCTTTTGAGACGAAGGATGCCAGGAACAGGCAGGTGACGTTGGTCACTTGTGGGCCAACGGGGACGACTTGAACACGCTCGCCGCCAATCATCAGGCAGCCAGCATTGTCGATTAGAGACATGGAGGCCATGTCTTTACGGTGACTTGAAAATTTTGAGCTCCCTGATGCTGCACGCAGTATACCTCCGAGAGGCCGACTATTGAAGTCTTCGCATCAACGACAGTCTCGGCACTAGTCCCCGTAGGGACAACAACGTCGAAGATCAGCGCCTTCGAAGGCGTCCAAGACGCGACGGGCACCATGACTCCTACTGACGGACGCCCCTGACGTAGAACGTACAGGGACGTCCGCACCTAAAACGTTCTTAAGGCTCCAAAGTGAGCCGCTGAAGTATACATGAGTGGCTGGACGGCTTGCAATACCATCGATTCCCGCTGTACGTGGGATCTGCCTATTTTTTTATTCGCTGAGCTATGTATTCTGGCGCTGCAGTCAGACTGGACAACTACACTGAACGGTGCCTATTCACCTTTTCATAAACGCCTCCCTGATGCCGCCATAGCCCTCCTTGGGCTGTGCAAATTGGCGCGTCCCCTCGAAAATGCACTAGAAACGCTGCGCCCTTAGCCTTTGTACTCCCGCGCATAGCCCATCATAGTGATGTTTTTTTTTTCCTTCCTGTGAAAAGATGTATAGCGTAAGATGTGGATATGAATTCGTCTATAGGAGTCTAAGCGTCATTGCCTGGGTTTTATGTAAAGCACTTCATGGATAAAGCAATTAGATGATTATAAAAAACACTGTGAATTCACGCATTTAAATCGATAGCTGACCTGGAAAACACTGTAGTGTAAGCTGTCCATATAAATGCGGAAGTGGTAGAAAGCCAGACGAGCTATATAAAGCTGCGTCATTAACGTGCTTGAGACAAGCCCTGATGCATGAAGTTCGTTCCTCGGAGCTGAAGGCGTGCGTTCGGCTCGGCTTTCTGGTATTTCAAGCCTTCAGAGTTGGTATAACTGGTGCCCAATAACAGTCAAACACGCTGTTGAAACAAGGTAGCTTTTTGAGTTTCGAGAAACAGGGAGAAGCAGGGCGAAACAGGCGAGTACGAACTCGGCCATCACTAATATAAACGTTGAGGTAAAGTTATCTGTGTACTCAGCTTACTGATGAAACAATGGAGAACATTCTAACTTATATAAGCATCAGTTCTCTCGCACCTAAGGCTGACTTAAGGATTGTAAGCTTTCGTCGCTGGTTTGTTACTACTCCACTCTTAATCGTGCTTTCTTGCAGTTGTATGACGGCCCTAAGTTTCTTGGAACTTGCTCAGAAATCAGTGATTACGTAGGTGCATGCATGTGAAATCCGATCGTCGCTTTTTTTGAGCGTTGGTGGGATACACAAAACGGAAATGACTCAGCGAAATTTCGGCCCACCTACGTATTCACATGTGCACCATGAAGCGTATCAGGCATTCGCATACCGTTTAAAGCTCAGTAACGCGTTGAAAGCGCTAGAAACGGGCAATTACACAATTTCGTGGGCTACGACGTGACCGCGCGAAATCCAGACACTCTTGGCACCTTCAGTTTCAGTACTAAGTGACTATACAGTACAGCAACTACAACGCCGCCGTTGCAATCACCCGTCGGAACATCAGCCGCAGCCGAGACGCCGCAATGTAATGCGGTGCTACCGCCTCCTTCGTTCCGCTGACCCTTCTAGTACACAAAACACTCTACACCTAGTGCGATGATGAGGATAGTTTCAGCAGTGCCATCTCTAGCTTTGATAACTTCACGACGCTACCGCTACCGCTATTTCCGTTGCACTGTCAAAAGTGCAGTTTCCCTTCCCTAAATGGTATACATAGTAGATAGGTTTTGTCAGTTTTAAAAGTTCTCCCACAGGCATTGCTGCTGCAAACCAAAATTTGCCCAATAAAATACTCTTTCCAAAAAATATAGGTTGTAGATGGATGCATGGATGAAAAAAATTATGGGGGTCCTGAAGGATTCCACCCTCGTTTTACAGGGGTAGGATCGCGGGCCGCTCCCACGTAGGGACTCGGAGGCCTAGCCTCCCCGCCGCATTGTGGGCCTTCTAGACAGCCTTGAGTTGTATGAGAACCGGTTGATTGATTGATATGTGGAGTTTAACGTCCCAAAACCACCATATGATTATGAGAGACGCCGTAGTGTAGGGCTCCGGAAATTTTGACCATCTGGAGCTCTTTAGCGTGCACCCAAATCAGAGCACACGGGCCTACAACATTTCCGCCTCCATCGAAAATGCAGCCGCTGCAGCCGGGATTCGATCCCGCAACCTGCGGGTCTGCAGCCGAGTACCTTAGCCACTAGACCACCTCGCCGGAGCAAAATGCGCTATACTTTAGCGTACACATGACTTCAAAGCGAAGAAGTACTTACGATCAGCGGAACGAAGCTTGATTTATTCGGCACGAATGGCCCTGACAATTTTTGTCTTTGCAGTTGCATTCTTTATTGATCAGTTGCTTCCTGTGCGTTGAACTGTTGCTAGATTGTTCTGTTGATAGTTGTCTTCCGTTTGCACATAATTCAAATGGGGATACTTGCGTGTCCACTTTCTCGGTGTAAAACGAAATGCAATGCAAAACCGAGGCCTCTGAGATAGCTCCGGCAATCGCCGAGATCAACGGTAAAAAAAAAAACCTGATTGCAGGCGTGAGAGTTCTTCAATTTACTCATATGACCTACGTGTTCGAGTTTTCTAGTTAAATCCGGAACTTCAAGCCTTCAAAGCCATACGTGCTAATGCTGTGTGGTGGCGACAACTTCAGATTATTGGTGGTCACGGCGTGTGGGATGTTTATCGCGGGCGTCACCTGTCTACTGTTGCACGGCGTGCACCACGGTCAGATGCTCTGCCAAGCTTCATAATCAAAATCACCGCAGCACTCCATCAAAGCTACTCAGAACAATAGCAAAGACCTACATTATTACGCTTTCTCATGCGACCGGCCGCGTGGAACAAGAGTAATTCGCTTACCTCACACGTTCGCAACGGCCCGTACCCAGCGCTCTCACCGTTCTACTTTGCGACAGCTACGGGAATCGCTAAAATCGGCGACAGCTATACGGGAATCGGTAAAATCGAAATCCTTTACGTCCGCGTAGACTGGGCTGTTTTATTGTGGAGCACGGAGCTGTTGCATCTGCTCTTGTCTTTTCCATTGTTCTGGTGTGAGAACAAGCAAGCCCTTCAGTTCGGTGACGCATCCGGCTAGCGGAGAAAAAATTGTAGCTCCTTTTCAAGTGCTCAATGCTGTTATACCACAGACATGGTCCTCGTTCGGGAGACTGTCTTCTCCCCTCCCAGCGCCACCTTCCACGCAGAAGGCGGCACCGTGCAGTTCTGGGCAAAGCATCGCCTTCTCCGCCGGGCCGCCGTGCCGTTCCGGGGAAAGCTTCACCTTCTCCTCCAAGCACCGGAAACAGGTCTCGTAGAAGAGACCAAAACGTTATTTAAGGGGAGATGCTACTCGAACACACCTTTTTTAATATTCACCCTAGAGCAATGAAACTTGAGCTGTTTATGGAACTTTTAAAGCTGCTTTCAAATATATATTAAGTTTTCTTGCAAGTTACAAACTTTTAGCTCTGCAACAAGACAAAGTGAAAATCCTAACCCTTTTGCCCCCATCTCTTTTCATTCCTTAACGTCTGTAATTTTTTACCATTCATAGTTCATAACGCTTCAAATAAAGTGTAGAGTGCAAATGACTGATTAGGAAGCACATACAAAATATTTATACGAGTAAAAAATAATAGCCATAAAAAGTTCATATTTCACCTACCCTAGTAAAGGTATACATAAAATTATTTTATTATACAATAAAATATTGAAGTTTAAACTAGATAATTGCATTTTTCATACTTCAGAAAAAAAATTGGGCAAACTTTCATGCAGATACGAGCACTAGAAGTGCCCAAAAAAGAAAGGGCACATTGGGAAAAATGGTAAAACTTGTCTTTTGAGAAAAACGAGTTGTAAAGTTAAAATTGAGTTTGTATTTATAAAAGATATCATTGAATCAGATGAAAATCGCACACCAAAAAGAACAACCCTTCTTGTAGTGGCCACTGCGACTAAAATACGCGAGCACCATGAGTTTGTCCCTCTCGGCTTTTTCGAGCCGACTCGTGACAGACAGGGTGGCTGGGGCTTTCTCAAGCTGTCATTGGACAGATTTTTTCCCGGCCACCTTTTTTCACCGTAAATGTTTTTGTTTCTGGTGAAAATAAAGTTATTTGATATATTATTTGATTGATTGATTGATTGATTGATTGATTCATTGATTGATTGATTGATTGATTGATTGATTGATTGATTGATTGATTGATTGATTGATTGATTGATTTCGATCACAGACAGGGCCATGAAATGAAACGCTCGGCAAACTTCCGCTCCATCTGACAGAGCCTTGTGCCAACTGCAAGCTAGGAAGTTCGACAGGCTGCGAAATCTAAACTAAGTCCAGTGTCATGACATTTTTCAGCCGTGTTTGTGCCACAAACCGTCGTACATAATGGCAATGTCGTCCCTGCAAAGTTCTCTCGATGCGAGCTCTTTCGACCTTTTAAGATTAGCGCTGACATCATCCATTGCCTATCACGAACTTTCCGGCTGACGAATGGGAATGACTTTTGATGCATTGGCTTTTGCAAGCCAACAACTGCCGCGAATCAGATCAGCTGCTCGTAGCCTATTCCTACAGAGCGTGCCACACAACGGCTTTCACTTGCGAGTAATGCATTTTTTTTTATTCATAACGGAGATAACTACACGAGAAAAGCATTGTTCGGCTGCGCTGCTCGACAACACATGGACCCCGAAAATAGGTTTCACAGCACATACAGGCGCGCAGCGGCCAATGGCGGTCCCCGATTCGTACCATGTGATAAGCCAGTCGCGGCGCTCAAAAAACGCGCAAAAAGGTGCTTCTTTTTATTATTTCTTGCACTGCATCATTGAGAAAAACTGTGGTTATTTGAAGAGTGAGGCTCGACTCTTCGACTCATGCGATCAACAATGGCGAGTAGCGGTGAATTATCACCGGCAAGGTGCTCGAAGACTGCACACTTTCGACCTTTTAACAGGCACCTTGAGCTTTTTAGATGCAATTTCAAAATATTTCCACTTAAGTCTCGACCTGTATAATTTTTTTCATAACAGTAGAAGTACTAATCTTATCAAAACAGGCGAAAATAAAAAATTGGTAATTTTGAAAAAAAAAAACTCGCCTTTTCCGACCCGCATCTCCCCTTGAGGCCGTGCCGGCCTCATGTTTAGAGGATTTTGCCCCAGCCGACGTCGTCATGCTGGCCGGCTCTGTACAGACGACCTGTTATAGTGAGCGCTTCTTCTTGTTGCTGTTTTCAAAACTGATTGTCTCCCTATTCCACCTTCAGGCGAAAGCTTCAGCGAAGTTCATTCGACTGCTCGCCGCTTTTGGCTACCGATACCATCGCGCCACAGCAAAATCCTAGCAGTGGTGGCAGACGTGAATGCCATCAAACCCAAAATTATAACAGAGGTGGCAGTGGTGGAATGCCATCAAACCTCACATTTGTAACAGCAGTGGCAGTGGTGGGATGCCACCAAACCACCAAACCCGACTTCTTAACAATGCGCAAATACACCTAATATTTCGATCAAGCATTCTTTTGAACACAGCAGTCAAACCTGGTTGTGCAGCAAACTGTGCGAAGGAGTGTGGCAGCTTGGGCTAGTTGGTATAACATGATGATAGTTATAGCGCGAGAACAGACCGACGACACAGAGACAAGAAGGACGCGAAGGACACGAGCGCTTGTGTCCTTCGTGTCCTTCTTGTTTCTGTGTCATTGTTCTGTTGTCGCATTATAACTATCATCATGTGCGTGGTCGAGCATTGCACTTCTCGAAACTTCCTCGACAGATGGCGCTGCGTCTCCGTAAAACCCCAAAGTTTGACGTCTATGCTCTGGAGACACGGCCGGGCTAGAATGTACTTGCGCGTGCTTCTTACGGCCTTCTCACCTGTCGCGAAAACAATAAGAGAGTTTCTGAGTATGTTTCACCACCCGTCGGTGGTAGGGGTGCTCCGATCCTGACCTTGCTTCTCCTGCGCCAAACACACGGCCCGACGGTGTTGTTCGATGTGACACCACAGAACGGAAGTTCTCGAAGAAGAAGAAGAAGTATTATTGAAGAAGTGGAGGAGGGGAGGCTGAGGGGCGATCGTTGCCTTTAAAATAAAAAATAATGTTATCAGGCTTATCACCGCATCATGTAGGTGTAAGCATGTGCTCGTGGGCAATACCAGTTGAAATTCAGTAAAATTTCGAAAGAATCAGTTAACGAGGCATAATAGGCATATAACACTGGCAACGATCAGAGACAGATATATAATGGTGCACTTGTTCGGCAAGCAGAGAACTCCAAACAAATTTGGCCCTTGGTATCGTTGCACAATGAGGCGGCAATTAAAGAGGTCGCTTACAAAAATTACGAGCACGCCTTCTCTTCCTTTATTTTTAAAAATACATTTGGAACGGTTTTCGGGGCTAAAAACTGTGGGCTGCAGCTTGAACGCCCTTTGAAACACATACGTTAGCCGTATCTTTAAAGGTTAAAAAGAACTGTGTGTAGGAAGAAAGTAAAGAAGAAAAAAAGAGAGGGAAGACTTATATTGGTGGTGTGTGTTGTGAGTGGTGGTGTGCGTTGTGAAGGTGTCCACAGCACTTGCAAACTTTATTTCCGGGCACCCCGAGTTCTTTTGCGTCCCTTTGTGCTGCAGCCACATCCATGAATAATTCGAAGAACGCAGCTGCTCACGCTCGCCAGCGGATTGGCCTGGAACAAAAAAATTCTAGAGCAAAGCAGTTCTGCGCTATTATCCGAGTTCGTGGAAGAAACTGTTTAGAAAGAGAAACTGACAATGTTCCAACTAACCCACATGCAAACCCCTTTTTTCTTAGAAATCCATATGAATTATATTGTGGCTTAGTTACTGAAGCAGGTTGTTTTAAATTTCTCTTTCTCGATCTCTACCATGGTTTGCTTCATTCCGGGAAAGGTCCACCGTGGCTACATTTCCTTTGGTGTTTTCTCAATCTTCATTATGCAGTGATTTCTCGACTCGAGAAGACGGTCGTACAACCTTCAGTACGCGCAATGCGTACATGGATATATATTAGCTGTGAGATGGCGTATTGCTGTGTTCTCTATTTCAAGTCTCGTTCGGGGAAACACTCGGTGTTTCTTTTTACCAATTTCTAAGCAATGCTGAAATGCGCGCTAAATGGGAAAAGAATACTGCGAGAGACAACCAATTATTATAAACCACAACTCTGCATCAACTGTCATATGCAGCAGACATTTCCGCGATAAAGCCTGTGTGCCTGCGTGCCTTATCAGAAAACTTCTTCTCGAATCCGCGCCTGCTCTCTTCCATGACTATCCTTTCTACTTGATTCCAAGTGCAAAGAAGCCTAGCAAAGATCCTGTTTCATGAGCTTCATTCGCTCCTACGTAAACATCAAGAAAGCGAAAAATGAAGACCCATGAAGGAGATCTGGATATTGTGACCTCACAAGATGTTTTTACTGAACAAGAAGCAGTGAGTGTTTGCACATAAACAATGAACGGCGATGTTCTTAGAACGGGTCGATACCTAGCTTTGATAGGATGATTTCGCTCTCAAGGGGAGTCTTCACGTTACCACCAACGCTGAAGGACGTGCTCCGCATGTGCTCCGTTTCCCATCGGTCATTCGGAGGTCCAGGCAGTCCATCATTCTTGACATCAGTTTTGCTTTGCTCACCCTTTCACCCATGACATTTGTAGGCCACTTCGACCAGTTTCAATTTTCGGACGTGCGGCAGCCAGCGACGCACAGTGCGTTCTTTGTGGCGCATCTCTCGCCGGTGAGGTGTGGGGGTTCGATGGTGTTTGAACGGAGAACAGTGGCGTTTCTGCTTCAATGACCACCGATCCGATAGACTCTTGTTGGAGTTCTTGCCTATTATGCAAGTCTGTGTAACTATTTAGACTTCCTGTCGTCGTACACGTCGAAGGCGTGTACACTTTCGCCATAAAGAATTCAATTGACTCGCCAGGGAAAGTTACGGAGAACGCTATGAACATGGGTGGGGCAGCAGCTATGGACACGACTACGCCTGCACCCACCAGTGATGACATAGCATTCTCCTCCTACGACGATGGCTCTGCTTGTGTGCTGGAGCAGAAGAAACGACGCACACAAGCCGATCTATTGGTCTTTCAGCCCAAGCAAGAAACTCAAACGAGTGAACTTCAAGGCGACACCACTCAATGTAAGCCAACGAGATCGCGGCCACCACTTTTGCCTCTACACGACTAGAAAGCCATCCTACGCCCACTGGGAGGCCTACGATTGAATAAATGGACTCGACCCACACTGAGGCGGGCTATTGGGGTTGCCGCAAGCCTACCTCCTGCCAAAGTCGGCCGGCTAGTTTTTCGTTTGCGCCTTGAACAATACCTCGCTGTTGTAACCACACTGCATGAGCAGATCGCCCTAAACTTCTACAGTGTCCAGCACTTCCACCTGGGCGAGCATACCTATCCTGTGTCCTTTTACATTGCCGCTCCCGACAATTCATGTAAAGGCATTATCTATGGCATTGACCCGCAAATGAGCCCCTCCGAACTTATGGATCATCTCGTTACCCCTGGTTACACCATTCTACAGGCAAGAATGATGGGTGAAACGAGCACAGCCCTCATTACCTTCGAAGAACTGCAGGTGCCACGATACATACACATTACGGCGCTAAATACCGGTACTACGTGCATAGCCCCCACAAGCAAGTTTACACGGCCTGTCTTCGTTTGGGACATCATTCTGACAACTGCCCTTCACCAATTTGCGTCACATGCAAAACGTGCGGTCTTTAGAACCCGACATCAGGGCACTCATGCTCGCCAAAGTGCCGCTCATGTAGAGGAGATCACCCCACCACTAACACGGGCCTCCCTTCCACAAGCAACGGGTCCGGAAGGCACTTCAGCAGGAACAGCAACACCGACATGTAGAGCATCAGCCCGCACAATCATCGTCGTCAGAGGGTGACATGTCAGCAGGAGGTTCCACACTGGGAAGAAAATCTAAGTCACGGTCTCGGTCCAGGTGGGGCACACGGAGCAAGACCTCCTCTCGTTCCCACTCCAGGACGGGCTCATAACCGCCACCTGTAAAACGGGTGGCCATTTCGGAAGACGCTGCACCAGTGCCAACGAACCAGTCTTCTCTCCAGTTGACAGACGGCAATCAGCCAAACAAGGATCAAGAAGCCGGAGCCAAGGAACGCCCGGCAAAATCTCAGGAGGTAAGCTGGGTGAAGGGGCCTTCCCTGCTCTCACTTCCCTGCCCTGCCCATCCCCAGCCTTAGCTCCACCTTCACATATGACACATAATTCAGACCAAAATGCGTTTCCTCAGCTTCTTGCAGAAATTGGTGTCAAGTTGTGTGATCTAGATGCTCGAATTGGACGTGAGATAGAGACCACGTGTGCTACTATTAGGCGAGAGTTCCACGATATGCTCAATCAGGTGGTGTCTGCACTGCAGTACACACTCAACAACACAATAGCGACGCTCCAAACCCTAAACAGTAACACTATATCCACTCTGTCTACCAAAATACAGCAACAAACTGAACGAAACATGCAAGAGATGTGTTACGAGTTCACTCCCGCTCTAACACTCCCACCGAACACAAAGCACTCCCACCCATACACACGCCCTCCATCTCTAAGAAGTGAAGGTGGCGACGCGTAACAAGGATCATGTTGTGGTCTGGCAATAGAACTGCGAGGGGTTCTGCCGCAAGCAGGGCCCCCTGCAGCAGTACATTTCCATGACCTCAATGGCTCCCGACGTCATACTCCTTCAGGAGGCCAACTGAACCCCCTCTCTTGCAGGTTTCGAAGCATACGGTAGTGATTCGTGTCTCATAGGGTCACCTGTGTCTAATCATCTTACAGTACGCCTACATACGGTTGCCACTGGCATTCCCCATCTAATTATAGGAGTAATCACACACACCAAACGCAGCAAAAGTCTTTTCGTTCTAAATACTTACAATTTTCCTCGCTCCCGCACGCACAATTTTCATTACCTTTTACAGAATTGAGTAAGTTTGGAAATACGTTGTTGATTTGCGGAGATTTCAAACAGAGTTCAGTGCACTCTGTTTAGGGATATCTCAAGAACACTAGAAAAATAACAAAATTGTGGGACACCATATTCAATATGTGCTTCACTTTGCTCACTGATCCCACACAACCAAGCCACGTCGGGAATAGCGGCTCACGAGATAAGTGTCCCAATCTCACGATGATTCACGGTACTGGCACAGTCATCTCAATTGGGACCTTAGGCGAAACTCTTGGGAGTTACCACCATATCATCGTTACCACCCTTCCTCTTGCCAGTTCGCGCCAGCCGCAACGTAAAGTTCGTATAATGAACTGGGGTGAATTTCGAGAGCTACGGACTGCCAGTCCAGAAGTGGATGTCTACGACGACTGGCTCGCGGCCCTTACGGCTGACCACGATGCCACCACGCTGTCGGTCACCACTACGGCCATCAATCCAGACGTCGACCCGCACCTGATCCACTTGTGGGACGCTAGAAGGGGACTGACAAAGAGCTGGAAGCGTCAGCACCTAAGACGTAAACTGAAACTTCGGATTGCGCATATCACGCAACAAGCCCAGGAATACGCCCAGATTCTCGCGAGAAACAACTGAAAGGGATTTTGTCTTGATGGCACCGTAAGTACTGCTAAGACATGGAACATACTCCGAGGACTTATATAGACCCATCGGGCACGAAGACGCAGACTCAAAAACAGTTGCATGTCCTCACTCATTCATTTAGAAACTCTCTTGACCATCTCCTGCGTAAATTAAAAGCACGTTTTATCCCTTCTGGAGCGAGCCCCCAGTGTCACCCATACCCATACAACACAGATTCTCCCAGTGCCCTAGATGCGGAAATCACGATTCAAGAGTTCCGCTCCGTGTTAGAAGATATCCTCAAGAATTCAGTGCCGGGTACTGACCACATCCGGTGCACGACCTTTCGAAATCTCAACGACGCAGATCTTTCGCCACTCGTGGACACGTTTAACGAGCATTTGCGGAACGGAACGCTATCCCAAGCATGGCGACATGCGGAAATTTCCCTCAACCCAGAACCGGGGAAACCCGCCTCCATCGAAAATTTACGACTGGTTTCTCTTACGTCTTGTATAGTCAAGCTCATGGAACATGTTGTCTTGCGGCGCTTGCAGCCATTTCTCGAAAGCCAGTCTTTCTTCTCGCATATGCAGTTTGTCTTTCGCTTGCACTTATCCGAGCGAGATGTGTTACTCCAGTTAAAAGAGCAGATCTTGGGTCCATCGCGGGGTGTCCAAACCAGCACTTTGCTAGCGCTGGACCTTAAGTCAGCCTTTTACAATGTGGAGCACGACCTCATTCTCAGCAACCTCGCCAAATCACGCTGCGGCATTTGCGTTTATAACTATGTCAGAGCCTATATTCGTGGTCGCACTGCAACCATTGGTATGGGCCCGCATCGCTCAAGCATTATCCAACTCCCAGGCAGAGGCAACCCTCAGGGAGCTGTGATTTGACCAGCATTATTTAATATCGCTACGTCAGGTCTTCCTAAACAACTTGGCCAAATTGGGGACGTGCACCATGCCGTCTATGCCGATGATATTACGTTGTGGACGTTTCGTGGTTCCGACGGTGAAATTCAAGACCAGCTTCCACAAGCAGTAGAGGTCATGACAGACTATGCTCGACGGAGTGGCCTCATTTGTGCTACAAAAAAGCCTGAGCTTCTTGTATTTCGTGGCCACCGTAAAACTCCGCCACCCCACATCAATGTACTCGTCAAAGGAACACCTATCCCGCAAGTAGAGCGAGCACGCATCCTTGGACTTTGCGTTGAAGCAGATGGCAGGGCACGCCACACCATCTCTATACCCTCCCGTCAGACGGAGCAGATCATCGCCATATTCCGACGCGTAAGTAATAGGTGCTCGGGACTTGGGGAGCGGGACATGCTTCGACTAATGAATGCGTGCCTTATAAGCCGCTTCAGTTATCACTTTTTATTTCACCAGCTGACGCAAGGACAACATGAACAGGTGGCCACGCTCACTTCTAAGGCCATCAAGGTCGCTCTGGGCGTTCCGCACTATACTTCTACGCAGCGCCTTTTGTCACTAGGAATACACAATGCCCTCAATGTACTCGAGGCCCAGTTGATTACTCAGCGCCAACGCCTTCTTCCCACACCAACGGGTAGACATGTACCCCACCACCTGGGTCACCCAGTCCCCACAGAGCCTATATATTAGAAAACCACATCTCAGGGACAAGGAATAACCTCCTAACAATCCGGACTACGCGTGGGAAATTGTAATAGAACAGAAGGCAGCAGAAAGGGGGCTGGTATAGGGGATTCATTTACAAAAATGCAGACTGACAAAGGGTCAAGCAGGAGTGCAAGCAACATTTATGGCTAAAAGAGAAAGTGGCAGGGCAATAGACACTCCTTGGTTTCATGTACTTGTGAACGGAAGCAAAGGCCATAGAGGAAAACCAGGCAATGGTAGAGTGTATATCAAATGGCATTCAGGAGTTAGGAGGAGAGTGCAAGATAATTATACTAGGAGATATGAATGCACACATATGTGATTTAGTAGCTTAAAAAATGCAAGCATAGCAGACGACAGCGCCGCATCACCTGCAAGATGAGAAGAATGAAGGGGCATTGCAGCACGCCCACTGAAGAAAGAAGAGGAGACGCTCGCGGAGAACGAAGCTGTTCGGACACCGGCAAGACGACGCAAGGGAGCCTAGGGCGAACCCGCAACTAAGCACGAGGTTCGAAAGGCCGGGTTTCTGTCCTCGAGCCATTGACGTCCTCGGGGCACGGCGTGTCGGCGTGGCCAGGCACGAGGTCTCGGTGAGTGGTCCTGCGGACATCTCCAGTACGGCGAGTGCCCTCGAAAGACCAGAGCTGCCGACCACGTCACGCGATGCGACGTTGCTGACAGTGTGCGGCTACGCCTAGACCTCGTGGTGCCCTCTACAGTGGTATGCTGACCTGGCACCCAACAGCTGACTGCATCCGAGTACGCAACGGGTCCCACTTCAAGGCACCGGGCTATGGCTCAAACTGTGAGACTGTTTATTTTCTTTTGTGTGTGAACCGCGTGCGTGTACGACTTATAGTACTGTATGTGCAATAGTTTTTTTTGTTTGTCCAATATAACTCCCTTTTGTTTTCCTCACTGTCTCCATCTTCCTCGCGTCACACACCTTGCCACATGACGAACCTAACCACGACATATCTGGCGTCCACGACAGAACTACTCTTGTTACATCTAAGAACAGCATCACATCGCATATGTGTGTGTGACGGTCGAAGATGAAAGCAGATAAGCTGACGGCGATCAGAAGGGAATCGGGCTTAAGTGGGTCAGCACTAAAAGAATGGATGGACCAAGAACGCGCACGTGAAAAAGAGGCTCGTTACGCTCGTCTGGCTGAAAGAAATGCCGCGAAAGAAGCCGAGGCAGAGGCAGTTGCTAGATTACAAGCACAGAAGGAAGTTCTTAAACTCAAGTTAAGGTTGCATCAGTAAGGTGCAACAGCAGGTAGCACAACTACTGGGCAGCTTACCAAGGGTGCACCCGTAGGCGCCACGCAGAGCTACCAAAGTCCACATAAAATCCCAGCCTTTAACGAGGAACGTGATGAGCTGGACGCATATATACAGCGATTTGAGCGCGTCGCTACTAGCCAAGACTGGCCGCAAGACAAATGGGCAATATCACTAAGCCTTTGCTTGACCGGAGAAGCCTTGAGTGTAGTTGGTAGGATGGCACCGAACATGCCACGGACTACGTAACGTTGAAGAAAACGCTACTACGACGCTTTAGGTTCACAGAAGAAGGCTATGGGACAAAATTTCGATCAGCCAAACTAGATAATTCTGAAACGGGCACGCAGTTTGCCGGGCGTCTGTTAGGTTATTTTGAACATTGGCAAGAAATGGTCAAGACAGACCGGACCTACAATGCTCTGCGAGACAAAATTGTCTCGGAGCAGTTTATCGCACAATGCCATGAGGAACTCACTGTGTTTCTTAAAGAAAGAAACTGCGAAAGCCTTGAAAAACTTGCGGAGGCTACAGACCACTACTTGAAGGCCCAGGGGATGATTAACCTTGGTGAATGTAAAGGCGATATCCTCATCAAGCCTCCCGGTCAAACTCGAACGTCTGAGCGGCTAGATGACAAAGAGAGACCGCAGTGTTTCCTTTGCAACAAAAAGGGTCACAGAGCTGCTGATTGCTGGACCAACACAAAGGGTCCAGGTACAAAGCCACCCTTTTGTGGAAAATGCCGCCGCACTGGGCATAAAACAGGTGACTGCTCAAAAGGCCAACAGCGTCAAAAAGGCCTCATGTTCTTTTCAACAAAGAGATGGGGCCAAGATAATTAATTCAGAGTCGCAGGCTTCGCTTTGTGTTCCTTATAGTCCGGAGTGCGCGGAAACGCACCCAGCCAAGCTGAAGGAAAAATCGATGCCCACGGGCGAAGGTGTACTCAAAGGATATTCCGCAACAGTACTGCAAGATACCGGATGTGATTCAATCATTGTCAAAAGGTCTCTTGTGGCGGATAGCAAGCTGACTGGAAAGCTTTCCTCGATTTACCTCTTGGATGGACGGTTGATGAAGCTGCCTAAAGCACACGTGCAAACTTTTTCACCTTTCTTCATTTGCAAAACTCGAGCCCTTTGTATGGATACTCCTTTATATGATGTTGTCTTGGGAAATGTGGAAGGCGTTCGAGATGCTCACAATCCTGATAACGATTGGAAGAGCCGTCTTTACACCCAGAACACCGCAGAAGAGTATTCTGGCGCAGAAAAATCTGGTTCTGCACACGGACCCTTGTATGCAAAGACTTCGATGTCGGCTGCAAGGAAAACACGTTTCAAGACAAAAGTTGCTGCAGTAAACCGACAGGCAGGAAATCTACATCTACTTCCGGCTCCAGTTATTAACCCCTTGGACATCAGGCCACAGGACTTTAGAACCAAACAAGAGGAAGACAGCAGCCTGCGGAAATGCTTTCAAGCCGTTAACAAAGAGGTCAAGACAAGGTTTGCTAAAATATTGTCCTTCACGAAGGACGGAATTCTCTATCGCAAGTACACCCTTCACTCTAAGAGGCAGGTGAATCAGCTTGTGGTACCAAGGTACCTCCGACATTATGTTATGAAAATGGCCCACGAAGGCATTCTTTCGGCCAATCAGAGAATTAAACGAACTACAGATCGGGTACTCGAAGAGTTCTACTGGCCAGGGGTTCAGTCAGACATCACACGATTTGGTGAATCGTGTGATATATGTCAAAGAACTATTCTCAAGCACTTGGGGGGTCGTGTACCTCTCGGCAACACTCCTACAATTGACACTCCGTTCAAGAGAGTAGCCATTGATATTGTGGGTTCATCATTGCCGATGTCAGAGGGCGGAAACAAGTACGTACTGACAATGGTGGGCATGGCAACGCGTTATCCCGATGCTGTAGCACTGCCGAGCATCGAGACGGAGAAAGTCGCTGAGGCACTTCTGGAGATGTTTTCTCGTGTAGGTGTCCCACGGGAGATAATCAGTGACAGAGGCACGTCATTCTCGTCACGCCTAATGAACGAGCTAAGCCGACTTCTCTCCTTCAAACAATTGCCAACAACCCCATATCATCCCATGGCTAATGGCCTTATAGGGAGGTTCAACGGCACCCTGAAACAAATGATAAGAAGAATGTGTCAGGAGTGTCCGAAGAAATGGGACCGGTACCTGGCGCCCTTACTCTTCGCTTATCGCGAAGTTCCCCAGTCGAGCTAAGGCTTCTCCCCGTTCGACTTGCTCTATGGCCGTTGCGTCAGAGGTTTCTTGGCGATATTTAAAGAAATATGGGCCGCCGATCATCTTGATGATGATGTAAAAACATCCTACGGGTACGTAGTCGAACTGCGGATTCGTCTTGAAGACACCTGCCGTCTAGCCAAGGAGGAGCTTGAGAAATCGAAGATAGTACAAAAGAAGCATTATTACCAAAAGGCCAGACCACGTCAATTATCCCCTGGAGACAAGGTTCTACTTCTGCTTCCATCGGATACCAACAAATTGGTTCTGACGTGGAAGGGACCATTTAATGTCCTTGAGAAGAGAAATGATGTGGACTATTTAATTGACCTTGGTACCAGAAGCACGCTATTCCATATAAACCTGCTGAAAAAGTATAAGGAATGGCAGCCTGCACCACCGCATGAAGCATCAGTTGTTTGCCAGGCGCATGACACCGAAAGTGATGAGCTGCCATGCGTTCCATTCCAACGAAAGGAATACTGCACCCATTGTCATGCGCAAGCCGTAGACTGCAACCACGCGAAGCTGCTTACTCTACAGTGGAACGAGAGGCTCTGCCTCTTACGTGGGCGGTTCGGAAATTTGACATCTACCTATTTGGACGCACATTCATTCTACAGAGTGACCACAAACCGCTTGTGTACATCGAGTCGGCCAAGCATGTCAACAGCCGCGTGTTACGGTGGAGCCTCACTTATATGGAGTACGACTTTTCGGTCGAGTATATCAAAGGCAGCGACAACATGGGCGCAGATTACATGAACTTTACAGCACGATACAAGTATCATGAAGCTTTAGTTCGGTGACTTGTTTCTTTTTTTTTCTGGTGTGTACTTTTGTAACCGAATGTGCCGAGTGTGCGGGGCTCGGACCTGCTAAAGTGTGCAGTGGTGCTCACGTGTGTGTTTCCGACTGTGAACCAACATGTCCCCAGTGCCCTCAAGTTCTTCTACCAGAAGAACTTTCTCAATTGGGGGTGATGTGATGTAGTAGCTTAAAAAATGCGAGTATAGCAGACGACAGCGCCACATCACCTGGAAGGTGAGAAGAATGAAGGGGCATTGCAGCGCGCCCACTGAAGAGGAGACGCTCGCGGAAAACGAAGCTGTTCGGACGCCGGCAAGACGACGCAAGGGAGCCTAGGGCGAACCCGCAACTACGTGCGAGGTTCGAAAGGCCGGGTTCCTGTCCTCGAGTCATTGACGTCCTCGGGGCACATGTAGGCGTGGAACATGTAGTCACTAATCTTTTAAAGGGTATCTATAAAGGTAACAAGGTAGTTATAAAGTGGAAAAAACAGGTATCCAAGCCTGCAGAGGTAAAACGGGGGCTTACGCAGGCGTGTCCTCTGTCACCCTTATTATTCATCTTGTATCTACAGGTATTAGAGGCCAAATTAGAGGGAAGTGGACTGGGCTTCAACCTCTTATTCGCCAAACAAGGAAAACTCATTGAACAGGCACTACCAGCATTCATGTAGGCAGATGATATAGTGCTAATGGCGGACAACAAGGAAGATTTGCAGAGATTGGTGCGCATCTGCGGTAATTAGGGAGATAGGTTAGATTTCAGATTCAGTAAGAAAAAATCAGCAGTCAAGATTTTTAATGACAATGAAGGTAGGGAGCTTAGAATACAAGAGGTCCCGCTAGAGATAACCGATAAATACAAATCTCTGGGTGCATGGATAAGCAATGGGGCCGAGTACCTAAGGGAACACGAAATATACGTGGCTACTAAAAGTAACAGGAACGCAGCGGTAATGAAAAACAGGGCACTGTGGAATTACAATATGTATGATGTTGTGAGAGTAATCTGGAAAGGGGTCATGGTTCCTGGTCTGACGTTCGGCGATGTGGTCTTGTGCATGAGATCAGAAGTTTCAAGCAAGATTAGAAATTAAGCAACGTGGAATAGGTAGGCTTGCCTTAGGAGCTCACGGGAATACACCAAATCAGGGAGTACAAGGTGATATGAGATGGATATCATTTGAGGGCAGGGAAGCTAGCAGCAACATATGAGAAGCCATTGAGAGAAATGGGGGAAGAGCGTTGGGCTAGGAAGGTATTCGGCTACTTGTACATGAAGAATTACGATACAAAATGGAGGAAGTGAACCAGAAAATTGACTGGTAGATACTTAGAAAATAGCAGATTCCAAAACAAAAAGAATTATCGGTTAACAAGAAGGTGAAGGAAGCTGAGACCGATATGTGGATTATCGGCATGATTAAGAAGTCCGCACTAGAGATCTATCGAACTTTTAGGTAGGAAATTGCCAAGGAAAGGATCTATAATATTACTCGGGGTAGTTCTCTACTGTTTGAGGCCAGGACGGGAATATTGTGAACCAATACATATCGGGCCAAATACGAAGGGGTAGATACGCTATGCAGTGCGTGTGGAGAGGAAGACGAAACTGCCGAACACTTGATAATGTTCTGTAAAGGGCTTCACCCTATAGTTCAGGATGATGGCACAGAGTTTTTCAAAGCACTGGGGTTTAGGGACAGGGAGGGCAAAACAGACTTTAAGCAGCTAGAATTAGCTAAGAGGAGCTTATCTTATTGGTGGCTAAAGTCAAGGCACGAGTGAAAATTAAACCCTTCACTGCAAAGTACGAATCCTCAACCTCAATATTGAAAGGAAAAAATAAGTCTAGTTTATGGTTAATTAAGTATTACGGCTTTGTGGCCCTAGCCAGCACCCGATCTTAAGGGTACAGCTATATCCATCCATCCATCCATCCATGCATCCATCATAAATAATGTAACTAGATGGCGCTAGTGGTTTTCGTGTAGTTAATGAATAAAAAGGAGAGATGGCTTCGCTATAGTGAGAAGTTCACAGCATATCCACGAAGTCAATCACGATGAGTGGGGCGAAGTGTTCATATGTCCGTCCGATGCGCCCTATAGTGTGATAGGAGCTGACGGATGGTCGGATGAACGGATGGATGGACGGATTGATGGATGGATGGATGGATGGATGAATGGATGGATGGATGGACGGACGGACGGACGGATGGATGGACGGACGGACGGACGGACGGACGGACGGATGGACGGATGGATTATTGGATAGATGGACGGACGGACGGATGGATGGATGGACGGACGGACGGACGGACGGACGGACGGACGGGTGGATTATTGGATAGATGAACGGACGGACGGACGGACACCGAAGGTCACTAAGACATGCTTCGCATTCAAAAAGGGAGAGGAGCGTTGGACTAGGAAAGTTTTCAGCTACTTGTACATGAAGAATGTTGATACCGGACCCGTAGCCAGAGGGCGGGCGGCCCCCTCCTCGAAATTTTGGTGGGGTGTGGAAGGGGGGAGGCATTTTCAAGCAGGGAACACGTTTTCTCGCGCTCAGTGCAAAAAACATGCGAGCATGAGTGACCGAGCGACCTCTACTTCGGCCTCTCTCCGCTGAGCTAACGAAAGAGTGGGCGCCAAAGTGACGCCCGCCCATGGACCCCCCCCCCCCCCAACCGTACTCCTTCTGTCCTACCCCTTCTCTTTTTTCGTTGTTCTTGTCTCTCCCTTTCCCTATCTATTATTCCTCTTTTATACGTTTAATCCCACTTCTCCCCCTACCCAACAGAACACTACGCCGTGCTCCCTGAAGGGCTGGCTGCAGTAATTAGGTGTCCTTTTCCTTTCCTTTTGAACCACTACTACTTGTTGAGATATCCGGAGGCCTCGTCGTACCCTTCACCATACAGACGCCGTCGAAGAGGAGAAAATAGAAATAGGCTGAGTCTTGCATTCACTAGTTACCCTTTTTCGGCTCCTTAACCTCCCCAGACCTGACCGTCGCCGTGTGTACGCACACTTGCGGCGCGTTCTAGACAGCGAGGTTCGCGCGCACTTCAAATTATGAACAGAAACACTGACGGAAGCCGGCTCCAGCTTTACAGCCACTTCTCCTGGCAGCACCCCTGTGACAACGGTGCCTTTGATCAGCATTCGCTGCGCTGCTCGAAGACACCGCGAGCAGTACCCGCTCCTCTTTTTGGGGCACTTACACCACCTCTGGAATTTCTTCTGGCCTATTCTCTCTATTCTTTCCAGCCATCGAGTCATTTTTTGTAATAAAGAACCAGTCTTGAAACGGATACCAACGTGTTCAGTCCCTTCTTTTCGAGGCTCCTGAGTGCGCGGCCCATGCCGCCCTTCTTAGCTAACGCGCAGTGAGAAGTGCGAGTAATCATCTACAGTGGTTTCAGTCTTTCATCGTTTTGAGCTCGAAAAGAAGCGGCAAGCTTCAACTCGAATTTTCCGAAGTAACCTTTCCGAAGAAACCTTTCGAAACTTCCGAACGTAAGCTTCGAAGATTTGTACAATTTTTGATAAGCGAGAGCGTATAACACAGCGCGTCGTGACAAGATACACGTATGCAACTGCAGCAACAGCGCGCGCTGCGATAGCAGTCCTTGCGGGCTTTGTGGGCCGTACGCTACTTCGGATTTCTTGCGGGCGGACCGCGAACGCTAATGGTGGTAAGCGTTATCAAAGCCCACTAACGCAGCGTACGCTATTCTAAAGGTTGCTTTTTTTAGTTGCAGAAGTAGCAAAGGGTTTAAGTTTTAGACATATAATATGAGATGGCTTTCAGCTGCAACGTTTTTTTTTTTTTCAAGAACAACATAATTTTTTCAGCATGCAGTATCTGGGTCGTTGTGCGAAGACAATTAAACCGGTACAAATCCGATAGCTGCGATTGTCCGTGAAGAGAAGGTCACTGAATCGTTGTCCTCAAAGCCGGCCACTGAAGCTAAATGATCTATCTAACCAAAATGATATTGGATTGTACGTAGACTGCCCAACCCTTCCCGGCGACACGAAAAAACGTGTCTAAACAAGCACGTGGACGCCTTGTTTTATGTAAACTTTTGAGGACTTCATAATAAAAGGGGGGAAAAGGCGAAAATTCCAGCCAAACTGGCTGCAATGTTTTCAGTCACTCGCCTATTCCGACGTGCAAAAAGCCGCCTTCTGCAGGGTATGCGTCATATTTTCTACGAAATTCAGAGCAGGAAAATGATTTCATAAAACTGCGTGGAGTCTCGTCAGTTCACCCTTTAGAAAGTAGAAAAATGCACTTGAAACATTGGAAAACCACGCAATAACAGAGTACCACAGAGACGCAACGATCGCTGCACAATCATTTTTGGAAGTGGTTCATGGAAAAATTGACATTTCTCTTCAGCTGAACAACCAAGCACAAATTGAATCTGAAAAAAAAACACAAAGCAATGCTTCAGACAGTCATTGAAACAATACTGCTTTGTGGCCGTCAAGAAATTGCACTTAGGGGAGACAAAGACTCCGGCAGACTCACACTTCAACAATCTGCAAACAACTAACGAAACTTTAGAGCACAGTTGCGTGACAGAGCAGGGGGGGGGGGGGTCGATCAGACTCTTGCAGAGCACATAAAGATGTCTGGTGCAAGTGCCCTCTTCACAAGCCCAACGATCCAAAACGAGTTGATTGCGATAATCAGCAAGCAAATACAAGACGGAATTGCTGAAGCTGTGAACAAGTGAGGTTTTTTTTTTTCCTCCCTTTTCGCTGATGTCACAACTGACGGCTCACAAACTGAGCAGTTTTCCCTCTGCGTACGGTAAGTGGAGTATAAAGCGATGAACATAAAAGAAGATCTTCTAGCTTTTGTGCCTGTTTCAGGCCTCCGCAAATAAGGTCTGGCGGAGATATTAAAGACTGAGATTGTTCGCCTTGGTTTAGACCTTAGGCGTATGAGAGGTAAAGGTTACAATGGAGCCGGTGTCATGAATGGTTCATTTTGTGGAGTGCAGCCTGTCATTCGCGAACCGTATCCTCTAGCAGTGTATACGCACTGCTCTTCGCATTCGCTGAACCTTTGCTTCAATGAAGTATCTAAGGTGAGCGGTATCCGGAACGCTTTCGCAATGATTAGCGAGATTTGTTCATATTTCAGAAGTTCCTCAAGAAGAACCATTGTTCTCAAGAAGCACACAGAGCCTTCATCGCGCACGTTTTCACGCCTTAACAAATACGGTGAGACCAGATGTCTCGAGTGGCACGAAGCCGTACTGCTCTTCACTGAAGCGTTGCCTGAATCGTCGAGTCACTGGAACAACTGGAGAGCAAAACTGGGAGAAATGTGACTGCTTGCGCACTTCATAGCCACCTGGGCAGCTTCAACTTCCCCGTCTCTCTCGCAGTGAGCGAAAGGTTTCTCAGTCTAACGCTCCGTTTGTCTCAATATCTGCAAGGCAATTTCGTGGACACCAGCGTCGCCCTCGACCGTGTTGACTTGGTGCTCAAGCAGCTCAGCGACATAAGAGGAGATGCTCAGGACCAGTTCAAGGAGATTTTTGAATCATGTGAAGAAACGGCGAAAAGATTCAGCGTCCAGTCATAGATACCTAGGAAAGTCGGTTCTCAGAAGTACAGCGAAAACCTTGCTTCCTCTTCTCCCGAAGAATATTTCCGACGTACATGCTTCATCCCGTATTTGGATGATCTGGGATCCGCCTTCACCTATTGCTTCACTGGACACATGGCCATGTTGAACAGCCTACAATTCGTACTGCCAAATCACACCGCCCATAGCAGCTTTGAATCACTACAGCAAGCCGTGGAGTTCTACATATAGCGGACATGGAACCAGAAAATCTCAAAGTGATCAAAGGAGAGTGGGTGTAATGAATGGATGAAATTTGAGGGCTGAACGCTTGTGCGTGTGAACTTTCATGGAATTCTGAAATGTTTGTGTGGGTATCCGAGGAAGAGAAGGGCGGTGACAAGAAGCCGAGCCAGCGACTGGTGGCAACAGGTCGCGGCAGGTGGCACAAAAATAAAAAGAAGAGAAAGAAGAAAGGCGCGTGGGAAACGTACAGAGAGCCGAGCAAGACCTAGCTGAAGGACACGCCGGACCAGGGCACTGTCCTTGGAGGTTTTGTGGCCTTGCTAAAAAAGGGCCTGGTGCTCACCTGGCGGTGCTGACTGTGGCTCCAGCTGGGACTCGCCAGACCAAAGCGCTGTCTATGGAGATTCTCCTGTCTGTTCCCTGGGGATCGAAGTCTGGGAGCAGAGGTATCTGTCCGGGGCTACCAACTCCGTACGCGGCTCCTGCTACGTCGGCATGCGCGACAGGGACGATGGTTTCCGGATCGACGCCGCCACCTGAGACGGCTGAAAGCCGTCTACGAACGTGAGGCCTGACAGACCTAGGCCTTGTCTTCTGCTGTGACTGCACGCGCCACCTGCGTGCCCGAGCTCGCCACGGACAAGGAGCATCGCCGTGCATGGACTGTTGCCTCCTCGGGACGCTGGTTCAACCAACTGTGAGCTATCGTGTAGCCACGTAAATTGGACAGTAGCCGCTCGGGCTTTAGGCAGTTTAAGTGTGTACTTCTGTGCTTGTCTTTGTGATAGTGAATCGAGTCCCTTGTTCTTATAAATGTTGTTCAAGATCTACTCCAGCGTCATCTTATATCGTTCATTTTCTTGACCACGCACGGGCAAACGTGACGAACCATCCCTGTCGTTATAGTGGGATATATGGAAGCGAAAATGGCAAACAGTACCTCCAGAAGAGATGGCAAGGTATGCGACTAAGGCCCACAAGCAGTGCAACACTAATCTGTTTCTAAATGTGTAAACTTTGCTCAAGATACTAACCACACTTTCTGTCACCACAGTTGCAGCTGAGGGAAGTTTTTCGATGTTAAAACACCTCAAAACCTACTTTCGTAACAGCTCTGTTGAAGAATTATTGAATGGGTTGGCTCTAATGTCACTCTTCAGAGAGTCTGTTGACGTGAACAACGTAATCGCAACAATTACAAAGAAGGCATGGAGACTTGTCTTTTAAACTGGCGTACTAAAGAAGCCAGTGTGGAGAACTTAGAAGCAAACGAAGGCAGCGCCCTGCGGACTTATGGGACCAGTAGAGATTATTGCTGACGATTTTCAGCAGACACCAAGTGAAGTCGTTCCTGAGTGTGCCTCAATAAAATGAACATGTCCATTACCCGTCTTTTCATGGTTGGTATTGAGTAACTTTATCTTACTTTTTATTCATGAAGTTACTAAGACGAATTGTCCGCATAAAATATTATACAACTATGAAGATTAAACACACAACTAAAGCTTTATACTTTTAATAAAACACAATAAATAAGTTTCCATTGTGGATAAAAATAATGAAACTAATAGTTTTTATCAAATAGTCAAAGCTTTCAGCAAGTCAAAGTCCCCCCGAAAAAATTCCTGGCTACAGGCCTGGTTCGTACTAAATGGAGGACGCAAACTCGAAAATTGTCCAAGCAAGTATTTAGACAACAGCAGAATACCAAACCAAAAGGAAGCAACGGTTAAGAAGAAGGTGAAGGAAACAGAGAGGGACCTGTGGAAGATGGGAATGCTTACGAAATCATCACTGGAGACCTACCGAACATTCAAGCAGTAAATTGCAAGAAAAACAATCTATGATAACTCTCGGGGTTGCAACAGAATCGAAAGTTGGGCTAGTTGGATATGCATGGTATAACTGTCAGTTAAAGCGCACGAATAAACAGGAAGGAAGAGAGGACAAGCGTTTGTCCTCTTTTCCTTTCTGTTTATTCGTGCGCTTGAACTGACAGGTATACCATACAATTCTCGGGGTAGTTTCCTGCTGTTCGAGCCCATAACGGAACTATTGTGGACAAAAACATACCGAGCAAAATACGAAGACACTACATGGTATGTAGTGTCTCTTCTCCACACGCACTACATGGTATGTAGTGCGTGTGGAGAAGAGGAGGAAACGGCTGAACATTTTATAATGTTTTGTAAAGGGCTCCACCCTCTAATCCAAAATAGTGGCGCTGAATTTTTCAAAGCATTGGGGTTTAGGGATAATGAAGGTGTAGTGCCATCATCACCATCATCATTTCTCAATCACCGCGCCGCGCCTCTCGCGCAGCTGATGCCAGCTCGAGCTGCGCGAGGATTGAAACAAGCCAGCGCACTTGGCGGTTCGGACGTGGACAGCCGACCACGGCTCCGCTTCAGGCGTGAAATAAAGTAGCGAGAGAACGACACGACTACGTTGGCCGCCGTTCCGTCTTTCTCTCTCGCAACATTGGTGACCCGGAGAACACGCCCTTCGCCGAACGGCCCGCTGCCATGTTCCTGCAACTCTGCCCGCCAGTGCCGCCGTTCCAATCTACCTACCCCAAGGTATGGTTCATGCAACTCGACGCCGTTCTTGCGTTGAATGGCGTCACGGACCAGCCGCTCATGCACGCCATTTTTCATGACGCCCTTCCGGTAGAGTTGCGTCATCTCTCTGCCACTTCAACCTCCAGCCAGCAGCCTTACGATGACCTCTGCTCTGCGGTGCTTGCCAGCTATGGCCTCACCTACCACCCGCTGCCGTTTACCCGTGACTCTCAGGTTTTCCCTGCGTCGCAGCGTGCTGGACCCTCCGGCCCGAAGCTCTCATCTGACCGCAACCTAACTTCCCCGACAACGTCTCCCTCCACCTTGGGTCCGGCCACTAGCGCAGTGAGTCTCGCACCCGGTCACATATCCGACGAGGCTCTTGAAGTCGTTCCTGCTGCTGACAACCTGTCCACCACGAAGTGCGTTTTTTCGAAGTCCTCGGCCGATGGTCCTTCTGGCATGCTTGCTACCTCCATGTTTTCCACGAAAGCGACGGCACGCGACACCGTGGCCCCACCAGACTCCATGACGACCACCTTGCCGCCCACATCGGAGTCTGGCACAGGTGACCTTTCGCCACCGAGCTACGCGGCCATGTTCCAGTCAGCACAAACCTGGCAGCCTCAATTCGAGCCGCCAATGCCCCCGTTCCGGACCTCTCGCCTAGAGTCGTGGTTCGAGGAGTTTGCGGTGGCCTTGTATCCCAACGGCATCTGGATACAAGAGCTCATGTACGAGGTATTGGAATACCATCTTCCACATGACCTCAAACACCACCTCACATACTTCTCCTGGAGCCCTCGCCCGTACGATCACTTGCGAGATGCCGTGCTCAAGTTTTACGGCCTTAAACATGCTCCTCCTCCCAAAAATGACACAACTGCACCTGGCTCATCACCTTCCAGGACGCCTCTCGCCCCACAGCCAGTCCAGACCATTCCCCTGCCGGCAACTGGCCACATAGATTCGACACCGGCCGCTGCCCCGTGCACCGTCGCATTCGCTGCAGATACTTGGTCGGCTGAACTGTCTGTCCCAAGTGATTCGACGACCTCAGATGGGCCAGCTGACCTTCCTGCAGACTCCCCGCCTGTCCCGGCACCTGTGGAGGCCCGCGAAACCACTCACACTATAGACCCAAAGCCCGCTGTGACACTGCACGCCATCAGTTTCCCCTGCACACCGGTGCCGGCTGCTCAAAACCTCGTGGACTGCCAGCACCTACTAACATCATCCTCGATGTTTCCTACAGAAGTTCAAGCCCCTGAGCATGCACGGCTGAACGTGCATGATGCTGTGACCATGTCAGGAAATCCCGAGGGCCGCACGACTGGCTCACCACAGGTGGAGCACACCGTGCATGCCCCAACGGATGCGCAGTTAAACCATCCGCCTACCACTACGTACGCGTGCTTGAGCATTTCAACGCCGTCGACGGCCCATGACAACTGTGACGCCACATACCCGCCGCTCGATCTCGCATCACCAAACGTCGGTTCTAGCTCGAACAACACGACGACTCATCGGCGTACGCCTGCGCGTTACGCATCGTCAAAGGTCGGAAAAAGCAATCTATCAGTGCCCTCTGAGCCAGCTCGTTATCACTGTAAACCATGTCGCACTTCATCGGTGCAAAGCGCACCGTTTCCAACTTATCTGCACCCTACTCGGCCGACCAGGTGGCCGCCGCAGCCGGTAATGTGCCACCGGAAGCGACGGTACCAGCACGGTAAACACACTACCAGGGTTTACCGCACTCCCCGTCGACGTTCCCACCAGCTCCAACAAAGAAGTAACACTAGACCTTCTGGACTGGCCGTACTACACTCATGCTACAGTCTATCTTTTAAGCATCAGTGTCCGAGTGCGCGCGACAATCGACCGCACCGAAACGGCCCATGTGTGTTCTCGGCCCTTGACCATTTTTCGCCTTGTCGTTGGTACTCGCTATCAACAAAAGTGCCCCTTCATCACGACCCTCGCCCGCTCCTTCCAACAGCGTCCCTGCGTAGCCACCCTCGTCCGCTGCGCCATTCCCAGTGTCGCCCGCCAGAGACCCGCTGCTTACCGATGGCCCATCAACGTTGACAACCTGGACTTTCCAAATGAACACTTTATGGATTGTCGTTCATGTATATAGCTTTTGTCGCTATCTTTCTTTTTTTTCATATGCCTTCAAATCGCGCAAAGCGCTAGGGGGGGAGTCCTGTATTGCCATCATCACCATCATCATTTCTCAATCACCGCACCGCGCCTCTCGCGCAGCTGATGCTACCTCGAGCTGCGCGAGGATTGGAACAAGCTAGCGCACTTGTCGGTTCGGACGTGGACAGCCGACCGCGGCTCCGCTTCAGGCGTGGAATAAAGTAGCGAGAGAACGACACGACTACGTTGGCCGCCATTCCGTCTTTCTCTCTCGCTACAAAGGCAAAATAGGCTTTAAACAAGTAGAAATAGCTAGGAGGAGGTTAACAGATTGGTGGCTACAATAAAGACGTGAGTGAAATTCCATCCCTAAACACATAGTGATAGTACTTAACTTCATGGCTTGGTGGCGTGAGCCACCGCCCGATCTAAAGGGCACAGCCGGATACATCCAACTATCCATCTGTTGGTTTCGGCAGAAAGCGGTAGTTTTACACTTTCAGTCTTTTCCGATTCCCTCACGTAAATTGAGACACCACCAACAGGCCATTCAGAATCCTCGACGCACGCGACGGGGACGAATTCTTTAATGTAGCGTTTCGCGGATTTCCAAGTCTCGGTGAAAAAGGGATGTCGACGTTAGAAAGTACTACGGGGTCCCGTTACACGACATCTACGTGTGCAGTGAGGGAACGAACGTTGAGGAGAGCGAACGTGAATTCGGTAGCTCGATCGATGTCTCGCTCCAAGGACTGGAGGTACCACTGCGTGACGGTGGACAGCCGGTGCTGCTCGAGTCGTTGAAATCCGTCAGCCATATCTTCATCTTCATTGTTCTTCGTGTGATAGAACTTGTGGTCTCCCTTGGTGTTCTTTAATACATAAAAGCTTCGTCCACACTCCATCATTCACCCCATGGATATGCTGTCATTTTTTATATTGGCTATTCTACCAACCTAAACTTCAACTTGGTATCCCTCGGGTGGTCAATGGTTTCTCAAAGGGCAGCGTCTTGCACCCATTATCTGAATGTCTTGCGAAACGTTAGGACCACTGGTGGATGGATTGGAGGAATTCACTGTGTCGACGCTCGGCTGAACCACCAGGAACTCTCAATTCTCCCGATCCGACGTCTCGCGGTATGGATCTGTGGTTCACTCGAGCAGCTGTTTCTTGTGACAACACCAGGTGAAACTGCCCCTGGGAGTGGTAGCAGGAAAGGTGAAAAACGAAGGGCCTGGCTGACCCACCACGACGCCAGAGACCCATTTTGGTCTGCCACAGCAATTGCAAGCCATCAATCGGTCACCCACTGCTTTGTCATGATCACGACGTGGGTGAAGCATGGTTCGCTTGAACTGATTATACGCAAACCTGCCTCCCACCTCTGGCTTGACAACCACGAGTCGACTTCGCAGCCGATGATGTAGCAACAAGTTTGCTGGAGGCTCCTTAGTTTTCGCATGGCGCACGTTGCGGTAAGCGAGCAAAAGCTTTTGTAGTCTCTGATGTAACATGTCTTTTCCAGTAGGTTTACGAAGAGCGTTTCGGATGGGAAGCAGCTCTTTGACTAGCTGGTGTAACGCTTTCAGTTCGTGTGTCCGTGCCAACACGTCGCACCCCGTTCCCCCCCCCCCCCCCCCGTCGCATTGTTTGGAACGATGTCAAGTTGGTCAAGTCGCAGCAGCACGTTGACGCCACTCTCTCTCACCCACTGCACCTGCAGGCTCCTCCCAACACACCTAGGGAGTGTTGCTCCTCCGAGCGCTCGCAATACACTTCCCTCTTGCTTCGCCCTCTCCACCACCCGCAACGGTCAACCGCCCGTCGAGTGGAAACACACTTTCAACTCGTTTATTTCCGGTGAAACTTACACAATACCAAACCCGCCTCAAGTGTCTGCGTTTCAGAGGGGCGTTTGTTTACTCGAGTAAAGGCTACGCCGAGTTTTGCTTCAAACTGTTCTTCCTGCACTCGTGTCGACACCCGTTTTACCTGGGTCAACGGCGTGCGCACCGCTGATGCTTCATGTTCCATCATAGTTCCCTTCGGGGAGATGGTCCATATTTTTTAAGCGTCTGAACAAAACACTCTGCAAACTCGTTTGAGCTGGCATGATACGGTGCTGTAAGTACGTGTCGCATAACAGACACTTCCGGCCACTCGTAGCGCACATCCACGACTACAGGAAACATTGAGTGCAAAAGGGGGCAAGCAAGATCTACAAGTACGCACTGCCATGGCGCTGTTGGCCAAGATCAAGTGTGAGGGGGCGCTTTGCATGGTTCGTCAGGTTGTTCTTGACAACTTACGCAGTCCTTGACATGATGTTCGATGCCGGCCTCGATGTGTGTAAGAGATTCTTAAAAGAAAGAAAACAAGACAAAAGTAGCCCCGTAACTGTATGCATCATACTGCGACTCCTCAACAATGAAGGAATTAAAAGGGATAGAGATATATAAGGAAAATGGATAGAAATGGGGACACCCACATATAAAAGTAAAGATAAGACAAAGAAAGACGGGGACACGGTCGAAGGAGTCTGAGACCGCTCAGCAAGAGCTTCACAGCGTCAGGAGATGGCGGAGGGCGAGCCGGTCGGCCAGAACTGCGCTGTCGTCGAAGATCGCGGGGCCACAACTGGCCGGCACGGAATCCAGCGACCGACTCCCTTCGATGGGCGGCCACCATACGTATAGCTCCTTGCTAGTAGCTTGCTGCGCACGATACCTGGGTGCCCTTCATGAAGTTCGTCCAGCAGCAAGCTGCGCGACTTTGCAGCACGATGACTCGCATCCCGAATATGTCGCAGCCTTGGTTAACTGTGAGCTCATTGCGTCCGTCAAAAGAAGGCTTCGAGTATTTTTCAGTCGCTCCGCCGTGGTGGACTAGCGGCTAAGGTACTCAGCTGCTGACCCGCGCATGACGAGATTGAATCCCGGCTACGACAGCTGCATTTCCGATGGACACGGAAATGCTGTAGGCCCGTGTGCTCAGATTTGATTGCCCATTGAAGAACCCCAGGTGGTTGAAATTTCCGGAGCCCTCCACTACGGTGTCTCTCATAATCATATGGTGGTTTTGGAACTTCAAACTCCCCATATAAATCAATCAAGTCTTTTAAAGTCACAAATGACAACCACTTCAAAGCAACAAAATTTATCACATTACAAAGCAAGGGATCCCGAGCTGTTCGCACAAATCCCGGATTCGAAATTGTCATCGCTTGTAACTGCAATGTATAGAAGGGTTTTTTCTTGTTTTTGTGTTTCATCTTCCATTACTTATAACGGAAGGCGCGAGCAGAAATCGGCTTCAGCGTTTGAATACTGAACGTTGAAGCCACAGTGTTCGAAAATCATTTTATCATAGATACGTGTGTATTCAACACTAAAAAAAGCATACGCATGAATTTGCTGCGAATATTATATTGAGAAAGAAATTGTCGCGCAAACACCTAGCAAATATATTATGAGAATGCGTGGTGAAATCGACTTGTCATACGAGGTTAGCGCCGGCCATTTCACTCGCCGAAGCAGCCATCCCGAAATGAACACTGAGCACACTGCTGCAGTCATCCACATCCCCTGAGATCTTTAAAATGGTGATTTTTTATCAGCAGTAACGTATCACATAATGAAAACTGTTTTCTACATCGACTCATCCAATAGCCAAACTGACAGTACCCCCGAGCAGCATAAATGCATTGCAGCTCATTTTAGTGCAATAAAAAGTTTCCTTGTCGTTTGTGGCTTTCGTAGCTCGTCATCGTCACAGTCACGGTTAGAAAAAAACAAAAAAACTAACTTCTAAAGCACTGGCATTGCATGAAGAGAAGTTTTTTTTTTTTTTTCAACGGAGCTGTACAAAAATGCGCGCGTGCCGCTGCTAACCAGCGTGGTGCGTCGAACCGGAAGCCGTCGTATCCCACAGTTCCTGGCGATTGCCCATTTTACCGGTCACCTATTGCATGAAGCGGTCGATGGTTGGTCACTAATCTGAACCAATGACCATCAATGTAGAAATGGAACTTTTTTACACCAAATATCATTGCAAGGACCTCTTCATTAAGCTGGTTGTATTTTTTTCGCGGCACCACTCAACGGTGCCGATGCGAAAGCGATTGGCTTTGTGCTTCCATCAATTAAAACATGAGAAAGAACGTTGCCCAAACTACATTGTGAAGCACCGCATCAGAGCTGCAATGGTTTGCACAACTCGTAGTGTGCCTAAATGAGCGGATAAGCTACCAACCACTCGGTGAGATGCAGTGCATGCTTTTTATTAGTTTCGTGCGCCTGCGCATTATCGACTTGATTAAATACGGCGCTCCACCGGTCACCACAGAGCTCATTCAGGCTCACACAGGCAATCCATCTACGCCATAGCGTTAAATAGCTCGTTTCGTAAAAATCCTGGTGTCGGCGTCCACATCGTTGGCTGTGAATGAAAAGAGTTGTGAGCGTTGGTTGTGAGCGGTTGCGGCTCTCTGTCCCATGGTCTCCAAGACCATTAGAGAAAGAGCCGGGGGTGAGCGCGTTTCATAGCTTTTGGGTCACCGCAGCCAAAGAAACAGCGTGTCGCCAGCACATCCCCGATCATCATTCTTTTCTACATACGATCGGTGCACTCGCGGCTGGCGCTCCCAGCGCGTGCAATACCACTGACAGTTGGGTGAGTTGGTGTGAGTTCATCGTTAATAACGGGCGCAAGAACATGACACACAAAACGATGAAAACACTAGGATGGGCGTGAACAAACGTTAGTTGCAAGCCCGGCGCCAATCATTGTGTTTTCATCGTTTTGTGTGATGTGTGCTTGCACTGTTTTTTAATATTAGTGCGTGCAAGCTAGGACAAGAAACATCGGAGGAACACGGCTCGGCCAGATGGTGCTTAGCCCTGAAATACACCCAAGACAAAGTACACCTCACATGGTTAAACCCACTTAATCACAAATAAAACACAAGATAAGTTAATTAAGTAGAAATATGTGGTCCGAATCTGGTGAGTGGTGGATTGGAAAAGCTGCGAGTTCAGTTCCAGTATAGCCACGCAGAAGCTTGACACTTAGAGTAGCAAACGTGGGATCTCTGAATAAGGAGAGGGCACGCTGGCGGCTGGGCAATACGACGAGGAGTCAGGACCTGGCTATAGGCTAAAATTCACAGCTCCGGCCCGTATCCAGACGGCTGTTGCTTGCCTATCGATGATGAAGTCCGCAGGTCTTGGGATCACGTTTCGAACAGATGGCTGTAGTTCTCTCGGACGGGAACGCAGCGGCAGGAGGCTCTGGCCGGTTGAAGTCTTCTTGGATCACGTACGAAGCCCGACGGCCCATCTTCAGCGTCCCGTTTGGGGACAATCTTCTGCTCGCCACGTCCTTTTGGAACTCCCCTGCTTTTCTCAGACTTTTGCTGCTCTCGGGGACACTTGTCCACTACTGATTGTGTTTGCTAGAATTTCGTGGT
This sequence comes from Rhipicephalus microplus, assembly GCF_043290135.1. Taxonomy (NCBI): domain Eukaryota; kingdom Metazoa; phylum Arthropoda; class Arachnida; order Ixodida; family Ixodidae; genus Rhipicephalus; species Rhipicephalus microplus. Next base: position 53,937,534 of record NC_134709.1, on the reverse strand, counting down.
CTTGTCTTATTGGGTGATTATTACATCGGCTCTTTGCCTTCACAACCTCCTGGCCATGTTAATCATCGTCGTCTTCTCCCAAGCTTGCGTCCGCACGTGCACATATTTGTTTTTCATGCTGTGCAGTTTTCAACCTGGCAACCTTTAAACGCGCACTATTCAAACGCGCACCACTCATCGCAGTGGCTGAGGCTCAGTTTAGAGCGTGCCCGCCATCTGTTGCCGCGGGCTGAGAGATCGTGGGCTCGAGCCCCATTGAATCCACTTTTTATTGTGTGTATTTGACGTCATTACTACGACGGATACACTCTGAAATCTTGTTGGACACCAGACTAAAACACTTTCAGGTTAAAACACGAAAAACGTGTTGCTCCATGCCACCATACAACATTCGACAACCATGGACCTGCTTAAAATAACGCTTCACGCTTACGCATCACTTTGGCAACTTGGATTTGCAATTATGCGTGGAGCTTTACTTACTATACATTAGTGAAGTAGAGCTCTTACATTAGTTCAAGTGTTTAAAGTAAATGTTGATGGAAACATGGAATATTGAAGCCATGAACAATGCTTCAAATAACGCTTTGGTATATTAATACACTATTGTTTCGAGGATTTTTTGGTTCACTCAAAAGACAGTCGATCATAACGTGCATTGTTGCTTCGCATCTGTCATATCTATCGTGCTTCGAAATCGCGAATGTAAGGTGCATTAATTGAAAAACTAACAACGATGCTTTGTTTTGTTAGTAATAAATACTAGTATGTACGTATTTGGCTTGCACCCATGGTCGTTGAGCCCTTTTCGCAGAAAACGGCTTCTTTCTCAGAATACATAATCATTTATAAAATGAAACATGTTTTTTTGTGTCAGTGTATTCATGTGTTAAAATGAAATATGTTTTGTTTAAAAACAACTGCGTAGTCCGCGAAGGAAGCCGTTTTCTGTGAAGAGGGTTCAACGACCATGGGTGCAAGCCAAATACGTACCTACTAGTATTTATTACTAACAAAACAAAGCATCGTTGTTAGTTTTCAATTATAGCACCTTCCATTCGCGATTTCAAAGCACGATAGATATGGCAGATGCGAAGCAACAATACACGTTCAGATTGACTGCCATTTCCGAGAACCGAAAAATCCTCAAAACGAAAGTGCATTCGTATACCTAAGGGTCATTTGAAGCATTGTTCAGCGCTTCAAGATTCTATCTTCTGCTTGAACCTTTAGACACATTCACCTTCAACCCTTGAACTAATGTTAGTCATCTGCTTCACAAATATACTGTAAGTAAAGCTCTACGCATAATCGCATATCCAAGTTGCCAAAGTGGTGTGTAAGCGTGGAGCCTTATTGTAAGCAAAAGCATGGTTGTCAAACGTTGTATGGTGGCGTGGGAACAATAATGAAGTGGTGGCGTTCGAGCATGGGGAGAGAGAAAGAAAGTGATCTTGAATGATTATATTCTCGACACTACTCAGAACTTCTGTAGAATCAATGCTCTGCTCGTGCGATACTTTGATTCGCATCATGTACCTTGACAATACTGCACTAGCGCATCCGTTAAAATACTGTTGATTTAGATAGGAAAATACAATTATACATTCCTAGATTCCAAAGTAGCTACATTTGTTCCAAGTAAGCGAGATGTATTTCAGGGTTATCAATCGCTAGCTCATACCCCTCTTAATTGTACTTCGGTGGTGGTTAATGCTGCAACTAATAGAGATCATTGCCAAAATTGATTGACATTAACTATTCTTGGATTCTGTTAGATTATCATACTCATGATTTTATATACTACACAAAATTTAAAAAAAGTCCACCTTTTCCACTTTGATTAGTTCTCAAGCGACATTAAAGCCATGAGGTTTTGTTCGATGTTAAAATGCTCTTAAAAGAAACCACAGTTACTGTAATCTCAGCCAACGGGCCCGGTGTCTGGCGAAATTCCACTTGCGAACCAGAGTGCAGGCTCAAAAAGGTCACATGAAAAAATTGCTCATTATTCACTGCCCTACAAATTCAAGAATATAAGTTCCCAAAAACTTGTTTCAAAAACTATTTTATTGGTGAAAGCTCTACCAGATGGAAGTTTACGTTGCGCATTTCTCTCAAAAAGTAGCAACAGAACCGTCCGTAGGTCTCGTAATGTTCTTTCGACGTTCATAACCATAAAATCTGTTGTGTAACTGAAAAAAATCTGGCGCATTTATTAGATGGAATTGTATTACAATTACAAACGTCCATCACCTCTCAATTACAATCATTCTTGCCGAAACCTCTCAGCGAGGTAATTTCGTCAGCGTAGTCATAGAAAAACTTGCACATGTTGTTCAATCTCTAGCCAATTCAGCTCCATGCCCAGACCGCATTACGACAGGCATGTCAAAAATGCTATATGAGTTGGCTCCTCTGTTTCTTTTTAATCTGGTCAACTTTATACCCACTGGCAGAAGGCTGGGTTCCTTTTGATTGGAAAGTAGCAAAAGTAACTCCGCTGCATAACAAACAAGGAGTACATACACATAGTGGTAACATATGACCTATCCCAGTAACTTCGCAAGTCGTAGAAATCATTAAAAAGTACTTTACATCAAAATATTTAGTTTTATATTATATGACTCAATATAGTGTTCATGTCAGATAGGACTTGGAGCTAAAAAATATGATCATGCAGAATTACAGAGACGTACCTGGCTTGCTCGTCACAGCTGGTAATATGCAGCGTTAGTGACTAGATTTGGCCAAGGCATACGACAGCGTAGAACATACCACCCTGCTCAAATCATTTTAAAAATTATCTTGCAACAATATAAAATTAATTGGGTTTTACGACTTCCTAAAGAATGAGAAATCGTATTGCTCTCACTGTGGATTCTATATTTCCGAAATATAATAATTATGGCTATACGAGTTTCTAAAGAATGAGAAATTTTATTGCTCTTGTAGTGAAGAAGATGAGTGCTACTCAGAAAAGCATTGTGTATCACTCAGTCTGTGAAGAAGACGACGTTTGGTTGGCTGTGTACACAGGCTGGTTCCGCCATTACCACTTGACTTGTCGTGACCGCTCTCCTGTTTTATAAAAGAGCGCCGCTCTGAAACGCCTCATTTTACTCTCAATGTGGATTATCTTAACTGAAGAGGGGTTCCTCAAGATTCCGTTCTCTCTCGCGCGCTTTATTAAAATTTTCAGTTCATCCGCACTATTGTAGGAGCTGTTACGGCGCTCGGCTGCTGACTCGAAGGTAGGAGGTTCGATTACGGCTGGGGCGGTCACATTCAAATGAAGGAGAAACGGTAGAGGCTTGTGTGCTGTATGATGTCAGTACACGCTTGAGAGTGTATCCACACGAATAAGAGCGCTTCATCATCTAATTCTCACAACGCAACAGCCATTGCAGCGAATTGTCACTTTCTTTCGAACACCATCGCTGACGCAAACTCATACCGCGACGAAGAAGGGAACATGAATACTTACAATATTTTTGCTAGCGATGAATGTGTTTTCGACTCTCAGGGGGCTCACGCCATCTAGAGAAAAAAAAGGAACAAGCAAGCATTCGCACATCATTATGACCTCCGAGATTCGGTAGCACTCATGCTACCGCAGATCACGGAGCTTATGTTCTGCCAATAGAGACTCTCGCTAACCCTGCAGCTCTCTTAAAATGAGAGCGGCACCCGAAAACACTACCGAATAGTCATGAGTACTTTGCCGGCGAAGCTTGTCGACACAAAGTTAAAGCCAACACAGTCGTCAGTTCAAGATTGATTGATATGTGGGGTTTAACGTCCCAAAACCACTATATGATTATGAGAGACGCCGTAGTGGAGGGCTCCGGAAATTTAGACCACCTGGGGTTCTTTAACGTGGACCCAAATCTGAGCACACGGGCCTACAACATTTCCGCCTCCATCGGAAATGCAGCAGCCGCAGCCGGGATTCGAAGCCGCGCCCTGCGGGTCAGCAGCCGAGTGCCTTAGCCACTAGACCACCGCGGCGGGGCTCGTCAGTTCAAGACTAACTGCCCACAATATGCGTGACGAAGAGCTTAAATGGGCCCTGAAACACGTTTTGAGCGTGATCAGAAAACGCTGCCGATTGGTAGTAGAGGCTTCAGACAACACGGGTACCAAATAATGTAGCGCAGCACGTGGCTTAGAATTCACAATAAATCATTGAAGTCATCTAAAAATTGATTCCTTTTCTCTCGACAAATGACGTAAGATGCTCAAAAATCACTAGTAGAAAGCCCATCTATCAGACGTTGACTGATTTCAACATGGCGTGTTCGGTCGTACAGAGATCACCGCGGAAGGCTGCAACTTGTTCACGCGTGCACGCGTGATTACACAGAAAAAGCCGCGCCTTCGAAGGAAAAAATAAAGTGCTCAGTCAGAAAACGCGCGTGATGTTTTTTTTTTTTTTGCCTCCGCCATTTGTTTTGTTTAGCTTCCAGCGCTTTTATTGGGACAAGAGAAGAGATAATGCAATTTCAGCATGTGACAATGCTCTGTAATTCCACTCGCACTCGACTGATACTTGAAATTTTTTGCGGCGTTGAATTCGTGAGGCAATAAGCTCTTCCAATGAATTCCATTTTTGGTTACTTGAAACAGTTTTTCAGGACCCCTTTACACATTTGAAGCGGGCAGCTCTTACTTCAGACAGTGCCGCCATAGCTTTTTTTTATTTTTTACAGCGTGTCCATCTACTCACTTCGTCCGTCGTCTGGAAGCTCTTGGCAGCCGGACAGGAAGCGAAACGATCGTCCGGGTATGACATTTCCATGGAGAAGTCCGTCGTGTTGATACACGTTAAAAAACACTAGATGATAAAAATTTCCAGAGACCTGCACAACAGAGTCTCTTATAATGATTGTTGGTTTTGGAACGCGAAAGTTTAGATAATGATAGTAGTATTAATATTGCTATTTTTAAAATTGTCATTAGTATTTTGCTCATTCGCGTTTCAGAATTATGTTCAAGTCTCGATCAGACGTGAATCATGAACCATTGTCCCCAAATGTGCCAAATTTGGATGGCAGGACTGCAAGGCCCTCAGTATTACATTTAAAAAACGAAAGAATTGTGAGTCATGTCCGACTTTCAGTAATTATTAAAATGAGTATGTAATTAGGTATGTAAATGTTATTTATTTATTCATCATAAATTTTGTATAAAAAAATTACGGCATATTCACGGGGTGAATGATGATGAATGGGCGAAGCTCCGGAGGTATTCATCGGTAAACTGTGAATCTTCCGTGTAATTCGCCCAGTCGATCATCATGTAAAGACGTGAGAAACGCTGTGTGTGTATATACACAAATCAACTTTTATTTGTTCTTAGACAATGGATGGCTTGCGATGTCCCTTGCCTCGCGCGCTCGCACATCGGGATTATGTCTGCGAGCGCGCGCTGCTGCCGCCTTGCGCTCTCTCCGCTGTGCAGCCTTATCCATCCGGCGACTCCGAGCGCGCGCCAACAGCGAACGGATTTTATTACAACGCTCCCCCTAGCGTACGTCGCCGCACTAAATCGAACGATTGCCTTCAACCAATGACACGCGCCATATGTGACATCATTCCTATTTTATAAGATCTCGCGTCTTTCATCAACTACAAGTACCGCTTTCTAGTTTATAACATCTTGCATCTTTTCATCATCAGCTACAAGTACCACCATCTAGTAAACACTACAAGAACTAAACGAGAGGTGGCTACATACAGGAGACGGTACCGCCATCTAGTGAACACTGCATGAACTAAACTAGAGGTGGCTACATACAGGGGACGGTACCGCCATCTAGTGAACACTGCAAGAACTAAACTAGAGGTGGCTACATACAGGCTACAGGGGACGCACAGCCCACGCCCTAAGGAGCTTCGCCCCTAAAAGAACAAATTATTAGGTCCAAGAGATAACAGATTTTGTTTTTTGGCAGCAATAATTTCAAGCAAAGAAAAAAATAGCTGAGGTGGTTCCTGGAACAAGGCACATCAACTGGTCCTCGAACAAGAGGGGGTCACCAGCAAAGTGATCCTGCGCAGCATTATGCAGCATAATGAAACCAAAAGACCGGTATTTGGCCACTCAAGAAGCCGGCCCGAATGCGCACCCTGTGTTTTAAGCCCATCAAATAAACATTCGGCGCATGACGTGCCTCTAAAATTATTGTGTACAGTTGTTCCTGCTGCCACTGAAGGGGATATGTATATGCAGTTGACATTGCATTCTTTTCTTCTGCATGTGATATTGCCACATTTATTACTCGCGTTTCATTGCCACCCCATTACACTGTAAATGCTGCCTTGCGCAAACCGCGCCAAATGACCAAGAGCAATCGAGACACTTATCGAACTTTCCGATGTGATTACGCGCCTATAGCGATCATCACGGCTTCTTCTACAACTCACGTGAGCGCCAGCGAAACGGTGAAATATTCGAAGGCACATGTATAAATGCCATCGCGCTTCAACTCTTGTCATTTTATTAATGGCCGACGTGCTGTTTGCCGCTATCAGTGCCAATATGTATCGCTGTCATCAGACTTTTTGTTCACCGGCCTCTAGTTCAGCCAAATAAGCAGTTGCATCTTGGCCCTCCAGTCAGCTCCCTTCGTCCACGTTAGGACCCCGTTACATAAGTCATTCATTACATGCAACATTAGAATCATATAAGAACCTTATAACCATAGTTTGCTCAGATTTTAATTCAAATGTTAGTGAATGTTCCGCGACTTTTTTCGAAGCTCTCATTAGCATTTAGCTTCACTATCATGAAAAAGTAATTCTCCAAAATAACAGCGCAAAATCCCTTAGAACTTTACGAGGAACAACAAGGATGCAAAAATCACACTGAACATATTAGATATAAGGCAACACGCGCTGTTGAAATGATTAGCAACTTTGGTCGACATCTTACTGGCCTGCGCAGGGACGTCCTATTTATAATTTACCATATTGTTGCGTACATGCACGAAGACAACGAAGCGTATACGGTGAACGCACTTGTCACCCAGAGCGAGAGAGGAAGAAGAGGATTAGGAGGATCTTTAACCAGTCGGCCGCTTCTGAGCTGCCCCTCATGACCTATTAAACGGCCCCTTTGAACGTCTACCCGTCTCTTTCAACCGTAACAGAGTGGTGGAGGAGCTGGGTAAGCGCTTGAACTACGGAAAGATCACTGCCACAGCTTCGACGAAGTCGTCGACTTGCTGGTCTCCCACCATCTGCCATGAGTAACTTCGACATGCCCGATGAAGCAGGCGTTTCCAGGACGGCACCATCTGGCCCGCTTCCGTACTATCAAGTTCCACCGCCCTTCGGAGGAAAAGCCGAAGAAGATGTCGACGCCTGGCTCACCAAGTACAAACGTGTGGGCAAGTCTAACGGTTGGGATGCAGCCGCTATGCTAGCCAACGTAGTGTTCTCCCTGACCGACACCGCACTGGTATGGTACGAGAACCACGAGGACGCACTCACAGCGTGGGATCTTTTTGTTGAAGAGCTGAGGGCGTGTTTCGGCGACTCGGTTGCTATAAAGAAGCGGGCTGAGCAAACACTGTCGCAACGGGCACAGCTACCAAGTGAGACATGCACTACTTACATAGAAGAAGTGTTAAGGCTGTGCAAGGTGGTGTGTGCTACCATGTCGGAAGAGGACAAAGTTGGGCATCTGCTCAAAGGGATAGCTGAGGACGTGTATAATTTTCTAATTGGAAAAGAAAGCCTCAGTTCTGTGTCCGACGCCATTCAGCATTGCCGAACGTTTGAAACGCTCAAGATGCGTCGAATTGCGCCCAAGTTTGGTCAGCTGGCTAACGTTACAACTGTTGCCAGTGTGGGCACTAATCCTGGTCTCGACCTTTTTTCTACCATCCGACAGATTGTTCGTGAGGAACTGTCCCACCGAGAAATGTCGTGTTCGACAGCTGACCATCGCGAGTTGTGTCTGCCACGTGAGGCTATGGATGTGCCTCCTTTGACCCCATGGCAACCGACGATGAGCGCTGCAACTGTGGAGTACAGCCCAGCCCCACAGTCAAGGATGACAGCCAGATTTCCCGCGTCGCGGTATGACCGACGCTCTGAGCGCATGCCTCCTCGACACCCGACGTCTCGGTACAACGCTCCCAACCAGTACATCTTTCACACAAGAGCAAATGATGACGCTCTATTCATCGACGAGCGACCGACGTTTCGACCTCGGCCGGTGTGCTATTCCTGCGGTGTGCCAGGCCACATATCGCGATTTTGCAACCGTCGGGTGACTCCTCGGTATCACCAACCATCCGACTTTTCACGACCCTTCGAACAGCCTCATGGTGTCCGGCGGCCGGTCCACATACCACCTGATGACAACTATTGGCCCAGCAGCTTCCGCAACCACTCGCCGGCATCTGACAGGAGTTTAACGCCCCCTCCGCGACCTCGTGCTCATCGTTCTTCTTCACCGCTGCGTCGCAAAGCGCCCTCTTCGCCACCGGAAAACTAGCAAGCGCGGCCAATGGGGGTGAGGTCGCTGGAAACGTGCTACTGAGAGAAATACCTCCTGTGTGTATGTTTAAAAACAAAGTGCGTGTTTTGGTGGATCATGTGCCTGTGATGGCCTTGGTGGACACAGGTGCAACGATTTCCGTGATGAGTGCTTCCTTTAAAGACGTGTTAGGGCGGAAAGTTGTTTTTACCTGGTATGAAACTTCGACGTTCTGTGGAGTGAGTGGAGAGCCATTGCGCCCTATTGGAGTGTGTAGTGCTGAGGTATTTTTGGGAGGCCTTATAATAACGACAGAGTTTGCGATTATTCCTCGGTCGACACATGATGTCATTCTTGGTATGGACTTCTTGCGAGAATGTGGTGCCACTGTAGACTGTCGCACGGGGAAAGTCTTTGTGAGTGGCCAGATGCCTTCAGAACTTCTGAAAACTCCAGCGAATGACCAAACTACGCTGTGTGTCTGTGGCGATACGTTCATACCTGCGTTGTCTACCGCACGTGTTCCTGTTGTTTGTCGCGGTGCGGATTCTGACAGCTTCGATGCGAGCGTAGAACCAATGCACATAAACTGCGTGAAGAAGAATGTGTTGGTTTCCCATTGTGTGGTGTCGATTGATGGCGGACGAACTGGCCTATGGACTGTAAACCGTTCCTCTGAGCCCGTGACACTACCCAATCGTTTGAAATTAGCTTCGGTCAGCAAAGAACACGTGACCTTATCAGTGGTCGAGCTCACAGACGTGCCGGAAGAACGTGACGGAACTGGTTGTCACAATTTGGATGGGGCGCTTATGGCAACGATAAATAAGTCGCTTAGCTCAAGCGAGAGCCGAACTTTAATGAATGTGCTGTTGAAGCACGTTTCAGTATTTGACTTTGCGCAGAAGGGCAAAGTAATCCCTATCCCCCTGTCTCGAACGCGTCATACCATCAACACTGGCACGGCAAGTCCGATTCGTCAAAGCCATATCGTGTTTCCCTGTCAGAAAGACAAATTATCAACGACCAAGTGCAGGAACTGATGAAAAAGGAAGTGGTACAAGAGTCAGCCAGTCCGTGGGCAGCACCGGTAATCCTTGTTAAGACGAAAGATGGATCTTGGAGATTTTGCGTCGACTATCGCCGACTGAATGCCGTGACTAAAAAGGACGTATACCCGCTGCCCCGTATAGAGGACGCAATAGACTGCTTACATTCGGCCTCTTATATTTCCTCCGTAGACTCACGATCCGGTTATTGGCAAATTCCGATGCACCCAGAGGACAAGGAAAAGACTTCCTTTGTAACCACTGATGGGCTCTTTGAATTCAACGGGATGCCATTTGGACTGTGCAATGCACCGGCAACGTTCGAGAGGTTTATGGACACCATTCTGCGTGGCTTGAAGCGGAACATCTGCATGTGCTACCTCGACGACGTCGTCATCTTTGGCCGCACGTTCAGTGAACACAACTCTCGTCTGGATACTGTCTTGAACTGCATCCGAAACGCTGGCCTAATTTTAAACTCGAAGAAATGCCACTTCGGAGACCGCCAGACGCTTGTGCTCGGGCATCTCGTTGACAAGGATGGCATCCGCCCTGACCCCCAGAAGACAGCAGCAGTTGAGGCGTTCAATGCGCCGCGTTCCGTCAAGGAGCTTCGTAGTTTCCTGGGGCTTTGTTCGTACTTCCACCGCTTTATTCCGAAGTTTGCCGACGTTGCGTATTCTCTCACATGCCTCTTACGAAATGACAATTCCTTTGAGTGGACTCCTGAGTGCGATTCTTCATTCCGTCAATTGAAGTTTTTGCTGACATCACGACTCGTCCTTCAGCACTTCAGTCCTTCTGCTCCGACAGAGCTTCATACGGATGCTAGCGGCATAGGTATTGGAGCCGTCCTAGTACAACGTTACGGCGACCGCGAACACGTCATCGCATACGCAAGTCGCTCCCTAAGCAGACCACAACAAAACTACACTGTTACGGAACAAGAATGCCTGGCGGTATTATTTGCAATTCAGCGGTTTAGGTCTTACCTGTACGGACGCCCATTCACAGTCGTAACCGACCACCACTCGTTGTGTTGGCTTGTCAACCTTCGTGACCCTTGTGGTTACCTTGCGCGCTGGGCACTCCGGCTACAAGAATACAGTTTTACCGTCGCTTACAAGAGTGGTCGTCGACATGCTGACGCGGACTGCCCTTCACGTATGCCACTTAGCACAACAGACTGTGAATCCGATGACCTTGACCAGCTTGTAGCGTCTGTGTCGCCTACGTTCCCGGACTATCCCAGTTTCAGAGCAGAACAGCGGAAAGATGCTAAACTAGCACCACTATTCGCCGCTGCATCCGCTTCCACTAGTGCACGCCGTTTCTGTATGCGTGATGGACTGTTGTTCAGAAGGAACCTCTCCAGCAGTGGCGCACGTTCCCTTCTAGTGGTCCCTGAGAGCTTGCGAACAGTTATTATGAGTGTCATGCACGATGACCCTACATCTTGCGAACAGTTATTATGAGTGTTATGCACGACGACCCTATATCTGGACATTTAGGTTTGGCGCGGACGCTTCACCGGACTAAAGAGCACTTTTATTGGCCTGGTATGCAGAAGTCTGTTGAGAGTTATGTGGCAAGCTGCATGCAATGTCAGCGTCACAAACGTCCATCAACTGGTCCAGCTGGTCTTCTACAGCCGATGCCTACTCCAAGCGCACTTTTCGAACAAGTGGACATTGACTTTCTGGGCCCCTTCCCAAAATCGGCTAAGGGCAACCGATGGATAATTGTTTGCGTCGACTACCACACGCGCTACTGCGAGACGGCAGCCGTCCCCTCCACAACTGCCAGTGAAGTCTCGTCGTTTTTGTTACAGTACGTCATCCTCCGACATGGCCCACCTCGCCTGATTATCAGTGATCGTGGACGACAATTCACAGCGGATGTCGTGGAGGAGCTACTCCGTTTATGTGAATCACGCCTGCGTCACTAGACACCATACCACCCCCAAACTGATGGGCTGACGGAGCGTGCCAACCGCACCATTATCAGCATGTTGTCTATGTATGTCTCATGCGACCACAAGAACTGGGATGACGTACTCCCGTTCGTTACTTACGCGTTCAACACCGCGAAGCAAGAGATGACAGGCTATAGCCCTTTCTTTTTGCTTTATGCACGTTCGCCGCAGCACACAATCGATATTGCCTTTCTGTGACAATATACAATATTGTCTTTCTGTGACCACGACAACGTCACTGTCGCCGAGACTCTCTGCCTCGCCGAAGAGGCGCGTCACATAGCTCGACTACGCACATTGGCATCGCAAGGCAAAGCGAAGGCACGCTATGACATTCACCATCGACCAGTGATTTTTCGCCGTGGTGATCTGGTGTGGTTGTGGACTCCGATGCGCAAGCGCGGGTTATGCCAAAAGTTTTTGGCCACTTACGATGGACCTTTTGTCATTGTCGACAGACTTACAGAGGTCAACTATGTAATAGCTCGTCTCGCGGCGAGTGGTCAACGAGCTGCCAAAACTCAAGTGGTTCATGTTGCCCGCCTAAACTGTACACGCCACGACAACTCGACTGACTCGTCCGGTGGCCTTTGTCTGCGCGGAGAGGAATGTTGCGTACATGCACGAAGACAACGAAGCGTATACGGTCAACGCACTTGTCGCCCAGAGCGAGAGAGGAAGAAGAGGATCAGGAGGATCTTTAACCAGTCGGCCGCTTCTGAGCTGCCCCTCACGACCTAATAAACGGCCCCTTTGAACGTCTACCAGTCTCTTTCAAACGTAACAATATTGTCACGTGCTATACAAGGTCTTCCACTTGGAAGAACTGAGCCGGCGGGGAAGCGCACCGAAAACTGGCAAGATGTCTGCTTCAAATAATCAACAACAACTAGCCAGAGCACGCGCTGCCCCAGAACATCGTCTTCCATTCTCGCGAGCTGCCATGGCTTGCGCTCACCGTAACTACCGGCCAAGTGGCACTATTCCCCCTCTGAAAAAAAAAGAAGGATGGCATCGCTCTGATGCTAGGAAAATACAAAGGCAAAGTCAGGGCGAAACAACAGAAAATACGCGCATACACAAAAAACAACAATAAGGTTCATGCGCAGTCGCACTACCGCGTGAATTACGGCTTCAGTCGCACTACGTGCAGAATCTCCGAGGAGGGCCTTCGCCGCCGTGGCGAGAAGGCGCCGTCAGGCACTACTAAAGTAGTTCACATCGCTCACGCGCCGCAAATCTTCGTATGGTCCGAAGTAGCAACTGAGCAGTTTTTCCGACAATCACTGGCATCGGACTGGAGTCCACACCCAAACTTGATCGCCTGGGTGGTATTGAACTTGTCGATGGCGAGCGTTGTAGCGGCATGCGTCTGTACTCTGCTAGTGCATAATGTGTAGGCGTGCTTCTTCGGCGTACTGGGTAAGCTCCACAGCATCAAAAGTGATCAAAGCATCGCAATTGTGTTGAAGCATCGCATCCAGCATGGTCTGGACCTCACGTCCATAGACGAGACGGAAAGGCGTGCATCGCGTAGTTTCCTGGACGGCAGTATTGTACGCGAATGTGACGTACGGTAGCACCTGGTCCCAAGTCTTATGCTGGACATCTACGTGCATGGATAACATGTCAGCGATGGTCTTGTTGAGTCTCTCTGTCAAGCCGTTGCTCTGCGGATGATATGCCATGGTCTTGCGATGGCTCGTGTAGCTGAGCTTGAATACGTCATGAATGAGCTGGGCCGTCCATGCTGTTCCTCCGTCTGTGATAACGCACGATGGGGCGCCATGTCGAAGAACGATCTGGTCCATAAAAACTGGGCGACATCGGAAGCCGTAGCGCGTTGTATTGCCTTTATTTCGGCGTACTTCGTCAAATAGTGGGTGGCTACTACGATCCACTTGTTCCCGGAATATGATAGCGGAAACAGCCCCAGTAAATCCATTCCTACTTGATCAAATGGTGCTCTGGGTGGTTCTATTGGTTGAAGGAGCCCCGCGGGCTTCAGTGGTGGGAATTCGCGGCGTTGACATTACCGGCAGCTTTTCACGTATCGCTTAGCAGATGCAGAAAGCTTAGGCCAGTAGTATGCTTGTCGAACTCGAGCGAGAGTTCGGGAGGAACCTAAGTGACCAGATGTGGGCTCATCGTGGCAGGCAAGAAGAATGTCGTCACGCATGTCAGTTGGCACAACTAAAAGGTGGGTTCTCTCATTGCCGTTAGACTTTTTTTTTTATACAGGACCCTATCTCACAGACAGAACGACAACCGACTTCGAGAAATACATCGAGGTATAAAAGAGTTGCGTCCTTCAAGGTTTTCGATAGTTGCGCCAATTTAATCGTCCGCGCACTGTCGTGTAATCAGATCTGTTGTAGTAAGGGCCCCAAGAAAACCACCATCATCCTCGGTGTCGTGGCCACAAACTTCGACAGGTGCACGGGATCATGAATCAGCACCTTCGTGCTTGCGGCCAGATTTGTAAGCGATTGTGAAATCGTATTCCTGCAGAAGAAGACTCCATCGTGCCAGTCGCCCACACGGGTCCCGTAGGTTGGCTAACCAGCACAACGAATGAAGGTTGGTCACTATCTTGAAGTGGTGTCCGTAAAGGTAAGGCCTATATTTCATCGTGGCCCATACAACAGCAAAACACTCTTTCTCTGACGTGGAGTAGTTGACCTCGGCGTGGGAAAGAGTGCGGCTAGCGTACGCTATCACTCACTCTGTGCCATCGGGTTGCTGTACGAGGACAGGACCAATACGTATATTCTCCCAATTCTAGAATTCAGTGTTTTGTTATTGGGGTTGGGGGGGGCGCAGCATGCAAAAATAATCGCCTGGTTCTGTTAGAGGGAGAGAAAATCTTCGCAGTCAACTATAGGGGTACAAAACTTAAGGTGAACGGTGCTTTAGCATTATTATAGTCAAAACGTATATAAAAATTTACCCATCTTCACTAAGACTGTTTCAGTTCGTATTCTATAGTATTGTATTTCTATCGAATTTCAAACAACTTTCTTTTAGATACTTATGAGATTTGCGAACTTATGTTTACGTCAGCTGGGAACTGATAAAGTAATTGCAGCTAATGCATTCATGTGTGATGAAAAAGCGGGGTTAGGCTTTTTTTTCAGAACCTTTATCGAGGTCTTTTTTTTTTCATCTCCCTTATTATAATTTCCTATTCGAGGTAGTGCTCGTAGCAGCTATTTTAGTCCTTCGAAAACTTTGAGTAATGATTCGGCTGATATAGTTACGGATCCATTGTCTGTACGTAGACCTCTTACTTCAGCTTTTCCTTCTAAGTCTTCTATTCCGAATTGATTTATATCATATATTTCTCAAAACTTGAGCACAGCGTGATTAGTATGGGTCCCTGGTCATCATGGCGTTATGCGGGTGAAGCTCCTTAGGGTGTGGGTCGTTCCCTTGTAGTTGTATGTTGAAGTAGCCACTTGTAGTTTGATTTAAGAATTTCTCACTATATATCAATGTGTGTATATGTCCTGCCAAATATTATCACTAGGCTGCGTTAGTGGTTTTCGTGATATAAGAAATTCAACACACATAAACGCAGTGAATGATGATGCCTTGGGCGAAGCGTCCGTCCGTCCGATACATGCTTTGTGTGATAGGAGCGGACGGACAAACAGGCGGACAGATATCACTAGATGGCATTAGTGGTTTTCGAATAATAAAATTCACAGAATATCTACGCAGTGAATGATGGTTAGTGGGGTGAAGTGTCCGTCCGATGCGTGTTTTACTGTGATAGGAGCAGACGGACAGACAGAGAGACTGACGCGCACTGAGTCATGTCCGTCGAAAGAGAAAGGAAGCGCGCCGAGAGCCAGCGCTATATATAGGCGCGGCCACCTAGCGGTCTCCTACCAAACTAAAGCACGCGCCGAGAGTGGGGCGAGCGTCGCCTCAGCAGCGGCGCGTCATCTAGTGAGCCCTTTTGAAACGAAGTGCACAGCTGTGCCTTTTGCGGCAAGAATGAACATTAGCATAGACGCCGGCGCAACGACGAGAGACAACGCAGCAAGCTCCTAGAAACAAAATGAGAGCCTAAACAGAGCCCACACTTTGCCTTTTGTTTGAACTTAACGATACCTGATATCCAGCACACTTTGGCGTCATTGAAGTATGTGGCTTCCACTTTACTTGTTTTGAGCACTGATCAAAGAAAGTAGTTCTGAGAATCCTAGTAGTTCCGAGAATCGTACAGAGAAAATTGATGAGCGTCAATGAAATAGATTGATAATTTCATTCAGAACTTGGCCTCCTATAAAGTCGCAGTGCGACGGTATCTAAATGCCCCAGTGCCTGTTTTGTACGTATGCTGAAAGCTCATTGACGTGCAATACAATAGGAAGAGCTCATCGCACGGGTAACTTGAAGAGTCACTGGCCGAATCGCCCGAGATAACCACCGAGGGCTATACAGTGATGTTCTTGGTTTTCATCTTATGCTTTGCTGTGCAAGTAAAATGTGGTCCTTTCATAGATTTTCTGTAGTTCTTACAAACTTACTGATAAAGTCGTTGTGAGAATAACGCACCAATTCGACTCATACAATTGTAGTGGCGCGTTAGGTGCGTAGTTTCTTCCAGACAGACTGAAAAGAAAGTTTACGACCTCGCTCTCTTTGGCCATCAAATGTTCCTTGCACCACAAAACATCAAATATCATAGATGACCACCATTAGCTCTACAGTGTCATTCCGAATTTTCATGGTATGCTTTGATGTGGAAGGTAATTATATGGTCTTTTCTTTGAACTTGCATTATTTTCACAGCTTATACTAATGAACTGGTTGTGATCGGTATCAAATATGTAAACCTTGGTGCTTCGCTAATAAATGCAGGAAAATAGAATGAAACCTTCCTAATGAGGTGGAATGAGAACTCCTTTATTTTTTTGACAAAGTGTAGTGAAGGCAACAAATTACGAATCTAATAAAGGCATACAGAACATCGTATAAGTTTTCAGTGCTGTATAGCAATTTTGACATAAGGCAAAATGAAAAAAGTGAATGAAAAAGCAACTTGCCCTTCGTAAAGTCCAAACCTTGAGCCTGAGGATAATGCACCCGATTCTCTACAAATTGTACTACAGCTGTGGTCGCGTCTGCGTCCAGTCTATTGGGCGTTTATGATTGTGTGAATCTCTTGAACGTTAGCGATCAGCACACGCAGCGACATCGCCGTGAGTAGAACACTCATTGTTTTCCCAGTTAAGATTAGGGTAAAACCACTCCTGTTGTTTCAAAAGGATCGGAAAGCAAGTGAACCATCAAAATTAAGCAGCCTTCACCTGAAGGAAGATCGCACTTAAGCGAGGTTTTCTTCTTCTCACAACATCTGAGCTAGGGGGAGGCCAACAAAGTATTTTGTATAGTTCCTTGGCTATTGATTCATTATTAACTACCTACTCATTTGCAATGAATATAATTTTTTATTTATTTACAGATACTGCAGGCCCTTTACGGGCCCACGCAGGAGTGAAAACAAAGAAATACATTGACAGAAATTGGACACACAACTTGACAATACATCAGTGTTGCTTGACGTAATTTTAAAACGTACAGCACACATAAGAGGAGGCGTAGATATGCTTACAAAATCGCGTGTAAGCATACGATACGGTATGTATACGGTAAAATAACACAATTATAATGTCTGCCAAATTTTAAACGACACTTAAACCAAAGCTTATATCACTAATACACTGAGATAACGCCTCTAATGACACAGAGTTGACCGTCTCTTCAGGTAACATATTCCAATAATAAATTGCCCGAGAAAACAAAGAAAACTTATGCAAATTAATGTGCCTAATCAGTTGCCTAATAGTCTTACCGTGATGAATTCTCGCTGATCATTTGAAAGGCTCTTGGATGTAGTGTTTCCGCGACATATTGAAGTGACCGTAGTAAAGCTGATTGAGGAATTTTAATCTAGATATGACCCTACGCTGCTCAATTGTTTGAAGGTTTGCCCTATTACATGAAGTAGTTGTAAATAAATTCATCACAATTACAAAGTAATTTTCATGCATTTTGATTTAGTTTGATGTCAACGAGGGATTTTCTGTTTTTATTGGTTAATATAAGTAATTAGTTTATCATCAATTTGCCATCAATAAGCTATTGATTGGCCATTGTGAAATGTTTGGCGTGCATTTAGGGCTAGGTTCCGCTCAACCAAGCATTTCGTAGAAGTTATTGGTATTGGTTGATTATTAATTTCCTATTGATCGGCTACGAGCAGGCAGTCACATACTATGAATTGCTGTAGAATAAGCCTAATTATCTTTAGTATTATTAGCCCGGTTTACCAATTCATGATTTAGACTATTTAGGTTATGCATGCCTACGCCGAGATTTTGCGAGCACCGTACGGGCCAAAGGTGTGCTTAAACACTTCCGTTGACACAAAAATCAAAGTGTAATTTATGCATTCGCCAAAGAGAACTTGAAGACGGCAGTTGTCTTTGTCTTTTTCTGCTGAGCCATAGTATAAATGTTGTCCCGTCTCCCTGCGAAAGCCTTCTGCACCTAACGAACTTCTGCAGTGCCTGCAATATTGGGGGCATTAGTAATAATAGTAATATTCGTTGTTAATTGATGTCCCGATACCGCCATATGATTATAAGTGAGGCCGTAGCGGAGGGCTCCGTAAATATAGACCTCTGGGCGTTCTCCACCGTGCCCCTAAATCAAAGCACACGGGCCTGAACGGCGGTATTGCGAGCTTTCTGCCCGTCTCTGATCATTCAGCGGCACCTTCGGGATCGGCTCATCATTTACCAAGCGACAATATCATGTGAATGACGTAATCGTGTTACATCACATGACACCACGCAAGTTGGCAATATGTGACGTCACGATGCCATAGTATGGTGGCGTAATCAAGTGACGATAACTTTTCGCGCAGTTATAGCGTTGACTCCGCCAAGGGTCAGTTTTCGCGTACGATGAGGCCTGTCGGACTATACCCTTAAAAGGTACTCATAATATTCTGGGGAGGTGGCCTAAGTGATGCGCACAAAAAAAAAAGTTCCAACAAAAGCCTCAGATGCCCGATCGATGGCGAAAAATGAGTGGCGGTATTGTCAACATGAGCGATGCGAGTGGTGATGTCAAACATGATGTTTTTGACAAATTTATAGTCAATCATAAAGGGTGAAGTTGCTGCAACAACTCCACATAACAGTAATAACTTCAGAACGGTTGTATGCGGGAGTGCCAGATTCTGAAATGATTTCCTCTTCATACAGGTTGTTTCCAAGAAACAGATGATGAAAACGGGTAGGGTAAGATTAGCAACGAAAATTAACTTAAATTTTTTAGTGTTACACGATAACACAGACAACGAAAACATTGGTTCGTAATCATGTATTATGTGATCCGAACATAATTTGAGGGGGCGTTCCGAATGATGAGCCGGAATATTTTGCAAAGATACACAACTATCTTTCAGAGCACACCAGTTCAAGGTGGCGGGGTATTTCAATTTACTTGGAATAAACTACCTCACTTTTGCTCGTGATAGACCGGAAGCCCGATGTTAGGAATAACTACTGTGCAAAGGCTTTTGTTTTTGATTAGATGAAATGCTCTCTGGAGACGCCTGAACAAATTCCTCGTCATTGTCGCTTCTTGATTCTGTATTTGTCAGCAGTATGCAACACAAATTTACTTTGTCTTCAGTAAATGGCATTTCAAATCACAAATCGATAATCTGCCCTCTCCCCCCTTGGAGAAAGCAGCCACACAAAAAGCCATGCGTGACGATCGCGCTGCCGTGTTCAGCTCCCCACAGATCAACTGTCCGGCGTTCTTCGAAATAAACGACAAGAATTACCTAAAGTCAAGTTTTAAACGCATCATTTCTTTTTTCTGAAACTAATTTTATTTCGCAAAAAGAAAACCGTATTATGAAGAAGCGTTTTATTCGAGACCAGCTCAAGCCGGCTCACACTGGTGATGGTATATACAAATGGGGAAATGAACAAATGATTATGACACATTCAATTCACCGAGAAAGGTCAGCGAATGTACTTAAACTAATTCCCTGTCACGCTGGAAGCGGCCTCCTAACCACACCACAGACAGTATTATGAATTACATCGGGTGTACAGCTTCAGTCGAGAAGCATGCACAATTTCTGTGCCATGGCAACGGTGATCCGAGGAAGCCTTGAGTGGTGAGGTACGGTAATTAACGGAGGACGTTTGTTTATTGGCCATCTATAATCCTTTAAACAACAAGGTAGTTTTTCGCATAAGCCGGGAACACGCACGGGAGTCCACTTCGTCTCCTGAAGAAAAGGTGACAGCACGCTGAGTTGAGTCGTAGCGAGACTTGCGAGTTTTCTGGGAGATGCCAGTGTTCATTCGGGCCACATGATGGCAGTGCTAGAGGCGAGACGAAAATTGTGTGGATAAAGAGCCTGCTGAGCTAGGAGGAGCCGAAAAAAAAAGTGGCAGCATATCCTCGGAGTTAATGATGGAGAGTGGGGCGAAGCATCCGTCCATCCATACGTTCTTGCTCCGTCCGTCTATGCGTCCATCTGTGTGACCGTCCATGCGTCCATCCGCCCGTCCGTGCGCACGTCTGTTCGTGCGTCCGCACGTCCATCCGTAAGTCCATCTCTGCGTTTGTCCACGCATCCACCCCTGCGTCCGTCCGTGCGTCCATCCGTCCGTGCAGCCATCAGTGTGTCCGTCCATGCATCTGTCTGTGTCCGTTCGTCATCTAGTCGACACTCCGAGTACCACCTTTTCGCATCTTTTAATCATATATTTCGCATATTGAAGCACCGTCATCTAGCGGACATTCCAAGGACTAAACGCGAGGTGGCACACGCACACTTTCTCACGGCTTGCGCTTCGTGTCTACTTCCCACCTTTAACCACCTCGAGTTCATGATATATACTAGTTCACTGTATTCACAGCATTGTGGCCCAACGCTCTCTAAGCCTTTCTAAAACCAAGGAGGTTACGCCAAGCGAGTTTAACGTAGCAACCTTTTTTTGTTAGATAGTGCTCAATGTACATTCCAATGGCTGCTAATGGGAAATGAGAGACAGGAGAATTCGGCTTTTAGTTAACGCGCACGCTGTGAATTTTTTATTGTTCAACAATGCACAGGAGAAATCTCCCACCAGCACCACCTTGAGAGTCAAAGTGTAAGACATGTTACGCACTACTACGAGGGACGAACGGTGGCCGCTTTAAGGAGCTTCGCCCCTAACAAAGAGACGTCGAAGGTTACTCTGGCATGGGAGGGCATAGACATTTAGAAAATAGGGAGAAAATTCGGTGGTGCTTTGCGTAAACTTATTGTGGGCGAACGTCACGAATGGTAAAATGGCGTCCCAGTTCGTGTGGTCGGGGTGGATATACGTGGTAATCATGTCCGATAGGGTACAATGAAAGCGTTCCGTCTTTGGATGGTAAGTAGAAGTTGTCTGGTGGGTGGTGTTGGTGGCGCGCAGAACCTCAGCTACAACAGAGGAAATAAAGACCTTGCCGCGGTCGCTCAGCAGGACATGGCGAACTTCATGGCGTAAAATATGTTACGCAAAAAAAAAAAAAACTAATGACTTCAGTGGCTTTTATTACCGTAAGGTCAAGTATCGCATTTTTTAACATGGACCACAGGGATGAGATGGATACCACACTCGCCACCGTCGCTACAAAATTCATTTTATAAAATACTGCATATACATTAGTTCATTTCCTACTCCTCGCCTAGCTCCTACACCAGCCAAGGAGGGAACATGTTCGAGCTTCTGAATGGGTACCTCTCAATGATTCGAGTGCTCGGTAGCAAAGCGATGAAATAGCTATTGCCCGGTGAAGAGACGCTATAATGCAGCTCTCAGGCATCTGTCGGGTCCAAGGCCGAACCTCCGCTCTCTCTCTCTTCACAATCAAACACTAAACGTCGCTTTGTAGAAGCCACCCTGAACGCGTTGAGCACACAGCAAAGCCCTGCGCGCTGATAATGTGTAGATGCGACAGCGTGGAGCCCCGCCATCTCAAGAACTCTCAGTAATGACGTATTATTCCCTAGCAAGAAATAATTATTCCCGCATTAAGAAACACAGTACTCAGTGTGGCTGCTTGCCCCTATTTGATCACAGCACAGTGGTTTTTCATCACGGAAGCCAACTAACTAGAGATATAGTTCAATCATTTCACATTAACATAAGAAAATACTGCTCCTTTAGCTAATCACCGGTTTCATTAAGTCATCAGGAAGCCACTTTCCAAAAGGGCTTTAGTTGAAAGTGCGCAGAACTACATATTTAACCAGGGGCTTAGCCAAGGAGGGGTGGGGAGGGGGGGTTCAAAACTTCTTCCCCAAAGTTTTTCGCGCAACCCTCACCACACCACATACCCACCTTCTTTTCTTTTTTTTTTTCGTGGCTTCGCGCTGACGGGATTTAGAAACCAAATGGTGCTACTGTCGCAATATCATTTCTGGAGACATTTACATTGAATAATATGGCATACGGAAAAACGTGTCGCGCTGTTTGTCAAGGCTTTGGTACTCTCCGCGATTCCGGGCATGAATCTAAGTTGGCTCGGCGACAGAATTAATGCCGCAGCAGTGACCATACTTGTACCCACCGGAATAGATCGCACCACTGTCGATAACTACAATACTTTTCACTAGGCAGAGGTTTGTTTTAGTGGTAAAAGCCAGACACCGTTCCAAGGTTGGATAGGTCGTGGTCAAGCATATGACAGTTTGAATCTTCTAACGTGTGATAAAATTTACTCAGGGCAAATATTACCATTTCCACTGGACCTTCACACGTTCTGCTAACATCTAAGCATCCACATACACGCGCACACACACATGCGTGCTCGCATGCTCGAGAGAATATTTCACTCATCCACCAAACTTGGCCCAATTGGATGCTGGTATACAATATATTTACTATTCCCTAACGGCTAAAACCACTCCGAAATATGTAATGACGTAGGTGCAACACGGGCAAACGTGCAGGCCAATGACAACTTCAGAAAGACCTACTAAAATGCTCATGCAACTGAAGCTGATAATTAAAAAGATGGTGGTCATAAACATAAATCAGCGTAATGAGAAATGCAGTTTGGGTAGCTGTAGTGAGCACAAGTTTTATTGTTAAGCAGTGTGTCAAATAGTGCGAAAATGAGGAACATAAAGCTGCAGAAATACACAAGCTAAAAATATATGTATTGATTCGCTTCATCTTTTTGTCTCTTTACATTGACAAGACTATAAAAGCGTACACCTATCGATTTCTGCAACCGGCGACCTAACGCACAACAAGAAACGCACATATTGAAGAAAAAGCCACCAGGCTTGCGCGTAACTCGCAGCCCAATCACAGCGAAAGCTGAAACAGCGGTCTTTCAGAGCCTTTTCTAAACGCTCTTTGGGTAACTGCTACAATCACACTTGCTCGGTGTCCACTAAGCCATAAATAATCATAATTTTTGTCTGGTAGGCTGGCACTCACTCTGTTATTCGTCATTTTTTTGAGATGCGTGGTATACGCTACACACTGGCTAGGATTTTCGTCCATTTTTTTTTTTTCAATGTAGCGGCTGACGGCGATGAAGATTTATGCCACAAGTGGGTATGCACCACATTTAATAGGTGAAAGAACGTAAATAAATAACTAATAATTATTAGTGAATATTTAATAAGTTATAAAACGTAAATCAAATACAGCAATAGCTAGACTAGAAGCACGCATGACAGTACACGCAAGAGAATATCTGTAGGGTAAGCTGCGTGTCTAAAGTCAGTCCCGCTTAATTGCTTGCTGTTTAAGTTGTGACCTGGTCATCTGTGCGAGGGGCCGCGGCACCGCCCTTGAAAATGTGCGGCGATCGTCCACAGGCAGCAATTGATTAATATGTGGGGCTTAACGTCCCAAAACAACCATATGAATATGAGAGACGCCGTAGTGCAGGACTCCGGAAATCTCGACCACCTGGAGTTCTTTAACGTGCACCCAAGTCTGAGCACACGGGCCTACAACATTTCCGCCTCCATCGGAAATGCAGCCGCCGCAGCCGGAATTCAATCCCGCGACGTGCGGGTCAGCAGCCGAGTACCTTAGCCACTAGACCACCGCGGCGGCGCCACAGACAGCAACGACACTAGCTAATATTTTCAGGTGGTAAAACTGTCAAAATCATGTGCTGTACACAGGCGACCTTGTTTGTCAAAACATTAGCGCGCGTTGCGTCCAACAGGGCAAGTGGCAGCAAGTGGTCATCCTCCAAACATCTGGACTCCATATTTCAGTGAATGTAAAAATGAGCTTAGTGGGGTGATATGCGAGTACGTACTAGTGTGTGTGCTAGCGGCACAAAAATATCCACATTATCTCCTGTCGTAAAGGTCCAACCAAGCACATCCGTCAACCATATTTTAACATTGGCAAAGCTGTACGTACGCTTCATCACAAAAAACACAAGAGCCCAATAAAATCAGCCAGTTTGTCGGAGATCCTAAACGTCAATCGAGAGAATGATATTTCTCGTGTGTGACAATTAGTGGCCAGATTTTTAAGAACAAAAAAACGCGCTTTATAGGCGCCGAAGAAAAGCCGGTAAAACATTGGTTTAGGTGTCAAAATCGTAAATTGAGGCACAATGAAATTTTACAGGAATTCAAATAATTTAAAGCGAGGGCAAGCGCAACATGTATCTACGACAAGAAACAAATTATGTTTTTCTTTATGATAACACAAAGGTTCAAACACAGACACAGCCATGCATTTCTCGCACAGTTCTCCAAACTCAACTTTTACATTTATGGTCTAGCATAGTGGGTCAAATGTGTACAGCCGAATCAACACACCTCTTGCTCTCTTCCTTTTCGTCGAGGCTGAAAAAGGCAGCACGAAAGCAGATAAAACCGTTAAAAAACCAGAAGAAAGCGATGCCTCGTTATTAGTTGGTCTAGTCGTGTAGGGTGAATTTACCTCCTCTCGGTGAACATTTTAAAGACCTCTCACCAGGTTTGAGCATTTATAGCCGACAAGGGCAATGCTTGCACCGGGTGGGCCCAATGATGTCTACCAACATTTACAAAGCTACGCGTCACGAAAACACGTAAAAGTTTGAAACGGAACGTCACTTGCCTTGTTCGTGGGAAGATCTCCTCGGTGAAAAAGTGGCTAGATGTGCTCGGTTGTGTTCGATCCCCGTTATGGTGGTCACATTTCGATGGAGGCGAAATCAAAGAGGTCCGTGTACTGTGCTATGCCAGCGCACGTTCAAGAGCGCCAGATGGTCCAAATTTTCGGAGCCTTCCACTACAGCGTCTCTCACAATTATGTCGTGCTTTTGGGGTGCAAAGAAGCCCCGGATAATATTTCTCGTGGCTGCACTCACCGTGCCCAAGATGGAGGAGGTAACAGGTGGTATCAACGGCGTAAGATTGGCACTAGTGAAGATGGCAAGAGCGACAAGATTGCGATACGTCGCGCTGCGTTTTCCCCCATCCCGCCGATGATTGGCTGATGTCGACAGTGCCAAACGCATTCTATTTTCAAAAGCAGGGGTGGCCGGCAAAAAGCACTCCAACAAGCTGCTCTCCCTGGGCTGCTGTGATAAAGCTACGTCTGCGCACCATATCAGCGAAAAAAAGCAAGCAGAAACAAAAGAAAGTATCATGTCCTTATTCACATCTGCCTATAAGCAATGAACAAGCGCTTCTTTAAGATGTCGGCTTTCAGATAAACCAACCGCAAGATGGGCTGCCGCCCGCCGGCCACCCCTGCTTTGGAAAATGGAATGTGCTTGGCACGGCCGTTATCGGTGCCCTCGGAAAAAACGTAGCCCCTTGCGTCGCAATTTTGTTGTGAAGCCACCGTTCACTTGTGCTAATCTTTTTTTTTCGTTGAAACGTGTAAGCACAAGGAATGGTCTTGCTCTTGCGTCGCTCAGAAATTGCGAACAAAGATGGTTAACCGTGAGGCTTGGCGCAAAGCACGTCGGAACCCGGTCGTTTGCTAGAAGCAGGTCAGTGGGGAAACTCGTACTCTTCGCCATCTTCCTTCTTGTTTTTCTTTCAGCTTGCCCAGCAACCTGACTTTTGGAGTATGCACAAACTAGCCGGCAAAGTAGTACAGTCATAGAGTAATATATAAAAAGATAAGAGATGGCACTCCCGTGGGGCCCTGCGGCTGATTTAGGTTCGCAGAACGCTGAACGGGTGTGGGAAAACTTTGCAGCCTCGGAGATTGGTACCACTGAAACGGTGATCTTCAAGGCCATTTTCTAGCAATTACAAAAATTACGCAACCTCCAAGGCCCCTTCTGTGTGCGTGTTCGTCTCTGTGCGAGGTCGTCTCTTCTGGTGGTGCAGCTTCGTGTAAGCTGCGCCACCAGAGCGGCAAGCACACTATGCCACCGTTTGTCTAGACACAGATTCCGAATAAAACATGACAATCGTTGGAAGAGAGAAAACTTTTATTTTCGTGTGCTATTCTTGGAAAGCACACGCCCACTTTCTTTCTCAATGTGTGATGAACGTTCTTTACCCTGCAAGACGTGGCAATGCAACTGTCACACCGTGAATATGTATTACACAGAAAAAATAAACATGTAGACGACTTATATTGTCACGCACCAAGAGCCATAGAGACAAGACAGGAACAGCGGGGCAGAAAGGCACGAGCGTGTATCCTTCAACGAAGCGCTAACACACACTTCGTCTTTGTTCTCTACGCCCTTTTCGGCTGGCTAGGGCTTCCCGCCTCACAACTTCCCCCATAGGCCAGAAATATAGCTGTCATACCCGGTCGATGAACGAGTACCACTACAAAAAAACGATGCCATGAACAGGAGCCGCCCAATGACACGGCTCCATGCATTGGCGATAGGGTCATCGCACTAGGCAATAGTAAACACCAAACGAACCATTCCATACCCTTTAACAAACAAGGCGCACAAAATAACATAAACATTTGCAAGGAACGACAGCTGCGAATCATCAATTTAAATGCACGAAGTGTCAATAACAAAACAGAACAGTTCGAAATTCTGTTACTTCAACATGACCCTCACATTGCGGTAGTCACTGAAACCTGGTTGCGCAGTGATGTAAGTGACGACCACGTTTTCCCCCCTGGTTACAATATATACCGGAAAGATAGGGAATCTAGGGGGGGCGGGGTTGCCGTTTTGATCAAGAGATCAATAGAAGCCGTCTTTGTTGATAATCCTTTTGGGCTTGAGTGCGCATGTCTTAGATTGTCTTGTTGGGGCTTCAGTTTCATTCTTTATGCTCTTTATAGACCGCCGGATGCCGGAATTGATTATGTTGCCAAGTTACGGGATCACATGCTCCAGTTCCAAAATAGCAAAATAATACTGATTGGTGACTTCAACTTCCCAGGAGTCAACTGGGAGCGGTTCCAGACAGACTATGAATCCAACAAACAAATACATATTTTGTTTGATATAATGCTTACTCACGACTTGATCCAATTAGTTAAAGAACCCACTCGTGTCAACGCTACATCCAGTTCTGTACTAGATCTTGTATTCGTTCACCGCGACTTTAGAGAGAGTACAGTGACAGTAGAAAAGGGCTTGTCAGATCATCATCTTGTTTGTACCTCTCTGCCATTGGGTCGGTCTGTCAGTACTGATAAATGTTCATCACGCTCTTTCAAGGATTATTCACAAGCTAACGATGAATGTATAATTGAGCATTTGGAATCTTCCCTTGATGATTTTGATGGGGACGACGTATGCGCCCTTTGGAATAAATTTAAAGAAATGTGCCAACACTGCGTACAAAATTTTGTGCCAAATAAGCGCAAACGAGTCTATAAACACACGCCTTGGGTAACCCGGAAGATAATTCACCTTAAGCGAAGAATTAAACGCTTAAAAAAAAGACATGTACAATCGCCCGTTGTAGAAGAGATAAAGAATACTTTGGCACGTGAGGTTCGTGGCTCCAAAGACTATTATTTTAAAACATTGTTGCCTAATTTTATTAAAAATGACCCCAGTAAATTTTGGAATTATATTTCTGAAAAAAAGAAGCCGGTGAAGGAAATTGTAGTGGGTGGTTCTGTTATTTCAGACCCGCAGGCAATTGCACAGCATTTTAACCAGTACTTTCAAAGTGTATTCTCTGATTCTTGCGCATGTATGTTGGCGCATACCGCAGTGTATCGTCCTAGTGATGTTGGCTTTATTTCTTACTCTGGTGTGTTATCTATGCTTTTGAACCTTAATACAAAAAAATCATGTGGTCCCGACAGCATTCCAAACATATTTCTTCGTCGCTATGCTGAGTCACTGGCTAAATTTCTTGTTGTTTTATTTCGTACTTCTTTAATGTATGGCGAGCTCCCCGAAGACTGGAAGATAGCTCTGGTTGTACCTATCTTTAAAAAGGGCGACCGCCTATGTTTTCAAAATTACCGTCCAATATCACTAACATCTTCTTGTTGCAAACTAATGGAACACATTATCGCCACTCGCATTCTTGAATACTTAAACGACCATAATATTCTATCAGGTTTCCAGCACGGGTTCAGGAAAGGGTACTCCACCGTCCCACAGTTAGTTACAGTATTTCATTCGTTTGCACACACCTTAGACAACACCGGTCAAATAGACGCAATATTTCTAGACTTCAGTAAAGCATTCGATAAGGTACCACATGACAAATTAATTCTTAAGATGCGAAATATTGGCCTCCCCGAAATTCTGGTCACATGGGTTGCAAATTACTTGACAAACCGCAAACAACTGGTCATAATAGATGGAATAGGGTCCGGCTATCTTGATGTCACTTCGGGAGTTCCTCAGGGAAGTGTGCTGGGTCCATTGCTTTTCATACTGTATATAAATGATATTGTTAATGTAATTACAACTGGTGTGCAAATTCGGTTGTTCGCGGATGATGCAGTCTTGTTTCGGGATGTTTCGTGCTGTGCTGATCAGTGTGAACTTAATACCAATCTTACTAATATACTTGAATGGTGCAAGAACTGAGGAATGGTGCTGAATGCCGACAAAACACTGTATCTTCGCATAACACGAAAGAAAGTTCCGTACGACTATCAATACACACTAGGAACATCGCCATTGAAACAAGTCACCAGTCATAAATACCTCGGTGTCACACTAACCAGCAATCTCTCGTGGAATTTACACATTGACAATATTTGCTCATCTGCCTTTCGTAAGCTATGCTTCTTAAAACACAAACTCATTACCTAAACTCATTAGACCTAAGCTCGAATATGCCTGTATAGTCTGGGACCCCTACACTAATCACAACATCCGTAAAATAGAAAGAATTCAGAGAAAAGCTGTAAGGTTTATTTACTCTAAATACTCACGTACTGATTCTCCCTCACAAATAATGCTTGCTAACAAAATCCCCAGCCTTGAATCCAGGAGAAAGTGCTTCCGCCTTGATTTCCTGTCTTCACTAAGTAAAGGTGCACTGTCCATTGACCCATCTCCGTTCTTGTCACCGTTACAAACAAGATCTACTAGGCACCACAACCCGAATGCTTTCGCCCCATATTTTGCTGCTACGGACACCTTCAAGTACTCTTTTTTTCCACGTACGATACAAGAGTGGAATGAATTACCCCATGTATAAGTGCCTTGTTTGCTTGTATAGTTTGTATTTTTGCATTTTATCTTCTTGTGCCCCCCTGCTTGGACCTAACCATGGTCTGCAGTATGTATTAAATAAATAACTTCAGGTGGCATTACTCCTCCTCCCATTAGAGCATCGACTTGACCATGCTCATACACAAGGGGACACCAGGGCCCTAAAGGAAAAAAGGAATAACCGATACTTATTGTGCACAGGGCATATGCAGGTGCAAAAAAAAATGACTGTGGTTTATAATAAGAAAAATCACACAGTTCACAGCTAGTTGGAGACCCAATGAACAACGTCAAAAGAATACAAAATGTTTGCTGCCCGGGCACATTAGGGCTAGTATCAACGCGTAAAATGAGGTTTTAGGCGGACGACATGCACAATCTCTGTTCGTGGTGAGTTGCACTAGGTAGTTGCCGAGCCTCCGTCTGGAATAACTTCATAGTTGACCTCGATCAACCACCGTAATACTTTGTAGGGTCCGAAGTACTTGCTCAGGAGTTACTTGCTGAAACCTCGCCTTCTAACAGAAGTCCAAACTCGCACTTGGTCACCAGGTTTATAGGTGACTTGTCGAGGGTGGATATTGTACCTTCGGCCGTCTGCACATTGCTGCGATCTTATGTGCACGCGAGTTGGTTGACGGGCTTCCTCTGCACACTGAATCTAATTATCGACGTCAGGAGTTAACAGCTCGTGCTGGTCGATGTCACACGGAATCATGGCGTCTTGCGTGGTTTGCACGTCTCGACCGTAAACGAGGTGGAAGGGTGCGAACCTTGTCGTTTCCTGGGTTGTGGTGTTGTACGCAAACGTTACGTACGGCAGGATCTAGTGCCACGTTTTATGCTGCACATCCACGTACACAGCAATCATGTCCGCCAGCGTTTTGTTTAGCCTCTCTGTCAGGCCGTTACTCTGGGTGTGGTATGTGGTTGTCTTGCAGTGGTTCGTGCAACTGATCTTGAAGATGTCGTCCAACAGTTTTGCCGTGTAAACGCTGTCTCTCGGTCAGTGATGATGAATGGTGGGGCGCCGTGACAAAGCACAATGACGTGCATGACAAACTGGGTGACTTCAGATGCTGTACCGCGTGGCAGTGACTTCGTCTCAGCGTAACACGTCAAGTAATCAGTTGCGACGATGATCAACTTGTTTCCGAAGTGAGACAAAGGAAACGGTCGAAGGAGGTCCATCTCAACCTGTTTAAACGGCGTACGCAGTGGGTCGATGGGTTGTAGGAGGGCTGCATGCTTTACAGGTGGTGACTTGTGACGCTGACATTCGCGGCATCCTTTCACGTAGCGTTTCACACAAGCTGCAAGTTTTGGCCAGAAATATAGCTGTCGTACTCGGTCGAGCGTCCGTGAGTATCCCAGATGGCTGGATGTCGGCTCATCGTGGCAGGCTAATAGAATATCATCACGAAGGTCTTGAGGAACGACAAGAAGATAAGATCTGCTGCCGGTACCGGTGTTTTTCTTGTATAATATGCCGTGTCGTAAGCAAAATGACGGCCACGTAGGGGAATGTTGTCGAGGAACCGACACGGTGCTGCCTTTTAAATGGTCGATGATGGGCCTTAACTCGGGGTCCGCTCGTTGCTTACTGAGGAGGTCCGACCCACTGAGAGTCCCCAGGAAGACACTGTCGTCTTCTACAGCTGTATGGTCGGATTCTAGAGGTGCTCGTGATAGCGTGTCGGCATCTTTATGCTTTCTACCCGACTTGTAGACGATGGTGGCATCGAGCTCCTGAAGTTGCATACTCCATCGTGCTAATCGCCCAGAGGGGTCTCGGAGGTTAGCCAACCAACATAAAGCGAGGTGATCAGTCACAACTTTCAATGGGCGCCCGTAGAGTTAAGGCTTGAATTTCGTAATCGCCCATAATACCGCGAGGCATTCCTTCTCTGAAGTTGAATAGTTGTTATTGGCACGTGATAGAGTGCGACTCGCGTAGGCAATCAGACGTTCGGTGCCATCTTGCGTTTGCACCAAGATAGCCTCGAGACCAATGTTGCTTGCGTCAGCGCGCTTCTGTGCCGGCGTACTCATTGAAGTGACCCAGCACAGGAGGGGAAGACAATCAATGTTGCAGTTCCGCAAAGACAGTCGCTTGTTCGTCAGTCCACAGGAATGGGGTGTCGTCACCCGTAAGTCTAATGAGCGGCTCCCCAATCTTAGAGCCCTTTTCAATAAAGCGGTGATAGTATGCGCAGAGCCCCAGAAATCGTCAAAGACTTTTTTTGTATGTCGAATTTGCAAAAGCTGCCGCAGCGTCAGTCTTCTCTGGATCGAGTCGAACGCCTGCAGCGCTCACAACGTGACCCATGAACTTGAGTTCTTCGTAGCCAGAATGGCACTTCTAAGGCTTGAGGGTCAAGTCAGTGGATTGTATAACTTCAAGAACACTTCGAAAGTGACAAAGGTGCTCGTCAAACGTTTTTTTAAAAGACCACGACATCATCGAGATATACGAGGCAACTTTTCCCCTTGAGGTCAGCGAGAACGGTATCCATCGTTCACTGTAATGTTGCCGGAGCGGAACAGAGGCAGTGTGGGGGCAGTCGCAATTCATACAGACTGCCGGGAGTTGCAAAAGCCGTTTTTTCGCGGTCCCGTTCGTCGACTTCAATTTGCCAACAGACGTCAGACTCTGGAGCTTTACGGACACGCAGCAACACCTGTCGACGCAGTTTTGAGTTGTGCAAAGCCCGACTCGATTGCACAGTTTGCTGTGCAACAAGGTACAACTACTGCGTATGAAATAACGATTGAGCTAAATGTTAGATGTATTTGCGCACTGAACATTCAGAAAAGGAGCTACGAATTTATCTCCGCTAGTCGGACGCGTCACCCAACTGCCGCGAAGTGCTTGCTGGTTCACTTGCTTGAATGAGGGTGAAAACAAGAGCAGACGCAAGCTCCGCGCTCTACAAAAAAGAACCCAGTCTGCGCTACTGTTGCGTTGGGAATTGCCACGGACGTAGATGACATCAGTTTTATTGATTCTCAAAGCTTTCGCAAAGCATAATGGCGAGAGCACTCAATAGAGGTCGTTGCGAACGTGTTGAGTATGCGAATACACGCCTTCTGTACAGCTGTTCACTTGAGTAAGTGTGATAATGTAGGTCTCCTGTTATTGTTTTGAGTAGTCTTGACGGAGAACCGTGGTAA
The DNA here is from genome assembly GCF_043290135.1 of Rhipicephalus microplus. Classification (NCBI taxonomy): domain Eukaryota; kingdom Metazoa; phylum Arthropoda; class Arachnida; order Ixodida; family Ixodidae; genus Rhipicephalus; species Rhipicephalus microplus. Next base: position 53,905,167 of record NC_134709.1, on the reverse strand, counting down.
CTTTGATTATGAAGCTTAACAGATACTCTGTCCGCGTAGCGCGAGGTGCAACAGTAAACTGGTGATGCCCGGCCGCTATAAACATCGCACACGCTGCGACCACCGATAATCTGAAGTTATCGCCACCACACAGCATTACGCACACTAGAGCTTTGAAGGCTCTAAGTGCCAACTTTAAATAGGAAATGCGAACACGTGCGTCATACAGGTAAATCACAAAATGATCACGACCACAAACAGTTTTTTTTCTTGCCATTGGTCTCCGGCATTACCAAAGATATATCGGAGGCATCGGTTTTTCTTTCATTTTACACTGAGAAAGTGGACACGCATGTATCAACATTCACAGTATACACACACGGAAGACAACTGTACACAGAGCATTCGAACATGAATAATGAAGCACTTCAATGCACAGCAAGTGACTGCGAACCACTGCTAACGAGAATGCAACTGCAAAGCGAGAATTGCCAGGTCCATTCGGGTCGGATAAAGCGAGCTTCATACCACTTATCACATAGATTCTTCGTGTATGCACTCACTTTAGTGCTTGCGTCGAACTGGGTATCATGGAATGCTTGCTTGCACTTAAATTGCCCGATGCAGCACGCCGAAATAAATAAACATATTTTGTATTCTGCCCGAATTTCTTTTTGATGAGATTCCTACTTTTATGAAGCGAGTTCAGATTGAAGGAAGAAGCTTACCAAGTCCTTGATTTTCGGGAAACCGCGCCTCAAGACCAACAAAGGAGGAGGGCCTATGCACGTTCGCTTGCGGACGGCTCTCTGTGCACTATACCAATTAAGGCCGGCGTGATGAAGGGGGCACTGGTGGCGGCGTTTTTCGCGGCACCACTTGGGCAGAATCTGACGTCTATAACCCCTTTTGAGGTCGATTGAGGAAAAGTACTTTGCTCGCCTCAGCCTCTCAAGAGAATCGTTCACTCGAAGCAAGGGGTAGACGTCTTTCTTTGTGACGTTATTCAGCTTTCTATAATCCATACAAAAGCAAAGTGTGCCATTCTTAATCTTTAAAAGGACGACTGGCGTTTACCATGGGCTACTTGATGGCTGTATTACACTGTCTTGAAGCATTTCTTTCACTTGCATTTGAATCACGCGTCATTCAATTAATGAACGTGGTAAGGCTGTTGCCGTATAGGATGTGCTTTGCCGTAGTTGATACCACGGTGTTTAGTAATCGGTTTCTCAGGGGTTTTCGATGCACGTGTGAAGCAGGCGTGGAATCCTACCAACAGGTCGCTCAGCTTTCGTTTGTTTCAGTCAGGAAGCGTTGGATTTATCTCGACGCCACGAAGAGGTGCTTCGTCATTAATGGTTGCCTCGGAAGCAAAACACTCAGTCACATTAGTTACTGGGTAGGCATAGGTGATGACAGTACCAGGAAAAAAGTGTCGGCGCTCGTAGCTGAAGTTTGTAACAAGAACCTCGCAGTAGCCAGCCTGGAGGTCTACTAGGCTTCGTGCTACCCCGACACCTTGGGAAAAGAGTAGGGATCGATTGCTCTCCGCGACCATTTCACCGTGTGCTAAATTGTTACACGCCACTTAAACCATAACACTTGAGCGCGATGGTACCGTCCCAGCTTTGTAAATTACACGCAGACATACTCGATCGTGGCGGAGATCATGCTCTGGTGTGGCGCTTTTTGTTGAGAGCGTGACGAGGCGTTGACGAATGTCCATGATAACACCGTGCTCCCTCAGGAAATTCATGCCAATGATCAGGTCTCGAGAACACTGACGAAGAACGCTCAAGCTGAAAACGAAGGTAAAACCACGAATATGTATTCGTGCCGTGCAAACGCCGAGTGGCGTGAAGATGCGTCCCCCAGCAGTACGAGTTGGCTTGAGGTTCCAAGGTAAAGTCACTTTCTTCAGGAGGGTGGCCTGTTTTTAACTTATTATAGAAAAATCCGCATCCGTGTCCACTAAGCACTGGCTTTGCGACCGTCAAGCAGCATTGAAATGTCTAATACAATCTTTGCGGAGCCGACTGGTGTCGTCGTCTTCGAGGAATCGTCAGTTTGTGGAAGCGTCAGTCGGAGGCCTTGAGCTTCTCCAGTATGAGCGGCCTCGCCCCCGAAGACGCTGTGGTTAGTTTTCCTTGCGTGTACTGGTTGACCGACACAGCGCCACGCTCGAATAGGTATGGCGATTAGAAAACCACCGCGGTGATGGGGAGTGGGACTGGTGCAAGAATGACGAAGTTCCGCGCTGCTGAGCAACATAATCTCCGATTTCAGAGGGCCGCTGACCGAACCTTGGTGGCGGTGAGTTGGTCGAAAATCCCCGTAGTCCAAGTTGTCGGTGACGGCACTCTCGATACAGCTGCCCAGCTTCGCCACAGTGGAAGCAGAGAGAACGTCAATCTGGCGCACGCCAGACGTCTGACTTCCGCGAGATCAGGCGAGGTGCGCTGTAATATGGCGCCGCTTGGACCGTCTGCAGCATGGCTGGGGCCACGGTGGGATGCGGGATTGCAGGTGTAACAGGTTCCCGCAAAGCTTGAGCATATGAAATGCGAAGCCAGTCACTGGGTGGTTGATCTCGGACAATATAAAGACCTGTGGACGAGTAAAACTGCAGTAAACGCATACATCACATACAATGCACAACGCAACACGGCAGTAGTTGCTGCAGCACTCAACTCTGGACGGCATGAACAGAAGAAAAATGTTGTCTTCTTGTACGCTCTTCGCGTACTTGTCGCTATTTCGCGAAAAACAGCCACAAGCATTTGCTGCAGCTAAAACCAAGCAATTTTAGGAGCCATGGAAGCTGTTAACGAGGCAGGAGTGTTTATTCAGGAGATTGCGTCTTAGCTAACATACATTTTTCTTGATTAACCACTTCTCGCTTGTTGCGCTCGTTACAAGAGCTTTAAGTAATCTGCAAATGGCATAGACAACGACACTAAGCATGACTGCACCTATCACACAATCTCACACATGCACTGAATTCGGATAAGTGTAAAGGCACAAAGAAAGCCAAACAACGTGAGTGGCCACTCACTTTCTTGAGCCAAGAAACGATTTTCTCGGGAACGGGCTGCGCAAAATCGACAAAAATGATATGCGTAGTGTACAGGGCGAAAAAGCACTCGGCACCGAACAGCACAATGCGACAAATGTTAGTTCAAAGCTTCTATGACGTATGCAATGCGCACTTAACAAAGTGATGACGGCGTTCGTGCCTAGCAGCAGCGAAGCTGAGAAGCAGACGAAACAAGCCGACGCACGCCGCACACGTTATCGCGTCTCCCTGCTTCTGTTAGTACTTTTTTACTACCTTAAATGCTCATGAACACGGAGCGTGACAACGTTTCCGCCACGTCGACGCCATGTCCGCTTTTCTCGCATCATATTCATGCCAAATATGACGCGATGATACCGCAACATCCAGTCGCAGGTGATAAAGACAGATTCAGAGGTGCTATGTGAGCCATTACCAGTCAAGGCCACAATTGTAGCCGCATAGACGCGTACACACACACACCATATATATATATATATATATATATATATATATATATATATATATATATATACATATGAGATTAAACAGACAGTAATGCCAAGGAATGTACAGGGGAAGTTATTAGAACCAATGGAATGTAAATAGGAAAAAAGTGAGTGAAAAAATAACCAGCCATGAGCAGGAATCGAACCTGCGGCCTTCGAATCACGCGTTCGATGCCCTAATCACTGAGCTATCACAGCGGCCTTCCCTCCATCCACTTTTTTTGTGTTTATATGTGAATTTAGAAGTAGGAGTGTCAGTCAGCGCCATCTACAAGCCCAGCGACGAGTGTGAAACACTCTTTTATGCGCATGCTTGGCGTCACGTAGCACGTGAACTTATTACGAGCGGGCTGCTGATCAATAGTCCCTCGTATACAACCTAATGACACCAAGTCTGCCAGTACGAGACCCTCGTTAATGAATAAGAAAGTCGGAGTGTCCAGCGCAGTAGACAGATGCACCCATCGCCGAGCTTGGAGGCACTATGGTATCGTCTTTCACGAGAATCTTACTCAGTTTCGAGGGACTGTCTTCCAGCGTCAAATGCGAGAAGGGTGAGAGTTCAATTTCAGCAGTGGCACAATGGATGACGGCGTCGCTGCTGGAGAGAAAATCCCACCCCAGGATGACGTCATGAGAGCACGCAGGAATGATGATGAATTGGCCGACATACAGAACGTCCTGAACGACAACGCGAGCTGTGCACTCTGCTGAAGAATGGATACGATGTGAACCGGCAGTACGAAGGGACAACCCAGAAATCGGCGTCGTCACTTTTAGAAGCAAGCGGCAAAAGTTTTCGTCCATAACGGATACTGCAGCTCTAGTGTCAATAAGAGCAGATGCATGAACACCGTCCACAAGCACGTCTATGACATTAGATGGGCGGCTCTGAGGGCTTTCACATCACAATAGCATCGCAGTCCTTGCCTCGGGGACTGCGACGACTAGTTTTCCCGCTCATGAGTAGCCGAACTTGGCCTCATGGGAGACAGGGAACGACGTCATGGAGATGGCGACCTTCGAGGAGATGGACCTGGGCGAGACGGCGGTGGCATAGACGATGGTTCGTAGTGATAGGGACGGCTGAGGTGGCCAGCAATAGGCGAAGAAATCGGCTGTACACGATGTACACGTGTACAGCCGATGGCTGTTCACGATGGCAATAACGGGCTACGTGACCGGCGAAACCGCAGGCAAAGCAGATGGGCCGGTTGTCGGGTGTGCGCCATCCGTTCGCTGGGGTAGGTCTTGTCCATGATGCTAGAGCCGGTGAACGAAACGGTGGCTGAAAAGACTGCAGGGGGTGCTGGAGCTGAGTCTGAGAGGTCACGTCAACATGCGTAGCCGGCATACCCGCTGCAAAGGATGGAGGTCGTGCGGCAGCTTCGGCGTAAGTCAGTGGGGCGGGCGGTTGAACGACTGGAGGCGGCCTGGCGACCACTTGGGCGTAACTTGGGGGCACAGGGGCCGGAAGCTGTTGTGGTTGGTACGCAGGCATGACCTCCGCTATTTCCTGCTCAATTGCTCGGCGGATGGGTGGAAGAATGGTAGTGGCCGATTGTTGAGCAGCCGGTGGGTGGGCAAAGGGCAGGAGAGAGAACTTCCGTGCGATTTCCTCACGTATGAAGGACTTGAGGTCGGCCAGCAGTGCCACCTGATCACAGCTCGCCTCCAAGCCTGCAAGCCCTGCATCTCGTGGTGTGGAGCGACGGGTCATCGAATGCTGCCGGTGGAGCTCCTCGTAGCTCTGGCACAGCGTGATGACCTCAGCTACTGTGCCTGGGTTTTTGGCAAGCAGCATCGTGAAGGCATCATCGTCAATGCCCTTCATGACGTTCCCGCTCTTGTCTGATTCGGACATGCTGTCGTTGGATTTCTTGCACAGGTCCAGGACATCTTCTATGTAACTGGTGAATGATTCACCAGCCTGCTGAGCGCATTCGCGTAAGCGCTGCTCGGCTTGCAGCTTACGAACGGCAGGGCGGCTAAAAACGTTGGTAATAGCGGTCTTGAAATTGGACCAGGTTGCGAAATCGGACGCGTGGTTATTGTACCACAAGCTTGCAACGCCCGCAAGGTAGAACACCAAGTTTGTCAACTTGCCGTCCTCGTCCCATTTGTTGGGGACGCTCACGCGCTCGTAAATAGCGAACCAGTCCTCCACGTCAGTGCCATCGGCGCCCGTGAAGATGGGTGGATCTCGGATCCTGGGGACACCGGGACAAGGGGGTGGCATGGGAGGAGGCGTTTGCTGAGAGGCGTCGTGGGGCACGCTAGATTGCAGGGTACGTGAACGCAGTTCCCAGGGCATCAAAGGGGATCGTAGCACTATCCACCAATTTGTTATGGCGTTTATTAGCAGGTACACAGCGAGTATACACAATGGCGACAGTAACGGCCAAGCACGAACTCTCAGCGCGAGCGGCGTCCTTTTTTTGGGTAGACCCACTAGAGAACACTTGAGAGTTTGACCCACTTCAGTGTTCGGCGGCTTCTTTACAATATATATATATATATATATATATATATAGTACTGGTGGGGGATGATATGAGTGTATCAAAAACATAAATGACCGCTCCTGCATTTTGTACAGCAGAATATACGTTTCATGGGCGTGGTGTATACACCAGAACACAGCAAGTTCAGTGTGTCCCACCATATTTAGGCAGCAGGTCGTGCCATCTGTCGCAAGCGCAGCGAAGAAACACCGTGAAATGCTGTGGTGATAGAATAACAATGAGAAATCGGATGATTGTAACGTGAGTAAGAGAACAGACCCAGAATTGGCAATATCCTAGCTGACATGAATAAAAAAAATGAACCTGGCCTGCTCCTCACTTATTGGGTTTATCAGACAACTGGTGGCCATAAGCGAAACATGACGGCTACCAAGGGATGGAAAAAGCGGGGGGGGGGGGGAGGCAGAGAGTTAGATGGCCTGACGAAATTAGGAAGTTCGCAGGGACAAAACGGAATCGGCTCGCACATTGATAGTATAAACTGGAGATCACTGGGAGAGGCCTTCATCCTGCAGTGGGCTGAAACTAGTGAAGAATGATGATGATGATGATGATGATGATGATGATGATGATGAAACATGTGCGCAGAACGAATTCACCATAACTGTGTCCTAAAGGTGTTTTAAATACGAAGTATTTATTTGCGTACTGCAAGCACTTTTGGCTTCTATCTGCGTATCTATCCATCTATCCATCCCCTTTTGTCTTGTTGCTCTCCTGATCCCCCTTCTTATCTCGGCGTTAGTCTAAATTAGTGTGGGTGGGTAACATGGTTGTACGAATATGATGCATTGCTCAAGACATGAATAATGTGACAATCCCGTCACGTAAGTTGTCAAACACTTCTCAACAAACAGTGCGAGATACCCGAGGGCAGGTATGCGCCACTGGTATGCAGTTATGTGCCACAGGTGATAGACACTTTATATCAATCAAGAAGCGACGAGAACACACATGCATAATTTTAACGCGCAGGTGTTAAGAAAACAATGACATTGGCAGTGTTGGCTCGACGAATGCTATTATAAATGTCAGTGTCCCAAGAGAAATTGAACCTTAGCATTTTGCGTGGCAGTCGAGCATTCTACCACAAAGCCATGCCAGGTCTCAGAACTCTCTTCAAATGGACCCTAATGTTCATAAAACTTCAATTGTGGTGGCAGTGCTGGCTATCCATCTTTATAAACTTTAGATATATACTCCTATGATGCAGCCTTCACGTCGGGTTATTTTCAATTGTGTTTTGTTGCCATGCGCTGAAGTTGATTTAGGTAGCAGTGTCCTGCGCTACCATCATCGCGAGCACCAGCGCTTCATATCAGCTTATCGCTTTGGGTGTTCCTAATACTGATGTTCCTGTTGGCATCATTGCGCAAGTGCCAACAACTGGTTATATAAACGTCTACAACTGTTCAACTTATGCCAGTGCCTGCAACATTTGTACATATATTTAGCGTTCATTCACAATGCATCGCTCAATAAACAAATTACAACCTGGTCACCTTCACTCCGCATGCTTCGCATAACGTCGATTCCCAAGGTACGTGGGATCTGCTGAATTTTTTTATGAGTAGAGATGTTCGAAGAGTGGTTATTAGAGTCGAATCAAAAGCGCATAATAGCGATTACACCGAATCCTACAGGAATACTAATGAAATACTGTTTGAGGAGTTTTTGAACTTTTTCTAATAGTAAGGCAATCATTTTCAATACACCCCAAGAATGGCAGCGCAACCACTTTCGAAACAACGCGAAATTCTACAACATTTTATTTCAAATAAATGTTCACAACGTTTAACAAATGAAGATTACGATTACATTTAAAACACAACAAATGTGGTTGATCGCTCTGATATAAAAATTGGTATAACACGCGAAAGCTAAACGTGTCTTCACAAAAGTAGACCAAAGTTTATTACACATCGATAAGTTATTCTACAGACAAAAGCTAGCCGACATCAAGAGGTATAACATAGAAATAATTGAGCAAGCTGTAAAAAGCGTCAGAAGTCTAAAAGCTACGAAGGCAGACTTGTGCATAGGGAAAAATCAGACGTATGCATTAAGGAACAAGAAAGGCAATGTCATAACCAATATGGATAGGATAGTCGATACGGCGGAGGAGTTCTACAGAGAGCTGTACAGAAGTCAAAAGAACCAAGATGATATTGTCAATAACAATAATGAACCAGAGAAACTCGACATCCAACCAGTAACGACAAGGGAAGTAAAACAAGTCCTAGAAGAAATGCAAAGAGGCAAACTCACCGGTGGGGATAATAACAAACCTTCTGAAAGATGGCGGAGAAATTCTGTTAGAAAAATTAGCCACCTTATATACAAAGTGTCTTTTGACGGAAAGTTTACCGTAATCTTGGAATAACACCAACATCATCTCAGTTCATAAGAAATAAGATGTCAAGGACTTAAAAAATTACAGGCCGATCAGCTTACTGTCTGCTCTCTAAACTAATAACAAACATAATAACTAATAGAATTAAGGTGACATTAGAATTCAATCAACCAAAGGACTAAGCAGAACTTCGTACAGGTTATTTCACAATAAACCACATTCACACTATCAGTGAGGTGATAGATAAATGCGCGTAATACAAAATAATCTCTATACATAGCCTTCATTGAATATGAGAAGACTGAGGGATAATGGAGAGTACCTTAGTAACCTGCGATTCGCGAATGGCATTGCCCTGATGAGTAACTCAGGGGACAAGTTACTGCTCATGATTACTGAACTGGACCCGGAAAGCAGAAACGTAGGTCTGAAAATTAAAACGCACAAAACTAAAGTAATTTGCAACAGTCTTGGAAAAAAACAGCACTTTCCAATAGGTGGAGAGACCCTGGAAGTTGTAAAGGAATATGTCTACTTGGGACAGCTAGTAACCGCGGAGCCGAACCATGAGAGTGAAATGACTGGGAGAATAAGGATGGGGTGAATCATATTCGGCAAGAATTCTCAAATCTTGTATGATAATCTGCCACTAACCCTTAAGAGGAAGGTATATAACAGCTGTATCTTGCCGGTACTTACCTACGGAGCTAAAGCCTGGAGGCTTACGAAGAGGGTTCAGCTTCATTGAGGACGGCGCAGCGAGCGATGGAATGGAAAATGATGGGTGTGACTTTAAGAGACAAGAATAGAGCAGAGTGGGTCAAGGAACAAACCATGCTAAGGATATCATGGTCTAAATCGAGAAAAAAAAATGAACATGGGCAAGGCACGTAGCGCGAAGGCAGGATAACCGCTGGTCATTAAGGGTTACTGGCTGGACTCCCAGAGAAGGCAAACGCCCGCAGGGAAGACAGAAAGTTAAGTGGGCCGATGATATTAAAAAGACCTAGTTGAGTGGTGGATCACGCATGAGGCATTTGCCATGCAGTGAGCGTATCTAGGCTGAAGATGATGGTGGTGGTGATATAATGTCTAATGGAGTTTAGTGGCCACAGCACCCTTAGATGTTGATGCACTCATGTTGATACCTGGTAGCACGCCTTCACCACGACAATCAACGACTCGCGACTTCTATACACCTTCCTGGGACACTGCACACGCACCTGAGCATCGCGCAAATCACACTTGAACTACAGCGTTCATAAACCTTGCAAGCGAAATCAAACGGGTTTTCATTCAATGGTTTTTTTTTTCAACTTGCTTTCTGCCGAAGAGAAGGAGCGTGATTTGCGGCTCGGCGAACGTACCGTGAATGTGTGCTTGGCATGCAGCGTCGTGTTGGTGAGCAGCATCCTGCTGATAGGTCGCTTCAGTGAACATGTCATCATTTGGGTTACGCATCGGTGTCTGTATGTCAGCTAGTTGAGTCGCGATGCGCTCAACTTCACAAACGCGAGAGAGACTCGGCTTGCGCCGTAAATGCGCGAAGACCTCCCCCCCCCCCCCCCCTGTCGTGCCCATCGCTGCAATGAACTCACTTGCATGGCATTGCGACGTGCAGCCGTCGAAGCCGTTGCATTTCAGCGGCGCTTAACGGAACAGTTCACGTAGTCGGCATCATCGCACTCGTATTGGCATATGGCGGAGATACAACCATTGTTTCATATGGAAGCTGCACGACACTAAACACAGTAGCAAAGCGCGGAAGACGAAGCGCGCAACTCACACCAATACACAACAAACGCGACGCAATTACAGGCTGCGTTACAGGCCTGTGAAATCATCCATAGAAACGTTGTCGGAACCAATTGCGGAGGAAACGCTATACTTTGTTTCAAATAGGGCCAACACCACCTATTGGGGGTGTTGGTAGGCTCTGATGCCGCAGCGTCCGTTCGAACGTTGGCATCCAGGCGCCAAATGGCTGAGTGTCCTCTACCATTGTTAGTTGACGTCGTAATGCACTATTTCTCTCCAGTGCTCTTAGGTGGTGACATCACATCGACAAACGAAGAGGGTGGGTGCACGGCGTAGGAGGGTGAGACTTATAAAGTGCGTCCAATAGAGTTCTTCGAATATGCATCGATAGCTCAGTCAGCTAAGCAGGCGCTTCCCATTGTCGCTTATCGAGAGATCGTGAGTTCGCTTTCCGGTCACCGAAACTGGCAGATTTTTTTCCTAGCTAACTTCTTTGAACGCTGCTAAGGTAAATTTTAGCAATGTCACATCCGTGACGGAAATACATAAGCGGAGTGTTGGTGGACCCTTAATTGCATAAAACACTTTCGTGTTAAAGTGCAATTATGTAAATGAAGAAAGGCTGGCGTACCGCAGCATATATAGCTTCGAAATAGTTTGTAACTGTTGTTCACATAGAGCATAGTGATAATACAGTATTCAAGGCGACACTTCATCTACAACATTTTAATAAATGTTGTGTTTAAATATTAAACGATATTTCCAAGCGAGTCAACATCATAACGAATGTCATGATGAAGATAGAGGGTTGATGACTGTAACTTCGGCAAGCACTAAGGTTTTAAGCAAGAACTCCTTCATCTTGTGATCGAAAGATCGTTCATTGTTCCGTAAAATTTTGGGCTTCATGCATATTCATAGCTCAATTACTAAAACATTAAAAATTACCCCGCTTAATCCTCTCCTATCTGGATCTGGCGTTTAGTTTCTTCCGTTTTTTTCATTGGCGCTTTTTACTTGAAGACATTCTGTGTTTGTTACTATGAACTATTCGGTTCGAGGAAAACTTCAAATGTTGACGCTGTTCGGTTCGTTATTAAAATTTTTCCAATAATAGCCCACGGCTAGTTATGAGTATATACCCTTCGTTCAATTTTCACGTATTCTGCTGACCCGAAGGTCACGATATCGAACACCAGCCATGGTTCCTGCAATGTGACGAACGGTTAATGCCCAAATCCCGTGTACTTATATGTAAGTCCACATTAATCATCCTCAAGTGGTCGAAATCTCCATTGCCGTTCGAAATCACAGGGCCGTGCACGTTAAGTAACGCAAGGTGGTCAAAATCTACGAAGCCCTTCACTATGGTATACCTCGTATTTATGTCGTGGTCTGGGCACGCAATACCTCAGATTTTATCGTTAGCGTGCCTCATATGCATGTCACTTTCTCACACGCACTCATTGTGTGTGTGTGTGTGTGTGTGTGTGTGTGTGTGTGTGTGTGTGTGTGTGTGTGTGTGTGTGTGTGTGCGCGTGCGTGCGTGCGTGCGTGCGTGCGTGCGTGCGTGTGTGTGTGTGTGTGTGTGTGTGTGTGTGTGTGTGTGTGTGTGTGTGTGTGTGTGTGTGTGTGTGTGTGTGTGTGTGTGTGTGTGTGTGTGTGTGTGTGTGTGTGTGTGTTAAAGTCACTGTACAACGGCAGGAACAATAATTCGAGTAAAACGCAGGGACTCTTTCTAAGAAAAAACAATGACTTCCGTGAATACTTAGTAGCTAGAACCATTGTTAGACCCGATCATTCGGGCGTTTCTTGCGCCCGGGATCATGTGCTGAAGGGGCTCGGGTGTTTTCAACGCGATAACATCCAGTCTTAACCACCTGAGCGAAGTTGAAACTTTCGGCGCAGTTTCTTAGAAGTTTTTAGATGCGGAGCATCTATTACTCGAGGCTTGTAGTGCGGCGCCGTCCGCAAGCTTCCTCCTCCTTCTTCCACCATCTGTGTATCCCTTCCTCCTCTACACACCGCGCGCGCTTCATTCCTCCACCATCTGTGTACCCTTCCTCCTCTACACACCGCGTGCGCTTCTCCTCTTCACGAACATTCGCTAGCTGTATAATGTAGCGCGCATGCGCCGTCACGCTTCGAGAACATCGGCAGCTGACGCGCGCGCATGCGCCGTCGCGCTTCGAGAACATCGGCAGCTGACGCACGCGCATGCGCCGTTGCGCTTCTTCCCCTTCTCGAACATTCGACAGCTGACGCGCGCATGCACCATCACCCACCATCTGTGCCGCGCGCGCTTCTCCCCTTCGAGAACATTCTACAATTCTCCTGATTCTCCAGTGGACGCGCATGATTCTCCAGTGGACGCGCAGTGGACGCGCCGTCGCGCTTCGAGAACATTCAACAGCTGACAGTGCATGCGCCGTCGCGCTGTATATATACTCAAGGTCGGCGCTCGCTCGCTCAGTTGCCGCTCGTCGGTTGGTTTGTACGGCGCGTCGACGTCCAAGGTCGCGGTGAAATGAATTCCAACGAATCCACAAACACAATGATCGACGTCCCTTCAACCAGCGCCGCCCTTTCGCATACGTGTGTACGTGTTCACTCATTTAACACCCCCTCCTACAACCACGTTAACCAATTTAGCCATCGACCCTAGTAAGTCGCAATTTAACACCCCATTTCACAACCACGTTAACCAATTTAGCCATCGACCCAAATAAGTCGCACTTTAACACCCCATTAACCAATTATATGCTCCGCATCCTCCTCAGTGTTCCCCCGATGGAAGCTGCGGGCAATCTTTTGTTATTGAAAGTGGATATTCGCAGTCCCTTGGTCAAATAACCATTTGCGAGCAGCATGCAGACGGGAAGAAGGCTGTACTACTGCATATTTTGAAGTGTCACCCACGACGACACCAAAAGACAAAAAAAGACACACGCGCGACAACTTTAATACTCGTTCACGCCTACTACTAACGTCATTCACTCGATCATTTGGATCATTTGTGATGTGCAACCTAACAAAAAAATCCACGCATCTCCTCGTAGTGAATGAATAATGACGGGTCGGGAAATCTAGGTCCAGAAGTAAAGAACTCGGAATGGTTTAAGGGTTCCGCCTTTGAATGCGGTGTGGTCTAGAAAGGGCTTCTAAACCAGACCACGTTCAAAGGCGAAACACTATAGTTTCCTCCTCGAACTCGTTACCCTTCCTACAAGCGCTGTCACCTCCTCACCCTTCATTTCTTCAGAAAGCAAGGGTAATGGTTTTACTATGTGTTGAGCCAGACAGGATTGCATAAAATCTAAACAGGATTTCAGGGAAGCCGTGCTACACAAAAGCGGGTGAAAGGTGCACGTTCGAGGGCTTTATCTGTGTGTACTCGCGCTTGTGTACACTCAGAAGAGGCAGTCTTTTGTTTCTAAGTTACACCTGTAACGGCACATTATGAGACAATACAGGCTTCGCTGGAGTTCAGGGACCCCCGGCCGTATATATTTATATACACAGCAATCCCCAAAGACGTTGTGTTTTGAGCTCAAGGCACAAGTACATAGTCAGATCTTCGAGTCATTTTTTGTGTACGTAAAGTATAAAATTTTCACATCATCACGAAAGCCGTTTATGGGCAGCAAATAAGAGCTAGTCTCAATAAGCACGCTTTCTAACAGTTACGTGTCCCTTATTACAGCTGTTGTAAAGTTGGTGCCCATCTTAGGGTATATTCAACAAAGAAGAAAATGAACAGCCAGCCATGCTTCTCGCTTATTGCGCCAGATGTTTCTCTCATATTCTTCACTCCGAAGCACGATCAGCCGAAGAATGCGGATTTTATAGCGTCAGTTGTGTTCATCTTAGCCAAACAAATCATGCACTAGGCTCGCACTACAGGTCATTGGAAAAACTAGTTACTTGGGACGATTTTCTCCTCTTTTCGTAAGTACTTCCTTCGGTGTTAAATTTTGGGCGTCTGCTAACAACATCGCAAATATCAAACGCCTGCTTTAACGCAACAAAGCACACTCAACTTCACTGCTCACTTGAACGAGTTACAGATGGTAATTGATGCATTACAAACTCTCCTAATAAAGTAGCTGGGTGATTCCGACATTGGCACTGTCCACACTAGTAACTGGCATTAAAAATTATGATTATTTGGTAATGAGGCTAACATATGCTAAGTTAGGCACTGTACTGCTAAGTTTTCTTGTTACGGAAATAGTATGTTAAAATAGTTTGCTTCCTCCTCGCAAAATAATATCACGCCAAACCTCATCCTGGAGCCGTGTAAGGTTTTAGGGCAAAGTACCATTCTAACCCGATGTCGGATATGGGCCGATCCAATCCTCGTGAGAGCCGTATTCTAATTTGGCTCTAAAATATGGCCCAGACGGCTCCTAGGTGAAATCATTCTCGTTGGAATGTTCTAGTCCACCTGAAAAACTATACGACGCATTCTACATTCTTGCACGCTATTGCTGAATTGCGCGTTCGTTGTTGCATTCCCATGCCTATATATCCCCCCCCCCTTCTTGCACGCACACATTCTATAGTTGAAGCCTCCTGCCTTTTCCTGTCATTTGGAAAACCTTGATAAGTAAAGTAGATTTACTATCTCACTAAAACAATCTTTTGATGCAATTGTCATGACGCGACATAGACAATCCGCACCCCTGACCACTCTTCTTTTTTTTTTTTTTGCTAAGCATATTACATGATAACCAAATCCGCCGGAAAACCACACACCTCACCCTTATACACCCCTTTTTTATTTAAAAGTTGGTTACATCATAACCAGATCCAACACGCGGCCGCCTCAAAGGCACCCTTGAAATATGCCGTATTGCGGGACATTTTTAATATCTCTCTTTAAGACAAGATGTATAGCCAACATTAAAGGCTGTGGCTAATATCTCCGCAGGTGAAACTTCTCGACAGTGACATTACTGATCATTATCCTTTGCTCCAACGCTTCAATCGACAACTACGTCCTTGCACTCTTCCTCATTCTAAATATGTTCTGGACAAAGAGAGTTTCATAACTGTCATACAGGACTTTGATTGGACCGAGGGTAATTCTTGTAGTGATCCCCAAAAAGCATTTTCTAAATTTTTTTCCTTAATTATATTGCATATCCAAAAATTCACTTCCAAAAAGAAATGTAAAATATATTAGCATTTTCTCATAATTCGTGGATGTATCAAAAGGAATTAGCTGCTTTACGTAGCCGCGACAACCTCTACAAAATACTAACAGTCAGCCGTTTAATACTAAGTTAATTTCCCGCTACAAAAAATTACATAACGCTGTAAACAAGCACTTAAAAGCTGCGAAACGTTCTTTTCTAGAATAAAAAATATCGGAAGCAGGTAATAATGCTAAAGAAAAATGGGACATCGTTAACTGCTTTCTAAACAGGAATTTTTGCCACCAAGTACCCAGAATTGTAATCGACAACATTGAATTTAACTCGCCTATCGACATAGCTGACGCTTTCTGTTCCTACTTTTTTAGCACTGACGCATTCTGTCCCACACAAATCACATCACTTAGACGCCTCCCTCATTCGTTCTTTCTCTCTCCCACTACTCCTGAAGAAATACATAATGTCATAAAACACCTCAAATCTACCGGTGCAGGAATTGATGAAGTCCTGCCTGCTCATATAAAACTCATTTTGCCCCTAATTTCTGATATATTGTGTTTCATTACGAATTTGATATTCAAGACAGGCGTATTTCCAAAAGACCTTAAACGCGGTAAAATTATCCCAGTTCATAAGAAAGGTGATAGGACATTCATTAATAATTACCGACCCATTTGCATTCTGCCCTTTTTTGGTAAAGTTCTTGAGAAGTTGATTAGAGTACACCTAACCAATTACCTTGATAAATTCAATGTTCTCTCCCCTTGTCAGTTCGGCTTTCGCAATCATTTCTCTACTGATCTAGCACTCATTCATCTAACCGATCAACTAAACTATTCATTGACAAAGGTTCATTTGCGGGATCATTATTCATCAATCTGACAAAAGCATTCGACAGTTTAAATAACATCATTCTCTTTGATAAACTTGAAGCGATCGGTGTATGTGGTCCTGCTTTAGCGTTACTAAAAAGCTACCTGCATAACCGTGTTCAACTCGTGTCCACTTCTAATGTATATTCTAAAAAATTATCTATTAATACTGGTGTCCCTCAAGGATCCATTTTAGGACCGCTCCTGTTTTTAATTTATATAAATGATCTTCCTGTCTGTCCTTCACTAATTCCATTTTGTATGCTGATGACACTGCCATATTTACTTCTGAGAAAAGCATTTCATTTCTCGTCGACAAGCTAAGCACTGACTTGAAAAACGTTTCAAGTTGGTGCGGTGCTAACTTGTTAACTATTAACGCAACCAAGACTAAATTTTTAGTATTTTCAACGCATCAAAAATATTCAGCATCCTTTTCTTCGTTGACTTTTGGCTCGCACTCTATTTTTCCCAGTCCCTGCGCTTCTTTTCTCGGAGTTTCTCTCGATTCTAGCTTGAAATACATAGTTCATATTTCTGACATCAAAAAGAAAATAGCATACAGCATCTGCGCTCTGATTAAAACTCGTCCCTACTTCACACGTTCCACTTTACTGTCACTCTACTATTCATTCGTTCATTCTCATATTAATTATGTCATAATGTGCTGGGTAACACCTATAACACTCATTTGGCTTCCCTTCAAGTACTACAGAACCAATCCATAAGAGTTATTACTAACAGTTCACGTTTTTACAACGGTAAATGCCTACTTCATGATAACAACATTTTGACCATTTCAGAGCTCCTCAATTACAACTTAGGTATCATATTCTATAAATACATAACCAAGACACTACCTCCTATCTGCTTCTCATCTTCCGACCTTGTTGCTCATAGTAATACTAGATTTTCACGTAACAATAACGTCCTTTTGCCTATGGTACGTACTAATTATGCAAACTAACTGCTGAATTTTCATCTATAGCATTTTGGAACACAATACCATCTGTTATTAAAAATGCTAGAAACTTGCATCACTACAAGAAAAAACTAAAATCACACATTATGCATGCCTTGTCTTACTGTTTCTTACCATAGCGCTACCTTGCTTGAATGTCCACATGTTGTGTATTACAACTTTTTGTATTATTTTTCAGTTATACTCCTCACATTATTCATTGATTCATTTGGTTTTCTTTTATGTTTGTTTTCCTTTGGTATGTCTATATTGTATATATATATATATATATATATATATATATATATATATATATATATATATATATATATATATATATATATATATATATATAGGCAGGCATGGTGGTTGAGTGGCCGTAGCGTTGCATATAGTCTAGTAGATCCTCCGTGAGCGGTCACAACGTGGTTTATTTCGACGTTTCGGCCTAGAGTCTGGCCTTCATCAGGAATAAAGATACAGTTTGTCGGTGCTCAGCTTTATACAATCTCAAATCAGAGGGCAAGGAAAGAGGGAAAAAAAAGGAAAGCAAAAAAAGAAAAAAGGAAAGAAAAAAAAAGAAAAAAGAGAAAAATAATATACGGTGGACGCCCCTCGGGTGCCCCCCTTCCACTTTTCCTTCCACATCCCCCCTCATCTCTCTCCCCCCTCTCCCCTTCACCTTTCTGAAGTCAGCGGTCTGTGTATGTTTCCGTTCACTAGCGCATTCCTCCCGATCAGACGGCCCCTCCTGGCACTGGCGGTTCGGTGTGGGGCAAAAAAGAGCTTTTCAGGAAGTCCTGAGCCTTTAACTACTCGGGGTCCCGTAAACAATTCGTCGTATAAGGACGGGGGCCGCGCATTGTGGCAGAGGCTGGTCAGCGGGCATTTTAGGAAGTTCTAAGCTTTTAACTACTCCGCGCCCTGTCAACATTTCGTCGTAAAAATAGGGGTGCCCCGTATTGCAGTAGGCTGTGCAAGCGCGTGCAATGCGAATTCCTGGCCCGCTTCTAAATTACGCGTGTCGTGGGGGCCTCCCGGCTGTGCACATGGTTGCTGTTGGGCATGTCGTGCATGGCACAATTGATTGGGTAGTAAAATAAAACAGAAAACAGACGACAGCTGCACTTAGGAAGAGTCGTTACACTCGGAATTGTTTTAGGTTGTCCAGTGCTCTTCGCAGCAGCAGGGCCGTGAGCTCAGTTACTATTTTCATTATTGCCGTTATTGTTTTCTAATGCTTTAATTGCTGCAAGTGTTCCTGGATTCTCATTTATTCCTCTATCGAGGGTGTTAAATCGGTGGATAAAGTATGACTCTCGTTGTTCACGTTCTCGATTTGATTTAAATCCCGTCTCTAAGAGCGTTACTGATAGTTTGTCGAATGCATGGTCGGGAAGATTGAGATGTTTTGATAGAGGTAGACTTGGGGCTGATTTCACATGGGCTCTGTGATTATTGAAGCGAATCCTAAATGGTGTTTCTGTTTGTCCGATGTACTGCATACCACACACGTTGCATTCCAGTCGGTACACCACATTAGAGGAATCGCATGTTAGGTTTCCTCGTATGTTAATCGAAAACTTGGATTGCGTGCTGGTTGCTTTGTCTGTTTCTCGCATCGCCTTACATACAAGACATCGTGGCTTTAAGCAAGGGCGGCATGAATTATTGGGGGGTGATGTGTTAATTTGGGAGTGGACAAGGGTGACTTTGAGGTTACGTGGTCGTCGGTAAACGACGCCTGGAGCGGATGGGAATGCGCGTTTCAGACGTTCACTTTGTTCCAGAATGTTGTAATGTCGTTTAAGGATTTTGTTTACATTGGGGAAGTTTGTGCTGTCAGCAAGTCAAGCAGAGGTTTGTTCGTTGTAGGTCTTCTCGTGGTGGTCGCTTCATAAGTAAGTCTTCACGCTTTAGTTTTCTCGCTTTTTGAACAGCGTCATTAGTTACATGTGGGGGGTATTTTTGTTGCTCGAGCATAAGTTTTAGCCTCTGTGAGCTCGTGTCAAAGTCAGCGTCTCTAGAGCAGATTCGCTTAAGCCGGTGAGCCTGGCTGTATGGAATACTGTTTTTACAGTGGCGTGGGTGATCGCTTTGGTAATGAAGGTATTGTTGTCGATTCGTTGGTTTGCGATATAGGGTTGTAGAGAGCTTCTCTTCTTTTATCGTTATGGTAACATCAAGAAAATTTACGGTAACTTGCGAGTATGTGTGTGTGAAGTGTATGTTCGGATGTACAGCATTGTAAGTGTCTATAAAGTGTCTATATATATATATATATATATATATATATATATATATATATATATATATATATATATATATATATATATATATATATATATATATATATATATATATCAGTGTTTTGTTGCAATTATGCTTAGTTTATAATTTTGATTATTGATTATGTTGCCTCTAATAGTGTTTTACCTCAACTCGCCCTTAACAGGAGGTCCCGATACAGTCTTTGACTTTGGGACCTCCTTTTGTATACTAAACACATGTCACATTCTTGTATTCGTACCAATAAATAATCTGAAATCTGAAAATCTGTACACGTCGCTGGACCTCTATTCACGAACGCTGCTCGACTCGAAACTCTACCTCATGGGATCCTTCGGATTTTTCACATCGCAGAAATCACAATGCGAAACAGTCCTCAAGCATCGCTTGAAGTCCAGTTTGAGTCGAGGAGCGTTTGTGAATGCGGGCCAATGTCTAACACGTGTTTCGCTAGTAGCGAGATGCTGCTGCCACAGGTAAAGTCACTGAAAGCCACGGGGCTTCTTCAGACGCTTGCAATGCTACAAATATAAACAATATCGTGCCGATTACGCAAACGAGAGCGTTTCAGGATGTGCCGCAACCACTAAAATTTTGTAACGAAACCACTCTAACGTTACGAATTGCTCAGATCACTCTGAAAAGAAATTCTGCATGAACTTTTTTTTAGTACAAAAGTTCTTTATGCTGGGGCCTACTACGGCTCCGCTTACGTATTTCCGTCATGGATATGACGTTGTAAAATCTATGCTAAGAAAGTGCAAAAAAAAACACGAGAAGGAAAGTTGTGGTGGTATTGTGGTAACAGCGCGACAACTGCAGGAGGAGACAAAATGTACAGGAAAAAGTGCTGACTGTTAACTGAATTTTTGAAGGCGCTATACGACTGCTTTCTTACAGAGGGCAAGAACAGTGCTCACCTGCGACGACACATGTGTGACTATAAAAAATATTTTTAAACTAAGAAGAGAATAATCTCTCTTGTAAAGAAGTCAAGTTGTACTGATGCATTGATCCTTGACTTTCCTGATAAATTATGCTTCTATAATCTCTCTTTCATTCTTCGAAAAAAGCAAGAACGAAGAATGAAGGAGAGATGATACAAGTAGTTTTTATCAGGAAGGCCAAAGATCAGTTTATCAGTACATCGTCACTTCTCCTTTCCAAGGGAAAGTATTGTTTTCTCAGCCAAAACTATTTTTCGTGGTCACACATGTGTCGTCGCGGGTGAGCGCTGTTCTTGTACTCTGTATAAAAGCAGTCGTATAGCACCTTCAAAAAAATTCAGTTGACAGTCAGCACTCTTTCCTGTACATTTTGTCTCTTTCTGCAGTTGTCACACTGTGACTTAAATACAATCACTATGAACCAACTCGCCCAAATCCAGCTGTTGTTGAGAAGGAAACGTTCTGTCCCGTCGCGATGCACCGAATCAGTGAACTCAAGATTCGCAGCGCGCGGCTCTAACCGGTAAGCCGCAGAACGTACGTTATCAAAGCAGTTAACGGCAAGCCATTTATACACACCATACTGCGTTTGGCGTTCCTCGGAGCTCTGTATGTATATTCAGCGTGTTTTCGTCATCAGAGGCGATATGGCGTGACCTGCTTGCGTTGGCTGTATTCGATGTGCACTAAACGTCACCGCCTCACACGTTTTGGTAAGCGCCGCCTCCACGGAGCATCGTCTCTCCTGCCCACGTGCTTATCACACTCGAGATCCGAGAGTGGTTAAAGGTCACTTCTCTTGCTGCCGTATTTACGAAAGGAGCACGCTTCTCACACACGAAGAAGCAAGAGTTTTAACTAGAGTGTACTAGAATGGGGGAGTGGGTCCACTGTGGCCGGCGGCAAGCGGTGCGGGTGAAGCAAAAACGGCGGAAAATTTGGTGGCGCTGCAGTAGCCTTCTCCTGAAGTGACGTCAGTTTCGGCGGGAGCGTGCGAGTCGTGCGGCGGTTCGGGCCGCACGACGCGCTGGCGGGGACGCTGAGCGCTCGATGTTGTCGTCTGCTCGACGCGCCGTCGTCTGTTCGATGCACCGTCGTTCGTGCGCTGTTTTCACAATTTGTCTCCTGGTTCTTTTTTTACACATTATTAGAGACAAAAACAAGTGACATGAAATAAAATGTATGCTTTTTTTCGTGAACGCGTAGGTTTGTATTTCCCTTTGAGCAAAGCCGTCTGGACAAAGAATACGCGGCAGACGGCACGTTTGCGTGCGCAGATATGTGTCTGCTGGTTGCATAACGGAGCGTTCCAAGCTGCTTCAAAAGATTAGAGGATGAGCACGTCTAGGCGTAGAAATTACTGTTGTGTCGTAGGCTGCCAAACCGGATACAGCAGAGTTAAAAACCAGCCCAAGCTCTCACTCTTTGGAGTACCTCAAGACGAAGAAAGACGCCGGCTATGGGACCAGAATCTCAACCGCGCTGATCGGCCCTTGCAAGTCACCGATGCCATTTGCGAGCTGCACTTCGAGCAAAAATACATACTAAGGCAATATGTACATATTATCGAAGGCCGAGAAGTATATATAGAGCGGGGAAAGCCGGAACTTCGCAGTGATGCTGTACCCATAATTATACCTCATCTCCTGAAGTGTCCTGACGAGCAGCCCACACCGGAGCAGTCAACGAAGAAGAGAGCGGCTTCACCACCAACCTGTGAAGACCAGCCGTCAAAAAGAACTGCGCTGCAATCAGTTGAGCCGCAACTGAGATTTGAAGATTGCGAAAGTGCGAGGCAAAGCGACAACGCATTTGAACTTGAAGACGTTGTCCGGCCAAACGACCACTGGGCAATGCACAAGTTTCGTCATTATGACGGAATTGCTTATGTTTCGGCCTCCCTAAGTCGTGAACTCGTAAGCATCGAAAAGACTGTGCTCATGAATTACGGTACCGACCGGAGTGAAGTGATTTGTCGGACATATGTTCGGAAGACGCTGATCTCCGAAAAGGTCGCCTATAACCTTGAAGATGCCAAACAAGTCCTGGACTGCGCAGAATCTCTTCACCCTTGCAGAGGAGCAGGTAGGGCGAAGGACTTCACCTATGACGTTCTTACGAAGAAACTGGAGCAGCAAATCTCTCATTCCGACGGCCTTGTCTTCAGTGTCACGTGCAAAGGAGCGGTTAAACAACAAGGTGAGTGCGGCAAACGTTTATTGAGACGTCACTTGTAATTGTACAATTAATCAATCAGTAACCTGTTTAATGCTAGAACATTTGTGTGGCCCCTAATTTTTGTAGTACTCATTAACATTTACGAAAGAATAGTTTGCCTACAGAAAGTGAAAGTGCATAAATTGCGTTTCAAACATGCATGGTAAAAAACTGGAAGCTCTTCATAATTTTTTTCTCGTATACTTCCAGGTTCTTCATGCATTTCATGCAAGTACGTGAGGAAAGTAATACTCACCAGAAAAAGCTACCTAAAACGAAAAGAGCGAAGAAACTCAGTCTCCACCAAACTGCGGGTCCTGAGTCAGAGAAACAAGCGGATGGCGACAAGGCTGTTGGACATTGCTGGTCGTCTCGAAGAGATGAGGGCAAACAATGCGAATGTCGCGGATAAAATACTAGAGGATAAAATATCGTCACTACCGCGAAAGCAGCAGGCAAGTGTTCGCGCTTGCTTTCAAGCTGCCAAACAAACCAGCAAGCAGGGCATGCGCTACAATCAGGAGTGGATCCTCGAGTGTTTACTCATGAAACTAAAGAGTCCCCGGCTTTATCAGCACATCAGAAAGAACGAAATTCTCATGATGCCCAGCAACACTACTTTGAAAAGATACTTGAGGTCATACGAGTCGGCCTTCGGTTTTAATCAAGCAGTAATGAACACTCTAAAGAAAAAAACCGCGAGCATGTCAGACCTCGAAAGACACGGCGGACTATTGGTGGACGAAATGAAATTGTCAGAACATTTCAATGTGACGGCGTCTGGCCAGATTCAAGGCTTCGTGGACCTTGGAGAATTTACGAAGCCCGAAGACAAGTACCAGCAATGTGATCACGGCATGGTCATCATGTTTGTGCCTTTCGCTGGAAAATGGAGCCAAATTGTGGGCGTTTTTGCGACAAAAGGAAATGTGAGAGGAGACATTTTATTGAAAATTCTCATGGAAGCTACCATCCTCGTGGAACAGGCGGGCTTGTTCGTCGACCACATCACTTGTGACGGAGCCCCCTGGAATCGAAAAATGTGGAAGCTAGCGGGGGTGTCGGCGTCATCGAAGAAAATAAATGGCGCCATACAGCATCCTGTCGACGAGATGAGGAAATTGCACTTTATCTCCGATTTCCCGCATCTGCTAAAATGCCTCAGGAATGGTCTTCTCCAGAAAGGCTTTGCAACACCAGACGGATTGGTACGTATAGATTCATGGTTGACATTTTACAAAGATTGTGTTTTTTGCATACATTGCATTACCTCAACCTATATTTCTAGGTGTCTGTGCATCCGGTTCGGGAGGCGTACCTTCTAGACAGAAGTGTTAGGACACTGAAAGTTATGCCCAATTTGACCGAGACGCATCTGGAACCAAACTCATTTGAGAAGATGAGAACCCCTTTCGCCTTCCAACTATTCGGTCCATATGTCCTACGGGGCCTGGCCTTCTACAAGGAGGACATCGAGAGAAGGTGTGGCAGCATCGAGGCAACTCAGCTGTTCTTCTCGTGAGTTGCGCCTACGTTCCAAATGAATTAAGTGTAATCGTAAACATCTCAAACGCATGATGAGCGCTCTTCTGACATACATTCTTTTTGTTTATTTTGCAGGAAGATCCAACGACTGATCACCGTGATGACTTCCAGGTTTCGGGCCGAAGCGCTGAGACCAGCTTCTACAGACGTGGCATTCCTGTCCAATTTTCTGGACTTCCTGAATGACTGGGAATCATTCAGTGACAACAAGCGGCACTTTCTCAGCGAGTCCACTGCCATAGGTTTTAGGGTCACTATAGCAAATACCCTTTCATTGCTGAAGTACCTGACAGAGAGCGTTGGATTCAAATATCTCATGACATCTCGACTTAGCACCGATCCCGTGGAACATTTCTTCGGCATCGTTCGCCAGTCAAGTGGCTGCAACGCGCACCCCTCTCCGGATGAGTTTCTAATAACCGTCAACTGCTTGTCCTTTTATAACTTGGCGCACAGTGTGGACAGCGCAAACGCAAACCCTGACATGATAAACGCTCTTGTCACTGTGCATGACAGACAGGGTCTAAAGGTCACGCACAAAAAAATTGATGATCTTATATCACAGGGAAAACTTGGCGAGGTCGAAAGCACGATTGCCACGATGCCAGAAAAGTTTGCTGACCACATCGATGTGACTTTGGAGAAGAGTGACTCGAGACTCATTTACTACACAGCAGGGTACGTGGCCAGAAAGTGTGTATTGAAGTTGGCATGCGTACAATGCAAAGAAGTGCTTCTGTTTGAGAAAGCTGTCGCGGTTGCTGAACAGCTCCCTTCGCAATTCACGGAGCAATGCGACTGGGGTGGACTTCTGTACCCCTCACGACAGCTGTATGATTTCATTGCCTCACTTGAAAACTTGTTTACTGAATGTTTCAGTGTTTCCATGTTGCACACAGATAGCATCTCTGACATCCTTTCATTGGTGAAAACTAATTTTCTGAACTCGAAAGCGGTCGGCTGTCCAGACCACAAAGATGCAGTGAGCACAAAGCTCGTTTCGTTCTACGTGCTCACTCGCCTTCACTTCTTAGTGAAGGGAATGAACAGGGAAAACGCTTCGAAACGAGCGAGAGCAAAACACTTAAAGCTTAGCAGGACAACATAGAGCCTGACGTTCCTTGAGCGACGGTGTCGAAGTCTTTCGATGATATTTATTTTGTTTTTTATATTTATGCGAAAAGCTTGCGCAGTCAATTTAAAATAAAATATTTTGCGCATATCACTTCTTTATTGGTGTCTTTCAGACTTCCTATCTATAGGTGAAAACACGTTCATGTTTCGAGCAAATGTTTGCATGGACACGTACCGCAGGCACGAAGAGAAAAGGTAAAATATAACATATTTCATTAATACCTACAACGTATACCAGCACTAGATGCCGAACAAAAACTCATCATAAAACCACCGCGACGGACGTGCGTCCGCCCTATAAGTCATTTCCTACGAATAGCACAGTTGCCGTCCGATGTGACTAAACTTCCTTTGCCAACACCCTCACGTAATCGCAACAGGACTGGTTCAGTTTTTCAATAATATCACGCGTCCCTAACGAATAGCTGCAAATTTGCAGAAGGGTTCGCATACTTTAGCTTTAATTCTCGTGATAACAGCTGGTAACTTTAGTCTTGCATCATATTCAATTTGCTGCCGTGAGTCTAAATTTGCACCAAACGCAAACTTACTTATATATCCCAGTTATATTGACATTTTTAAAAGCATCGCAGTTAATGCTCATATTACACTTTCGATGCGTACGTTTTCGCAAAAGCCAAATTCAACTTACGCTCTTGATTGTAAACAATTACCGTGGAAATCACGGTACTTGCGTGCGTGACTACCTATACGAGCAGGGCGTTTCGCAATATAAACATTTAGATTTTGTTGAACTGGCGCGGAAGCACGGTGCGACGCCGTTCACGGCCACGCACGCACGAACGAAGCAACAACGCTGCGAGACTGCGCCAGACGCGCGAGCAGCACGCGAACCGCGCGAACTATCAGACTACCCACCCGTCGCGAACCGCGTGGCAAAGGGGACTTGTAACCATGGCAACCACGGCTAAGTCTTCAGGTGAAGGCGATGGTAGCGCCACCTGGATTTTCCGAAAAAAACGCCTCAGCGTGGAGCCTTCAGTGGACCCACTCCCCCATTCTAGTACACTCTAGTTTTAACAGTTGGTTGAGCTTGTCCTGTGCGTTTATTTAACGCATCTTTCTTCGTGTTGCAACAGCGCGTTCAGCTGTGACAGTTGTTAGTCCGCGCTCGTCCTGTCTATGTTCATTTCGAGCCTGATTTTATTGCGATACTCTCAGCTGGATTTCGCCGCCGTCATCGGCGGCGATGTCATGCACCGTATATTTATGCGCATTTATATATATAAAAACGCAAGAAAGAAAAAAAAATCCTGGAAAAAAAACACCTTGGCACACGGAATCAAACGTGCGACCCCCGTGCCGTGAATGCGAGGCGTTAGCCACTGAGCCACTAAGGGATACCTCTTTCAACATTCAAACAGCAAGCTAGTTTATCTATCTCTTATCGCTGTTGGTGGGCATCTTGAGCTGGGGGGGCTATCGTGTTTTCAGCATTATTAGCAAGATGGCGCAATGAGCGCGCGTCGGCTCTCATTTTTTACGCGTACTTTGGCCCACGGAGAGGATGAAAGTGCACAAGCTCTAGCGCGCCCTTATTTTCCGGTGGAGAGCATCATACATCTTGGCTGGCGTTGGGCTTGACTGGAACCATTCTGTTGCAGTTACGGGGCGCACAAAGGTCATGGCATTCGTTTCACAGCCTCCATTTACGAAAAGGGAACGCTTTTCAGACACAGCGAAGTAAAAACTGAGACGCTTATTCGCGTTCGTCTGTACCTGTGAGTACGTTTCATGCGTCATTTGTGTGTGAGAAAGGTGGGACGCGTTTCGATCTGCTTGTCATTCTGCGCGTGACCTTCCAATTTGTTGCTTTTGCGTTAATTTCTTCGCCTTTGCAGCAAATCTGTGACTTTTTTGTTTCTTGAGCTACGCGCTTGAAGTGTTGAGCTGTTTACCGTTCTTCGCGTGACTTGGCTATTTCTTGCTATACCGTTCATTTTTTCGCCCTTGTGGCGGAATAATTCAAGATAAACGCTCCGTTACCTCTGTGAAGACACATCACACTTTCGTTTTATACTGATTTCTAAAAACGAGATAGTCTGCATTTTTTTTTCCTCCAATGCACTGCACTTTCATAAAAATAAAGGTTTCTTTTTTATAAATGAAACATCTTCCTCTTGCTTAAACAGTGATTTAGAAAAACTCTCACGAAAATTTCGCAGGGCGTTGAAGCTTTGTTTCTTAAACCAGAGACATGAACATTGGTCTGTATGCTCAAAATCAAACATATTGCACTCGTCGAAGCACCTGCCGTATACTTAATCAAGAACCTTGAGCTTCGTGGCAATCGCTCGACGTTGAGAACGGCATTCAGGGATGGGTAATAGCTCTCCCATAGTAGTGTACAGGGTACTCTAAATCGTCTATTTATTTTCAGGAAAAAATTAAAAGGGAGATAGTGGTCACATAAGTGAGTGAGTCAAACAACTTTATTGTTGATTCGGCATAAAGAGAGAAAGGATAGGGGAATTAAAACAAGGCTCTAGCATGCTCGGACGTCCTGAAGCAGCAACTTACTCGCGTCAAACCCGTGAGGGCGCCACTTTTAGCCACTGGGATTCCAGGATGCCAAGCATCCTGGAATGGGATAGAAGAAAAAAATACACATGCACACACATGTGGGGCGTTCCGATCACAGTTCTTTGGAGACACCGGTGAAACGCAGAAAGCGCAGGAGCACCTCCACAGTCTTCTTCTGCGACGTAAAGTCCTGTAGGTGGTGCGGAATTCTTTCTCCTGAAAGAATCTGGTTGTCTAGTCACCTGAGCGCACTGCAGAGCGACTGTCTCTGCAAGCAGTACTACAGGCATTCACGGTGAATATTCCGAGTTGTTTCGTAATTGCCACAATGGTCACAGGCAGCAGCGTCGGCCATTTCTATGCGGAAAGAGAGTAACGATTATTTATATAAAGGCTAGATTTTTGTGGCTATGGAGGGTGGTGGTCCTCTTGTAGCACCCCACTGGCTACAGGGGTCCACCGGGCATGGCCAAGGGTCACCAGTTGGCTTCCCGTTTTCAGTTCCACAAGCCGTGCCTTCCGCAACTGAATCAGGGGAGCTTTATTCAACACGGGTGAGATGGCAGCCTCCGGGCGTTGTGTGCATTGATAGGTAATTTGCTCCAATGTTTGTGTTGCATAGCGCCATGAATATGTGTCGCTGTATCTGTGAGGGTACATAAATGTCGGGTGGTAACAAGATAATGGCGACATGCATTTATTGAATAGCATGATTTGCTCCTTGTTGCATGGCTGCTTCGCATTACATCGATTGTCACAATGCGCGGTATCAGCCGTTTTTTTTACGTTCTCGGGGATATTTTGTGGACAGAGTGTGAAAAACAAATGGGTTACGTTTCAGCAAGAAGTCTGAACACTTGATCATGAAAGTAGGGTGGAATGGTTTTCTGATGGCGCTGCTCTACGGACACTTGAACTGTCACTGCGCAATTTCCGAACGGCGAGCCAGAAGTAACGGTGAGTGCCGTTGGCGTCAGTGTCCAATGGAATGTTCTATAAGTACATAATAATTTAGGTACATAATAATTTATGCTAATAATTTATTTATGCTATGGTTTTGCTGTAAGTCCAGCGTCTCTAAATGAGTGTTATAGAAATGAAAAAGATATCCGTTTACATACAAGAAAGTCACACAAAGGCAAAAAAAAATGAAGGTGATACCAACAAGTTGTAACGTCATGCGAAAAATGGCGAGCAAATCTAAACGTGCTCCGCGATGCTCAAGCACAAATGACGTACTCACAGGTACAGATGAACGCGAATAAGTGTCTCAGTTGTTACTTCGCTGCGTCTGAAAAGCACGCAATTCTCGCAAACGGCCTCTGTGCAACGAAAGCAGTAACCTTAGAGCACCCTGTAACTATAAGATAATCGTTCCGGTGAAAGCACAAGGTGTACGATTCTCCCCACCGTCAGATAAGCGCGCGCACGGGGCTAAGTACGCTTGGGAGATCAACGCATCGGCGCGCGTCACTGCGTCGTGACGCACTAATTACGTCATCTCACTGGTAATGCAGAAAAAAATGATAGCTTCCCTGAGATGCGCGTCGCCAGCGGTAAGTGGTAGATATAAAGAGCTTGCCATTTCAGCGTTGGAGGAGGTGTTTCTTCGTGGCTCAGTGGCTAAAGACACCGGAGTCTCTTTCTGGATTATTTTTCTTTGTAGAGTTTTATACATATAAGTATGTATCCATATACGGTGAATGACGGTAAATGTTGACTCTGACGCTGACGACGGTGGAAAAATACAGCCTGGAGTGTCCATATAATTCCCATCGCAATGATAAGCGCCCTCACCTCCCTGAAGGGAATCGTGAGGAAATGCGAAAGCATTCTTGCGCCGAGAGTAGACGGCGTAGTAACTTTAATTGAGTGAATTAGTGACGATTTGAGGATTTGTACCATAATCACCTCTTTCCACGTTCATTAGCCAGTGAATGGTCGAGAGTGAGGTGGCGTCGGAGGCGCACGTTCACTCCATTTATATATATACGTATGAGTGAGCGGACGGGAAAGTGCGGTGCACAGAAGAGAGAGGGCAAACTGAGAGAAACTTCTAGACGCCTAAAACACCAAGAGAAGAAAGACACACAGAGAAAGAGCGCCAGAGAAAGAGGGCGAACGGCGAGGGGAGTGGTGAAGCGCTGCACTCACACTCTCCCAGAGTCTCTCTACACACGGGGGAGCTCAACCGGGCTCCGCGAGACTCAGTTCGGACTGGTACAGTGGACGGACGTGTTTTTGAGCCCTGCCGATCTACTGCGCAGATAAGTGGTTTTGCCTGTTTTGAGCTTGCCTTTATATATAATAAGACTGCAATTAAATTTTTGTAGCACTTATTACATTATACGACTTTATTGGGGGTCAATGTGTTTGTGTTTTTTTTCTTTTGCCACCCCGTGGGGAAGGTGAAGTACATTGAACATGCAAATTTTTGTAGTAGAGCTTAGACTTTCTTTTTTTTCATCGGACAGGGATCATGTTTTGTAATTATCGAGTGAGACAAGCCATAAGAAGAGTTGGTGTCATCAAGACATGATTTAAAAAGCTGTAAAGTGGTCACAATACGGGGTGGGTTTGAAAATAGACCCAAGTGCAGAAGGGAATGAAGAGGAGGCTGACGCGAAGTGTAGGCAATGTGATGTCGAGGAAAAAATTGAGAAAACGATGGTTCCCAAAGCAAACTCGTGATGAGAATCACCGAGCTGGAGAATATGTTGGTGAAAGAGCAAGAGAAAACGAGGGCAATGAGACAAAGGCTGAAGTCCGCCGAGCAAGCACTAGCCAAAGTGAATAAAGGAGCGGCTGATGGGGAGAACAGTAGGGCACCGACAACCAGAACGGCGGAGAAGGAAGAGCAAGCAAGTTTGGAAAAAAACAGGTTCCGCCGGTTCAATTGTCGCTAGGCCCAGAGAGAGAGAGAGAGAGAGATAAAGATGCAAGGAAAGGCAGGGAGGTTAACCAGACGCACATCCGGTTTGCTACCCTGCACTGGGGAAGGGATAAAGGGCAGAAAAGAGGTTGCAGAAAGATGAGAAGGTACACACAATCACGAGCACACTCGGGGAGCACACACAGTCTACAGGCGGTCGCTCAGGTTTGTTGACTTAAGGTAAAGTAGCAGTGCTTTAGTTGCTTTCTGCGGAACTGAGGCAGATGCCCAAGGTCCTAGTATCTTCTGCACACAAAATGGTCCGGAGTCAAGTCGATTCGACTAGCTTCAGCGAAGTAGTGGTGGGGCTGGGAGGAGACAAAGCAGCTGGCGTCAAAGGTGCAAGATACGCCCAGATGCAGGATGCTCCAGCTGAAAAGTCACAGCATGTGATAATCACCGGGGACTCGAATTTAAATCTATGCGCAGAAGCAATCAAAGAAATGGTAAGAGGTGACAAGAGGGTTGCAGTAGCGACGTTCCCAGGACGCAATCTGGAAGTAGTCACGAGGCAAGCGAGCGCGAAACTCAAAACTAGACGATAGACGAAACCTCGTGATAATTTTAGGTGGTTTAAACTATGTCTTAAATGAAGATACAGCAGGACTAGCAACCACACTAGCGAAAGGCGTCGATGACTTGAACGCCACTTCTCCTAAGGTACAGGTAGTCATATGCACGATACCGGAGGTACCGGTGCGTGATAGCAACCTGCAAAGAGCGGTTGTCAACGCAAACCAAAAGATGTGGCGGATGAGCCGAGAAAAAGGCTTTGAGGTGGTGGAAATAAACAGAGAGGTGCATAGGTGGGATGGTTTTCAACGAGACAGAATTAGCTTCGATGGACGACTAGGTCATGAGGTGGGTTGGCGACTTGCAGGACGTGCAGTAGCTTTTTTGGGGGGCAAGCGGGCCCTTCGGGGTGCAGGATAGCTAGTAACGAGGGAAACAACCAGGGAGACTCTTTGACAGGTGGTATGGACAGATACGATTCCAAAGTGGCACCAGTATCTAAGATAGGTAGAGTCCGGGGCAGAAATAGACGTAGTCACGAACGCCGAGCCAATTCAGACATAGGGTATATTAACATGCAGGGTGATACGAACCGGCTGAAGTGGGAAGAGATAGAAGAACAGCTAAGGGAGGAGAGGCCGATGGTATATGGTTTTGTATAAACACATCTCAGGGACATGTAACAACCTCCTAACAATGCAGACTATGCGTGGGAATATTGTAACAGAACATAATTCAGCAGAAAGGGGGGTGGTATTGGGGCATTCATTCATAAAAGTACAGACTGGCAAAAGGTCAAACAGGAGTGCAAGGAACATGTATGGCTAAAAGAAAAAGTGCCACGGCAATAGACACTTCTTGGTTTTGTGTACTTGTGGACGGAAGCGAAGGCCATAGAGGAAAACCAGGCAATGCTAGAGTGTGTATCAAATGGCATTCAGGAGTTAGGAGGAGAGTGCAAGATATTTATACTAGGAGATATGAATGCGCACATAGAAGATATAGATGAATATACCGACCCGCCAGGCAAAATGATCATGAATATGTGTGAAAGGCAAGATTTGATCATTTGCAACAGCACCGAGAAGTGTGAAGGGCAAATAACATTGGAGGTAGAAAGGCTGTAGTTGACGATAGATTACGCACTGATGTCACATAGGGTGTATGATAAGCTCAGGGGAATGCACATAGATGAAGGTGGCTCCAGAATTCTGGGTAGTGATCACAAGCGTATCAAGCTAAGTTTTGGAAGAGCAGTGAAAGTGGGAAGAAGACAAGATGAGCAAGTACAGGCAAATTTTTATTCAGAAAGGCAAATTGAAGTCCCCATTAAACAATTTGAGAAATTAATTACTGAAGATAAAAAAAGAGTGTGCACATACACAAATATATTAATACTGTTTGAGCTAGAGCTTGCTCAGGCACGTGAGAAGTCACTCCGGAAAAGAAGACAAAAACCCAAAAGTTAGTGGGATAAAGAAGTTAAGGGAGCCATAGCCAAACTTCAGGAAGCCTCTAGAGAACACAGACATGCTAAGCAGTGGAGTGAACCGACAGATGATGTTGAAAGAAAATGGGAAATCTTTCTAAGCTGTAGAAAGGATGCATCCCTTCTGATCAATGAAAAGATTATAAGAAAGGGAGCTCAGTGGCTGGCAGAAGTACATAAAAAAGATAGAAAGGCAGCTGCGAAATTTCGGAACCATCTAAACTCTGTAAGAAATGAGACTAGCCTAGATCAGAGGTTTATAACTACATCTCAAGGTGCTAGGCTAGAATGGGACGAAGTTATTGAATATATAAGAACAAGGGTGACAGAAAATTTTCAACAAAGAAGTGCTTGATGCACCACAATAGACAAGGATGAATCAAGTGGTGCAATGGCTCCGTTTTCACAACAAGAGTGGGAAAGGGCTGAGAAAGGGGTTCCTAGTTGTACATCAACAGGCCCAGATGGCATTCCAATTAGACTGATAAAGACATTAGGTCCGAAGTCTAAGCAGGCTTTGAGAGAGGCAGTGAGCACAATAATATACGATGGTGAAGTTCCCGATGGATGGAAACTTAGCAGGATGAGCATGATATATAAAGGAAAGAGGGACAACGCTGACATAAACAACTACCGTCCTATAACAGTGACATCAGTGGTCTACAGGCTGGCGATGCAGATTATAAGGGAAAGACTGCAGGCATGGATAAAGAATGAGGGGTGCTGGGGGAAGTGCAGAATGATTTTCGGAAACACGCGAGGCTGGAGGACAATCTGTTCTCACTGACGCAGTGCATCGAAATAGCAGAAAAAGAGCACAGGCCCCTGTGGCTAGAATTTTAGGATAACAAAGGAGCGTACAATAGCGAGGTTCAAGAGGACTTGTGGGGAATACTGGACACACTGGGTGTGGAATATGGAGTCACTAATCTTTGTAATGATATCTATAAGGTAACAAGGCAGTTATAAAGTGGGAAAACAGGTATCCAAGCCCGCAGAGGTAAAATGGGGGCTCCGGCAGGGGTGTCCTCTGTCACTCTTGAAATTCATGATGTACCTACAAGAATTACAGGCCAAATTAGAGGGAAGTGGACTGGGCTTCAGCATCTCTTTCGCCAAACAAGGAAAACTCATTGAACAGGCACTACCAGCATTGATGTACGCAGATGATATAGTGATAATAACCGACAACAAGGAAGATTTGCAGAGATTGATGGACATCTGCGGTAATGAGGGAAATAGGTGAAATTTCAGATTCAGTAAGAAAAAATTAACAGTCATGATTTTTAATGATAATCAAGGTAGTGAGCTTCGAATACAGGAGGTCACGCTAGAGATAACAGATAAGTAATAATATGTGGGCGCATGGACAAGCAATGGGACCGAGTACCTAAGGGAACACGATATATATGTGACGACTGAAGGTAACAAGAATGCAGTGGTGATGAAAAACAGGGCACTGTGGAATTACAATAGGTATTATGTTGTGAAAGGAATATGGAAAGGAGTCATGGTTCCTGGTCTGACATTCAGCAATACGGTCTTGTACATGAGATCCGAAGTTCAAGCAAGATTAGAAATTAAGCAACGTGGAATAGGTAGGCTTGCCTTAGCAGCTCACAGGAATACACCAAATCAGGGAGTACAAGTTGATATGGGATAGACATCATTTGAGGGCAGGGATGCTAGCAGCAAAATAAAATTTGACAAGCGATTGAGAGAAATTGGGGAAAAGCGTTGTGCTAGGAAGTTATTCACCTACTTGAACATGAAGAATATCGATACAATATGAAGCAAGCGAACCATAAAATTGACTGGTAAATACTTAGAAACAACAGGAGGCCAAATGAAAAAGAGTTATTGGTTACGAAGAAGGTGAAGGAAGCTGAAACCGATGTGTGGAGAATTTGAATGATTAAGAAGTCCGCACTAAAGATCTATCGAACTTTTAAGCAGGAAATGGCCAAGGAAAGGATCTACGATAATATTCGGGGTAGTTCTCTACTGTTTGAGGCCAGGACGGGAGTATTGCGAACCAAGAGATATCGGGCCAAATGCGAAGGGGTAGACACGGTATGCAGTGCATGTGGAGAGAAGGAGGAAACAGCCGAACACTTGATAATGTTCTGTAAGGGGCTTCACCCTATAGTTCAGGATGATGGCGCCGAGGTTTTCAAAGCACTGGGGTTGAGGAACAGGCAGGGCAAAATAGACTTTAAGTAGGTAGAATTAACTAGAAGGAGGTCATCTGATTGGTGGCTAAAATCAAGGCACGAGTGAAAATTAAACCCTTCACTGCATACTACGAATCCTCAACCTCACTATTTGAAAGGAAAAAATAAATCTAGTATTTGATTCATTAAGTATTACGGCTTGGTGGAGTTAGCCACCGCCCGATCTAAAGGGTACAGCCATATCAATACACCCGTTCATCCATCGTGATGTGACCACCTTCACACATCAAAGCACACGCCTTCTCTCTACTCACTCTCCGCTACATGGCCCCGACTAAGAAATGCAATCGCATTTTAAAAACGAAATGTGTCGCTTGATCGTACTTTGGAAATGACATACAAAGGCAACGTATCGTTTTGGATCAGACGCAGAAAATCAGAAAATCGAGGATTAATCTGAAATAGATGGATAAATAGATGGATAAATAGACAGATAGATAGATAGATAGATAGATAGATAGATAGATAGATAGATAGATAGATAGATAGATAGATAGATAGATAGATAGATAGATAGATAGATAGATAGATAGATAGATAGATAGATAGATAGATAGATAGATAGATAGATAGATAGATAGATAGATAGATAGATAGATAGATAGATAGATAGATAGATAGATAGATAGATAGATAGATAGATAGATAGATAGATAGATAGATAGATAGATAGATAGATAGATAGATAGATAGATAGATAGATAGATAGATAGATAGATAGATAGATAGATAGATAGATAGATAGATAGATAGATAGATAGATAGATAGATAGATAGATAGATAGATAGATAGATAGATAGATAGATAGATAGATAGATAGATAGATAGATAGATAGATAGATAGATAGATAGATAGATAGATAGATAGATAGATAGATAGATAGATAGATAGATAGATAGATAGATAGATTCCCGCCTTGAAATCAATTTTCTTTCATTTTATTTATCGCTTCTCATTCACCTCTCCCCCTCTTAATTTCCTTCCTCCAACGCGTTGCTGTTCCAAGTGGTTGCTAGGCAACGTACTAAAGTCAGAGCTCGGCGACACGATATTAGCATTACACAACACAATTTTTTGTCGGGATAAACAGCCCCACTCTTATTAACAATTGTTGGGGCTTTACGTCCCAAAGGTTGATATCATTACGAGACATGGCTAAGTGTAGGACTCTGGACATTGCGACCGCCTGGTGTTCTTTTACGGCATGTAACTGTAAGCACATGGGCCTCTGGTATTTCGCCTACGTCGATATGCGGCCGCCGCAGGTGGCATTTGACGCCACGGCGTTTGAGTCACCATCATTCACCATAACGACTATAGAGCACCGCGGCGAGTGATGTGTAGCCTCTCTCCACTGCTGCGAAATCCTGCGGGTGACAACTTTGTAAAGAAAGATGAATATAGCACACGAAGATGCTATGAATCATGCTGCCTGTAGAAGGAGGCACTGACAGACCAGCAGAATAGTAGAAAGAGATGACATTTGTACACATCATAGAAGAAACTGAGAAGCGGATCTAAGCATTCGTTTCACGTTTTTTTATTGTTGAAATGGGAACTTTAGAAGATCGATGGAATGAAAAAAAGGAGTTGCTGTTGATAGGCCTGTTCGACATGGAAAGGCGACGTTCAATAACATTTAGAAGTAAAGACGTATATCAGCAGAAACAACAATTTGAGATAGCGTATTTACATGTTCCTTGCATATATATACATATATATATATATTAATGAGGAACAGACATTAATGCCAAGGAATGTACAGGGGAAGTTATTATAACCAATGGTATGTAAATAAGAAAAAATTGGGTGAAAAAATAACCAGGCGTGAGCAGGAATCGAACCTACGACCTTCGAATAACGCGTTCGATGCTCTAACCACTGAGCTATCACAGCGGCCTTCCCTCCATCCAGTTTTTTGGGTTTATATGTGAATTTAGAAGTAGGAGTGTCAGTCAGCACCATCTATAAGCCAAGCGACGAGTGTGAAACGCTCTTTTATGCGCATATGTGGCATCACGTAGCACGTGAACTTATCACGAGCGGGCAGCTGATTAATAGTCCCTCGTATACCAGTTAATGACATCAAGTCTGCCAGTACGAGACCCTCGTTAATGAATAAGGGAAAAAAGTATATATATATATATATATATATATATATATATATATTCTTTTTTGTACGTCTGTTTGGGAGAAGGAGCGTTTACATAACCATCAATCGAGTATCATCGATAAGTTCTGTAATCACCAAGGTGTCCACCACTGCAGGCGGATGTCTCACAAAGAATGGCGTCGCAGTCGAGAATTGGCAAGAGGTAAGCTTGGAAATCCCCTGCGAGCGGTACCAGTGTCGCGACGGACGACTTACGACGCAAAAGTAAGCGAACTGCTGTTGTATAAACGCAGTACTCACAGTTGAGGTAGCCTATCCGAATATCACCACTCTTACTTGTTTCTTAATGCTTCACGTGATCGGCTTTCACTGATTAGGTGTGTTACCAACACTAGCCGCAGGTCTCGCCGGAACATTTAGAAATTTCGCGATTGGTTCAGACAGTTTTGTTAGGATTATGCAGACAACACGAGTAACCGAGCTTACTCTGGAGCTAGCATCAGCTTTAACGCTGGAAGGTTCGTCTACAAAAGCCGACGCATTTATTACACGAGCAGATTACCGTTGGACGCTTACTGCAATCGCTCTTATCGGTGCACCACGTGGTTTCCTTGCATACACTGACTTCCTGGATTCAACTTGAATCAATAAAAAAATTCATTTTTGTAAGGTCACGCGCACGAAAATTTTCAGTATAATTCTTTTGCGTCGAATGAAAGACGAAGGTTTTTCAAGAGCCTCGGAAGCGTACTTGTAAGTGAGAGTACAGCCTCGTAAACTGATTACAAGTTCTTAAATGCTTCTTTCGAATCTTACTGTACCTTGACGTCGCAACATGGTATTAGTTTCTCGTGATGTGTTCTCGCATGATGTGACGTTTCTACAGTTTTTGACGTCTCCACAGCTTGTGGAGTAGGGTTAGTGATCTAAGTGAGTGACTATTTCGGATTTTTTTTAGTGACGCGTAACTGGCTGTTTTTTTTTACGTTTAATTCATTACGTCACCTTATCTCGCTTTAATGGCGCGTATAATCACCAGCATAATCAACATGGTAGCCTGACGTCACGCAAGTATCTATATCAGTGGGGCTTCACGCAAAAATTTACGGAAAAAGTAGGGTGTGCTTACTGACGTTGCATTTTCGTGACGTCAAGCTACAGCTACACTGTCAATCTAGGTGACTTCACGCGCAATTACGGCTAGCTGTGCTGACGTAATTTACTGAAACATCAAAAATGACGACTTCTGTGTCACCAGTGGAGCCACATAGAGTGGCCATGGAAACGACATCTTCGTAAGCACATGACGAGAAGGTTATACCGTCTCGGACAGGGTAGGAACCAAAAGTGGATTTTGTAAACATGCCGTAATTTTTGAGGGCGCACCCACACTTGCGCATTAATTTTCTACGCTCTTGAATATTCGGTATTTAACTGGACGCTAGAAAATGACATGTGGAGATTTTAGCGTCAGCTCTCATTTAATGCATACCGAAGTAATTTGACTATGCGTGTCATGGCGATTCACGCGATGCATTACGGTAACTGCTGTGGTCGGATTCTTCTACGTGCGCCACATGTAACACTTGGCAAGCCTTGAAGCACTTCCTCTGTAGTTGTTTCCAATACGTCGCAGAGCGACGGAATCTCAAAACTGCACTTCCTTTGCAACGCCCTTTGATCTTGGAGCGACAGTAACTTCTTGGCCCGTGGTGAGGAAGCATTTGTGTGATGCGCAACACGGAAGTGCCGTTGGTGTTTTCGAGGAATACTGACCTTATAGAAACTCCATAAAGAACAATGCTTTGTATAGTTGGCTTTGTATAGTTGGCTGCTTTGTATTGATACACAGTAGCCAATAAAATTCTCGTCAGATCATTATCATATTCACGCAAATTAGGTGTCATGTGATTATTCTGCCTCTACGTCATCAAGGCCGCCATGTTGGTGGCCTTGATGTCCACCAACATGGCGGCCAGCAATGCGTTATAAAGCTGCGGCTAACACGCCACGCACAAGTTATCTATACGTGCGTGCATGTGACTGTATGACTTAGTTGTGCGTGTATGTGATGTTTTTATGTATTATCGTCATCACCCTAGACCTCCAGTAGCTAGTCAGGCATTACACTACGCTGAAATCTCGAAAATGTCGTTAAAGTTTTCTATTTTTCTCCAAGTTGGGCGAAATGCACTTCTTTCCACATAGGTGCCGAATGGCCCACGACAATATGTGTCGACAGGCTTTTCCAGGAAGGGGTGCGTACCCGAAATGCTGCGGTGTTGCAGTCATCTGTCATTGAGATAAAAAACAAAGATTTCAGAATAAAGTGACAACCACGTTCGATTTCAAGCGAAATGCTCGCTTCTTCTTTCCATCTTCAAGACGCCTCTGATCGGTACTCGACAGCTCGACATAACAATACACAACCATGATTCATACTTTTATTGAAAAATAAATATTCAGTCAATAAATTTTATTTTTCGAATTGGTGTCGTTTACTGAACTGTTTTTATGGCACTGTCGGAACAAACGTGAACGGAACACTTAACACGAGCACGTATCTGCATGATTGAGTTACGGTGAACATCATCCTCATTTACATTTTTGATGTCACTCGTAATCAACATAATATCTTAGGTATTACATCTCAAAACTACTATACGATTGTGAAGCGTGCCGTATAGTGAAGGGCTCCGGAAGTTTCGACCATATCGCACATTAGCAGGGGCGTAGCCAGGGGTGTACGGAAAGAATGACTTGCTGTCCACTTTATTTTCTTTCAATTAAAAGAAAATCATTTGATTGATTATTATGTTGTGTTTGCTGTCCCTATACCACGTTATGATTATGAGAGAGGCTGTAGTGGAGGGCTCCGGAAATTTCGACCATATCGCCCAGTAGAGGGGCGTAGCCAGGGGTGAACAAAAAGAATGACTTTCCGTCCACTTTATCTTTTAAATGGAAAGGAAAATCATTTGTTTGATTAATATGTAGAATTTACTGTCTCAAACTCTCCTAATGAGTGTGAGAGAGGCAGTAGTGAAGGGCTCCAGAAATTTCGACCATATTGCACATTAGCAGCGGCGTAGCCAGGGGTGTACGGAAAGAGTGACTTTCCGTCCACTTCATTTTTAATTAACGTGAAAATCATTCGACGGATCAATATGTGGGGTTTACTGTCCTAAAATCACCTAACGATTATGAGAGATGCCGTAGTAGAGGGCTCCGGAAATTTCGACCATATCGCACATTAGCAGGGGCGTAGGCAGGGGTGTACAGAAAGAATGACTTTATGTCCACTTTATTTTTTTTAAATAAAATGGAAGTCATTTGATTGATTAGTATGTGGCATTTACCGTCCCAAAACACCTAATTGTATGAGAGACCGCATAGTGGAGGGCTCCGGAAATTTAGACTATGTCGCACAGTAGCAGGGGCGTAGCCAGGGGTGTACGGAAAGAATGACTTTCCGTCCACTTTTTTTTTTTCAAATAAAACGAAAATTATTAGATTGATTATATATGTAGGGTTTGCCATTCCAAAACACCTAGTGACTATGAGAGACGCCGTAGTGGAGGGCTCCGGAAATTTCGACCACGAGGGGTTCTTTGATGTGCCCCAAAATCAGAGCACATGGGCTGACAGCATTTTCGCCTCCATCGAAAACGCAGCCACCACCGCCGCGATTCAATCCCACGATTCGCGGGCCAGCAGCCGAGTACCTTAGCCACTAGACCACTGGGGCGGAGCTGAGAATTATTTACAATACACTTCAGAAATGACAAATAATTACCCGCATCTTTCTTGTTTTACGAGTGGCGTATAATACAATACACCGGGGGTTTCAAGAATCGCATGTGAAAATGCACATGAATAAGGAAAACGAGATATTTCTCACGTGTCCTCCATAACTATTTACATGTGTCGTAAGGCATGTTGAGCTGGGTACGCGTATGAAGGGCGTCGTGAATTTTGAAAATTAAGCATTGGTGCCACCTTTTTCCCTAAGTGGAGACAGGTGGTCAGGTAAAATTGGGAAATTGCAGCCCTCCCTTCGAAGAGGGTGTGGCTGCCTACAGATGTCATAAAAGTAGCCACTGGCGATTCTTAACGAGGAATGAAATCTGTTAAGCTTCGCCGGTTAAACAGAAAGTGGACTACTTTTCGGAGACGTCCGCAATGAGCGAGCGCTGTTGTATACCTATGACATCAAGTGACTTGCGCCGTAATTGTGCGGGTTTCGTTTTCAATCAGAGGTCACATGGCACACGTGTGCATTACGTTAACAAATGGAACAGAAGCAACAGCACTGTAATTTCCATCGTAAATAGTGACGCCATTCTGGTCGTCTAATAGTGGCACTCATCAGAGCTTTGGTTTCTGTTTCACTGGTGAACTCGGTTGTACTTCCGGTGTCCGATTCCTCAAAATGCAGCAGCGGCCATGACCTTCTCGCAGTAAAGAGAGCGAATCACCCTGCGCCCGTTAATTAACAAGATAGGTTTTTTAATTACTACTGTATTTGCTGCCTTAACATGCCTCTTACCACAGAAAAAGCATATGTAAGGGCACTGAGCGAGTATACCGTTCCCCTATTTTTAATAATTTTCGGAGACGTTTGTTGAAAAAAAAAACCTGTATAATCACGCATACATGCAAACGCGAGCACGATCGTACATAAACCAAAGTTAAAACCTAATCTCCCCTCCCCCTCCTCCTTGAAAAAAATTTCCAGTTACGGTTTCAATTTAATTGTTGCTAGTTCGAAGAAAATGCTGGCTTCTAAACTGACATCCCCTTTTGATTGATTGATTTGTGAGGTTTAACATCCCAAAACCACTATTTGATTATGAGAGACGCCGTAGTGGAGAGCTCCGGAAATTTTGACCACCTGGGGTTCTTTAACGTGCACCCAAATCTGACTACACGGGCCTACAACATTTCCGCCTCCATTGGAAACGCAGCCGCCACAGCCGGGATTCGATCCCGCGACCTGCGGGTCAGCAGCCGAGTACCTTAGCCACTAGACCACCGTGGCGGGGCTGACGTCCCCTTTTATCAGCCATCTTTCACCTCGGACCTGCTTTCGCCCTATTTTCTGCTCGAATATTCAGTCACTTCTGCACTAGGTGAATCGGTTACCATTGGTGTAAGGAAAGCTCGGTATACCGTTACCTACATAGGTTAACTACGCTGCACCCTGTTTGTACCTAAAGACGTGGTAAGTATCCGCCAGCTGTGGTTGCCAACAGTGGCGTATAGTGAGAAGGGGTGTAGCTCTGCTGACCCAAAAGACGTGGTCATCGCATTTCGATTGTGCCTAAATGTTAATGTCACGTGTACTGTGCTATGTCAGCACACCAATGGCGTCACCATAAAATAAGCTTTATGGGTCTGCAGTCCAAGGGACCTTATAGCACTCGCTTTACATTACACGGTTTCAGACAATGCCTTGTTCGACAGTTGGTGTACCGTACAAACGCGGTGCCTGATGGGAACGCGGGCGCAAAATGGTGCGGCTTGGCATAGCGGCAATAATAGATGCTCCACACCGAATTAGTATGCATACATTCTCGACTTGAGACATTCGTTCATTTTTTGAATGTTTATTGCATAAAATTACACGTCTTGCTATACATTCGTGTCAACCGTAGAGAGCTTCGATTCCCGCAGGGGGCGCGCGCATCGATGCACTCTAGTCAACCGCGAATCCTGGCGACATGTACACAGTAAAACCACTCACACAGACATCGAACGGAGAGCGCACAGCTTTTACATTAATGTATCTACGTCCCCGAATTCGAACAGGTTTGAAATGTGCCACGCAAATGTCTGGCCTTACTAAGACAACGCGGTTGTTTTCAATCATCTTTGGCTTGCAACAAATTAAAAGCGATAGTATTGTACGAACACCAAAACGCGCGCCTTAAGGAGATGAATGACAGTTAAAAACCTTTTTGGTGGTGAACAACAACAATTACATATCATGCGTAAAGAAGACAGCACTGAACAAATCAAGTCACATCAAGCACAAGGCGGCATGGTCGTAGTTCAAAACGAACCGCGAGTCCAGTCGTAATTTCAGGGGAAACTATGGTGGCATAAAAACTTGTATTAAGTACTTTAGCAAACGTTATGCTGGAACGGAGCACAAAACGCATCAGCAACTCTTGTAGCCTAACACGGCCCACAGTGCAATGACCATAGTACTCTGCAAATAAATCAAACACGCACAATACATGAGGCACACACATTGTGAAAATAGTTTACAGGGACGCTCTTCACCACAGTCGAAGCGTATGCGCAGACACAAACAGTGGTAAAGCAATAAAAAGTCATTGTTTATATAAAAATAAATTATCTATTATATTCACTGGTATCGTCGACTTTACTGCAAGCGGTTAGCAGGCGTTTCTCGATTCGCCCTTTACCTGAAAAGATGTGCACTTCCGTTGCCTTGCTTACGTTTGAACAAAGCTACACGTCCTTAAAAACAGTTTAAAAAGAAGGTGAACCATCCAAAAAGTACGTATAAACATTTAAGGTCTTTAAAAAATTGTGACAGCCATCACATAAAACGTCTACGTATAAACCTGCATATTCATCAGCTTACTGTAGACCTCATAGAAGAGTATACAGTTAAACACGTCGCTCGACCA
Organism: Rhipicephalus microplus; assembly: GCF_043290135.1. NCBI lineage: Eukaryota > Metazoa > Arthropoda > Arachnida > Ixodida > Ixodidae > Rhipicephalus > Rhipicephalus microplus. The sequence continues at coordinate 53,861,374 of NC_134709.1, read as the reverse complement.
GGTCTTCATGGTAATTTCACGCATACACAAACCCGAGCATACAGCGAACACGTTAGAAATGAGAATGCATATATTACACTGTAAAGGCAGCTTCGGAAACAACACACCGCGTCCACGCACAAGCGAAAGCACACGGAGCTGTGCGATGGATTTCCACTGGCTGATCGAATGGAGCCACTAAGGTACCAGACAAGTCTCTTTCGTGCATCACAGTCGAGATTTCTTCACGTCGCCATCGTTGACCACGTCCCTGAGTTCCAGGGCATCCTTGCTGGGCAACACGCACGCCCGGGCTTCTTCGCATGCAGCCTTCGCCGGACACAGGCCACTCTCCAGTTCCGGTTCGGAGGAAATGGATTCCGGAACCGGCTTCTCGTCCGGGTGTAGGCGCTTGGATACGCACGACTTGATCCGCTTAGCAATGTACAGCACATACAGCGGCACGCCCTGCAGGATCGTCTGGCAGACGACTGGCACGATGACGAGGTCGGCGTCCGGAAGTGGAAGCGACGTGTACAGGACGACCATGGCGATGCCGCTGTTCTGGAAGGCGATCTCGATGGCCACGGCGATGATCTGAGCCCGGTTGAGGCGACCCACGAAAGCGGCCAGCGCGCCAAACACGTAGGCGCTCCAGGAAACGAGGGCGCCGCACAGAAGCGCCTGCCACGTCATCAGCAAGAAAATGTACCTAAGAAAAGCGGGAAATCAAAATTAATTGGACGATACGATGATGAGTATGAAGACCTCCTTATGTGGTTAGAAAGAGGCAGTCATATGAGGCCACTAACACAATGAACTGCATGTTTTCAAAGACAAACAAAGAAAGCAACGTTGATGTGTTATTCTTAGGGACCTGCCTGTCGAATACGTGCAGTATTTGTTGTCGCTATTAGAACAAAGAATCGCAATGATGACGGAAAGACATCCTGTTTCCTGGCCATAAGGGAATATCGCATCTGAGTAAAACGTTAACGTTTAAAAAATCTGCTATATTTACAGTCGCGCTGTACACTGTACTGCGGGTCAGCAGCCGAGTACCTTAGCCACTGACCGCCACCACGGGGCACTTTGTGAGCCGCACTAAGATGTAATGGAAGAGGAGAGGAACACTGGGATCTAATGAGAACATCAAAGTCATCTAATGAGTGCCTCTTGCGCTGCGGCTCATTCCGTCTCACAAAGAAGTCTTTTTTCATCTTTAAAACTACTCCACCCCTTTCCCCTGTGTAGAGAAGCATGCCACTCCTAGAGTGGTCAACGGCCCTGTCTTTCTTTTTCCTCCTGTTCCTTCTTTCCTTCCTCATCCTCGTCTGTATTAACTAATGAACTACGAAGTGTGCAGCCGCCTTTTGTTTTAAAATATAGACTGTAACGCGTGGCTGATTTTTTTCTTGTTTTTGCATCTGCTTTTCTCTGAGGCAACCATTACAAGATATTTTGTCTCTCGCAAACTTCCAGCTTCCACATACTTGAATTAATTGTGGGTCTTGTAAGGTTTTGCAAAATATATGCAGCAGTAATTGCAAAGCCTAATTATTTTATTCATATACGAAGCGTTAGCGAGCAATAATGACTCATCGCAAACAGCAATAATGAGCAGGCTATCGAATGACAACCCGCGCCGAGATTGTCGAGGAGTCAATGATGACAATGCACAAACGTGCGGTTGTTCCTTACTGGTTCACAGTGACGCTCAAGACAAGAATGGCTATGAGCACGATGATGGTGACGGGCTTGACGTATTTAGTCAGTGCCAAGGCCCACGTAGGCTTTAGCTTGTAGATGGCCATGCCGATGGCCAAGGGTATTGCGAGGCCGATGAGGCTGGAAATGATGTTGGTGAATGGTACGCTGAGCACGCCAGTCTCCGGAGACATGTGCCGCCCCAGCAGGAACACCCACAGAGGCATCATTCCTGCAGACATGATACTAGTCAGTCATGGTGTGGAGAGAAAAACTGTACAGTAAGTCAATGGTTGCGAAAACAGCTGACATGTCGGAACAACAAAGTCAATGGTTCGCCGTATTACATGCGACACGTTTGTAATGCGATTCACCGGGTCCTCGTTTGCACTTGCTCATTCTTAACAAAGTGCTTCCCCGTGGGCCACATAAACTGATTCATTCACCTATCGATTGAGACATGAGTTCGCAAGAAATGCTGATTGGGCGAGCCCGTGCATCATACTCTTGAACTGTTTTATCAAAACTCAGTTTGAGCATGAACGACCGGAGCGTAACAAAAGCAGGAACAGGACAGGCGAGAGGGTGATTTCAAACGATTGGCTAGATCGGTGTTCATCCTGTCACCTTTTTTTCTACTTCCTAGCTTGAATTACTTTTCTTCATGCTTAAACTGCCTGGTGGTAAACCAATGCAAGATCATGAATGGGGGAAACGGCTGATTTACAAATTTGTGCATCAAGTCACTTCCTGATAGGGCTGAAATGAAGCATGCATATGCTTATTTCACGAAAAAAAGGTGTCATAAGTGCAACGGCTTGGAAAAAGCGACATTTGTGGGTGGTGTACGGTAGCCACTGGCGCCCATTTCTATAGGAGCTTTGGAATTATTAGTAGAAACTGGTATACAACCTAGCTAAAGTAATGAAGTCTCTGTTACGAAAATTCCATTTGGATTTCTGCGCCAACGCATGACAATTCCCCAACCCGTATCTATCAGCAAAACGCATCTTCGATGGCAAATAGTAGCGAAAATCGAGAAGTTCGAGTTCCTAGAGCTGGTAATATGTGATGGAGACCGTTCCTCAGGACTTTAAAATATGGCGTTACAAAAATCGGTTGCTCCACGAGGTACTTAAAAACTCCTAGCACTAAGTATGTGTTAGGGGGATATAAGTGCTCCAAAGCGCTTTGATATGTGCGGGAACTGGCCGTATGTAGTTGATATGGGTGGTGGTTACATGTGTCAGACAGTCAGCTGCGCACGAGAGAGGGGGAGAGTGAGGGTGGTGGTCCGTCCTAATCACCTGAAGGGGGACTCAAAGGCTTTCCTATACCATTACTCTTCCACACCTGTCTCCAGTATTTAAAGTGCATGGTTGTGACCAATTAGGTGTTTAAGATAATGACTGCCGAAAGCTCTAGTGTTACATAGAATGAAGCCTACTTCCAATCTTCATTCGCGGATAGCCAAGAAACCAGGCACCAAATGTGAGCCATTGTTGGAAACACATCGTCGTTTAAAATCTGATCTATGCACCACTGCAAAACACTCCGTCTTTTGGGACTCCATACCGATAGTATGGGAAGCTGGGATGAAGCTTTACCCCTTCATTGAGCAAACTCCGCACGCACCGATGTTCTTCCAAGTGTGGCACTCTTACTCTCCCTTCACGAAACAATACAACTGTGGCCTCTCATAGCTCACCGATGCTGGCGATGGTGCTAACGAATGTCATGGTGACGCTGAGTGCGACGTCGCCGTTGAATATGAGGGTCCAGAGGTTGCTAGAGTTCCCACCGGGCGAGCAGCCGAGCATGAAGATGCCGAACCGCATCAGGGCATTCTCGAGCAAGAGCAGGCCGATGCCATAGGAAACCTGCACCGCAGAAGAAGAGGACCTAATATAGCGTACGATCACTGCACATGCATCCCTGAATAATTGCTAAATAAGAATTAGATAAACTTCTAAAGATCATTCCGAGTGCATTCCAGACTTCATGACCACAATGTAGCTAGCTTATGTAGGCAAAATCAATGGTAACCTTTGCTTAGAAATAGTGAACAATGTTGTAGTAGATCTTTATGTCGTCCAAAGTGAACCTCATGTCGCAACAGCAACCAGAAAAGGAATGTAACTACTATACAAACTGAATGAACGGGAGGTGGATAGCGTTAGAATGTGAAATAGCGATAACTATATGAATGAAAGCTGTATTCATTTCTGTATTCAGGATTGACGTTCAAACACAGGAAATAGATAATCACGTGTGATCTAATATTTCCTTAGGGCGATGTTTGTCACACGTTGTGAAGAATAACAGTACGTTATGTCGGGATAGCTGGTACATATTAAGTTAAAATACATGGCGCAAGTTTGCCAAAAAGAAGAACGAGACGAGACAGAAGGAGAATGTTGCGGCACAGTGTCAGAGCCTACTCACTTTTTGTAACATATAATGAGAATTTCGCTCAATTTTGAATGAAACAGAGTTATTTCCCACATTTCCCACCTTTACGCTAGTGGGCAATAGGCGGGGAGGGTTGATGAAATCGAGAAAATGTGCTGATCAAGCAATATTTCCCTTTTTAAAAATGTACCGCTTTGTGTTCGACCAAAGCCAAGTGGAAGTCGCATGGCTTTGCTGCTTAGCGAAGTGTTTCTAGAGGCGAACAGCTAAAAAAACACATAGCTCGAAACCTAATATATCCGGGGTTGTGTCGAAAACTACCACAACTCTGCGCCGCACGTCGCCGCGAAGGGGTCCGGAAATTTCAGCAATCTGATGTTCGTTAACGAGCCATGGAACAGCGCAGGGCACGGGCTTTTAGCGTTTAGCGTCCATCAAAATCCGACCGCTGTGGCTGGTATCAAACCCGTGACCTTCCGAGCCAGTAGACTCGAACTGTGTAACCACTTTACCACCAAACGAGGCAGATGCCGGCGCTAAAATAACGATGAAAGCACGATAGAATGGATCAACGACTAGGAGTTCTATTGTGGACGCGTCTGAGTTACGTCACATAGTCCTATTTTGTAATAGTGGCACTCTGAGCAAATAGGGCAGGCCGAAGCGACCCTCTAAGCTAATAAGTGTTCACAATTGATGGCGCAGCCCTTAGCTCGGCAAAAACCTCTCTGTAATCTATGTTAGTAATGCAGCGTCAATCGCGTAATCATTGGGACTTCCCTGAAACGTCAACACGGGCGATGTCGGCAAGCTGACTACCATGACCATCGTAATCAGTGCCGATATGCAATTGTCTGTTTGGAGCAGCGCCCAAGCAAACAGACTATGGCGAACGGACCGGGGGGAAATCACGCCTGGGCCTTATCAGTCCCGCCACAGCGTTTACAGGGCTTGCAAGTGAGCACCAACGGAAGCCATTTTGTACACGTAGAATGCCACCAAGGTCGCTGTGCACAAAGGGGTCTTGCACCGGGCAGCCCCAACCACTTGAAGGCGGCGCCGCTAGTTTCGCCGCGGGGGCCTAGATAAGCATGTGGTGCGTTTGACGGTCACCGCCATGTCTGAATACTGATGTGAAATAAAACGCAGAAAGCTTCATGCACGATAAACGCGCACTTTAACCCATTGGAACTTCCGTTTTAGGGGCGAAGCTCTTTTTAATGTAACCTTGTCACGCGTCACGTGTAACCGAAAGAAGAATAGCGGAGAAAGAAAAGAAGGCAGTATCTCCCACACAGTATAATAGACGGCGCTGTCTCATACAACGACGTGCCTCGTGATCATCATTATATACATATGAAGAAGATGAAGGTCAATTGCTATGAATATTGTGCTTACACTACATACAAACTGCAGTTGAGTGATGATATTCTAGATGGCGCTGTACCGCTACTCTCCGATTGGCTGCTGCGCGTGCTTTGCCTGAGTGCGAGGGGAACGAGTGCCTTACTCTGTCTCTGAATTGTCTCCGTACGTGGCGGATCGTTGGTGGGGCATTGACGAAGCTGAGAGGCGGGCGTGTTGAAGACGCTTGCGCTCAACTTCCTTGGCTCGCGTCTCGTCGGTGTTACCAGCGCGCCGTCTGCATTCTCGAACGCGATCGGACATATAGACGCATGCATGGACGGACACATGGACGGATGGATGCTTCATCCGACTCATCATTCACTCCATAGATATGCTGGGATTTTTTAACATTTGTGAACGTTGCGAGAAGAACAATATTTGGGGTTTTACGCGCCAAAACAATGATAACATTACGAGGCCAACCACCGAAGTTGGCTCTTGATATTTGGGCCATCTGGTAATCTTCAACGAAGCAAAGTGCTGACTTAGGCAAGTTGGAAACTGCCCAAGTCATTGAAACTTCATTGAAACTGCTTTAGCGCAAACTTCAGAGACGATATACAAGAGAATAGCGCTTCGGTTTGTCGCGTTACCTTGTCTGTCGTTCCTGAAATGTGCGCTCAAACAGTTTCAGTTCGTTGAACTTTGGCATTTTGCATCAATTGAAGTGCCACAGCCGGGATCAAGCCTGCGGATCTTCCAGTCACGAGCTAAGCACCGTGACCGGTACACCGCTGCTGCAAACACCGGTGACGGACTTGAATTAATAGGATGGCCAGCATCTAGTGTGACTCCTTACCGATTGCAAATGGTTAGTTTCGGACCTTATTGTTCTATCACATACTATAAACATCATCCGGGGCTACACGCTTCCGTCTACAGCTTGACTAGACCCAAGATGCGTTTACGTGACAGCGTGATAACAGCAAACATTTTAGCCTAAAGTTACCTAAAATCAACAGGAGGAGACTGACGCTGGGATCATTCAACCACTATGGGAATGATGGTCTTCGCGCTTGCGCCTTCGAACGCTCATGTGGCTTTGTTTACTGCTGAGCTTTGGTTTTGTTTTGAATAATAGAACGGACCGCTGCGAACTTCCGTCACCCAATTTGAATGGATGAGCCTAAAAAGGTCGCGGTTGTGAAGCGTAAATGCTGAATCTTTGCTGAACCTCGACTTGCGACAAAGCGGATTCAGGGCATGCGGAACCGAACGGAGCCCAAAGAGCTAGTATCAGGCAAACTTGTGTACTATACCCACCATTCTCGTGCTTACTGAAGCACCGAGCGTAGTCACATACGCTGTAGAGCTAGTTGGTGTATAGCTGTGTAAAACGTCGTTGGCACAAACTTTAAAAAAGACGAGAGACACAAAAAGCGCACTTTCGTGTCTCTTTCAAGTTTGCGCCAGCAAATTTTTTTTTACACCAAGTGTAGCAGCTCCCATGGACACTCGCACCAGAGTTCTCTCTAGTGTACATATAAAAAACTAATTTTTAGTACAAAACAGACTAAACTGACACTCTCAGGCACACGCATTCTGAGATATGTAATATTCACCAAACAGAAAATGTATAGATAAGCTAAAGGTATCGTTATATTCGAATGAATTTGTTGACAGTTTAATGGTATACATCTTAAAATTTTTGCAGAAATAGTCACCATTACGAACGGAATTATTTAGCATATTCGGCAAATTGTGTCTAGCGTAATTAACATTTAGTCGGTGTTAAAGCGTGATAGAAACTATGTTCGGCGTTCCTGAGATACATTGGTATGTCATGGTGCAGCAAATCACTAGTCATACTGAAGCTTCTCGCTGACTGAAGGGTGAAAGAGTTCCACAACTTATCCAAGTACTGAAGATGAATTGAGTTTATTGTACATAAGGCGATTGTGGGGAAACGGCAATATGTGAAAAGCAAACTAGTTCAAACACGACTTCTATAGCTCTTCAGGTGCAGCAAATGTGTCTAATTGATGTGGAAGCTTTAGTAATTAGATTGATTGATAAGATAATAGCTAGAGATAAGAGCGCCTTTGATATTCATGGAAAACAAAAAAATCCAAACGAATACACAACACGTTTTTCCCCTGAATTCCTGAATGCAAGTAAAGTCATGACATGGCCTCTAGGGTGTAGGTTTTGTACATGAGGTCACCCGGGCCTAGAAAGCTAATAAGCCACGGTAATGCATTTCCCATCCAGCTTATTTTTGTCACACGCCTATGTTCCTAAATATGTTTTTAATAGTATCCTAAATATGTTCTATAGTCCTCATCAAAGAAGATTGGTCATGATCTGCTAAAATACGTCCCCAGTGTGTCCTTGATGAGGACAGATTTCTGTATATGCGATGTTTTTTTTATTTAAAGTGAACGATACGTATATTTTGCTTATTAGAATTTTCAAGATTTTTATGGAAAACTTGAGTAAGAAACTTGGCGCTGTGATCTGCAATGTCAGCGAAGCGCTGTGCTGTGACATTCACCACTGTATCCACTGTATCCGCCACTGTATCACTGATTGATTGATATGTGGGGTTTAACGTCCCAAAACCAGCCGCTGTATCACTCTTCCATTTAGATGCACCTTCCCTTGTGTAAAGCTGCGTATATACAGTAATAGTATACCGTAATTGAATTTTACTGTATGTCCCCCTCACCCTATGCCTTTTCTGGGGCTTATGAAGTATTATAAAAGAAGTATTATGAAAAAATAATAATGAATTGTTTAATATGACGATGCCACTTTATTTATAGCATGCCATTTTTCGTGGCCACGTCAGCGGGATTATTCGAAGCGCAATGAGGGCGGGCTCATTTTAGTGCACAGAAAAAAATGGGGATACGTTATAAGCAACCAATTTTATTTTGCGCTGTGTTATATGTTGTATGTCGCTCGTCATCGGCCTGCGATGTCGCCGATGACGAGCGTCAGCAGCACAGGTAAGTGAGCTCTGCACATATCTACCTATAACTTTAGCAATTTTGGTTCTAGGAGGGTCAGAGTGGTGTTTATTTGTTCGTGAAGATACAAGGAGTTCAACCGCTACAAATACTGCGATTACAAACGAAAATTTTAAATTTTAGGAGCGGAAAACAGTGTGAATCTGTGAAAACAACAACAGTCGGACCACGTGTTTTTTTTACGATCGCTTGTAGCTTCGTTAATATTCTACCGGGAAACTTCTTACTTATAAAGTTGAAAGTCCTTAGGGAAGACCTGACGCTGCTGAAGTTTGATCAGGCTAGGTTTAATAGTTCCAGAGTTATTCCGCAATCAAAATTAAGCCTAATCAATAAAAAGATTAAATTGGTAATATCACCTCGCAAACGCATTTAAATTTTGTCCGCTTATTATAATAATAAACAGCACCCCATAGGCTACCAGGAGGCCCAATTCCATACACTCTAGGCCCTTAATTAAGGTGGTAATCAGCAAAAAGCTCATTTCATTAAAACAACTTTTCAAAAGGAGCTACAAACGCCATCAAAAAATAGCTAATGTCTTCTTTTAGAACACAACAGTCCGGTCTTTTCTGTGTAAAAATATTTTTGATAGCTTAAGGTAACCGGAAGATACAGAGTTAGAAAGAATTTAACGAGAACCGCTAATAAACGTGTGGCGCCCGCGTCTTCCCTCGCCCTCGCTCAGGAGGAGGGTGGCTCACTGCTCGGGAGAAAGGTACGCCCGTCAGATCGAAGTCTTGGACCACGTGTTTTTTTTCCCCTTACGATCGCTTTTAACTTTGGTAATAACCTACTGGGAAACTTCTAACTCATACAGTGCAAAGCCCTAGTTGTAGACCTGTCGCCGCTCAAGTTTCATCAGGACAGGAGTAATAGTACCGGAACTATTTCGTGACCAAAATTAAGCCTAATCACTAAAAATATTAATTTGGTAACACCACCTCACAAACGAATTCAAATTTTCTCCGCTTAATATCTTAATAAACAGCACCCCATATGCTAACCGGAGGTCCAACTCCGTACTCTCTAGGCCCTTAATTAAGAGGGTAATCAGCAGAAATCACATTTCATTAAAACATTTTTATAAAAATAACCACGAACTTCACTGATACACCGCTGAAACCTACCTTTAGAACATAACAATCCGCTTCTTCTTGTGAAAAAAGTATTTCGATAGCTTTAGCCAGTTAAAAGGTATGCAGTTAGAAAGAAGTTAGAGAAACGCTAATAAACGTGAGGCGCCCGCGTCTTCCCTCGCCCTCGCTCAGAGGAGGAGGGTGGCTCACTGCTCGGGCAAAAGGTACGCCCGTCAAATCAAAGCCTCGGACCACTTTTTTTTTTTAAGTGTGAATGCACTTTATAAGCGACCCCAAACCATCCACCGCCGACGGCGGCGTCCGCAGTCTTCTCTCTATCTTTAAAAGAAAGAGGACTTGGCGGGCCGCAGCGCGACGCTCTACCGAATAAGCCACGGACGCGACGCTAATATCGGTGTCAGTAACGCGCCTTATATCTTTAACGCCCCTGCGCGCGTCCCCCTCCCCCTTCGCTCGCTCCTCCGCTCTCCTCGCTCGCTGCAGCTGCGCGCGCACCCCTCTCTCTCGCGCGCCCGCCTTCTCTCTCTGTCTCCCGTCGAGAGCGGGTCGTGCGATGGATGTCCCGGAGGCAACGCTGCCATCAACAACGAATGCAGTACAACCGAATGCCAGCACTGCACCCGTCGTTGGAGGTGACGGTACCGCGGTGGTTTCGCCGACGTTGGAAGACAAGGCGGCGCTGCGAAGGGCTCGTGAGACCGAACGTAAGCGGGCGAAGCGTGCAGCGGATGCCGAACTGCGTGCTCGTGAGGCCGAGTGCAAGCGGGCGAAGCGTGCAGCGGATGCCGAACTGCGTGCTCGTGAGGCCGAGTGCAAGCGGGCGAAGCGTGCAGCGGATGCCGAACTGCGCGCTCGCGAGGCCGAGGACAAGCGGGCGAAGCGTGCAAAGGATGCCGTACTTCGCGCTCGCGAGGCCGAGGACAAGCGGGCGAAGCGTGCAGCGGTTGGTGAACTGCGCGCTCGTGAGGCCGAGATGAGGCGTCAGCATCCAGCCGCGAACGCGGCCCAAGAAGCGGAACGACAACGCAAGCGTCAGGCGGACAAGGGCGATGAAGGCCGGCGTCAAGACGCCGCTCGCAATCGTCAACGGCGAGTGGACGTTGCCGAAGCCGTTCGAGCCAGTGAACGTGCCGCGCGGGAGAGGGTGCGAGCCCTGGACTTTGCTTGTCCGGACGCGCGTTTCAAACGCGACTTTGTGGATCGCAGCTTCGGTCACAGCTGCGCCGTGTGTGACCGGCTGTGGTTCGATAACAACCTGAGTTGCATTTCCGGTGTGAGGAACGAGACCAACAGGTTGAACGCGTTGCGGGTTCTTTGGAACGAGTTCGGAAGATGGTCGGGCGAACACCGATGCGACGACATGGATGCGCAAGACCCGCGGCTGGCTCCCTTCGGGGCGTTCCGGGTGTGTGCGTCTTGCCGAGAGTCCCTGCTGGCCGGGCGGGTTCCGCCGTTGAGCAAGAGCCACGGCTACGCGTACCCGCCTCGTCCCGCGGACCTCCCCGATCTGAACCCGGTGGAAGAGCTCCTCATCTCGCCTCGACTCCCCTTCATGAGCATCAGGCGGCTCACGCGGGGCAACGGTCAGTACGGCATTAAGGGACAGATAAATATAATAGTGCGAAATATAATATAATAGTGCTAAATATAATAGTGCAAATTAATAAATACCCCTCATAGCATCACCCCGTACATTCGCACTTAACCATGTTCACCCTCGGGGAAATGCTTGGGAGTTTTTTCCTTACGATCGCTTTTAACTTTGGTAATAACCTACCGGGAAACTTCTAACTCATACAGTGCAAAGCCCTAGTGTAGACCTGTCGCCGCTCAAGTTTCACCAGGACAGGTGTAATAGTTCCGGAGCTATATCGTGATCAAAATTAAGCCTAATCACTAAAAAAATTTATTTGGAAACATCACCTCACAAACGAATTGAAATTTTCTCCGCTTAATACACTAATAAACAGAATTGCTTAATTTTGCGCACTTGCGAATGAACAAGTCTAGAAATGAATCTCTCGTGAGTGATGTGCCGCGTCTACTGACACCACTAACACATTCCGAAAAGTCAGCTTAAGACTGTCTCATGACCGTTACTTCTGAATTTAAATAAGGTAGAAGTTCATGGGAGGATCCTTGGAACATGAGCTGGCGCTGGAGCCAAGATTTTGAAAAGCAAACTTATTCAAATGTTGGCTTCAGCAACACACCAAGAACTTTTCGTTGCTTGTACCGTGTCCAACATGTAGAGTGTTTCAGCAGATATGTTTGAAGACCTTTTAAAAACAGAAATGACTAGATCAATTAGGCAACATATGCAAGACTGTGTTTACTGCTGAGGCAGTCATGTGTTAAAATAACTACAGGTTGTGACCAAATATAAAAATTGGACCAGGGTTTATGGACAAGACAGCTAAAGCAGGGATCCTACCTCTAGGATGAAAGTGTGTGTTGTCCGAGAAGCACACAACTAATTCTGTACATGCCAAAAACTTATGCACTCTAATGAGAGATGACAGCATTTTCACTGAAAATTGAAAATGAAGTGAGAAATACCACAACTACCAAATTCTTATTGCAGACTATTTACTATTTACTGTCATGTAAAAATTAATCAAGTGTCCATTCTAGGCTGTGCCATGGCTCACTGAAGCACACTATGTTTTCGAATAGCTCTCGCCCACAGCACAAAGTGAATATATGTGTACCTAATATATAATGTAGTAATATTGTTACACGCAAGAAGTACACGAAAAGGTTGAAAAACAGGCGAGCCTGGATGGTTCGCGTTTACTTCCACAAGGGGTCTCGAGACAGCACACCCAACGTCGTCTTCCTTCTTCACCTTTTTTCTGAATGTTCATTCGCGCTGTATGCGCCGTGCATTGCAACCGCTCGTGACATTTCCCCGTTGGCAGACGAAGCCCGCCGGGCGAGTCACTCAGTGGTTCGTGCATTGCATAGCTTCATGCGAGCGACGTGCGCCACTTCTGTTTTAGCCGAGCGCCGTCCAGTGCTTGTGAGCCGTGCTATGCGGTAGTTGACCTCACTGAGGCGTTCGAGGATAACGTAGGGCCCGACATAGTGAGCGAGAAATTTCTGGTACAGGCCACGTTTCCGTAAAGGCGTCCAGAGCCACACCTGATCTCCAGGATTGAAGTGAACATGTCGGTGACGGTCGTCATAGCGGATCTTTGACCGGTCTTGCGAGGTGACGGTGCGTAGCCGAGCGAGGCGTCGCGCTTCTTCTGCTCTACAGAGAATCTCGTTGATCGGCTCACTGTGATGAGCAGAGTAGGGAAGCATAGTGTCAAGATTATAGCGTGGTGGACGAGCATAAAGGAGAAAGAAAGGTGAGTAACCAGTGGTCTCATGTCTTGCGGTGTTGAAAGCATAGGTGATGAAAGGCAAAATTGTGTCCCAGTTTTTGTGCGCGGAGTCGATGTACATGGACAGCATGTTGGCAAGCGTTCGGTTCGTGCGTTCCACTAGACCATTAGTCTGTGGATGGTATGGAGTGGAATGGCGGAAGCTTGATGAGCACAGACGAAGGGTCTCTTCGACAACATCCGCGGTAAATTGCCGCCCACGGTCGCTGATTACGATGCGAGGAGGTCCGTGTCTGAGGATAACTTGAAACAGCAAGAAGATGGAAACGTCTTTTGCTGTGGCCGACGGCAGTGCTGCCGTCTCACAATAACGGGTTAAGTGGTCTACGCAAACGATGACCCAACGATTGCCGTCTGTGGATCGCGGAAAAGGGCCCAGAAGATCTATACCAACTTGCTCAAAGGGGGTGCTAGGAGGCGAAACAGGCTGAAGGCGACCAGACGGCGCGTCAGTTGGTCGCTTGTAACGCTGACATTGGGTGCAGCTGGCGACGTACCGTTCGGTATCATTGCGCATCCGGGGCCAATAAAAGCGTTCCTGAGCACGGTAGAGTGTTCTTGTGCATCCAAGATGTCCGGAAGTTGGTTCGTCGTGCATGGCAGATAATACGTGACTGCGAAGGCTCTTGGGGACAACCAAAAGGTAGCGCGCACCGGTAGCCGAGAAGTTCGTCTTATATAGGGCGCTGTCACGTAAGCGAAAACGATTGTCTGCAGCGGACTCCCGCGCGGCCGCGAATAGCGGCTGTAAGCTGTCGTCTTTCCTCTGCTCTGATATGAAGGTATCCATATCCGGAAATCCCGTGGACACAAAAGCGATGTATTCATCAAAGTTGTCCGCGTCACATTCAGTCGTTGGGAGTGGCAGGCGAGAGAGACAATCAGCATCAGCGTGTCGCCGGCCGCTCTTGTAGGAAACAACGAAATCATACTCCTGCAGACGGAGCGCCCAGCGTGCTAGTCGACCAGAGGGATCCCGAAGATTCACAAGCCAGCATAGAGAGTGATGATCCGTGACGACAGTAAAGGGGCGCCCGTAGAGATACGATCGAAACCGTTGCACAGCGAAGACGACCGCCAGACACTCTTGTTCGGTGACAGTGTAGTTGCGCTCGGGGCGACTCAATGAGCGGCTAGCGTACGATATCACATGCTCGCTGTCGCCGACACGCTGAACTAGTACGGCGCCAATGCCAACACCACTAGCATCGGTATGAACTTCTGTCGGTGATGACGGATTGAAGTGGCGAAGAATAGGCTGGGACGTCAACAGTAGCTTTAGCTGCCGAAACGATGAGTCGCATTCCGAGCTCCACTCGAAAGGAACACCTTTTTGGAGAAGGCATGTGAGCGGATGAGCTATGTCAGCAAATTTGGGAATGAAACGGCGAAAGTAGGAGCATAACCCTAAAAAACTTCGTAGCTGCTTCACAGAGCGAGGTGCCTCGAATGCCTCCACAGCTGTTGTCTTTTGTGGATCTGGTCGTATACCTTCTTTGTCGATCAGGTGTCCCAGCACAAGTGTCTGTCGTTCACCAAAATGGCACTTTTTAGAATTAAGCACAAGGCCGGCCTTCCTCAAGCAGTTCAGTACCAAGTCCAGGCGCTCGTTATGCTCACGAAATGTTCGGCCGAAGATCACAACGTCGTCTAGGTAGCACATACAAACTTCCCACTTCAAACCGCGAAGTATAGTGTCCATGAACCTTTCAAACGTTGCGGGGGCGTTACAAAGCCCGAAAGGCATCACGTTGAATTCAAATAGTCCATCGGGCGTTACAAAAGCGGTCTTCTCTCTGTCATCCGGGTGCATAGGGATTTGCCAGTAACCTGATCGTAAATCCACAGAAGAGAAGTAAGAAGCCGCAAAGAGGCAATCGATGGCGTCGTCAATTCGTGGGAGTGGGTATACGTCTTTCCTAGTAACGGCATTTAGGCGACGGTAATCGACACAGAATCGCCACGTGCCGTCTTTCTTCTTCACCAGTATCACTGGAGCTGCCCAAGGGCTAGACGATTCCCGAATTACTCCTTTACCCATCATTTCTTCGACTTGAGCGCTGATGATCTTTCGCTCCGCAGAGGACACACGATATGGTTTTTGACGAATCGGTTCAGCGGATCCTGTGTTGATGCGATGGCGAGTACGGGATGCAGGAATCGATGTGGGGCCGTCGTGCTGTGCAAAGTCGAATATTGAAGAGTGTTTCGAGAGCAGGGCCATCAAAACACGACGTTCATGGTCACTGAGCGATGTAGCTACCATTCCGAGCATGTGTTCGTTTGCGGTGTGCGAGACACTAGTTTGTGCTGTATCCGGTAGTTCTGTAAGCACTGCCATAGGTATAAATGACTCTCCCTGAAACGTAGCAAGTTTTAGGCCTTGAGACAGCACTACGGCTTCAGTGGAGCAATTTAGCGTCCATAGCCCTGCGCATCCATCGGTAACTGAAACCATACAATACGGAACCAACACATTTTTCTTAAGACAGTTTCTATGGACCGGTTCCACCGCAACATCGAACGAAGTACTAACAGAAGACGAACAAACAACAGGAACGCGCATCGCGGATAAAGCGGGCACAACAGTGTCTTCAGAAACACAAAACACACTCTCTTGCTGGGATGATTCTTCTAAGAGCGCAGAGGACACACTTCCGCAAATACTGAGTTCTCCTGTTCGGCAGTCAACATTGGCGCCACACAATTTCAAAAAGTCAATGCCGAGAATTACATCGTGTGTGGAACGCGGAAGCACGGTAAACTCAGTGTTAAAGGTTTGACCACCCAAGGAGACATCCACGTTACACACACCAACCGGGTATAATGAGTCCCCACTCACTCCACGAAAGCTTGTGCTGTGGTCCCAATGAAACATAACCTTGCGTCCCAGCAGATTTTTGAACACCACACTCATGACAGAAACAGTTGCTCCCGTGTCGACTAAAGCCATGGTAGAAACGCCATCAATAAGTACATTAACCTTATTCTTCAGCATGAAGATAGGTGGAGGTATCCGAGTCGGCAGCAAAGATTTTCCAGCGACCTCACCTCCATCGGCCGCGCTGGCTAGTTTCCCGGCGGTGGTGACGCGAAGCGGCGTCGAGGAGATGATGACGTCACACGCCGTCTGGGAGATGGAGATCGAGACGCTCGGAAAGCTGGTGGTGGCGTCAGAGTACGTTCGGAGGCAGGAGAGCGGTAACGGTTTCGATACCTTTCTTGTTCTCCAGAATAGCTGTCCAGAGGGAAGTGACGGCTTCTTTCTTCTCGGAAGTAGCCTTCAAAAGTGGTGTTTCCTGGCCTATTAGTGTCCATTGCACGACCACCGTGTTGCATAAACGATCCCGACTGTCCATTGCTGAATGCCCGACGTCGGTTACAATACCTAGCTATGTGGCCAGGCGTGCCACAGTTGTAACACACGGGCAGAGGGCGAACTTCCGGACGCTGATTGAAATATTCCACAGCGGCCACAGGCTGAGAGTAACTCATCCCCTCCCCTTGGATGTCGTAGGCAGTGCTGGGTCTTCGTGGGCGAACGTCGCGTGGATGCTGATCAAAACGCCGATCAATCGAGTCGTAATGGCGTTGTTCGGTCTGGCCATAATGCGGGTCGTGTCGGTAGCTGTTACAATCCGCAGCATTCACCGAATGCTGCCAAGTAGCCGGAGGAGATGCGCAGACGGCGTCTCGGAAAGCGACGGAGGCGCAACGCGGCACCGCATAACGCGTTTGTTCTTCGTGCCGCAGGAGCTCCTCACGGACAATCTGCCGAATGGTAGCTGAGAGGTCTGTCTGCGGACTCGCGTCAACGCTGGCCACAGTCGTGACATTGGCTAGCCGTCCAAACTTCGGCGTGATTCGGCGAGTTTTCAGCGCCTCGAATGTGCGGCAGTGCCGAATCACGTCTGATACGGTGTTCAGGTTGTCTTTTCCAATGAGGAAGTTATAGACGTCTTCCGCAATACCTTTTAAAAGGTGTCCCACTTTATCTTCCTCGGGCATTCGAGAGTCGATGGTCTTACACAGCTTGAGAACTTCTTCAATATATGTCGTGCAAGTCTCGCCGATCACCTGAGCTCTCTGAGCTAAAGCTGTTTCCGCTCGTTTCTTCTTAGTGTCCGAGTCGCTAAAGCACTTCTTCATTTCTTCAATAAGACTGCTCCATGTAGTAAGCGTGTCGGCGTGGTTTTCATACCAAACCAGGGCCGTGTCCGTCAAATAAAAAACGACATGCCTGAGCTGGCTGGCCGGGTTCCAGTTGTTGCATTGGCTTACCCTTTCGTAATGGGTCAGCCATTCATCGAAGTCTTCCCCTGGCTTTGCTGAGAACGGCCGTGGCTCTCGGTAATGCTGATACAGCGGTGGTCTTGCCGAGGCATTGCTGAGGGGGTCATTTTGCTCCAGAGACATGTCGGGGCGCGATGGCGAAAGTCCGGCAAGGCGACGGCTTCTACGAAGTTCTGGTGCTGACGGCTCCGTCGTAGGTCGTGGGAGGTACCCAGCACCTCCACCAAATGTTACACGCAAGAAGTACACGAAAAGGTTGAAAAACAGGCGAGCCTGGATGGTTCGCGTTTACTTCCACAAGGGGTCTCGAGACAGCACACCCAACGTCGTCTTCCTTCTTCACCTTTTTTCTGAATGTTCATTCGCGCTGTATGCGCCGTGCATTGCAACCGCTCGTGACAATATATATGAGTGAGCTGCTTATTTTCGGTTATTAGCTAATTATTTTTGTAAACAACTATTGTAACAAGCACCTGTGTACATTAAAAAAACCTCGTCTGTTTTAGCACTATGCAATGATAGTGCTAAATCAGCAGCGATGGCGTAGTGATTAGAGCATCCGCCTCGCATGCAAAAGGTCCGTGGTTCAAATCCCGGTGCCGCACAGTTCCCAACCGGATAAAAAAAATCCGCATGGTGATGGAACTGCATTACGAGGCCTGGGGTGCGGCCTCACCGGTAACCACCGCCGCGAACGCACTCCCTCACCAGAGAAGGATTGGCCACCCTGGTGCAGTATCTGGCCGCTACCTCCCACATGCAAACGTCAAATAACTCACGGCCCTCAGTCCCCAGCAGCTGCGAAGCAACTGACCACGGCGGCGGTCAGATCTGCAACGCAGCAGAGGGTGCTAAGAATCTCTGGATCCGGACAGGCCGCCATTGGAACCTGAACTTGGCAACGTTTAACGCTAGAGCCTTATCTAGTGAGGGAAGTCTAGTTGTACTATTCGAGGAGCTAGAGGGTGTTAAATGGAATATAATAGGGCTCAGTGAGGTTAGGAGGACAGATGAGGCCTATACGGTGCTACAGAATGGGCACGTCCTTTGCTATCGGCGCTTGGTTGACAGAAGAGAACTGGGAGTGGGGCTCCTAATTCACAGAAACATAGCTGGCAACATAGAGGAATACTATAGCATTAATGAAATGGTGGTAGGTATCGTAATTAAACTGAATAAGAGATACAAGATGAAGGTGGTACAGGCCTACGCGCCTACATCCAGCCATGATGACGCTTCAGTTGAAAGTTTCTATGAAGATGTGGAATCGGCAATGAGTAAGGTAAAAACAAAGTATACAATACTGATGGGAGACTTTAATGCAAAGGTAGGGAAGAAGCAGGCTGGAGACCAGTCAGTAGGAGATTATAGCATCGGTACTAGAAACGCCAGAGGAGAGCTACTAGTAGAATTCGCAGAACGCAATAACTTACGGATTTTAGATACCTTCTACCGAAAACGAGGAAACCGCAAGTGGACATGGAGGAGCCCTAATGGCGAAAATAAAAACGAAATAGACTTTATAATGAGTGCACACCCAGGCATCGTGCAGAATGTGGAAGTGGTTGGCAAGGTACGATGCAGTGACCATAAAATGGTACGGTCTCGAATTCGCCTAGACTTGAGAAAGGAACGACAGAAACTAATACGCAAGAAGCCAATCAATGAGCTAGCACTGAGAGGGAAAGTACAGGAATTCAGAGTCTCACTTCAGAACAGGTACTCGGCTCTTAGTGAGGACACCAACCTTAGCATAGATACGATGAATAATAATCTGACGAGTATCATTACGGAGTGTGCAGTAGAAGTTGGAGGCAGGGTAGTTAGACAGGACACTGGCAAGCTTTCCCAGGAGACGAAGAATCTCATTAAGAAGCGCCAAATCATGAAAGTCTCAAGTACAACAGACAAAGAGCTTTCGAAGTTGATTAATAGGCGTAAGGTATCCGATGTAAGAAGGTATAACATGGAGAGAATTGAACACGCTCTGAAAAACGGAGGAAGCGTCAAAGCAGGGAAGAGGAAACTTGGGATAGGCAAAAATCGGATGTATGCACTAAGGGACAAAGAGGGCAAAATAACTACCAATATGGATAGGATAGTTGAAATAGCGGAGGAGTTTTACAGAGATCTGTACAGTAGCAGGGACAACCACGACTTTAATACTATAAGAACTAGCAGTAACCCAGATGACACCCCACCAGTAATGATAGAAGAAGTCAGAAAAACTTTGGAGAGCATGCAAAGAGGCAAAGCTGCTGGTGAGGATCAGGTAACATCAGATCTGCTGAAAGATGGAGGACAGATTGTGTTATAAAAACTAGCCAGCCTGTTTACGAGGTGTCTCCTGACGGGAAGAGTACCAGAGTCTTGGAAGAACGCTAACATCATCTTAATACATAAGAAAGGAGATGACAAGGACTTAAAGAATTACAGGCTGATTAGCTTGCTCTCTGTAGTATACAAGCTATTTACAAAGGTAATTGCTAACAGAGTAAAAAAACATTAGAATTCAATCAACCAAAGGAACAAGCAGGATTTCGAACAGGCTACTCAACAATCGACCACATTCATACTATCAATCAGGTAATAGAGAAATGCTCAGAATATAACCAACCACTATACATAGCCTTCATAGATTACGAGAAGGCGTTTGATTCAGTAGAAATATCAGCCGTCATACAGACACTGTGGAATCAGGGCGTAGATGAAGTATATATAAACATCCTGGAAGAAATCTACAGGGGATCAACTGCTACCATAGTGCTTCATAAAGAAAGCAACAGAATACCAATCAAAAAAGGTGTAAGGCAGGGGGACACAATCTCCCCAATGCTATTTACCGCGTGCTTACAGTAGGTTTTCAGAAGCCTAGGATGGGAACAGCTAGGGATAAGAGTTAATGGAGAGTACCTTAGTAACCTGCGCTTCGTCGATGACATTGCATTGCTGAGTAACTCAGGGGAAGAATCGCAACTCATGATTACGGAGTTTGACAAGGAGAGCAGAAAGGTGGGTCTTAAAATGAATCTGAAAAAAACGAAAGTAATGTACAACAACCTCGGAAAAGAGCAGCGCTTCGAGATAGGTAATAGTGCACTTCAAGTTGTAAAAGACTATGTCTACTTAGGGCAGGTCATAACCGCGGAGCCGAACCACGAGATTGAAGTAACTAGAAGAATAAGAATGGGGTGGAGCACATTTGGCAAGCACCCTCCAATTATGACAGGTAAATTGCCACTATCCCTCAAGAGAAAGGTATATAACAGCTGTATCTTGCCGGTACTTAGCTACGGAGCAGAAACCTGGAGACTTAAAGAGAGGGTTCAGCTTAAATTGAGGACGACGCAGCGAGCAATGGAAAGAAAAATTGTAGGTGTAAACTTAAGAGACAAGAAGAGAGCTGAGTGGATTAGGGAACAAACGGGGGTTAAGGATATCATAGCTAAAATCAAGAAGAAGAAATGGACATGGACTGGGCATGTAGCGCGTAGACAGGATAACCGCTGGTCGTTAAGGGTAACTAACTGGATTCCCAGAGAAGGCAAGCGGGTTAGGGGGAGACAGAAGGTTAGGTGGGCAGATGAGATTAAGAAGTTTGCGGGTATAAATTAGCAGCAGCAAGCACAGGACTTGGTTAACTGGCGGAACATGGGAGAGGCCTTTGTCCTGCAGTGGACGTAGTCAGGCTGCTGATGATGATGATGATGATGATGATGATGATCCTGATAGCTTAAGGGGAAATGAAGTACAGTTAACCTCAGCCAGTTGCCGGAAAAGATGAAAAAAAAAGTTACGTTTACGAGACGTCTACAAGAACTATTTACCAGATGCTATCCGGACACTTCATCTGGACGATGACACCACTTATCTGTCGCGTTTGTCGGTGGTCGCGAATCCCCGACGCCGTGAATCTCTTTAGATGCATGATGTTCAACAGCGCAGACAAGGAAAGGTTGAACAGAAAACAGGACAAGCATGTATTATCACTCCTTCTTGAGATGCACCTCAGAAAAAAATATACTCTTGTTACGCAACTGCTCTCTCAACGAGACACTTGATATGCCTTAGGTGAATTTCCAGAAAACCGCTTATCTTGGAGCACGTTTTCAAGTGATCTGGATGCCCTCAAGACTACGAAGCACCCATGTTAAGACACCGATTATGCAAACATCTTATCCGATCGCCTTCGTAAAAAGGAAGCCGATGAGACAGAAAAGGCGCAAGTTTGCTTTAATCTCGTCAAGCAACCGCGGTGAATCAACGCACTGATATGCGATAAGAGAAGTCAGCCACTGTATGTTTCGTATCAGTTGCACTTGCGTATCACTGCGTGCTTGCGCAGTGTTTATGGCATTGCCACTTCTCGTATTCCAAGGAAGCTTCGCGACGTACAAGTCTAAACATTCTTATCGATATCAAAATAAGCCTTGCGACCTATTCGCCCAGACCGTCATGCCTGTAATATCGAGAGGTGAATCGAGGGAAAGGAAGCAACGGTATTTTCTTTAGCGACAATCACACAAAGCTATAGTCAATAAAATAGTGGACCGCTCATTAAAAATATATGTTCGTTCAATTTAATTATATCTACAGCGCTCTGAGACTTGTTTGTGCAAATAAACACTGCAGTCAAAAATAAAAAATCTTTCTCGTACTACAATGGATTGATTGTTCTTAGAATTCACTGAATATGTCGTGCGAGTTTAAATGCTAAAGGTACCAAGTAATACGTAAATAGAAGCTCTATATGCGCTCACAAACCCGCTTCTCCATCTCATACCTGTCTTCCTTCTCTGTGTTTGAAGTGTTCAACAAGCTTAGAGAAACTATCCCCAGAACAAATTATTTCACAATGTCTTGTATGACCACCTCTTTCCGGGATGCTTATCTGCATATATAACGTAGCAACATTCGTCAGGAACAACTCATGAAAGAATAGACAAGATGTTTCTTTATAACGCTGCCCATTTGAGCCCTCACTGTCTGCTTCGGAATGTCTTTAGCGCTGGCGATAGCGGGACCGAGTGAGCAAGCTGTCAGCACAGGGGAGGGTGAAAACAGACCCAGAGTGCAACGTATGATGAATGACAATGTCATACTAGAGAGCAAGAGGAGAGAAGTGAAGGAAGAAAGGAAGTGAATGAAGGAAACAGGAAAAGGAGAGCATGGACCGGACGACACAGTGCAGCATGAAACCACATCGAACATGCCCTTCGTTCCACTTATACCTTCCATCCACTCCATTCTATCTGCTTTCTACCAGTACTCCCCACCCATGCTTTCTGCTATCTGCATTTTCAATCTGAACCCTCATCATGCGATTTCAATCTGCAATACCTTGGGTCGGCACTACCTTCGGTCGCCCCTACCTTCGGTCGGCACTTTCAATGTGTTTCGGTTCTATATATGCCGTTCTCACCAGTGGCATGAAGAGGAACTGGCAGGCGATTCCAAGCAGCGGGGCCAGTGGCTTTTTGAGCGTGGTGATGATGAGGCTCACGTCTATCTGGCATCCCATGCTGATGTAGTTAATAGACACAATGATTCCGATCAGGTACGGGAACGACTGCTGAAGCACCGTGGGGCTGCGCAAGACGGCCACCAGGTAACTGCTCTCCGTGCAGTTTGCCTCGACTTCGTTCTCCAGCAGGCACGTCTGCGCATAAATTCAAAGTAAAATAGGTCTCAGATATGCTCGACCATAAATGTTGAACCATATCTATGAACCAGTGCAGGCATTCTAGTGAAATTTACAGGTAACAATATATACACACATTTATAGACATTACAGCTTGAAAGTGGCATTCTGTAGTCTGAGAGTATTGCGTTCAGGTGAAGCAAAACCACTTCAGCTGTTCAGTGAGGGCTTTGCGAGTTTCAGAGCTGAAGGCTTTATTTGGTTGATGAAAGGTCGATCGCCCAGCTAGCTCAAAGTATTTTCAATGAGACGAAATTGTTCTCTGATGCGTGAACAGCTAGAAGAAATTACCCGGCGTACAAAAATATAGCAATAAAGGATCTAGAATAAATCCTTTATACAAAAAAAAGAATAAAGGATAAAAAAGTCATTGGATCGACAAAAATATATATCGGGCTAGCTGGTTTACTTTTGTAATGTTTACACGCAACACGAGGAGAATAATTATGCCGTTCAGAATTCACCTTGTCTGCCGCGTAACTATTGCGCACTATTCACTGTACTTAGTGTAACAAAGTGCCAACACTGCAAAGACCAAGCATAGGTACTTTGAAGTTCTAGTATTTCTGCTGGTAGAATTATCCTGCCCATGCTAACCATGTCAAAACGCATTGAACAAGATTTTTTATCGTCTGCTGCAATACTCTTGAATAAGTCCAACCTTCTAGCAATTTGTTCAGGTGCACGTTATCACATTTCGTGGGTATGCCTAAACTAACCACCAGATTCAGATACCCTTTTAGGTCAGTGAAATCTCTAATACCTTCGAGCAATGGGAGGTAAAGCTCACCAGCTCTGGCCCAGAGGTACAGCTTGCGCTCCTGCTTGATTTCGGGCAGGTGACAGTAGCCACTGAAGACCAGTTCTTGGTGCCCCGACCATCGAGCTCATAATGCTTTCTTCCAAACCGTTCTGAAAAATTTTACCATCTTTCGCTAAAGGAAACCATGTGTATATGCGAAGCAGCGGGCGCTAACGCTCACGCTGGTGGCGGCGTTGACGCTGGTGCTCATCGCGGCGTTGCGTAGGGGCAACTTGTGGAGGCGCAAAGCATGCAGTGATGGACTGGTGTTTCCTACAGAAACACGCCAATCGCTGCTAATGGGCAGTCAGAGACGGAAGACTGATTGGTCGCAGAGTCCCGCCGTTCACTATTAGTTAACGCGCACGCTGCGAATTCATTGTTGAACAATGCGCAGGGGGTGGCCAGGGAACGGCTGTGCAGCGCGAGCAGTTGGTTTTTTTTTTTCATTCAAGAGACTCGCTAGCAGACGATGCATGCCTGCGACGGCGTCGCGAGGAAGGAGAGTGGGAGCGAGGAGACTGTGCACTAAGTGATGTCAGTACACGTCGCCAAATGGTCGAAATGTTCGGAGCCTCCCACTACAGCGTGGCTCTGAATCATATCGTGGTTTTGGCCCGCAAAGTGTCAGGTATTATTGTTGCTGCATGTTTTATGGCAGCCTCCTCATAATTATCAAAAAAGGTAAATTCATACTATCTTTCGTACGTGCTTGTTTTTGTCGTCTTTCCCAGGTGGCATTCAAGTCACCCGCTGGAATAAATAAATGTGTCAGGCACTTCTCAGCTTGTGCTCCTATTCCTGTTGTCACCTCAAGTGCACCTTCTCGGATCACGCCAGCCAAAAGACGTCTGCACCCCACGACTTCCCTGAGAAAGTACACATTGACAGCTTTGTCTTGGCGCACCAGTAGATTATGTAAGATAAAGCTGTCATCGAGTCACACTTGCAAACACTCCACAGATACACATAAGGCCGGTAAGAAGTTTCTCCGTGACCCTCTCTGCCTCTGAGTGTGTTGCCTATCTCGGGTAGTATGGATTCTCATAGGCTTTTCTTGTTGTAGTGCAAAACTGGCTTAGCACGAATGAGCAAAAAGCTAACAACATATCAGCATGTACTAAAGAAGAAGATAAAGGAGATTGCTTTTTTTTTTCATTCTGCCTTGACGCTTGAACCAAGTAGGGCTAAGACAAGACAATGTTTTGTTGTAACAATTCACAATCTACCACACTTGAGAGCTAAGACCTTTTTCCTTCACCCCGTGTAACGGCAGGGTCTTGTTTGACCAGGTGGATTTTCTATGGCATGCTCAACGTTATCTCGGCTTTCTTTCTGGGAACGCACAATAAGCGGGCGGATTGGCTACCTTGAAGACAACTGCACCTGCTACAAGAGAAGTCAGAAGCGTGAGACGATGGGTAACAACGGAGTCGCGTGTTTGTTTTAATAATTGTCGTTTTGCGTAACATACGATTTTAAGAGACATTGTATTGGAGGGCCCTGCTTATTCATATCATCTGGTGTCGCTTAACGGGCCCCGACCTCACACAGAACTCCAGCATTTCACCCCCATAACAATGCTACCACTGCGGCCGGAATCAAACCCACAACATTCGGATTAGCAGCCGATCACCATAACCACTGAGCCACCGAGGCAGACGACGTACTGTCTTAACTGACAAGCCTTGGGCATGCTTTCGTAAAGATTAAGTCATCTATACTCTTGTTCTCTGCGCTTAAACGCAAACGAAAATGTAGTTAAGAAGAGGACACACTCGGACAGTCGCCACATCATCTAGCTTCAGTATGCAGCAGACGTACTCCGTATTCCGCATGGAGTACGTCCGTATTTTGTATCACGTCAGTGCGTCCGTATTTCTGTATTCTTATTCTCACGAGTTCCCGTGCCCATACATGAACGACGCTACCGTGCGTCGTGGTGGTGACCAGCTGGAGAATCAGCCTATAAGGTCGTCGTACCAGAAGCCCATCGATGCTTGGTTAAAGTTCTCGCGTTCCATTAACCCATTGGAATTATTTCAAACGCAACTTACCCGTCTAATTCCTTTTCATGCATTTGCGCTCTTCATGTGACATTCGCAGCGTCCTTCTTCGCTTTTTAGTGATCTCAGTATTACTACGGTAAGATGACAGAAACATCTTGTTACCCTCGATTTTCACATTTATTGCGTTAGCAATCATATGGACACTCTCGGCTGGATTTCACCGCCAGAGTCGGCGTGGGCGTAGGCGTCGATGTCATGCATCGTATATGTATACGTATTTATATATATGAAAACGCAAGAAAGAAAAAAACCCTAGAAAAAATTGGGGGACCCTTAAGCTTCACCTTTAAGAGTTTAACGCCATAGCGAAATCCGACCCCTAGTGCGCCCTTCAACCGCTAAGTGCATACTTAATAATATGTTGTTACATAAACACACACGCGCGCACGCACACACGCACACTGTAGATCATACCAGCGCGCGCGCGCGAATGGTACATACAGGTTTTTTATCTAAAGCAAGAGTCCCATGGCCTCCAAGATGCACGCCGCACGCTCGCCATCTCGGAAGCCATGAAAAGTCTCACAATGCCTCACAGATAGCAGCACATTATCTAGCGTTTGCTGTTTGCTTGATCAACGCCTCTGGAAAAGCATGATATGTTTTCCGCTAGATGGACATAGTTGTTCATTTTTAGAGCTGTTTGAAAGTTCCTGTGGGTTTTTAGCGGCGATGACTGCACTATGCCAGCCTTTCTCGGCGTAGTTTGAGGCTTCCTAAATGCGCCTACAAATGGCCGAATGGGCTAGTTTTCGTCGTTACACCTGTCGAGTGAAGTAAGTTAAAGGGGACCTGAAAAACTTTTTCAAGTGTTTCAGATGGCGCAGTGATGACGCAGTGAGCGAAAATGGCGCAGTGAGCGCGCGGCGGCTCTCATCTATCACGCGTCCTTTGGCCCGCGTAGAGTATAAGGGGGTGTACACTCGATCGCAAGCCCCTATCTTGCAGTGGGGAGAATCGTACATCTTGGCTAGCCTTTGAGTTTCGTCGGAACGATTCTGTTGTAGTTACCGGGCGCACAAAGGTCACTGCAACCGTTGCACAGCCTCTGTTTACAAAAAGGGAGCGCTTATTCGCGTTAACATGCACCTATGATTACGTTTCGTGTGTCTTTTGTGCGTTATAAACGCGGGGCACGCTTTGATCTCCTTGCAATTCTGCGCATGACCTTCCAATTTGTTGCTATCACGTTCATTGCTTCACCTTTGCGGCAAAGCTGTGACTTTCACATTCAACCAATGACTACACGTATCATTGTCACGTGGCTAGGAATTCTATCCAACTGTTTTTCATGTGTGAGCGGCACCGGCTGCTGGCCGCCAACGTCTCATACTTATGTCGATAGGAAATGTGACTGCATTACAGGGAAGCACCACGTTTCAACTGTAACTGTACAATGAACGCTTTAGCAATGTCGGTTTCTTTATTAGGAAGGTGAGCGTGATTTATGACACCTTATCTTGTAAACCTTTCCCAGCAGACCTCCTCAGTCGCAGTACAGGTTCTCTATGATGTATACTAATGCATGTTTAGTCTTTACTGAAGGTAAGGAAGAATTACGCGTAGCTCAAACTGACTTAACGTCACGAAGGCTGATTAAACGGAAGCACCAACACAACTTTCCTCCGCTCTCACCAACACATACTGCATAGTTTCTTTAAAATGCACTGAAAGGAACCCAGCCGGAAGTGCACATGGGAGCTGCAACGCATGACAGTTCAGCGAGCATGGGAATTGTGGGTAGTACACGGATTTTTATTTGTCTAATCTTCGTACTTTCGGCTACGTTTCGCTTCGCGGAGCTTGGAGCTGCTTTGTCATGAAACGACAATCAACAAAAGTTGAGCAGTCGCACTTCACCACCTTCACCTTTTAGGCTCACCAATTGAAATCGATTCACGGTGTTCACAACGGTCCGTTGTTTTATTCTAAACAAAGCCAAACTGCAACAGATTAAGAAGCCAGAATTGCGTTCGAAGCCCGTAGGAACGAAGACTAGGCAAATTTGTGTACTACCTATTGTTTCAATGATCGCTGAACGATCGCAGCGCCAGATTACCCTCTAGATAATTTTAGAAAACTGTGGCACGACGTATTCCTTCTCCGCTCTCATCAGCGCCACCTGTGCTCGAGCAGCACTACCACTGGTCACCTCCATTCACCGTAACAGCCAACCGCGCTCCTGCTATCATTTCCACACCATACACTTTCCCACATATAACTAGAAAACCTGGTGCGATTGTTCAGCCACCGTGGTAACGATGTGTAGTACAGTGTTTTGCCTAATCGTCATGCTGGCGGCTTCGAACATTGTTTTGTTTATTCTTGTGTTTCGGTGTTTGTTTTGAGTGAAATAGTAGACTCTTTTGAACTTCGTGGGCCCATTTGAATTGGGCAGCCTGAAACGGTTAGGTCATTGAAGTGAAACTGGTGAACATGTGCTGAACGTCATTTGGCGACAAAGCACCGCCAGGCCAAATGGAGCCAAACAGAGCCGGAAGAACGAAACAGAAAAACGCGCGGACTATCCATCATTCCCGCGCTGGTTAAAGTACCGTGCGTTGTAGCTCCCACAGACCCTAGCACCAGAATCCCCTCTAGCGTATTATTAAGAAATTATGAGCTGCACGCAGCCTGCTCAATTCCCGGCTTAGCTCCCCTTCGCTCCCCTTCACTCTGTCCTCGTTGCTACTCTTTCTCTAGGAGGCCAAACTCGCTACACAACACGTGCTCTCACTCATCATGCATGCTTTATGTCACGCCACTAGTCTCCACTGAAAAGTTTAGACGACGGATACCCCGCCTTCACCTCGGCTTCAAACAGCAGCGCTCTTAAAGGCGAGAAGCAAATATCGAGTGTGTTTTCTGTTTCATTTTCAGCTATCAGCTTTAACGTTTGCCCGGGCACGTCGCGAATGACGGACGTCACACTAGGATTCCTTTTTGGATGGAAAGCCTACAGGGCCTACTTATCAACTTATCTCTCGCGCGCTCGCGAATTTCCCAACAACCGAAAAGCTGTCACCGGAAAATGGCCGCTTCACCTGCCCTCGAGTTCTAGCCCGTCTGTCGCCCACCCTGACGATATCGCCAAAACGACGTAAACACAGGGCGCCCAGACTCTCGTGCACTCCCGTCGTGGTGCAAGACTTGCGACACTTGTATTCAATCTGTGAGCGGATCGCTCCGCGCCCGACGCCCCGTCTGAGACGCGTGCCTTTTGCATCGCTGATAGCGGCTATCTTTCTCGCCACCCCGAAGTCTTCGGGGGACTCGTGTACGATGGTATTCAACTCACAGCTACAGTGACAATACGTGGACGGATAATCTTGTGTTTGCATCGACAGACGAGTGTGAAGGGTGGTGGGGTTGGTGCCAAGATTTCATGCGTGAGACTGAATTATGGAAAGAAAAGAAAGGACCGTATGATCAAACAGACCTTGTGTTTGTTGATAGAAGAGCATAGACGTGCTCAAAGAAGGGGTGGGAGGTACCTACCCTTAATCATTTGGTAGAGAGGAGGAAGTGAGAAGCACGTCACTCCATTTGCATGTTTGTCCCCAGGGTAGCCAGCCGGTCTAAGAACTCGCTAGCCTTGCTGACCTCTCACTTATTTCTTATTTCCACTTGCCACCCTTTCGAAGCTTGTTTTCTTTCATGTTATGATCTCCCCTTCAATATGAAAAACCCTGAGCAAGCGTACGTTGAAGAGTCACTGGAACGGAGAACGCCCAGCAATGCTCCTAGCTCGGCACGGGTGTACAATCTGTGGTACACAGCCTGCAAAAGCGAGTCTACGCGCTTCAGCTACGAAGAGGTCGTGGTATATCCAAGGGCACACGCAGCCGGAACCAATAGTGTTCATTGACTTGTGCAATCGTTTCTGTAAGACGCAGAGCTGTTCAACGCATGTTGACATCAACGTCTGGCATCAACGCATGAGAGCCCCAAGCTGGGCGACGGTCGACCATTTGTATCAGACAAACATCACCTGGTACGAAATCACCGCAACCACCAACCGCATAACGTGGTTAAAGATCAAATACAGAGGAATTGAACACTTAAGGGTACATCCTATAGAGTTTCGGCTAATTAATGCTATCGGCCAATCAAAAGAAGGTGGCAACCGACAACAGAAATGCTCGAACGAATATTCAGAGCCAATGGAATCAGTGTCTCCCCATATCTCTTTCTGATTGATTGCCATTCGTGGATGAAGAAATATGACTTCATTCTCGGCTCTATTTTAGACATTAAAATCGTTTCCACATTCATTGTCATTGAGAGCGCCTAATTTATTTCGAGCTTCTAACACATTCAAAAGTGTTTTAATAAAGAATTTATTAACTGAAAATAAAGTGGTCAGTCTGAGTTAGTTTCCTCTGGCCTGCTACTCTACACCCCTTCGCCGAAGGATAAGAGGGTGTAAGAGTAATGAATGACAATGGTATAGTAGAGAGATGAGATGAGGATATATTCTTGTTACGCTGAGGCAAATGTAAAGACGTGCATTCAGTCCAGTGGCTGTAACAACGCTCGAACTGCTCCTATAATCGCAATCGTGCTGCTGACATCAGCCAAAGGACCTAACACAACATAGTCGGTCAAAGACCTATGTTATTGTATAATCGAGGAGATCAATTCCTGAAAAGGTGGTTCTCGCCTATGCTTCCCTTTGCTCAGGTGCGATTTCAATCTTGCTATTTCTTTCTCAATACTTGTACTTTTCAGGGGCGTAGCCAGGGGATGGCATACCGGGCCCGTGTACTTCCGCCTTCAACGAATTTTTTTTTTCCCATTGCCTTGAAAGTGAAAAAAATTGCCCGCAGCTTCCCTCGGGGGAACACTGAGGAGGATGCGGACCATATAATTGGTTAACGGGGTGTTAAAGTGCGACTTACTTGGGTCGATGGCTAAATTGGTTAACGTGGTTGTGAAATGGGGTGTTAAATTGCGACTTACTTGGGTCGATGGCTAAATTGGTTAACGTGGTTGTAGGAGGGGGTGTTAAATGAGTGAACACGTACACACGTATGCGAAAGGGCGGCGCTGGTCGAAGGGACGTCGATCATTGTGTTTGTCGATTCGTTGGAATTCATTTCACCGCGACCTTGGACGTCGACGCGCCGTACAAACCAACCGACGAGCGGCAACTGAGCGAGCGAGCGCCGACCTTGAGTATATTATACAGCACGACGGCGCATGCACTGTCAGCTGTTGAATGTTCTCGAAGCGCGACGCCACATGCGCGTCCACTGGAGAATCAGGAGAATTGTAGATGTCGAACGCGGTGTGTAGAGGAGGAAGGGTGCACAGATGGTGGAGGAGTGAAGCGCGCGCGGTGTGTAGAGGAGGAAGGGATGCACAGATGGTGGAAGAGTGGGCGACGGCGCGACGGCGCATGCGCGCGCGTCAGCTGTCGAATGTTCGAGAAGCGGTGCGGACGGCGCACTACAAGGCGCGAGTATAAGATGCTCCGCATCTAAAAAAGAAGCACTGCATATCCACGGATTGAATGATCATGAGTGAGGTGAAGCTTCGAAGGGTTTTATCAGCAAACCGTCAATCATCCGCTGGCCGCGTCTGTTCATCCATCCGTCCATCCATCTTGTGAAAACGCTAAGTACCACCACCTTGCATCTGATTTTTTCATCATATATTCATCGTATACAAGTACCGCCATCCAGCGGACATTCCAAGGACTGAAATGGGAGGAGGCAACTTCATACAAGAGACGCACGACAATGCCTTAAGGAGCCACGTCCCTAAAATGGCATTTCAAGAGATGCCCCCAATGAAATCAAGGAGGTGCGCACCCCCCTTAACCCCAGAAAAAATTTCTGGCTCCACCCCTGGTACTTCCTGAT
Organism: Rhipicephalus microplus; assembly: GCF_043290135.1. Classification (NCBI taxonomy): domain Eukaryota; kingdom Metazoa; phylum Arthropoda; class Arachnida; order Ixodida; family Ixodidae; genus Rhipicephalus; species Rhipicephalus microplus. The sequence goes on along the minus strand of NC_134709.1, from coordinate 53,829,673 downwards.
GTTCCCAGTGTATTTATTAGGGCTTCGATTTTCTTCGACTACTGTTACATCCGCGCGCTCGTATTACGAAGCAAACTGCACGTGGTGAAATTGCGTTATCGTGCACGACAGCCAAACGATACAAGGCGTAAAAGCGCTTGGGTAATACACGGCCAAGCGTCAGAGCAGATAAATCACGAGGAGCAGCTCTCGTGCATAAACCAACCTAGACATCCGACGATGGTGACGTTACGTGAATAGCCCTACGTTGCCGACAGTAAAGACGTGTGCGTGTGTGTGCTTCATGCGTGCGCGAAGTTATATCGAAATATCGAACATACAGTATATACCTCACTTACGGTACATAGTAGGAGTGGCTTGTTTCCCTCACATTAACCAGCATTTCACATCGGGTGAATGACTGTTTGGATACTGAGTCATACATCCGGTGGGGAGTGCTCTTCGTCGTGAGGGAAGTGGGCCCCTCCTAGAAGTGCAATAAGTACCGTATGTTCGGTTACCAACAAATTTGCTTTATCCGGTTCTGTTATCCTTTAGCTAAAGGGAACGCATAACAACAAAGAAACGTTGTGCCACGTGTGTATACGGAAAGGTTAATCTTGCCTTCCAACCATGCGCATGGCAACGAGCTTTCATCACCATGTGCAACGCAACCAACAGAACTTGAATCCAAGAATGGCCGGCTATTTTTCGTTCGGTCTCGTTTCCACTCTTTTTGAATGCTATCAGTTACATTATCCCCCCACCACCACCACATCGTACCCCTTTGTTTGTTGCTGCTATCTACATTCTTATCGCTTTGGGCTCGCAAGAACTAACGTGCCTATACGCAACACCTGCCTCTTTTTCTGCTCTGCTTGTTTTACTTTCCCTTCTTTTAGGTGCCGTCAAACGGCCAGCTGTTATCTGCGTTGCACCTCAGACCCCGCATTGTTTGAAAGTCGAGAGATACGACAGGCAATCACACTCTTGCGCACTTAGATAGCTTTGAAAGACGAGCTGCGATTTTCGAACAAAGTAAGATGTACCGGCGCTTTGTTTTGCCTGTTCTTCCTGCTTCCCGTTCTGTATGTGCGATGTAGTCTTAACAGGCAAAGGGACGCGCACAGAAATGAAGATTTCATGAAACCGACGGAGGTCGAATAACGTGTACTTCAGAATAAAGCGGCTTTCGACAAGGGCACTTTTCTCTAAGGGGGGGGGGGGTGGAAGGAGCGCCTCGTCTTATTTACGTTGTGTCATGACTCGTTACGTAATTAACCCTCTTCAAACAGGTATTGACAAAATTTAGCTGCAACCTGCCGAATGGATAGATTCTCGGGAACAAGCGTATATCATCTGCCAAACCTGAACAGAGAATCCAGATTCGCGGTAACGAATGTCAGTTTTGAAGTTCGCGCCCCCGATCAAGCGCTATACGCCGCACCTTGCGACATCGACATCATACAGACAGAAGCTGACGCTAAACTTCCGCAACGTCATCACTGCGGCCGAGCCGCTATGACGTCTTAGTCACCATTACGCTTTTGCCGTGCCTGCGCCAGCATGCTACTGTTGCGCCTGCTCGCTAGTCCATGCTCGCGGTGATTGTGCGTAAGCGTCAGAAAGGTCAGCCACCTTGTGGCGATAATGTTGATAATAACGGCAACGACATTGCGAAAGGACGCAAGCAGAAGATTCTGGCAGCACGGAACTGCTTTACACTTATGTCACTGTTAAAAGGCTAGATGTCAGTTTTATACAGAGGCTTGTTCTCAGAGATCTCCCAAACGGAAACGAATACTAGCCCGTGATAAACAAGACATGTTGATACTATAGGTCCCCAGCAGAAAATATTGAGCCTCGTAGCAGAAAAAGAAAAACACCGCACCAAAAATGTTTTGCCAGTACAGATACTCGTCGACTATTGTTCAGAGAATGGGGCATCTCACGACACTCCGAAGAGAAAATTATTATCTAAAAAATGTTACTTGTGTGGAAAGTCCCGGCTCACCAAAAATACCGAAAGGAGTTCATTAAAATGTTCACCAAATGGTGCAGCAGACAGGTGGGCTTCCCACGTACAAAGTTTGTCTACATCGCTTGTATGCGTTAAACTGGGGAGAATGTGGTTTTAGGTTTGATATTGTTTCGTGATGCAATACCTTCAGGCAAGGCTTACATCACCCATACATTATTAACGCGTACGTTCATGTGCTGCCGAGTATAGCTTAGATGCGATTTGCTCAGAGGGTTTTGAAGGACTCCTATTTCCGTGCTTGTTTCACTGTCATTGAAGTGGCGATTCTGCTGAACAAAGGAAAGAATAAAAATTCCAAGCATAAATGTCCAATACTGCGGTATAGCGGGCCAAAACTCACATAATTTGGACGCGCGCCGTATAGTGGGAGTGCTCAGGTCCTGTGGGCCAAATTTTTCATGCACGGGGGGGGGGGGGGGGGGGTTTATTATGTGCCCAAATCTTACTGGGAAAGAAAGCACTTTTCATCTGTCCATTTTGTCGCACAGCGCTACAAGTGCAATTCATGCGAATTTTCTCTATGTGGGGTGCTTAGCGATTTTCCACCATCAAAACACGGCCACCGTGACAGGACGTCAAACCCAACACCTTGATGTTTATAGCAGAAAAAAAACAGCCGGTGGGCATGGCACGTATAATAATTGTTAGGGTTCTATACGTTTCAAAACCACTAGAGTATATAAAGGACAACATAATGAAGGACTGCGGAGTCTTTCCCCCCTCTGGTGTTCTTTAACGTTCTCCTAAATCTAAGCACACGGACTTGCAGCAGTCCGCTTCCATCTAAGTGCAGCCGGCGCGGCCGGGATTCGATCTCGCGACCTTCGGGTCAGCGCTCGAGCACCGTAATCAACGTACCACCATAACAGGTAATGGCACGGTAAGTGAAAAAAAAAATCACAGTATATGCACGGAGTGAATGATGATGTGTGGGGCGAAGCGTCCGCCTGTCCGTCCGGACGCCCGGACAGAAGCACGGACGTACGGATGGATGGACACATGGACGAACGGATGGACGCTTCGCCCCACTGATCATCATTCACTCCGTGGTCACATGGTCGTGACGTGGCCAAAGACAGGAAACTTCGTGTTGGGATTTAACTGTTTCTTTGGGCGAACCTGTGCCCGGTAAAGGGAAAGTCTAATAGCAGCAGCAGTCTTGCACAGATGGCAGTCTCGGACTGATAGCGGCGAACGCAGCGTCGGCCTTCGATCAACAACTGACAAGCGGCGAAGCGCGTCGGCATTTATACCCTTGCCGTCGAATGTTCTAGCGTTATCGCTGGCGGTGGCGTAGGTTCCAGAACAATCTGTACCGTTCGCACAGTGGGCGTGATCTTATCGAAATGATCCACTACAGTCCGGAACCTTCTCGAAACCTGCAGGTGCGGTTTGCGCCGAGAATCGTGTGGTGTTTCGGAACGATAACAAAACTTGTGAAATGGAACGTGGCATTGCCCCCCTCTGAAAAAAGGCATCGTCCCGATGCTTTAACTAAAGATGAAGGTACAATAATAATGCAAGAAAGTACAATGAATATTTTACAATACAACAATAATACAAAAAACACTGTTTCAGTTTGTTAACGTGCATGAAACGGCTTGAGGCGCGCGACATGGACGACTTCAGGTCGCGATCGGCGTCGTTGAGAGTTCGTGATGCCATCGGGGACAACCTCGTAATCAAGTGGGCCGAGACGTCGAACCACCTTGTATGGTCCGAAGTACCGTCGCAGAAGCTTTTCACTTAGTCCACGTCGGCGTATCGGCGTCCACACCCAAACACGTTCACCGGGCTGGTATTCCACGAAGCGTCGTCGAAGGTTGTAACGGTGGCTGTCGGTCGTCTGTTGATTCTTGATACGGAGACGCGCAAGTTGTCGGGCTTCTTCGGCGCGTTGAAGGTACTCGCTCACATCGAGGTTTTCTTCGTCGGTGACGTTGGGTAACATGGCATCGAGCGTCGTTGCCGGGCTCCTTCCGTAGACCAATTTGTATGGAGATATCTGCGTCGTCTCCTGCACCGCCGTGTTGTATGCGAAGGTCACATACGGAAGAATGGCGTCCCACGTCTTGTGTTCGACATCGACGTACATTGACAGCATGTCGGCGATCGTCTTGTTAAGCCGCTCGGTGAGGCCGTTGGTCTGTGGGTGGTACGCTGTCGTCCGGCGGTGGTTTGTTTGGCTGTATGCCAAGATCGCTTGAGTTAAGTCGGCAGTGAATGCCGTTCCTCTGTCGGTGATAAGGACCTCCGGGGCGCCGTGACGTAGGACGATATTTTCGACGAAGAATTTAGCTACCTCGGATGCACTGCCTTTTGGCAGGGCTTTTGTCTCGGCGTAGCGGGTGAGGTAGTCGGTAGCTACCACGATCCACTTGTTTCCGAAAGCCGACGTCGGGAACGGCCCCAGTAGGTCCATACCAATCTGCTGGAAAGGTCGGCAAGGTGGATCAATTGGCTGCAGAAGTCCCGCTGGCCTTGTCGGCGGTGTCTTGCGTCGCTGACAGTCCCGGCATGTCCTCACATAACGAGTGACGTCGGTGGTAAGACGTGGCCAGTAGTATCTTTCTTGTATCCTCGCGAGCGTGCGGGAAACACCGAGGTGCCCTGCCGTCGGATCGTCGTGCAGGGCCTGCAGGAGTTCTGGTCGCAGAGCTGAAGGCACCACAAGGACGTACTTAGCTCGAAGCCGTGAAAAGTTTTTCTTTTGTAGAAGACCGTTTCCTAGAAAGAACGACGCAAGTGCGCGCTTGAATACCTTCGGGACTTCGGCGGTCTTGCCTTCGAGGTATTCTATTAGGGCTTTAAGTTCCGGGTCGGCCCGCTGTCGTTCAGCGAAGTCGTCGGTAGTTATCATTCCCAAGAAGTAGTCGTCATCCGAGTCATCGGGTGGCGGTTGGTCGACAGGCGCACGAGAGAGACAGTCAGCGTCGTAGTGTTTTTTGCCGGACTTGTAAATGACAGTAATGTCATATTCTTGAAGTCTCAGGCTCCATCGTGCGAGGCGACCTGAAGGGTCCTTCAAGGAGGCTAGCCAACACAAGGCGTGGTGGTCGCTCACAACTTTGAAGGGCCTGCCGTAGAGGTAGGGGCGAAATTTCGACGTAGCCCAGATGATGGCGAGGCACTCCTTTTCTGTTGTGGAATAATTTGCTTCTGCTTTGGATAGCGATCGGCTGGCGTAACTAATAACCCTTTCAAGCCCGTCAGCCCTCTGCACAAGAACGGCGCCAAGACCTACGCTGCTTGCGTCAGTATGTATTTCTGTCTCGGCGAATTCGTCGAAATGGGCAAGTAACGGAGGCGTCTGGAGGCGATGTTTAAGCTCCTGGAAAGCGTGTTCCTGTGGCGTTTCCCACTTGAACTCCGAGTCGGCCTTGGTAAGGTTAGTGAGAGGATCGGCGATGCGGGCGAAGTTTTTCACGAACCGCCTATAATAGGCGCACAGGCCCAGAAATCGGCGCACGGCCTTCTTGTCAGTGGGCGGCGGGAAGTCGGCGATGGCGGCTGTTTTCCGTGGATCGGGACGAACTCCAGACTTGCTGATAACGTGCCTCAGAAACAAGAGCTCCTCATACGCGAATCTGCACTTTTCTGGCTTCAGTGTGAGTCCGGACGTTTTGATGGCTTGAAGTACAGCTTCAAGGCGCCGAAGATGCTCGTCGAAACTCGAGGAAAACACGACGACGTCGTCCAAGTACACAAGGCAAGTCTGCCACTTCAATCCTGCCAGTACTGTATCCATAACGCGTTGAAAAGTTGCAGGCGCTGAGCAAAGGCCGAAGGGCATCACCTTAAACTCGAAGAGGCCGTCCGGTGTTATAAACGCCGTCTTCTCTCGGTCTCTTTCATCGACTTCGATTTGCCAATAGCCAGTCTTGAGGTCCATTGACGAGAAGTACTTGGCGTTATGGAGCCGATCAAGTGCGTCGTCTATTCGTGGGAGAGGATACACGTCCTTTCTTGTGATTTTGTTCAGGCGGCGATAATCGACGCAGAAACGTAGGGTCCCATCCTTTTTCTTCACTAACACCACGGGGGATGCTCACGGACTCTTGGACGGCTGGATAATGTCATCTCGCAGCATTTCATCAACTTGTCTCTTCATTGCCTCACGTTCTCGCGTCGAAACCCTGTACGGACTCTGACGGAGTGGTCTGGCATTTTCTTCGGTTATGATTCGATGTTTCGTGATTGGGGTCTGCCGAATTTTCGATGACGACGAAAAGCAATCTTCGTATTGCAGGAGCAGGGCCTTGAGCTGTTTTTGCTTATCGTTCGGAAGTCTGGGATTGACGTCGAAAGCTATGGGAGGGGCTTGGTTCTTCTGAGCAGGTTCCGCAGAATCGGTGAGGGCGAAAGCACTGGTGGCTTCGACAATTTCTTCGATGTATGCGACCGTTGTTCCTTTGTTCACATGTTTGTACTCATTGCTGAAATTCGTGAGCATAACCGTTGCTTTGCCTCCCCGCAGCTCTGCAATTCCTCTTGCGACGCAAATATTTCGGGTGACCAACAGATGCTGATTGCCTTCAACGACGCCTTCCAAGTCAGGTGATTTAGGAGCGCCGACTGAAATAATGACGCTTGAGCGAGGCGGAATGGTGACTTGTTCTTCCAGCACATTCAAGGCATGGTGTCCTGACGGCGTGCGCGGCGGTAGTGCTTCTGTGGATAACGTTATCGACCTTGTTTTTAGGTTGATGACAGCACCATGGAAGCATAAGAAGTCCATGCCAAGGATGACATCTCTCGAGCAACGCTGTAGGACTACGAAGTCTGTAGGATAAATACGGCCGTTAATGGTGACTCTCGCTGTGCAGATTCCTGCAGGCGTTACGAGATGACCTCCGGCTGTGCGGATTTCAGGGCCTTTCCAAGCTGTCCTAACTTTCGCGGCAAACGACCCACTGATGACAGAATAGTCAGCTCCAGTATCGACGAGAGCAGTCACACTGTGGCCGTCGATAAGAACGTCGAGGTCGCTAGTTCGCCGTCTTGCATTACAGTTAGGGCGTGGCGTCGGGTCACGGCTGCGTCGGCTTGTTCCGCTGCTTCCATGTTGCGTCGTCCGGCCACCTTCGGTAAGTGAGCTTTTGCCTTCAGGGCTTTGCCTGGTTGGTGTTGTGTTCAAAAAGCTCCGTCGCGTCGGCGTCGTCGTCGGAGGATCTTCGGTAGTTCGTCGCACAGCAACCGCACCTCCATCGGTTGCTGCCCTTAGTTTCCCGGATACGGGCTAGGAGACCGGCCCCGCGTTGGGCCAGAGTACTGCCGGGGGTGTGGTGACATGCGGCGGCTGGGCGACGGCGAACGGGAAAGACTTCGTGGTGTCCATTGAGTTCCTGCCAGGTAGTCGGCGATGTCACGTGGCCGATCTCCTGGCTGCGGACGCGGTGCATTGACGGCGAAGCCACGCAGTCCCATCTGTCGGTACTGGCAACGGCGGTATGTGTGCCCGGCCTCGCCGCAGTGGTAGCAGAGCGGGCGGTTGTCAGGTGCACGCCAAACGTCCGTTTTTCTCGGTGCACTGCGCTGGCCCGCTGGGGAACGGTAGGACGTCAGTCGGGGTGGTGGCGGCGGTGGCGTCTGGCGACGGCAGTGTGACGGGGTGGCGTTTTGGCGTGGACGGGGAGGAGCGTTGTGGCGCACTGCAGCGGCGTAGCTCATAGTTTCTGGCTCGGGCGGTGGTGTTTCGGGAATTCGAAGCGATTGCCGGACTTCTTCTCGCACAATGTCGGCGATCGAATCCACTTGAGGCTGCGCCGAAGGCAACAGTTTGCGCAGCTCTTCCCGCACGATCGCTCGGATCGTTTCACGCAGGTCGTCGGAGTCACTGGCTTGAGCAGCAGCGCATTCTGGAGTCAGGCGACGATTATACTGTCTGGTGCGCATGTCCAGCGTTTTTTCGATGGTGGTCGCCTCGGATACAAATTCCTGGACGGTGTTCGGTGGATTCCTCATTAGTCCCGCGAAGAGCTCCTGTTTCACCCCTCGCATGAGGAAACGAACTTTCTTTTCCTCAGGCATGTCTGGGTCAGCGTGACGGAATAGGCGGGTCATCTCCTCTGTGAAAATTCCAACCTTTTCATTTGGTAGCTGAACCCGGGTCTCGAGTAGAGCAGCGGCCCTCTCTTTGCGAGCGACGCTTGCGAACGTTTGCAGAAATGCGCCGCAGAAGACATCCCACGTTCGAAGCGTGGACTCCCGATTCTCTAGCCAGGTCCTTGCGGTGTCTTCCGGGTAGAAGTACACACGACGGAGCTTTTCTTCGTTGTCCCAGTGGTTGAGGGCGGCCACACGGTCGTATGTTTCTAGCCAGGTTTCCGGGTCTTCAAACGATGATCCATGGAACGTTGGTGGTTCCCTGGGTTGATGAATGACGATCGCGGGCTGGGACGCTCCGGTTGTCATTGTCGCTGCAGTCGAGGTCATGGTCTTGGTCTTCCGCGCCTTGTCTTGTAGAAGGCCGTACTCCGGTGGGAGACCTTGCTGTCGGCGGCTCGTTCGCTGCTCTTGGTTGGCGTCGGTGTCTTCTCCGCGACGGGGGCTGGGTTCACGGCTTGACGGGGGTGTCCGGTACATGAACGAAGCAGCACCTCCACCAGATGTCACGTGGTCGTGACGTGGCCAAAGACAGGAAACTTCGTGTTGGGATTTAACTGTTTATTTGGGCGAACCTGTGCCCGGTAAAGGGAAAGTCTAATTACAGCAGCAGTCTTGCACAGATGGCAGTCTCGGACTGATAGCGGCGAACGCAGCGTCGGCCTTCGATCAACAACTGACAAGCGGCGAAGCGCGTCGGCATTTATACCCTTGCCGTCGAATGTTCTAGCGTTATCGCTGGTGGTGGCGTAGGTTCCAGAACAATCTGTACCGTTCGCACAGTGGGCGTGATCTTATCGAAATGATCCACTACAGTCCGGAACCTTCTCGAAACCTGCAGGCGCGGTTTGCGCCGAGAATCGTGTGGTGTTTCGGAACGATAACAAAACTTGTGAAATGGAACGTGGCAATATGCTGTGAAAACCACTAACGCCATGTAGTTATATTATTCCCAAGGACATACACGCAACGCCATCTATTGAGCAACTCATGAACTAAATGTAGCTACATACTATCACTATCACTACTACTACTACTACTACTATACTACTACGAAATAGGGAACGACCCACGGCCCAAGGAGCTTCGCCCCTAAGACAAATGAGAGTGCGTATTGTGCTTCTTGTCTGGGGGGAAAAAATTGGAAGGATAGTTACCCAACATCTTACAGCGATAATTCGCACCCCCTTTGTTATCCACAACGCTATTTCGTACGCGATATTTCTTTACCTTGACCCTGCTCGGAGCCTCGAATGCTTTCTAAGCGCGACTATTGACACCTTCTTACATCAACCTACGTTTTATCTGGACGTAGGAGCCATCGCTGATGCTGTGATTTCGCGCGGTTCGTTGGCACGTCAACTCTCGAAGGAGCGCGCTGGCCCTTTTCTGAATGCGGCCTCGATGATATAAAATGAAGAAAAGGAAAGGAAAGAAACGGCGGCAAAGAAAGACGCTTTCTTGAGTCACGAAACGCTCAAAAAAACACCCTCCCGAGGGAATAAAAAAAGGATAAATTAAGGGCTTAATTTTTGTTTTATTAGACACATGTTTAACGCCAACCAACGGAGGTAAGAGCGAAGTATAGGGTAGGGTGGAGTACAACGCGACAAAAATTTTAAAATAGTCAATATATATTTTTATTTCACTGCTCACAATTAAACAACGCTGCAGAAGCTTTACCTTGGGTTCAAGATATGCGCTACATAAATATTGCCATGTTGCCGCCATTCAAAACACTATTTTAGAAATAAATAAACAATGTCCCGGATGTCTCTTTTAACCAGCTGGGCAAAATGAGACGCTGCGTAGGGCGAAACGAGAGCGCAAGAAAAAAATTGATTCATTCAGTTTTTGTACTTGCAATTAACTCTGTGGGTCCTTACGCAGCCTTAAGGACTCCAGTTTTTGGACTCCACGCATTGAATCTAGAAAAAAAATCTGGTGTTGTGTTGCTCCAAAACGTCTTGCAGATCAAACACTGCCACTCTATTTTTGTGCTAACGTTGGCTTTTGTTGAACTCTTGCGCCTCATTGGAATATTCAACAAATAGGAGGCTACATATGTTTTCACGCATCTTAACCCACTTTTTTGCCGTTTTGATGCCGAACTGCTAAGGCATTTCCCTACCAGAGTCCTAACCATGGACTCTGGTAGGGTGAGATTCAATTCAAATCTATACAAGTGCGGCTCCACCTGTCTGAACATCCTCAGCGCTGGCTAGAGTCCGGCTCAGGGCATTGAGAGCCTGCTGGTTTCGATTCAGTCGTTGCTGTACTAAGACCCTTTCTACAACGAGCCCTGATACGTGAAAAGGCAAATAGACGCTTACGCCATCAGGTACAAAGCCTTGGTGGAGCGCGAGATGATCAGGGTGGCTGTGTACGACACCGTGACTGCGTGCCTCATTGGCACGTCGACGTTGCCACCGACGCTGAGGGACGTGGTGCTGAAGAAATTCCTCGAGCGTTACGACCATTACGAAGCCACCGTGAAATATAAGCTCCACTTGTCGGGCCAAGAAATGGAAAAAAATTTCTACTTTCACAAAGGCACATTCGAATACGCCGGTTTGCTCACGCGACTCGAGGATGTCAAGCAGAAAGTCGCAGACCGTGTGCGAGGTCGGTGATCCACGCGTGTTACCGTTACGCTGGCATTTCCTACTTCAAAGGACACTTCTGAAAAGCTTCGTGAATTTTCCGTGCTGATATGGTGACAGGCGGCTTCTGGTGCGAGGTAAAGAGCGAGGTTTTTCCTCCTTCAGAGACCCAAGACCAAGCATGACATTAAAACTCGGTTTACAGCTTGGTTTACAGCTTCTATGGTTTACAGTTCACAAGTTTACAGCGTGTAGTTTCACAGCGTGTAGGTTGTTCATAGCGTCTATGCTGTTCCTATGCCTTAGTTATAGTGATTCAGTTTATTCCTGGGTTGCTCCTAGGTAGTTGCTAAGCTTTAGCTGGGTTATGCTAGGTTATTCCTACGTTGATTCTGAATGCAAAGAGGTTTGCGTTTAACCCCAGAGTCACAGACTCGACATGGGCCCGTCATCGTTGGCCTCGCATAGCTTCAGAGTCTTCTACCATCCACCGTTGCCTTTCCCGTTCCATAACATTTCCTCGTTGTGCGTACTCGGGGGGCTTCGTCTCACTGCCGTCTTTTCCAGCCATTTGTCAGCGAACTATAGCATTCTTCGTTTTTAGCGGACACGTTTGTGAGTGGTAGGCTTTCACCAATTTATGTGACACATGCCCGCTTCTTATCATAATAGGGGCTTTTTTTTTTGTAGTCTACTAGGTGACACGTACTTGATAACAGCCTAAACAGTTACGCGCTTAAAAGAGGCCTTTTTCTTTACCCTTTATTCGCTATGTGCAACGACGAATACTAAAGACTTCGAACGCCCCTGTGCGGCAGGAGACTAAGAGGGGTCGCTCCACGCATTGAAGCTTAAAAACGAAGTATGTAAGAGCTTTCTGTTGTGCATAGTACACACCACACGCGGCTCAAACAAAGAAGTAACAATTGTGACTGTTGTTAATTTATGCTCCTTTCTTGTATATATGGGTGTCTTCTCGAAGATTCATTTATGTTTGAGCAGCCTAATACAAGTGTAGAGCTGGGACAGTTGCCGATTTGTGCTCGCCTGGTATATGTTCTTTTTGTGCGTCCTCCACGCTTGAGCGGCACGCTGGAAGTATCCAGTTGCTTCCCGTTCATCGAGTGAAATTTAATTTGTGACTATCACCGTTCAAAGCTTCACCCTTGAAGCGAAACTGGCTTTTCTTGCCGATTGGTGTCACGTAGCAAGCGATCATTTTACCACCTGACCATGATCAATGATCTGTCGAATAATATCTGAATTATCAATAACATCTGCATTAAGTCTGCCAGAACAAGGTCCTCGCTATGAATGAAGGAAATTGGAAATTCTAAGAACTTCCACTTCTTATTGAACACAAGTTAATGTGAACCAACACAATCAAAGCAAGAAAACCATATGGGACGTTGTTATAACTAAATACCGAAGGAATGGGTTCTGTCAGGCAGCGAAACGAGTGGCTACAGCTTTATGGGAAGGAAAATAGAGGGAAAAGAAAGGCAAGGAGGTTAACCAGGCTATAGACAGCCGGTTTGCTACCCTGCGCATGGGAGAGGGATGGGGGAGATGAAAGAGAGCGGAGAGGGAAGATAGAAACAGCTTTATGGGCGTTTCTGTCCTCCCAATGACCTCCTAGGCGTTGCGACATCAACAAAGCTGCCGTTGTCCTTCGTAGTCAGCTACTGTTTAACAAACGAGAAAGACGAAGCTTCTAAGAAGAGACTGCTGAAGATTCTACGAAATAGCTGTCGAGGCTGTGCGATAACATGTGGCAATCTTCGCTGAACCCGCCTGTTGCGTCCTTGTAAGACGGCCTCCTTCATGCTTAGTTAAAGACGCGGACACTGAGTGACGGTTCTTTTGGTTTCAAACACTTGCGCTTGGGTGCACTTCGTTACGACCACCCCTCTCTTCGACCCCCTCTTTGCCATCTCATTTTTCTTCTTCCGATACCAAAGACCGGGCAAATCGAATGACCCCTAAACACTCCCGAGGGGATTCACTTAACATGGGTGTCGCCAGCAAAAAGAAATCACGGCGCATCCCCGGGTAGATGACAAAATGAAAGGCAATTCCCTGAACTTTTACCCCTTCTTTAGCCCACTGGGAGATTTCGTTTCTCGGACACCTCGCTACACCAGTTGATAGGTGTACACGTCAGGCATTTCGTGCTACGGCGACGCGGGCAACCAATCGCACCATGATAACAGTTTTCAAAGCGAGTATTCAGGACCCGGGTACCTTGAGGTCCCTTAGTTCGCGCAAGCGCACCGTACTTGGGTGTTTTGGGAATGTGTGTGTACTCCGCAGACACAAACGCAAGGGAATCACGCTCGGATAACCAAGCAAAAGGTTTTGTGGCGCGTCTTAAGAAGGCGCACACTTGCTCCGAAAAATACGTGGACCGAAACAACGGTAACGCGTAGAACAGCTGACGTACGACGCATGCGCTGTGGGGACAACTCGAGGCGATTGCATATACGGAAGCTTCGTGGGAAATTTGTTCTCACACTGACCAATGACCCCCGTATTTTTCCCGCATTTCTTTCGACCACCACTACTGCAAAAAAAAAAAAAGAAAGTGCTATCAGCTGCTGAGCTTGTGGAACGGAAGGTCAAGAGCTTCACCGTCGAACGTTGTCGGTACGCCGCCGGTACAGCCGTATAAGCTGAAGCAGGTCAGCCATCCGCAGGAACGAAAGAAAGGGGGACATAATAGAGTATCCGCTCCTCTTAGAACCTTCCGTGGAGCGAGCTTTCCCTTTGGGTCCATCGAGACGAATGACGCCAATGAACCAGCAAGTAATGTCCGCGTCTGCTTTGTCTCTCGTCCGTTAAGTTAGACCGGTTTGTTATTTGCCCCACCGCGGTGGTCTAGTGGCTAAGGTACTCGTCTGCTGACCCGCAAGTCGCGGGTTCGAATGCCGGCTGCATTTTCGATGTAGGCGGAAATGTTGTAGGCCCGTGTGCTCAGATTTGGTGCACGTTAAAGAACCCCAGGTGGTCGAAATTTCCGGAGCCCTCCACTACGGCGCCTCTCATAATCATATGGTTGTTCGGGGATGTTAAACCCCACATATCAATCAATCAGACCGGTTGAATTACTAATAATACCATTTGGGGTTTTACGTCTCCAAACGACGACGTGATGATGAGACGCCGTGGAGGAGGGCCCCTAAAATTTCGACCATCTGGTGGTCTACAACGTGCACTCATATCGCACAGTACGCCGGCCTCTACCATTTCGCCTTCATCTAAATGCGACCGCCACGGCCGGCATCAAACCTTCAGGTCAGCAACCGGGCGCCCTAGCCACTGTTCCACCGAAGCGAACGGGTCGAATTACCGTTAGCAATGAACCAACTAGCTCACTTTTATGTAACCGTGTTCGAACCATACGCTCAAGCTAGCATGCTAGCAGCAAGTTTGACATCTGCCTTAAACCTGCGCGTCTGTATCCACTTGGCCTAAGCAAACTATACCACGTGCATGTATCTGTTCTCGGGGAGCCAACCAGGATTGTTCGTTAAGCACAAGCCATCCACTTTATATTTTCGCCAGCGCTCCGCGTATGTCTCTTCCGATATCATTGACAAGACACTGCTTCAATTCAGACACAACGCAGGCCCTACAAAGCGCGCACTCAACCGCGCACAAACACACACACACGGGTAATCCTTCCGGCAATAAAAAAAACAATATGAATCTTTGTCCCAGTCCCGTCGAACATTTTTCTAATTACTTAATCAGTTGGCATTGGCGATGTATAACCGCCAGGACTGTTCGATATACTCACCTGGAAGAAGACCTTTGTGTAGCTGACGAAGACCCCGCGAACGGTGAAGTTGAAGCCAGTGCCATTGACCTCAGAGTTCAGGTACACTTTCGATAGGTCGACTGTGGCCACACTTGTGTCGGCGCTCGCCAGGGACACCGTACGATTTCTGGGTGTCGTGAACGTCAGCTGTACGACTACGTCTTCGTTCTCTTGTACGTCAACACGGTGCGGAGGCGTGAAAACCAAGACGTCAGTGTCGTTCCAAATGCGGTCCTTGTCCTGGACGGTGCCGTTCTTAGAGTCTAGTCTCGCGGCCAAACCCCCTTGGCCTTCTGTATTGATGCCAGAGGCCCGAACCAGCATAAGGGTCCAGGACAGGCCACACAGGACCAAGGATACGAGAAATCGGTTGACGTGCATCCTGAGAGAAATTGAGTGGATTCACCCCCCGGCGGCCGGAGGGATACTAGAGGCGCGATGCTCTGGAACCGTCTGCAAGAAAAATGGACGGTAGGGGGAGACACGAGTACATATATCAATAGGCTTTATCGGCAGCTCGATAACAATAGACTTCAAGGGGGGTAAGCCATACAAGAAGAAGAAGCGTACGTCGGCTGGGGTTATCGCGAAGCGATTGTAGCCAGTGCGGGCACACGCGTTTCTACATAACTTTGCACTCGAAAAAAACTCCAAGATACTTGGGAGAGGAGGGGGGGGTGAATGGCTTAACTGCGGCGAGTGCTTATAGTCCTCAACGGTCGACGTATGCTGCATCATCTGTCAGTGACGTCACCGTGCCCCGCATCGAAGACAACACGTAACCTTTCGTGCAACCGATATACGTGTGTTCGAAAGTTGTGAGATAACTGGAGTCTAGCTTCATCTCGGCAGTGATATTCCGTGCACCTTTTTTTTGCTATCCTTTATTCATCTGTTCTCGCGACTTCTGTTTTTCATATGAACACGTAGAAAAGCCATCAATATGAGTCATATGCAGTCCACAGGAATGGAACGTGTCGTCTCTCGCAAAGATGCCCACTGCAATGGCCCCTTGATAACCACGTCAGGTTTTCAGAAAACTGTGCCACTCTTAAAAACAACTTGTTTGCACGTCAGGATTGGTTGTCTAAGGTGTTTGCTAAAGCTTGAGCTATAGTCCTGCTGCCTAGGACGGCAATCGATGGCGTTCGAATCGACATCCACTGCCCACTCTGGTTCACGCGACCTGCATGGCTGCTGACTACTATTACTACTACTACTGCTGCTACGACTTCTACTACTTCTACTACGACAACGATGACTACAGCTTAAGAGTAGCCGTCATAAGCCATAATTCGTTGTACAAGAAAACAAATTCGAAAACTAGAAAGCCGGGTGCAAGCGCTTCTTGCCTATTCTTGAGCAATCGTCTTCCAGTACTACCACCCTGCCCATCCGCACTCCGCTCTGACTATCTTCGATGCACTTCGCCTCGTTCAGTTAGATACTATATAGCCAAAATTGATAACTGTAGAACACTCTTCTCGTGCGTGTAACACTCTCGAGCCCCGTAAGAATGACATGGCCCAAAACTCCCAGTGACGTCTCCCTGTTCCGGGCGCACTGCAAGCGTGCGTTTTTATTTTGAAGCGCCTGAGTGGCATGTCACGTCACCCTCGGTGCAGTGGCAAATCGTGACGTATCGATATCAGTAATGGTTCCCCGTGAAGAACCGACACTGATCACCTTCCAAAACGGAAGTCTGCGATAGCTAGATGACCTTATCCGGCGAAGTGTACTTTCCCTTCAGTCGTTTGTTGTGCGAGTGTACATATATTCATAACCTTATCGACATAAGTATCAAACGAAAGGAGGTCGTCGCGAGTGCTCTGCGATAGCACGTGTGTAGCGAAAATATTTATGCTCGTAGCAAGTTTTTCTCGCTTTGCATTGTGTTAAGAGTGGGTCGAAGGTGGGATTCGGTTGCTCTAATTATTGAACTGATATACCCTGTTTTATCGTGATCGTGTCAGATTCGGCAGACAAAATCGCAGTTGCGGATACGGTTGCCACTCATTCCGATACGAGGCAAACTTTGAACCACTGCACGATACAATTAAGGCATAATATTTTGCAGGGGTCCCTTCTTTTAAAGATGTGCTGCTGTGTGGGCCCATTAAAGCAGAGTAGCGAGAGCAGTCGAATTTCCGTGAATTTCAAAGAGGTGCGAAAAAAGGCCGCGCGTACAGCATGGCTAAGTCGAAAGCGGCCGCCTGGTCTGTACTGTGTGTTCATCGTCTACGTCCCTATCATGCCTCCGATTTTTGCAAGCACACGGAACCACACATGCTGCTCAAGAACACGTTTAAAGGGGCCACGCAACGCTTTTTCAGCATAGTCAGAAAATGCTGCCGATCGGTAGTCGAGGCTACCGAGAACACGCGAGCCAAATATTATATACACAGCACGCTGCCTGGAATTCACAATAAGTTCTCAAAAGTCACCTAAAAATTCATTTCTCTTCTTTCGACAAATGAAGCTACAAGCTCAAAATCACTCGACCCAGTCATTGTATCAGCCATTGGCTGAGAAAAAAGATCTCAAGCTTCACGAAGATAGCGTGATGTATTTTCGTTCCATGATGTCATCCCTACTGTTTAGATTCCAGCGCTTTCATCGGGTTGAGAGAAGATGTGACTGATTGATGTGTGGGGTTGAACGTCTCAAAACCACCATGTGATTATAGGAGACGCCGTAGTGGGGGGCTTCGGAAATTTCGACCACCTGGGGTTCTTTAACGTGCACCCAAATCTGAGCACACGGGCCTACGACATTTCCGCCTTCATCGGAAATACAGCCGCCGCAGCCGGGATTCGATCCCGCGACCTGCGGGTCAGCAGCCGAGTACCTTAGCCACTAGACCACCACGGCGGGGCGAGATGAGAGAAGAGAGAACGCAGTTGCAGCTTGCGACATATCTTTGTACACCGCTCGTACTGGACGAGTTATAATTTTTTGCGGTGGTGAATTCGTGAGTCCATAAGCTGCTCGAATAATTTAATCGCTTGGCTACTTGAAAAAGTGCATCACGGCCCCCCCTGAGTCATGGTAATGATTTCTATGACTACAAGTGCCAAAACGATGATGTTTCGCGTAGCGTCGAAGCTCCTATAGCAGAGTGTTTTTCTCGCGACTTCAGTAATAATTCATAATTGTTTGTGTTCGCATACCAACACCACGATGTGAATGTAAAAAAAAAAGGTTGCGGGAGAGAGATGCAGAAATTTCGACCACCTGGGGTTCTTTAACGTGCACCTAAATCTGCAGCACACGGCCCTCAAGCATCTTGGCCTGCTCCGAAAATGCGGCCACCACGGCTGGTATTCGCAATCCGATTACCTTTGCGCCAGCTGTCCAGCACCATGCATGACCACAAGAACACCGTTTCGACTTGACAAATACAGCATAAGTACCCGCTATGGTGGTCTAGCGGCCGGGAATCAATCCCGCAAGTCGCGGGATCGATTTCCGGCCGCATTTTCGACAGAGGCGAAAATACTTGAGGTCCGTGTGCATGGATTTAGTTGTACGTTAAAGAACCCCAGGTGGTCGAAATCTCCGGAGCCCTTCACTACGGCGTCTCTCATAATCATATGGTGGTTTTGGGACGTTAAACCGCAAGAATTTACTCGGCTACTGACTCGCAGGTCGCGGGATCAAATCCCGGCTGTGGCGGCTGTATTTCCGATGGAGGCGGAAATGTTGTAGGCCCGTGTACTCAGATTTGGGTGCACGTTGAAGAACCCCAGGTGGTCAAAATTTCCGGAGCCCTCCACTACGGCGTCTCTCATAATCATATGGTGGTTTTGGGACGTAAAACCCCACAAATCAAAAGCTCAAGAATTATTGTAATAATATTAAATATAGAGCATAAGGAAATATCAAAGCAATACCATTAAAGCACAGGCGTTCAAGTGAGCGAAAAGAAAAAGATATGACATGATGAGCACTGCTAGTGTTGGTATTGTCACATAATCTTATACATCATGCCAACGACATTCACTGTTTTTTTTTCTTTGCGATTAAGTCTAGTATTTATTTATTTATTTATTTAGCAATACTGCTAGCCCCAACATGGGGCCATAGCAGAGTGGGTGTACATAGTACAACAAAATCAACAGTACAATACTGCAGTCAACACAGAACAAAGCACTTCAAACAAACAAAAAAAAACTAGTCAGATATAAACTTTTCAAATGCCTCGATACTGGCTGTTTCAATAATTCTGCTGTCAAGCTCATTCCATTCTTTGGCAGAGCGCGGAAAAAAAGAATACTTGAAAGTATTATTATTGGGCTGGAAAGGAACGACAGTGTGTTTGTGACGTTGTCTGGTAGAGTAACCGGAAGAGAACTTTAAGTATTCACCTGTGGTACTATTTATTCGACCATTAACTATCTTAAAGAAGAACAACAAACGGGAAATTCTATTTCTTTCTGAAGTCCGTTTGAATCCCGCTTTGGCAACTAAATCAGAGACTGACGTTGGGCCATATTTCTTGAAAATAAGTCGGACAGCCTTGTTTTGGATTCTATCTAGTTTATGGATATTGACATTGGTGTAAGGATCCCAGATAATGTTTCCATAATCCAAAATGGGTTGGATAAGAGATTTGTACGCCAGAATTTTAGTGTCGTATGATGAATAGCGAAGAGAACGTCTCAAAAAATGTAATTTCATCATTGCATTATTAGATATGTAGTTGATATGTCCATCCCAGTGGAGGTTGCTACATATATGCAAGCCTAGATACTTGTACTCTGTTACTCGATTTAGGATATTTTCATCAGCTGTGTAATTGTAAACAAGGGGACACTTCTTATTTGTTATCGACATGGCCACACTTTTTTGATAGTTTACACACATTTACCAAGAATTACACCACTTCATGAGTTTCTCAATTTCTGTGTTAAGCTTAACTTGGTCTTCAACTGTGTGAATAAGTGAATACAACGCACAATCATCTGCATATAATCGTATTTTAACCCTGCAATTATCAACAATATCATTAATGAACACCAAAAACAACAACGGGCCGAGCACAGAGCCCTGGGGAACCCCTGAGCCAACAGGTAACATGTTTGAGGGAGTGTCTTTAAAAACAACGTATTGCTGCCGGGATGTTAGATACGATTTAATCCAGCTACACAGTTTCCTGTTTTTTAATAATGTGTTCAGTTTAATGAGCAATTTAGAATGGGAAATCTTTTCAAATGCTTTAGCAAAATCTAAAAAAATTACGTCTATCTGTTTTCTCTCATTAATAGCTGCGGCGAAGTCATGTGTCATTTCAACCAGTTGAGTTACAGTAGAAAAGCCGTGACGGAACCCATGTTGCATTGGTGTTAATATTGAGTAATTTTCCAAGAAGAGCGTAATATGCTTATGAATAAGATGCTCGAGAATTTTACAACACCTCCCTAATTTTCGTTAGTATTTCGTTAGTATTACAACACGTGCATGTTAAAGCTATAGGTCGATAGTTAGAAATAAGCTGCTTATCGCCATTTTTAAACAGTGGTTTTATCTTGGAAATTCTCCAGTCATCAGGCAAAGAACCCGTCAAAAGGGATGTACGGTAAATAATTAACAAAAATTTAGATGACCACTCAGCGTATCGTTTAAGGAATGCATTAGGTATATTATCGGGTCCACATGACTTTTTCACATCTAAATTAAGCAAGAGGTTAAATATTCCACTTTCTGATATTTCCAAATCTTCAATCGGAGGCAATGTCTGGAAATTGTCAAATAAGGGTATGCTACCATCATCTTTGGAAAAAACGGATTCAAAGTGGGTGTTGAACGCATCAGAAATCTTAGCATCATCGGATGTGAAATCATTGCCTATGTTAAATGTATTAGTACTTGAGGTCTTCGGTGTGATGGTCCTCCAAAACTTAGCCGGTGCCTCCTTTACCAGCGTGCCTAAATGGACGTTATAGAAGTTGAAACGTTCCTGCTTCATCTTTTTCTTGAGTTCACGAGAGAGCATTGCCACTTCAGCGATACGTTTTTGACTACTGTTCTTCTTAATTTGTTTCCTGGCAAGGTTTAGTTTTCTTTGAATGTGAATGCTATCACGCGTTATCCAAGGATTCGCAGAATTGATTTTTCGGTACTTGACTGGTACAAAGAGCTGAATGCAGGCGTGAATTGTATTTTTGAATTTCAGCCATATTGAATTGACGTCATACACTTCAGTGATCATACTACTGCAAAGTTCATCGTAGGCTATTTCCAGTCTGTCTAATATCGACGTATCATCAGCAGCTGAGAAGTCAGGAAAATGAGATACGTTAACGATGGGTTTCTGCAGTAATAAAGAGAACTCTATTAAAACACATTTATGGTCAGAAATTCCCTCAACTATTTCACATTTAGAATCACCACGAATACTTGAACTAACAAAAACAAGGTCAAGCACAGATTTACTAGTTCCGTGAACACGTGTGAAGTTTTTAACTAGTTGGGTTAAACCAAATCAAAATGCAATATCAATTAATGCTTCATTATTATTTGCGTCGCTTCTGTCAGCCGAAAGAGTGTTCCAGTTAATGCTGGGGAGGTTAAAATCACCACACAAAATAAATTTATTGTTATCAGTTGTATTGCAATCAACGTACTTTCTAAGATTCTCTAGTACTTCTAAATCACTCGCTGGTGGTCGGTATACAACACCAACAGTCATATTTTGGCCCTCATGAAACAGCTTACAGAAGAGTGCTTCAACGTCTACAGCATCAGACATTCTGGCCACGTTCAAATTTTTGTTGAAGAGAAGGGCAACTCCCCTACCACGAGAGTTGCGATCACGACGATAAACATAAAAATTTGGGGGAGTGAATTCGTTATCACAAACACCACTGTGCAGCCAGGTTTCAGTAAGCGCGATAACATCAGGCTCATGAATTGCCACCAAGTGTTCAATATCAAGACCCTTATTCACTATGCTTCGACAGTTCACAATAAGCAGCTTTAAGGAATTGCAACCGGTTGTTCGTCATGTATGATGGCGTTTAGGAACACGAACAATAGAACCACTGGCTTCGTTCCACATGTAAAGAACATCATTAATGGACACTTTGTCGAAGATAAGCCTCACTCGCTGTTTATTTTTTCTATATTCTGCGGTGCAGTCCCACAATTTTGATCTAATATCTCTCACTTTCTGAGAAAAGTCTTCTGTGACATAGTAGTTTGATCCCTTGAGCTTAGCGCAGTTTTTTAGAATTGCAAGTTTTTCACGGAAGTCAAGTAATTTCACGATGACAGGCCGCGTTTTATCAGGCCGTTTACTACCAAGTCTGTGACATCTTTCTATTCCTGATATAGAAACCTGATCTTTCTATTCCTGATTTAGGAACCAATCTGTACGAAATTCAGCTGAAGCATACGTTCCAACACGCGTTATCCCTAGCGGAACATTGCATCGCCTTAAACGTGTCATCACCATAACTGCACGAGCACTTTATTCAACGCTAAATTTCGGCAACTACGTGTGCAGAGGAGCATACGGTTGCTTGTTCAGCTCTCTAGACGTCGGTATATAGCAGAGGCACCGACAGCACCAATATCAGGCGCTCCATCAGCTATATAGAAGACAATTTCGGTCAGCCAAAAAATCAAAATCCAGTAACGCTTGGGAAAAATATCGTGAGACTGAAAAACTTTACGCATCCATGATCTCGGACGCTAAGCGGACGTTCTTCTCGTCAACCCTACCAGACATGCTACGCACAAACCCCAAAAAGTTCTGGAACACTATCAACCCAACCCATGCTAAACCCATTTCTTTACTAGATGAAGATAATATTCCCATCCCGGAGTTCAAGGTCGCCGAAACACTAAACTCCACGTTTTGCTCAGTGTTTACTGATGAACCTGACGATGCATTTTCATGTGTTCCCGATGTATCTCCATGTGTGCCATCCCATGATTGCCCTGCTATGCCCAGTGTCATTTTCGAACCAAATGGCATCATACAAGTCATTGATTCCTTAAAAGTGACGTCATCAGCTGGTATTGATTGTATAAATTCTAAAGTTTTAAAAAATACCAAACATCTCTGTGTTGTCATATTGTCGCACATCTTCCAGCAATCACTGTCATCTGGAGTGGTGCCACGGGACTAGAAGGTTGGCAGGGTCATTCCGATTCCCAAAAAAGGTCCGTCATCTTCACCTTCAAACTACCGGCCCATATCACTAACATGCGTGTGCTGTAAAATAATGGAACATATAATTTACTCTCAAACAGTCAAATTCCTGATCTCTGTAAACTTTTTTCATCCCAGTCAGCACGGATTTCAGAAAGGCCTCTCCTGTGACACACAACTAGCGCTCTTTATTAACGACATCAGCTCAAGTATAGATCAGAATGTTCCTGTAGATGCCCTTTTCCTAGATTTTGAAAAAGCTTTCGATAAAGTACCCCATAAACGCCTTTTTTTTTTAAACTTTCCCGCTTAAACATTGACCCAACAGTTCTAGAATGGATACGAAATTTTTTGTCAAACCGGGAACAGTTCGTTTACTCCAACCAGACATCATCTACCATGCGTCCTTTCCTTTCAGGTGTACCTCAGGGTACGGTGCTCGGTCCCCTTCTATTTTTAATTTATGTTAACGACCTACCTAGCAATATATCGTCCCAAATCCGTCTATTCGCTGACGATTGCGTGATTTATCGTCCTAATGACTCCCAGGTCCTTCAAAATGATCTAATAACTATAGAAACCTGGTGCAAAAAAATGGCTCATGACTTTGAACATTAGGAAAACCTCCGTCATCTCTTTTCATCGCAGGAAATCTCACCCGGCTACTTCATACTTTTTTTCTGGTTGCGAAATATCCCTGGTGAATTCCTACAAATATTTAGGTATAAACATTACGCCAGATCTTACTTGGTCCTCCCACATAACAAACATTTCTAACGAAGCAAACAAAGCCCTTGGTTACCTAAGAAAAAATTTACGACTTGCACCCCCTTCTGTTAAACTTTTAGCTTATCAAACACTAGTCCGTCCAAAGCTTGAATACGCTTGCGCCGTCTGGGAACCCCACCAACCTAATCTATCCAAAACATTAGAATCTGTCCAAAATAGAGCATCTAGGTTTATATATTCCGATTACTCGCGCCACACAAGCGTTACTAACTTAAAGATTAAAGCACATCTTCCCAACCTTGAACTGCGACGCAAAGTCGCTAGATTAGCTCTTTTTCATAAATTTTTTCACTCACTGTCCGACGCATCTGTTATCATGCCCGCGCATCGCATATCTTCCCGCACTAACCACAACAACCCAGTTTACCCTGCGCATGCCCGTACAACTGCTCACCTTCGGTCATTCTTCGTTCAGACAGCGAAGGATTGGAATGACCTTCCGTCCCACGTCGTGCGCCACTCCAGCCCCATTCCTTTCAAAGCGCACATGGAAGAAACCCTGTATTGCCCACCCCTCATGTAACACCCCTCCCTGGGGTTTTTGAGGTATAATAAATAAATATATAAATAAATAAATAAATAAATAAATAAATAAATAAATAAATAAATAAATATCAGCAGCGCTATCCTATAGAGCTTCCTAAAAGCTTTGAAAATTTTGCCTTGTATATCGTGAAGTCAAATATCCCTGTATTCATGTTTTGTCTATACAACAAAAAAGAACTACAGCAGAAAAGACTCCACGATACGCATTTCTCAGAGTTACGCAAGTGTTGACAGTTTAAGTGGCCCGTACTAGCCCCAAAGAACCTACTTTATAGCGAGTCTGCAGCCCACGTGGTCTCCGCGGTCTCGGCGTCGTATCGGAGGCGAGAATAGTGCACTCGAAGAATTCACGAGTGTCGTCAGGCGTCACGAAGTCCGTAGTGGAAGAGACGACGGAACACTCGCCTCGACCGTTTTAGTGCCCAGGTGCGGGAAGATTTTCGGGCACCACCACAGGCAAACCGGCATCAGGGCTGTCATACTTCGTTTCTATTTCCTTCACTGTCTCACAGGCCGAATACATGAACACGTACAGTAAAACACAGCAGGAAACAGTGAGCGTCTTGGACACAAGCCCGAAAAAGATTGTAAGAACAAAGCTGGCGTAGTTCTGCGCGTATCTATATGTGCGTGACTTCACAGAAGAAAACTTGACGCACTGCCTTGATGTCCGTGCTGGAACAATTTGCCGCTGGCCAGGCCAGCTAGCATTCAGAAGCGGTCTTGACGTAATCGCACGAAGAGAAGAGAAAAGCACTCTGACGCGGCTATGTGACGGAATGCTATAGTATACCACCTACTCAATCCTCCGCGCGGAGGCGTATCAACTTTCAAGCAAGCATCGGCGGCGGGAACCCCTCCTGTCTCCGCAATTTCATCTATTCTGCACGCGTTAGAGCAATGAATCACTTCCGCGGAATCTAGTGCCACGCATTCTGCAGAAGGCTAAAGCCTAACAAGTCTCATCAAACGTGAAATTGACCGGCGGCGGCGTCAAAGTGAGTGATGCAAAAGCTTTTGTGTAAAAAAAAAGTGTAAACTTCGCCAAACTTATTGTTTCACAGTCCTTCTTCTTGAAACCATATGTGCCACCGGTCACATATTTCGTTAGTATTTCGATTTCGCACTTTTTAAACAAAAATAACCTTTCTTGCGATGCCTGAACGCAGATATATTGGTCTGTCTGTCTTTCTGTCTGTTCGTCTATCACACAATCCAGCCACCCGCCCAAAGTTTAGGCACCTGCCGAACACCCAGCCATCTTAAACTAGTGACTGCGTTCATGCTTGTGAACATTGCCCCTCAAGAAGCAAATCTGAGTGCCACATCAACATGTAAGTATTATTTGTGTATTCCTTTGCTATGAAATGCATAAATACGTAATCCTAGAGACCCTAGTGTTTCTTAGGCCACGCTGAAAATGTGATTCCATGGACGAAAACGCCCTCGGCCGGCTATATGGGGCTGCCACCTGGCAGGTCACAAATGCTACTAGAAAAGGATCACAGTGGCCGCGAATGAGATGAGTACTCATGTACCGGCAGAAGACTATCACCGTGACATTTGCAGCGAAGCGTGCAGATGTGCCACTAATTTTTTTCTTACTGTTTTGTTGTTTCACTCATAGTAGTGATATTAATTACACGCTATTTGCTATGCTCACGGCCTATAGGTGGCGCGCCGTGCGATTCAAGATGGCTGCGAAGGATGATCAACCTGTGAACTCGCATAAGAAAAGGCAGGACGCACGGACGTACTCCCCGTGCCACTTTCACCGGGTGAACTCTTGATCTTGAAATGACATGTATATCAAAACAAGGTACTTTCCCAGCTGATAGGAACTGCTGAATGTTCGCTACCTCATTTCTCGCGGCAGTGCAAAACGTGGTGGTGTCAGCTGATCGACCGTGTATCAACGATGCTTTGCGTAATCCTGTGCGTGGTACAAAAAACTGCGCCAACTAGAATTCACGTATGAACTGAACGGCACTCCGAGATCATTAGGGCCAAGCCTGTCTGGCGGATTCGCCGCAGAGGCCACTAGCGAGTACTGTACCGTCGCGGCTCCACAGGACCGAATGTTTACCGCAGCGATAGTTTGCAAACATAGTACGCCGTCGTCATTAATTGCGCTGTAAGCATCATACAGCTGCTTCTTCAACGGAACACGAGCATTTAACTTCCCATTAGGTAGCGCTTTTGTCACAGTCATGATCAAACTAACAGTGCGCAATTCCCTGCACTCGGATGTTGTAAGTTCCATCAGCACGATCTAAACAAGGATATCGACATGCGTACGCTTTTCGCAACGTCAAAATTTCGAAAATATGTGGTACAACGACGTCGTTTGGACGGCACCAGTGAAGTTCAGGAGAAGTTAGCGTGGACTGTAGCCGTAACTACAGATTTCATTGCTCTAACCATTTCTCTTCGCTGGGAGCTGCAGCGCTTTGTGATATCCACGCTAATTGGGATACATTCAATGCACAAGAAAAAGTATGTTTATTTTGAGCTCGCTGAAGAATATTACACAATAAATACCATCAAAGTGACTTACAAGCGTGAAAAAAGACTAACGGACGACAGGACGTGAAGTGCAACTATCTGCTTGTGAGCTAGCAGCTGATCGTTCATCGTCGCTGTCACTCTCAGCGCTTTGACAACCATCTACGTCCAGTGAAAAATCCTCGACGTCAAGACGGTTTCTTCGAACATCACTGCTGGAAGTAATCTGAGGAATTCTCTCCGCCAAACAACTTCGATAGCACCAACACAGCGTCATTCATCAGGCACAACATCCACATGGCTCCACCCGCCACGTATCGGGGGGGGGGGGGGGGATATCATGCCGCCCCGACACTCGGCAAGAAAGGAATCGCTTGCTGTGTGCTGCCGTCTATCAATGAACGTAAAAAAAAACAAGCGGCGCAGCGTAGGCCAACGTTTAGAAACGCAAAGCGGGAACCTGCGCTACTTTCCGCGTACAATGAATGTTATGGAATTCATGCACTACAAAAGCACTGACGAATGATATACGCACGTAAACCAAGGCTGGTTTTAAATGTAATGGTCAGATGATAACATTTACCTATCCAAAGTGGCGGCAGAAAATGTCGCGAAGCTGTGTACTCTGATAGCTATAATAGAAACTCTCGGTTGCCACGTATTTTCACGAAAGCATAGCGTCTCGCAAGAACGAATCAGATTTATCGTGTCACCGATCGTCCGGTATATTTACTGATGCACGGAACATAAAGTTGTTTGTGTTCGTTTTGTTTTAACGCATTAACACTGCGGCTAGCACCGCCGAACAAGGAAGGGATCATTGGGAGCATCTGCCTACTGATCATCCTTGAGAGGACGCTTCTGAATTCCGCTAGGTGGCGCGACAGTCTATGAACATTGCGAATTGTTCTGCATCGTGCCTCTCGTGATCAGACATACACGGACAACAGAGTTATAACCTGGCACGTGCACACAGGAAGGTTTACTAGCTAACGTCTAAGCGTGTCGCAGCTGACAAATGCAGATAAAACATACGTGCAATCACGAGAAGCGGGTGGTTCGTTAAAACAACAAGGACGTTGGAACTCTAATAATCGGCAAGGCGAGTTGTGTTGTCGTTGGACTGAGCGGTTGTCGGGCATGCAGGATTGAACTTATTACGAGCGGGCAGCTGATCAATAGTCCCTCGTATACAACCTAATGACAACAAGTCTGCCAGTACGAGACCCTCGTTAATGAATAAGGGAAAGAAGGGTATACCTAAGGGCTCGTTTTTCCATGTTTTGACACAATAATTATGAGATCTAACAGACAGTAATGTCAAGGAATGTATAGGGAAAGTTATTAGAACCAATGGAATGTAAATAAAAAGAAAGAAAAGTGGGTGAAAAAATAATAACCAGCCGTGAGCAGGAACGCTCACGGCTGGTTATTTTTTCACCCACTTTTCTTTCTTCTTATTTACATTCCATTGGTTCTAATAACTTTCCCTATACATTCCTTGGCATTACTGTCTGTTAGATCTCATAATATATATATATATATATATATATATATATATATATATATATGAGATATAACAGACAGTAATGCCAAGGAATGTACAGGGGAAGTTATTAAAACCAATAGAATGTAAATAAGAAGAAAGAAAAGTGGATGAAAAAATTACCAACTGTGAGCAGGAATCGAACCTACGACCTTCGAATTACGCGTTCGATGCGTAATTCGAAGGTCGTAGGTTCGATTCCTGCTCACAGTTGGTAATTTTTTCATCCACTTTTCTTTCTTCTTATTTACTTTCTATTGGTTTTAATAACTTCCCCTGTACATTCCTTGGCATTACTGTCTGTTATATCTCATTTATATTGTGTTAAAAGCACGGAAAAACGAGCCCTTAGGTATACACTTCTTTCCCTTATATATATATATATATATATATATATATATATATATATATATATATATATATATATATATATATATATATATATATATATATATATATATATATATATATATATATGTGTGCATGAACACAGCCACTCCTCACTTCCTGGCCCACAAACCAGATGATGATGAATTATATCAAGGTTTTACGTACCGAAATCACCATACAATTACAAAGAACAGTGCTGCAGATGGCTCCAGAAATTTAATATTCTACACTGTAAATCAAAGTACATGAACTTGTAGCATTTTTTCTCCATTGAAATCCACCCATGGTGGCCGAGATTCGATTCTGCCACTATATCGCATTTAGGTAACGCTGCAGCAATTGAAAGCGCGATGCCTTTTTCCAGATTGATAAGGCGAAAACACTCGACGCAATAGAATCAAGAGCTTGTACAACTCAATAGGGAAGCACTTGCCCCTCGAGACCTTCTGCCTGTAATACTGTGATAACAATCGTCCGGATGGGGAAATATCGGTTGCGAAATGAGACGAGAACAAGGCAAGCTTGGATAGCAAAACAAGGTTCAGATAGCGAACTCACATGATGTAGAGCCTCTTGGAAGGCGCCCGACGACTTCCTTCGGAGAGCGGTCCTGCGGACAGCCGATAAGACTTCCCGCCATCGGTGTTTGCAAACTTAAGAATGAGTCTACTTCCGGGTACCTTCATCTGGATCCATGTCTTCTATATGACCCCAACTATCATATATTAAATATGCAGTGCGATATAAACCACAGGCCTCTCTTCTCTATACCAGTCACTTTTATCTATATCCATTGAGTTGGACATCCCTCGTCCCACGCAGCTGGTTAAACGCACCTGACATTGAGTGTTCACATGATCTCAGAGTTAACAATCCTATAACTTTGCTGTGGGCCGCGCGACCCGGAAGGAGGATTAAAAGGCTCGGACACAGACAAGCCCTGACTGATAACTAGGTTCATTTCTTCACACATGTGCTTAATAGGTACGAAAAATGATCACGTGGCAACTGCATGTCTTGAGAGGGTGTCATATGATTATATCACTAAAAAGTTGCACTTCTTTCTCACGCAGAGCAGTGCAGCTCCGGCTGGAGCACGAACTCTTGTTTACGTGCATGTGGTATTCTTCCACAATCTCGCTAGTGATTTCGCCTGTAGACGCTTGTCTGTGTCCGATCCTTTTAGTCCTACGTCCGGGTCACGCTGCCAACGGCAATGCTATGTTTAATTACAAACCCACCCAGCTTGCTATTCTTATTAATAATCGCAAACAACAAATAGGAACCCTATATATCATAGTTTCTTAATCAAATACTTGTATAGACATATTGTTCCACTGAGTGTGCATCTAGAACTTCAACTTGAACTTCAACTCGAACTTCAACTTAAAGTTCCACGCTGAAGCATTCAATAGGACTGTCATCATCAAGAATGGTCATGGCATTTCGCGTCGCCTAGCAACGCGCCGGAGGAAAGAAGGTCAGAGGAGGGAAATGGAGAATAAGAGTATAAAGGATTAAAAGAAAAAAATTTCTTGGCTAGATATGAAAAAAACAGCAAAATGGAGGTACGCAGAGACAAATAGAGAGATAGAAACAGAAAGAGGGAGGCAGAGAGCCTAGCATAGCCATGTGTAGTATAGTATGTGGAAATGGAGGTATGTGTGTGTAGGATCAAAATAAGCAGGGGAGAGCGTCAAAACGGAAAACTTCGGTGGAAGGGGAAAGTGAGGCTGAAACGGATTGAAAGGGGGAGGGAATTAAGACACCTCTGCTCCGCTGCTTCCTCGCTGTCCACACCACTAGGCCGTAGCTGTCACTTTTTTTTTTCTTTATTACGAGGGCGAAGACTTGTCGCAGCGTAATGTTAGTTACTTGTGGATTGCGGTTGTATCTATATGTTTATAAATGTTTAAATTACTTAAAGAGATTGAAGAACGCCTATATTCGCATTTAGGAGTGGAACGTGGCACCGTTTCGGGCCTCCTTCGCATCATCCTCTCATTTGCTTGCCACGCTTCAATTGGTTTTCGGTGGTTGACACAGCAACCGTTCCCTGAGGATACTGACGTCTGCACGCGTGACAACTTTTGTGTACTTTCCAAGGGTGCCCACTGCGAGGACAAGTGGTACACGCTATGCCGTAATTCACTCTTTTGCGAAGCTGAGAAGTAGTGTTTTTTTTTTATTGTGATATATACTTGCCCTCAAGCATAATATTTTGTGCGTGTATATGTACTGAAATGTGTGTCGGTGGGCTGGTGTTGTGTATGAATTGAAGTAGTGTCTTATGGAATGTGTTGTCATGTATCTAGTAGTCGTAAGTGGTTCTGTCGCTGTCGTGAAGAGCGGCTTGCAAGAGGTGACGGGAGCATTTAGGGTGTAACCCTTGGCATGTCTATATGTGGTATACATCTGCTTCCATCACTGGAGTGATATAATACGGACGCTTATTATCAACTGGTAAATGCGCCCAGTTCCAGAATGATATAACAGCTGGTGTCAGGGACACCCTTGCCCGAAGCCTCCTAAGCACGACTTCCTCCTCCCTAGTAAAAGGTGGGCGGGGGAAAGATCAGGCACACATAGTGATAAGAGCACGTGTATTCTGCCGAATAACATTTTACGAGCACGGTGTAAGTTCAGGGATTGAGGTGGAAGGGGAATAGTTGGAAGGCCTATATTTAAAAAGCAGTGTGACTGCTGGTCAGTAGCAATACTGTGCGGGTTCACACCATGCCCTTGAATCTATTGTACCTTGACGCAAGTAGATGTGTTGCGATTAAGAATCGCGTCGCAGATTTCCATCACCTTCTGAACTCTCTTGAGCTCCTGGATAGTTCCTAAAGAATGGGTGAATAGGTCAATTCGCTCAATTGTTATGAACTTATATAAGTACAGACTACGCCATAATCCACCTATCTGCGAAATGGCGAATTACCCACTACCAGCCTGTAATACAACGCGTGCATCAGCGTAGCTGCATACTCTGTTGAAGCAGCGGCTGATGAAGATGAATTATGGATTAGCCTTTTGTGTACGGGTGGGAAGCTGTACACCACCCACTACGCTCTTCCCATAGTGTGATGCCTGGTGCGATTCTGTTCTTCTGCCTCTCGATATTACATCAGTAAATCCTCTCCCGACTATACACCTTTATACGATGCCCTTCCAAAGCAGTTTCAAGCACTGGTTTAGCTCTGTGGTATAATACTTAACTACTGCGTAGAATTTTTTGGTTCTAATCCACATAAAACGCCTTTACAAGGTCCCCTTCCGAAGCATTTTCAAACAAAACACTGGCTTCGCTCTGTGGTATGATACTTGATATTGCGCAGAATGCCTGGGTTCGGATTCAACTTAAACGCCTTCATAGGATACCCTTCTAAAACATTCTCAAATACTGGTTCGCTCTGTAGTATGATACTTGACCACTGCGCAGAATTTCTTGGTTCCAATCCACCTAAAGCGCCTTTACAGAGTCCCCTTCCAAAGCATTTTCAAACAAAACACTGGCTTCGCTCTGTGGTGTGATACTTGACCACTGCGCAGAATGCCTGGATTCGAATCTACTTACAACGCCGACACCGACCCCGACGCCACATTTCTTTGCTATAAGGAATATTTAACGCCATCGTGCAAGTATTTGTCACATGGATTTCATCTTTTTAGAATGATGAAGGAAAGTCAAAAGCGACTGTTGCCGGTGTCACCTCATCATTACCATTGCTCATTGGGGAAGCATTAATGAATAAGAGAAGGAAACACAAACGTAACATTAATAAATATTCAGCGCTAATGTCGTTCTTCTGTGGATATCGGCGTAGTTCTAAATTTTCATTTAAATACAGGTTTACTACTCCGAAGCCCCACCGCGGTGGTCAAGTGGCTAAGGTACTCGGCTGCTGACCCGCAGGTCGTGGGATCGAATCCTGGCTGCGGCGGTTGCATTTTCGATGGAGGCAAAAATGCTGTATGCCCGTGTGCTCGGATTTGGGTGCACGTTAAGGAACCCCAAGTGGTCGGAATTTCCAGAACCCTCCCCTACGGCGTCTCTCGTAATCATATGGTGGTTTCGGGACGTTAAACCTTACATATCAATCAATTACTACTCCGAAGTTTGAGGATGTGCGTAGCACGGGCAACCAGAGATTCCCGTTTGTAGAGTTTCCGCCGCTCCCTCCCCGAACGGTCGATGACGTCAGTGCTTGAGGTAGGCATTTAGCGTTTCCACATACTCAGTGCAACATGCGCGCTACTTTTTTTTTTTTGCCGGCGTTTTATCAACGTTCTTACGGCACTTGAGATAAGTGTCATCTGCCTAAATTTCTGTATGGTTGTTTTCACCGTCAAACGTGCCGACAAAGACGCCGGAGAGGCGCCGGTGGCTATAGGAGTAATAGCGTGCTTGGTGAGACGGTGGGCATCGTCTCTTGCGCGGTGCCTGTGTCAATCGTATGTTTTCGAAGCATCTTCGATGATTTTCAGTTGAGTTGATTGTTGCAATTAGTTATTAAAAAGTAGATGTGTTCTTAACGACCTTATGGTGCGAAAAAAAAACAAGAGAAAAGGAGAGAAGGCTCGTTAAGAATGAATCAACTCGCCCAACAAGTGACTCTGCTGAGATGTGTACGTCAGTTTTGTTATTAAGGCAGGGCCCCATAACTCGCAGAGGAGTTGTGAAGAGGGCCCTTATGTTGTATTCAGTTATACAAGTTCCTCATTATTGCTGCTTAATATGTTACTTTATACGTTATACGTTTATTTTTACCTGTTTCGAGCATTGTTAGTCTCGTTTCAGATATCTGTCGACCGCTTGATTTTGATCGTGAACACACCAATTATATATATCATTATGAATGGTCGACGAGGTGGACCCGCAAAGTGCTACGCTCTTCAAAAAAAAAAGATTACGACGACATATTTGGTTGATTTCGTACACCGCGGATGTTTCGACGTACTGTGAAGACAACCCGCTCTGGCGACTGAACGTCGATGGTGCTGGGCTAACAGCCACGAAGATGCGGTTTTGCTTCAAAGGAGAAATTGCGGCTAGACGCAAAGAAAACAAAAAAGAACTGTACAGTTAGAGCTATGTGCTGGTTAAAGAAAAAATTGAATGAAACATTGAATTGATTTAGGTTGATAAATTTTACACTGAGAACAATAATACGATTAATTTTTCCGTCATGGGTTTAGTAATCTGGGTGTAAGTCAAGGTCAAAGTTTTGTTTTGAAATTATGAGCCGTAATCACTTCGCGTTACGTCCTTTGTTTAGTCCATTTTTTATACTTTGGCAACAAAGCTCAGCGAAATTTCCTAAAACTAGTTTTGTTCAGTCCACTGCCCCACCACAGGAAATGTACCTCATTTCTGCTGACTAGGAACTACGTAGAGCCTAGTCACAGGCGTGCCTAAGGAGGGGGGAAACGCCCCCCTTCCCTAGTTACCTAAGAGGGAATTCAAAGCCAGCCCCGCACATTGACATAATAATTTTAGGGGGAGCAAAGTCATCCCATATAATGATACATTACGGAAGGGGGGGAGCGCTGTTCGATTTACCTTCGCCCCCTCAGAAGATGAACCTTGTGCACGCCTGCGCACCTAGTAGATTCCGCCAAAATTTATGACGCCATGATTTTTGGTGCTGGCATGTCAAGATGGTGTCACCGTCCACATTTTCTCTTTCTCCGTCTTTTGGCTGCAAGCGCGGTGATTTCTTTTTCTCTGACTTTTCGAAGCGTAATTTCCTAATATGAGAAAAATTATTTTTTTCTCTTTGGAGTCCCTTTAAGGAGGCCCGCGTAGACAAAATTTTAGTCACTCTTCCGCTACATGGCATGCCTCATTCTGATGTCTTCGCTAGGGCACGTAAAATTCTTGGTTTTAAGTAGTACGCGTGTCTTCTTATGGTTAACGACAGATCTACTTCCTTGCTCTATGGACGATAATTTGACCTTTACCGTTCACTGCCGTTGACAAGCAATCCACGGCCGCGATTTGTTTTGCGTTTCATTTGATGGTACCATTATTCGGTCCCATTGGGGAGTTTGGGGTGGCCGGTAACCACCGAAAATTTTCGCCTGCCCTCCTTTGCCCTCCACTACACAAGAGCAAGCTTAGTCCAAACACTACGCATGTGTTTTCAGCCTCCCTGCCCCTTCGCTCCCTCCCTGAAGGATCTCACAGGTCGTGGGTGTCCCCCCTCTCCCAGTAAAAGGGGGGGGGGAGTGGTTATGTTGTAAGAAGGAAAAGAAAAGAAAAGTGAGCCCCGTAACTGTCTGCTTCAGTGAGCGACACCTCAACAGTAGCTCACAAGTGATGGGGGGGGGAGGAGGAATTAAAAGGATAGGAATAAAGGTGTAGAGAGAGAGAAAGAGAGATGAGGTAAGCGTGAAAGCGTGAGAGCGACGACATATCGAGGGGATAGGAGAGATAGGAAAGATGAAAACACGGTCACAGGAGTCCGAGGCCGGGGCGCCACTTGCGAGAGCTCTTGTCGGCGGCAGGAGATGGCGTAGAGCAAGCCCAGTCGGCCAGAGCTACGCTGACGTCAGAGATCGAGAGGGCACAACCGGTCGGCACGGCTTCCAGCGAGCGAGTGCCAGTAAAAGAAAAAAAAGCCTGGCGCCGCCCCTGGTGCGGTGTTTACGCTAAAACCTATAGGTGTGAGCTCGCGCAGACACATTCATGGGTATCGGAGATGTCGCTTATCGTAGACAAGAGATAAACTCGCCACGCCACTCCCGTAACAAAGGAAATGTTACGTGCCTCTTTCGTAACCGCAGCCGATCGCCACAAGTATAGAGAGTACGTCCGGTCTGTTTGCCTGTGGGTATTCAAGAGCACTTATCTGCCCAGAACGAAAAACAGAAGCTTCATGAAGTGTATCAGCCCGGCCAAGTTGTGCAAGAGACACTCTCGAACAAAAACTCCTTACCATGAGACCACTATGGTGGTAAAAAAAAACAATACGACTTCGATAAAACTCGCGTGCCATAGACCACAGGACACATACAGCTAAGAATCGCATTGTCCGGACGCCTCTGAATTCAGTCCTGTAATTGAAACTGTAGAGCCTGATGAACAGTGCCCTCAGTTGGTCCAGTCATTCACCTCGGACAAACGAGCCTCCGAGGAAGAACGCCATGGCCGTGATGAGAAAGTTGGGACTTTCGCCGTAGGCTACAACTTCTGACTCCAACTGCCCTTCCATTCCCCTGGCTTGTCGTCCAAGTTTTCCTCCGGGTATCGCCGTCATTACCGTGTCCTGGATCTCATATAGCAAATGGGATTGAGCCGGTGGAGCCATCTACAGACTGGCGTCGCCTTGGTTGCGAGAAGAAAGAAGAAAACATTTATTCATATCAAGGCTAGTTTGTACGGTTATGGTGAGTGGTGCCCCTCTTCCCGTACCTCACTGGCTTCAGTGGCTCACCGGGTCGCGTCACGAGTCGCCAGTTATCTTCCCACTTCTAGAAAGTCCACGTCAGTCGTCTAAAGCTATATCATGACCCCTCTCTGCTGTCTTCACCTCTACTCGCCGGCTGGGATGGCTAGCCTTTGTCGCCGGGCTGGGTCACGTAGGAAGGAAGAAGAATGTGCCACAATGCGATACCACCTCAGCTTTTCTATTTCCCCCTTTCTTTCTCTATCTCTCTCTTTGTGGTTTTTCCTGCCTTATATCTTATTATAGCTTCATTTTTAAACGTACTTGTAATGCTCTCAGGAAAAGCACGCTTTCATGGTCAATCCCCCTGAGTGAGTATAAGTCATATTGTATAGGAAACGAACAAACCACCTCAGCTATATAGAAGAGCCATGCGCGAGCTCTTGGTGCCATTGAGTTGATTCCTGCGTCGGTCGTCGCCGCCCGCTTTCAGCATGCATGCGCCTCCTGCTCGATTTAGCAAAACATGATTTTAGGACCTTGCCGATCTAAGTAATTTTCATTCCTAAGCAGTTGCCCATAGGGCTAAATATTATCATCATCTCTTATGAACCAGTGAACTTGGCCTAAAAACCCGACGGACGGACGGACGGACGGACGGATGGATGGATGGATGGATGGATGGATGGATGGATGGATGGATGGATGGATGGATGGATGGATGGATGGATGGATGGACGGACGGACGGACGGATGGATGGATGGATGGATGGATGGATGGATGGATGGATGGATGGATGGATGGATGGATGGATGGATGGATGGATGGATGGATGGATGGATGGATGGAAACTTTATTTTGTAACTCCCGAGGTGCACGACTCAACGCGCAGTGGGCCGCTCCTACGTTAAGACAGTCAGGCGAAGCCCGACAGCCGCATTTAAGCAATCTTTTTCCGGAAATGAGTGAGCAACAATTTCCTTCTAATTTTTTGCACTGACGGGTTTTCCTTCGAGCGTCGTTTCAAAGAATCTGGGCGTTCTATCTCGACCGGGACGGAGTGAAACCAACGACGCATAGTTCGCAGCCATGTGGCGATGACTGGGCATTTCTCTATCAAGATTAATAAGTTACTTAAGCGACATGAATTTTCAAAACTTCGATATTCACGGAAGAGAAAGTGCGTTTCATTACACTGTAGAGGGCATTTCAAGGCGACCCCATTGTAATGACAATTTACATGCTGCGTAGTTATTCCAGCCTAAAACGAAAAAAAAAACTATGCATGGTTGATTCTTCCGTCATACGATTCGGTTTAACACGAAAATGAAACTTGCCCTTACAGAAGCAGTTAAATGTTTGCTGTACATTGATAGAGGAGAGCTTTTTTGACAGTTGTGCCATGGTTAAATTTGGATGCATCCACGTTGATGCCTGGTGGTACATCCGTATCCCGACGACTAATGTCGATGATCAATGATTAAACGAACCTTTAATGTCATAGATGCTTGTGGCAGCTGTACGGTGAGAACGGTATCAGAGAAAGCGATGCGACAGCCAAAAGAGCGTCAAGAGCGACACTGACTAGATGCCGAACTTTGGCAAACGCCGCCTACCCGCGGCATGTGTTGGAGTTATGAATAGGGAGCTTTAGAATCGCGAATCACGAACCCTTGCGGTGTGGTCGCTGCCGCTGAGCACGCGTCGTAACGCGCGTCGCCATACGCGTTCGCGGCCCGCACGCAGAAAATCCGAAATAGCGTGCGGCAATCGCGGCCCGTAAGGCCTGCAAAGTGCTGTGAGTAGCTTCCGCGCATTTGGGTTCGCGTTCAGGGTGAAAGTCTCTCGACTTGTTCCTAGGGAGAGCAAACGCTATTCTAAAGCAGGTATGGCACCCGCTATGCCCGCAGCCCCTGCAAACGCGGTTCTAAAACTCCCTATTGAATACCACGCACTGCCCGACCAAAGGAACACGCAACGCGCGAGTTGGGAACGCAGAATTACGGTCACGCGAAGCACTCACGCGTTCCAGAGCTGCTTGTGGCATTGATGGGTGCTATATGAGCGAAGCTGACGCTAGGAGTAGTCTCCACCTGGAAACGCATATAATGGGGACGGACGCGCAGAAACGACGCCTTTAAGTAACTAATCGTGGATCTCACGGTTGTGATACATTACTTCACTTTAGCAAGAGTACTGCGACAGGACAGCGGTAAAAAAACTCCCAACCATTTCCCCGAGGGTGAACATGGTTAAGTGCGAATGCACGTGGTGATGCTGTGAGGGGGAGTAAAGTTAAAATCTGTTGGCGACGCTGATATCGGTGTCAGTAACGCGCCTTATATCCAGATGGTAGCGCTGCCTCCGGGACATCCATCGCACGACCCGCTCTCGACGGGAGACTGAGAGAGAAGGCGGCCGCGCGAGAGAGGGGGGTGCGCGCGCAGCTGCAGCGAGCGAGGAGAGCGGAGGAGCGAGCGAAGGGGGAGGGGGACTATCAGCGTCGCGTCCGTGGCTTATTCGGTAGAGCGTCACGCTGCGGCCCACCAAGTCCTCTTTCTTTTAAAGAAAAACCAGTATATATATATATATATATATATATATATATATATATATATATATATATATATATATATATATATATATATATATATATATATATATATTAAGCGTAAATACACTTTATAAGCGACCCCAAACCATCCACCACCGTCGGCGGCGTCCGCAGTCTTCTCTCTCTCTCTCTATATATATATATATATATATATATATATATATATATATATATATATATATATCGGTGTCAGTAACGCGCCTTATATCCAGATGGTAGCGTTGCCTCCGGGACATCCATCGCACGACCCGCTCTCGACGGGAGACTGAGAGGGAAGGCGGGCGCGCGAGAGAGAGGGGTGCGTGCGCAGCTGCAGCGAGCGAGGAGAGCGGAAGAGCGACACCGATATCAGCGTCGCGTCCGTGGCTTATTCGGTAGAGCGTCGCGCTGCGGCCCGCCAAGTCCTCTTTCTTTTAAAGATGGAGAGAAGACTGCGGACGCCGCCGACGGCGGTGGATGGTTTGGGGTCGCTTATAAAGTGTATTCACACTTAATATGAGAGCCTCGTTTGCGTAGGCTACAGCTTACGTGAGCGTGATGCAGTGGATAACGTGCCCGGAAACTCTTGTCGCGGACACTATATATAGGTCATGGATTCGACTCCGTTTGACTGAACTTTTTTTTTTCTTTGTCTTCCGATTATGCAAATTTTTTCGATGTCACTTCATTGACGGAAATGCGTCACTGAAGTTTCCGTGAACCGTTGCATGAAACACTTTCGTGTTCGAAAGAAATCACAATGGGTGGGTGGTAGGATTATCCAACTATTTTTGTTAGTGCGAGCGCATCTAATTCAACAAGCATCGCTAGCTTTCATAGCATTGCACATGGCATGTGAACGAGGTAAAGGTCCAACACAGTGGTTGTCGGGCCCATGGCGGTGGCACCTCTACCGTTTGTCTTCTTCTCGCTTGTCTTTCGAGGAACCTCTCTCTCTTGTCCTGTTCAGGGACACTCGGAGGGTAGTACGCAAGCCTTCTGTCGGTTTCTGTACAGTCCCGGTGTGCAGAAGCAATCTTGCACGAGCTCGGCCCCTGAGCAGAGGGGTTGACGCTTGGACTGGCTCCGCTCCCGGGCTTTGTCCTTGCGTTCGTCACAGGTGGTCTCGGCGCAGCCACGTCTGGCCTCCCTGTACTCTTCGCCGGCGACGCTGCACCTGCGGCCCGTCATTTTTTCTGCGTGGTGAAGAGAATACATGTGCTCTTTACTTACAATACTCGCGAATAAAAGCTCGTCCTCGTTTATTTATTTATTTATTTATTCTTTTCGTTATTTTAAATATTATTTATATATTAAATAATATGGTCGCTTGGGAGGGCACCCACCCCACGGGAAATTGGTGGGATGGGACCGCCAGACCTATTTATCCCACCTGAAGGGATAGGGGTTGCGAGAAGGTGAGGGATCCTACTCGCGGTTATCTTCTTCTGCCAGCTCAGGATGGCCTCCTGAATGTCGGGGTTGTAGCTGCGCCTGATAGCCTCTTACAGCTCCTGACTACATGTTTGTTTACGAAGGATCAGGGGAGGGGAGTGATCTCGACACTGCCACATAATGTGGTTAAGGTCCGCTTGAGCCCCGGCTAGAACCGGCCACCGGCGGCCCATAAGCTGCAAGAAGTGGTGAGAGTAGTAAAGGTGCGTGTGGGGATAGCCTGGCTGTCTCGGCACTTCTGCATTGGGCATTGAATAAGCGCTCGCAAAGCTACAAGTTTCATTTTCTCGAAGCTCAAACGCCTTATATTCGCTGA
Source organism: Rhipicephalus microplus (assembly GCF_043290135.1). Lineage (NCBI taxonomy): Eukaryota > Metazoa > Arthropoda > Arachnida > Ixodida > Ixodidae > Rhipicephalus > Rhipicephalus microplus. The sequence goes on along the minus strand of NC_134709.1, from coordinate 53,789,435 downwards.
ATTCTAAACGCTTGAGGCTCGTGCGTTTATATTTATCATATAGGTGCGCGTTCAAAAACCCTATATGGTTAAAATTCTCGAAGCTTTCCACTACGGCGTCCTTTATAATCGTATCGTGGTTTTGGGATGATGAACGACGTTCACATTTGCAGTCGTCATAATTATGAGATTACCGGCCACATTGTAGCGGCTGAACACATCGGTGCTGCCGCCTGTGTACAGGGTTTCAGTGCGATTCTCCATGGGCGCAGCTGGGGACGCAAAAATGCAAGAGCATGGGTACCTAAGCCGCTTCTGGTTCCTGACCATAAATCTCTCAATTTCGACCCTAGAGTTCCTCGATGCGCTCGTTGACCTCCGCTTGGGGCGTGCATCGAAAAAAGCGGGTCATGCCGACCTCTGGAAACGCGCTCTCTGCGTGCGATTGGGACGGCCGGAACCATGCCACGCACCCGCCATCTCCGAACCCGTGATCCTACGCGTGAGCTTACCTCATCTGGTGTTGCTAACATCCGTGTTGCTGTTGGCATCGTAACGAATCTGCAAACAACTGCTCATATAAAAACATGTACACGTGTCTGTACGTACAAAATTTGCACATATATTTAGCGTCACTTCTTTACAGCTTCGCTCAATGAAAATTACAACGCTGTCAACTTCCCTCCGTACGCTTCGCCTAACACCGATACCCGAGAAACTTCAGATCCGCCAATTTTATAGTAAAGCTGCTTCCGAAAAAAAAAAAACTCTATCAATGCCATGTAGTGGAACGACTCTCCTTAACGCACCATATATTGCGCGGCAGAAGCGTAGAATCGCACCAGGCCTCAAAAGACGTAAATTGAGCATCGAGTTGGTGTTTGAAAGGCCCGCCCATTACAATGAGCTCATGCACAATTGACCATCACCATCAGACTGATCGATATGTGGGGTTTAACACCCCCCAACCACCATAAAATTGGGAAAGACGCCAAGGGCTGCGGAAATTTCGTCTACCTGGAGTTCTTTAACGTGCACCCAAATCTGAGCACACAGGCCTACAGCATCTTCGCCTCTATCGGAAATGCAGCCGCCACAGTCAGCATTCGATCCCGCGACCTGCGGGTCAGCAGCCGAGTACCTTAGCCACTAGACCACCGCGGCGGGGCGAACGTCATCATCAGAAGCAAAAGCATCAAAAACGTGAACAGCTATGTAGGTTCACATGTTTCTCGACACCCACAGTGAGCATTTCGCCTATCCACAAAAGGAATAATTATAATTTAGTAGGAATTTAAGAATTGTGCTTGCAATAGGCCTTGAGTGATACTTCTATGCAGTCGTTCGTTTTCTAACATCATGGTCGAGGCATGCACTGAGAACCGAAGCAGGATAGCAGTTCTGAAGGCGATGCGCCAGACTTCGATTACACTGTCGCGATCTGCTCTTTAAGGCGAAACTCAAGTGTCTTCCTATTTTACATTTGGAATAAGATTCCAGTTTCATAAGGGCCACGTTAGTTCCAAAATAAGCTCTGCTCTCCTGTTTTTGCTGCACGCTCAAGCTTATCAGAAGATTCTGCAATCATACGGAAGGTTCTCAGACGAATAGTCGGGCGTGGTTTGCACAAGGTAGTGGTTATACCTGGAACGAATCAGTTCGATAAAAATGCAAGAAACGTGCATGATTGATAGATATGTGGGGTTTAACGTCCCAAAACCGCCATATGATTTTGAGAGACGCCGTGGTGAAGGGCTCCGGAAATTTCGACCACATGGGGTTTTTAACGTGCACCCAAATCTGAGCACACGGGCCTACAACATTTCCGCCTCCATCGGAAATGCAGCCGGGATTCGATCCCGCGACCTGCGGGTCAGCAGCCGAGTACCTTAGCCACTAGACCACCACGGCGGGGCAAACGTGCATGGCAACAGTGACTTAGGCCGACCCCTCTGCCTCGTTTCGTAAACATTCGATCTCTATCTCAAACAAACAGTAGTGCTGTAACCTTTGCAAGCCTCTTGTACTAGCTGTTCATATCCAGCAGATCTTTCACAGTTCCACCTTCAAATTCGCTAGAACTTTTCTTTTTCCTGTCAGACTGGCGATAAATATATTCATGCGCAATTTCAAAAGTACTTGCATCTGGAATTCTCAAAAATTCAGTTGCTTCTGAAGCATCAATATCACTAAATTTACCAAAGCCCCACCGCGGTGGTCCAGTGGCTAAGGCACTCGGCTGTGCAATATCAAAAATACTTCTGAAATTACAAGAAATACAGTTGAAGAAGCATCATTATCAATAATTTTAAGAAAGCCCCACCACGGTCATCTATAGTGGCTAAGGCACTCGGCTGCTGAGCCCCAGGTCACGGGATTCAATCCCGGCTGTGGCGGCTGCATTTTAGATCGTGGTGAAAATGCTGTGAGCCCGTGCGCTCAGATTTGGATGCACGTTAAAGAACCCCAAGTGATCAAAATTTCTGGAGACCTTCACTACGGCGTCTCTCATAATCACACGGTGGTTTTGGTACCTTAAACCTCACATAATATTGTTACTGAATTCAAGAAACTAAATATATGCACCATATCTGTCAAAAAAAAAAACGGCGTGTATCAAAGGACAGCCAAGTGCTCAGCGAATTTCAGCAGCCAAACGCATTGAACACTACCACTGCACATTGGTGCAATACTTACCCCGGGGTCCAGCTTGGGTGTGTTCCACAAGCATCACCACATTCACCGCGAACACCGCCAGGGCAAAAGCGTAGGCAGTGTTGACCATGCCTGGCTGCGGCACTGTAACTAGGCTTAAACACTCGTTTATACTGCAGTGTAAACACTCGCACAAACGCAGATGTGAGCTGCAGAGCGCGTTTCTCTCTGCAGAATGCAGGGAGAAAGGGCCACTTATGCGTAATAGCAGCTACAGCGTGAGCCGCGGCTTTTTCGTGCGCTGCGGTTAACCTCCTACACCCTTACTTCATTATTTTTTTTTCTTTCAATTCTTTATATCTCCCCTTCTCCCTTTCGTTCTCCTATAGTCACGACGAAGTTAATCGCGCGGTCTCTTTCTTTTACGGCGCCTCTAGCGTAGGCCTTTCTCCGCCGCTATGTGTCGTGTCAGATACAACACGCAAGCCAGCACGCGGACGTCAAACGTGCATAGGGTCACAAACACCCAGTATCACATCAGCTGCGAAACAACTCCCCGTAAGCTCCACGTATCCAAATTCAAACAAACCATTTATTTGGGACATTGTGGAGGTACGCTGATTGTGGCGCCATCTGCGGACAAAAAAACCAGATAATACATTGTATTTCTGCCCGTACCAATTCTCAAGCGAGCATGGGAAAGTACATTCACGAAGCGAACGGTGTTTTTAGCCATGCGGCTTACCTTTTTTTTAATATACTGTGTCTACTGAACTTTTAAGCCTTTCTTGAGAACGCGTCTCAATTCTTGCCGCTACAAATTGCGCAATGCCAGCAGGGACTGCCCTGGCTCTGATAATGTGGGTGTGTTTCTTAATATCGCCCCTAGGCGGCTCGTCAGTCTGCAGTTCCCCGCCAATTCTTTTGTGGGCGTGTCCGGGCTTCGTAACGGAATTGCGCAACTGGTGCGATTGAATAACTGTGACGCTCGGCTTGTTTTTTGTCCTTTAGCTGTTAACTAACCTGTGTCGCCTCCTTCCGCCCAATGTCGGGTCCGGGAAGGGAGAAAACAAAGTGTCGACGCTGCTGTCTAGAAGCGGGGGGCGCATATTTACGGCCTCACAATTCCCTGGGGGGAAGTGTTTATAGCTCCCCCTGGGCAGGTGTTTAGAGGGAGGAAGTACGTGGCGTGCGTTCCAAAGCAGTGACTTAGATGACAATGCGGCGCAGTCGCAGCTGACTATTATATATATATGCTTGTGGCGGGTGATAACGTCGGTAGATTCAAGGAACACGATACAGCGAATACACTTTAACAATGGCAACTTCTTTTAAAAGCTGACACATTCGCCCTTTGAAGTGACGGCAGGCTGGTTGCATCACGTGGCTCGATGCTAGCTTGCTGTCAAGTTCCGAGTGAGCGAACAGCGCATTATTTCTCATTCATTAAACGATTTCTTTCTTCTTTTTTTTTTAAGGCAGTACCTTCCGTGTTGGCCTATTTGAGGTGCATATTGTAAATAACGGGGAACTAGTTCTGATTTGTGATGAAAAAAGGAAAGAACAACCTTGTCCTATCAGAAAAATGCCTTGGATTGTCTGAAGTGCGCGTGTCAGGTGTGCTGCTTTACCTCTTTCTTTCTTCCCTTCTTTATTTGTTTATTTTTCCCTATCTATATGTTTTCTTTCTTTCTTCCACATTGAAAGATGCTTCCTTAAGATTTTTTCCCCCAAGCCAGGAAAAGGACGATCATCTACATGTTTAGCAGTAAAACAGTCCATTTGCAACAGGCAGCAACAGCAGTCATGTGTTTCAATACACGCACTACTTTCAAATGTATCGATTATTTATCGGTTACATTGTAGTATAATTCACAATTTCAACTTCTAACAGAGGACAAAGAACAATATTGTCTCGAGTAACATCATTCAATAAAATGTATGCACTAAGTACTTGAAGTACGCACTAGGGACCAAATATTGTGTGAAGCTTAAGGGTCCCCCAATTTTTATATCTTGTGTTCATCATAAAATTGTTCCGGAGTTATTTAATCTGTAACTCAGTAAGTCAGTCACTCAGTTAGCTAGTTGGTTAGTTAGTTAGTTAGCTGGTCTGTCAGTGTTGCGCTACTCCATCTCCTCTGTTTTGTCTATCTCCTCCGAAGCCCTTGACCGCTGCTGACCCCCACTCTACCATGTCATTAAGTAGGTTCATTGAGAAAGTTACAATGCAATTGCCACGTAATTTCCTTGGTTACATTTAATGGTAAGCAAAAGTAGTCTTAGAATTTCATAGAGCTTCGCGACTAGTGAGGATGGACATTACTGTCAACAATGCATTTTTTTCTCAGTGGCTGTTGCAGCAGGTGCTTCGCAGTACGCAAAATAATTATGGACCATGGCCCCGAAAGGAAACCTGATGGGATGCAAAGCAGCAGCGGTGCGAACGGCGTTGACCTAGTTGAAACGGGCGTCGACGTGGGTGCTGGAAGAACAGTTTGAAGCGAAACTCGGTGTAGCGTTTGCTGGCGTAAAAGTCGGACAGGAATGTTTTTTGGCCTCCGAGCACCTGACCTGCAGGAATACTTGAGGTGCGACTAAGTGTGTAATGATGACTGATATGTAGAGTTTAACGTCCCAAAACCACCATATAATTATGAGAGACACGGAATAAGTGTGTAGATTATTTCTTAATAAAAATAATATTACCTGGTATTCTATGTTCCTGAATCACCTGGATAACGGTATTCTGTAGAGGAGTGCTCTAGAAATTTCGATCGCAAAGGTTTCTTAATGTGCACCGACACTGGGCAGTACTAGTGCCTCTGAAATTCGTTCGGATAGGCAACCGTGCACTGCGAACACTGCTTCATTGTGGAAGACTGTTTAGCTCTTTTTTTTTTGTGCTGTAGCTAGCAGCACTTTTCGTGTGTGCCACAGTCAGCATACAGTGGCCAGAAGTGAGACTAGTGGGGGGATTTTCTCAGTAGTGTGTGCTCATGCGTGCCACTATTAGATTGTGTGTATCGGAGTGCGTGTTCGACAGATGGTGTGTATATCACGTGCGACGAACTTGAGTACATTTGCTCTTTTGTGCAAAAATTTTTCTCAACATATTGAAAACGCTTTCATTCACCCTAGCTACCTGGCGATCTGAGAGTGCCGGATTTCCAACAGATGCACAGCTGTGCTTGTATTTGTTTGCCTTCATTACATCAGCATGTTATATCTATCTCATAGAAAGTGTCATCTTAAATTCTTTTCTATACACTGTTATTCGGATTCGAGGAATTGGCTATTATTTAATCAAATATTCCTACTCCAAATACTAGTATTTTAAATTGTGGCTCATTTCACAGCACATTTTTGACAAACTGCCATTGTTTGCACCATAAAATGTACTTTGATTGTTGTCTGGTAAATACATTTCATAATAATAAATATTTCCAAGATTCTTCGACAATGCTCTGAACTCCAATTAATGCATGGCAAATTTGATATCTGCTCCTAAGACACTTGTCGCTGCTGTAAACTAGCATTGTGGGCGTTTAGGCTAGTTGGTATGACATGACGATAGGTATAGCGCGAGAACAGGACAAAAAAGGTCTCTTTCGTGTCCCTTTGTCGTCGTTCTGTTCTCGCCTTACACCTAATGTCCTGTACACTAGCATGTTTTCCCCGCTCCGAATACATTTATGGCTGCTTCAAATTATGCTCCAAAAAGTAAGGTCACTACCATCACCAACGAAGTGATTACATTTTAATTCTTTTAAATTAGGCTATTCACAAAACAGAAAAGCCTTTAAGTCTGTTAAAATTGAAAATTGTTATTTAGTAACATCCTAAAAGCAACTGCAACATTGCATTCGCCCCTAACCTACCCCCCCATGTGCAAGATCGAAGTGTTGAATGCAACGATTGCGTGAGCAGACCTAGTTGCAAGGAGCCCTATACAGCTGTTACTTTGCGCTTGTTGTGCAAATGAGACTGTAATGTCGTCCCCAAGCGAGAAACTAAAAAGGAGTGTAGTGAACGAGCAAAACTTGCAATATTAAGTCTACTGAGATAGCCTATTTTAAGTTAATGATGGCATTAGCCAGAGGGACAAAAAGAACGAAAAGGTTGAGTATGAGGGTTTTCACATTTGATACAGTTCAGCGAAATATTTATTTCTCCATTTGATATGTAGGCTCTTAATTACAATGTGCAATACTGCCTGGATCATGGCACTTCTTTTACTAGTACAAACACAACAGCAACCACAATCGTGTTCCTAGAAATGTTTAGTGCAAGACAAGAACGAGCTATACGGGATGGGTGCTACTTTCATCAGACTTTATTTATTTATTTATTTATGCCATACCCACAGCGTCACATGGCATTACAGTGGGGGGGATGCAAAGAAAAATTCAAAGCATACAGTCGGTAACAATCGCTAGCAGCATCAGGAAAACAAATACATATACAATAAGATCACGAGTGTACACTAATGTGCATTATAGTGAATCATTGTGCAAAACTAAAAAACAAGATTGCAAGTAAACAAGAATACATTATTGATTGAACAATGAAGTGTATTATAGTGATAAAAGCATAGTTACAAGAACAAGAATGTACAATAAAGAAAAATACAATTACAAGCATACAGCAGTCATCACTACCAGTAACATGAGTGAAAAGCAACTCTAATACAAGAAGAATTATATTAGCAGTGAAAAAAATATGCCATTGGACGATATAGTTCCGACAGACCTGTCTAATTGATTCCAGTCCCGTATTCTAGGAAAAAAAGGCTTGCTAAAGGAATGTGTTCTGCAGAGAAATTCCATAACCTTATTCTTATGGTCAATCCTATGGGAATAGTAATTAGGTGCCTTTATGTAAGGATGCCTATCAATTCCAACTTTCGAATGAAAGATGTGGAAAAACTTCAAGCGAAGTCGGCGTCTTCGACAATCTAGTGTATCCCATCGAAATAAGTCTTTCGCGAGTGTAGGATTGAACTCTCTGTCGTAAAGTCCACAAACAAATCGAGTGGCCAAGTTCTGCACCCTGTCAAGTTTTTCTGTGTCACATACTGTTGTGAGGTCCCAGACGACACACGTTTAGTCAAGAACGGAACGCACATATGTTTTATAAAGCAATTCCTTAGTCGACATATTAAAGTTCTTTGCGTTACGGCGAAGGAACCCAAGCGCTTTCCCGGCCTTGCCTGTTACATAGTCAACATGTCGCTACCAATTCAAGTTAGACGATAGGTACACTCCTAAGTACTTGTATTCATTAACCTTACTTATAATGACATTGTTAATTGTGTACGATGACTGAGACTAATTTCTTACAAGCAAACTCCATGTAAACTGTCTTAATCAAGTTCAACTGCATGTACCATCGTGTACACCAATCACTGATTTTGGTCAAGTCTCTCTGAATGAACGTTGTCCCGCGAGCAACCGTATGGGGGATTCTACGCCCTCAGTTATGTCGTTGACGTAAATCAGAAATAAAAGTGGTCCCAGTACTGACCCTTGGGGGACGCCCGATGTTACCTGCGATGCGCACGAAGTGGCACCATTAACGATCACAGTCTGCTGGCGTAATGTCAAATAATCAGAGACCCATACGACGACCTGTGAATTATTGCCATACATAGTCATTTTATCAAAAAGTAAACGGTGTGAAACAGTATCAAAGGCCCTCTTGAAGTCTAAAAAAATGAAGTCAATTGTTTTTCTTTTGTCTAATGCGTATGCTATGTCGTGCGTAAATTCTGTCAATTGGGTAGTACAAGAAAAACCTCTTCAAAACCCGTGTTGCTGTGGCATAAATAGTGAATACTTATTCATGTGTTCAACAATGGAGGTATATATTAGGTGCTCAAGAATTTTACATGCCACACTAGTCAGCGATATTGGTCGGTAATTAGAGACGTCACTCCGAGGACCAGACTTATGTATTGGGACAATCATTGCTTTTTTCCAATCTGAAGGAAGGCTGGCATGTAGAAGTGATTTATCAAATAGTACCTTTAAAAACTGCGCTAGTGTTGGCACACAAAGCTTAAAAAACGCGTTTGTGAGGCCATCTGGACCACACCGATTTGAGCTGTCTAATCTTTGCAATAACACTTGAATGCCGTTCGTGCTGATGTAAATATCCTCCATACTATCAGTTCGTATTTGATTTAAGTGGGGATCATCATCTCTGGGTGCTTTTTTTTGTTATTTTTTGTGCTATCTTATCCCTACTTCTGCCCAGAATTTTTCAATTTTGGCTCACATGTGCCAGAACTTGCATATGCTTCACCAAATTAGTACGGCATATACTTGGAATGTACCACAGCAGGAAAAGAGAGAGTGATGCGAGACATCAGTGCAGCTTCGAAGGATAGAAACTTACTACAGTGAAAGCTACTATGAAATCACAAAGGCAGGCTTGATGTCAGGAAAGGAATCACATTATTATGAGTAAGAAAGGAATTTCAAACAGCAATAAAATAAACTGTGATATAAGGCAAATTGCTTAACAAGTTGGTCGTCCAATGCTCCAACCCATACAAAATTTTGATTTCTTATCAACTGTAGCGCCTACCCACTTTGGTCGGGCATAATTCTTCGTCTTCAGCCACTACATAAAAAATTTGAACAAAAGCTTTTGCAAGTACACAGCGGATACCACGCTTTTCCAAAGAATGACGAAGGATATCAAAAGGAATGCCGGTCTTGCTGAGTAATATGCTGAGTAACCAAGCCTAAATTTAGATTTTCAGCACTACACTGCACTATTTAACCTACCAAAAAATAATGCATTATGAATAGGTCTAATTCATTCGAAAAGTTCAATCTATTCTCTTTTTTGTTTCTCAGGGCATCAAAATTATCATATGCTGTTAAAACAACTCATCACTTTTCCTTTTACCCAGCATGGTCCTTAATTGGTCACTTACATTAACCGCTGGCTATTGAAGTACGATCTAGGGGAACAGGACATTGCACTCGCGGTCAACTTCTAAAGAAAAAGTTTTAGGGTCCCGAATTTTTTTTTTTCGGACAATTTTTCCTTATACAATCGTGTCTATTACAATGCATAAGACTTACTAAGCATTTGTTCATGTATATATATGCACATATATAAATATTGGTTTAGGCCTTACTAGGCCACTGAATAATTATTTCTGGATGTTCTTAACGACAGACCTTACCAAGTCAATCAGGGCACCCTGCTGTCGGAGATAGAGTTCTCTTTCTTGTTCCCTTCTTTGCCTGGCAAGCCGCTCTTCCTTTTTCTTCTCTTGGGTTTCTTCCCACTCCCTCTTTTTTTGCAAAAATACCTCTCTGTCTAAGGTGAGCTTGTCTCGTTCTAAAGTGATGCGGCGGTCCTCGACTGCAAGGCGTTCTCTTTCTAGGGCCAACCGCTCCTTTTCCATTTCTCTGTCCCTTCTCCGGGCCCCTTGCTCATGTTTTAGCCTTTTTTCAAAAAACTGCAAGAGGGGATCCTCACGCCTTTTTCCTGTAATTGCAAAATGTTAAGCATTATGGGATGTTTCCATGAGAAATAGAACATGCATGCTCTCCCACTACACTCATTCTCACTGTTGTTTCCATACGCTATCTAGGTAGGTATATGCAAGCTGCACGAAATCCAGTTTTTTTTTCTCCACTGAATGTTTTGACTGCATGGAGAGTTGTCAACATGCTTGGACTGCCTGCATGATACATAATGCTTGCATTGGCTTGTAAAATAGGTTAGAGCAAGTGTAGACTGCTAAAGGTTGTAACAGAAGTAGCACCTCTTCGTTTCTAGACTTTACCAGGATAAGTTGGGATCACATGCATGTAGAGGCAATCTAAGCTGTCAATATAGAGAGGTAGAAATTCCCAGACCAAAAGCTTTTCAGCACCCCTAATTCAGCACCCAGAAAGGCTCTAAATTAACATGAGAAGTAGAATCATCATGTTTTAATCCTTGCACAATGTCAAAGGGACTGGAATGAGTGATTAGTAGCTGGAATGAGTGATTAGGTCCTGGTGAAAATGTGAAGGCCATGAATTATAGTGAAAATAAAGTTGTTTTTTCACAATTTCAGTAGGCTTACATTCTGAAACTGCCTTCCATAGTTTAATACTAAAATATTGTCCAATGTCAGAAAAAAGCCTAGATGCTTCACTTTGCTGTCATTCAGTTTCTTACACATAATCTGATGCTTTTATGCATACCTTAATTAGTATTGAAAGTTCAAGTGTGCACATTGTGACAAAGGAGATGTCAGGCCTTTAATACGCTTTGAAGATATGATTTATTGATGTGTGGGGTTTATAATCCCAAAGCCATCATATGATTATGAGATATGCCGTAGTGCAGGGCTCCACAAATTTTGACCACCTAGGGTTCTTTAACGTGCACCCAAATCTGACCACACAGGCATACAACATTTTTGCCTCCATCGCCTTCAAAATGTGGGTGAACAATATATGGATGAGTCCCCGAAAGCAATGATCATGAAGAAAAGAAAAACCCTGTGATCATGATTGTGAACAGGTGAAGAAGGTATATGCTCACAATATCATAATCCATTCCCGCTCTATTCCATGCTGCTTACCAGGTAATAAAAGAAGAATGCCCTAAGCTTGACTGCCTCACTGCCTTCAGAGCAACTTCTGGAAGATGATGAGCAATGGTTTATGCACAATACAAGACAGATCATTAACTGCTGTCGTGGTCACCTCCCACTGTTCTAAGCCCTTCTTGAGCGTACGACTTCGCAGTCGAGACAGATTTAGAACTTCCGATTATAAATGTCGGAGAGCATTTACATTGCTATTCGGTGATCGAGCACTGAGTGGGTAGATTGCATTGCATTAGAGAAAACAGGTACCGTAACAAACATTTATGAGTGTCCCCAAAGCTTTAGCTCACTGGATGTACTACCTATTCTCGTATATTTCTCTAAGACCAAACTTGGGTGCTCTAGACAAGGCCCAGGCTAGACGACATCTCGCTCATCACAATGATCATAGTGCAGGTACTTGTTGCTGTGCACACGTTCAGTATGTACATTTTTTTCTTTTTCTTTGAATACTAACACGCTTTACAATAACATTGGGTCATGCATGTTCATTCTCTTCTGGAATCTGAAAAAAATGCACAAGCATTGAATAGATAAAAGAGGTTAAGAGTAGAATATGAAGAGCAAAAGGAAAAAAAGAACTCGACTATCCTAGATGGGCTGAAGTAACGCATTGACAATGTGTTAGTAGAAGCAGTATCACACAGGTCACTGTAATGGGTTGGTTACAGATAAAATAGAGAATTTATACGTTTCATTTAGATGCGCTCCTTGTACATGCAGTAATGAATATTTAAGAAACAACTCAAAATGTCAGAGTAACGAATATAGCTATTAGTTTATCCACATTGAAACGTCTGGCTAGTTGCGTTTTGTTTGTCAAATACAAACTGACATTGGTGATTTTTGTGTCACAAATTAGTCATGCTTTGCCAGAAGCTGGTGGATGGGCAATGCCATCTTACAATGTTCAAACAGTAGTAAACTGAAACGTACGATTTTTGAGGCATATGCCAGGTGGTGTACGCATATACCCCTTTGGAATAGTGGGCAAAAGGCCACTGGTCGAGCCTGGCGAGGAGCCAGAGGAAGGGCCAGTAGTGGGGCCAGAGGAAGAGCCAGGGGAAGAACCACGGGTGGGATCAAGGATGGGGCTAGGATGGCGGGTAGAGGTTGGGTCAAGGGTGGGATCAGGGGTGGTGTTCAGGGTAGGGCGTGGACTTGGCTCATGGAGGATGCCAGGTGAAGGGCTGGGTGAGAGGTCCTGAACCATCACGCTGCTGGATGCTGCCGTCTGCCCTGTTGTACTCACCGAGATGCTGGCGGGTAGTTGTGAAACTGATGCCAGCACCTCGCAGTCATCACAGGTAGCTGAAGCTTGGGCCTCCCCCAGGGCATAGACGTTTGTGGACCCTGAGAAAGAGTAAATGTTGTAGTGCATAGTTTATTTAGCTAATAAGAGACATCAAGGTAATCTGGTGATACCAGCAATTTGAGGAAACGTACGATTTCATTTGGTTTTACTAGTGGTTGGTACAGACTTAAACAACTCGGGGGTATTGAATGACTCTGAAGGTCCTATGTAATATTTTTGAAGAAGCAGTCAGGGTACCTACCATTATGATTTTTTTTCAAATTCCCTGACTTTTCCCAGGTTTTTCAAGATAATTAAAAGCAAATTCCTTGACAGCCACTTTGCTTGGAAAACTGTGCACAGGAAACAAACCCTCGAGTGAAAAAAAAAGTGAAATCAGGTGCTCATATAAGTTAACATACTGTACGCCCTCAGAATATTCTGATCATTTGCGGTAAATATGAAAACGTACATCTGGCCAAATCAAACATCTGAGCTAGGCAGTGAGCAACTTTGCTGTTTGATGTTCGGAAAAACCAGGAAGCAAACCTTTTCTGTTTCGTTATAAAGTCAGTAATACTGAGCAATAAATGTTCTTTCGTTCTACCTGCTACATTCCAATACTTCACTAAACTCAATGATGTCACAGTATAAGTCATGACACCTAACACTTTCAATAGGTTGATCACGTTCACTTTAGACACCTCGTAAATTTGCTGAGTATTTGTTATCGTGATATTCATTTAATTGCTAAACTAAGAAAACATTTAATCAAACTACTGATTTTTAAGTAAGGAGCAAGATACTTACACATGCTGTCTTGATCATGCGAAGACAGTATGTCCTCTTCCACAGACATCCACTCCCTTCCAGTTGCTTCGAATTCTGAGGCACCTAGGTCTCCGATTGCTGCAGCTATTTTCTTTTCTGTAGCTGAGCGCTCCGATTTTGCTTGCTCCTGCTTTAGCTGCTGTTTTGCTGCAGCTGCAACTTTCCTTACGGCACTGCTTTTTAAGCAGTACCCACTGTTCTGTGCTAAGTGGTATACCTCTGCCAGCAGCCTCTCTTTTTCATTACATTCTTCTTCTGTTCCAGATCTAAGGTAACATGAGAATAATTAGCAATAATATTAATATCCCATAACAATTCCAAACAGCACTCGTTAACGTTAAGGACAGAAGAAATGCTGACTGCCGGTAATTACTATTGTGCACTTTGAAAGCTTAACACACCACATTTGTCTCAACTGTTTGACATCTCTGGGCAACCCATTTAAAGTAGTCAATTGTTTCAATGCATGCACACCACATGTTTATTCTCTAAGCCGCTGTATGATGTCAATAGTAAATAGCCTCCTCGAACATGCATATTGTTGGAACGGTAGAGTGAAGCATATGGGCGACTCTCAAACACTTAGGCATTCGTTCTGATCGACTTTTCGCGTAAAGTTGCTAGGAACAGGTCATTCCTAACTGAATGTGTTCAAGAGCAGGCAAAATTTGGACCCATGGCCTAAGAATTCCGTTTCGCGATTGACTCGACTTATATTATTTTTCACTTGTTGCGCTGCCTATCGTAGGAAACGTTTTAGATTTGCCAGGGCTATTCCTAGGCACTAGCTTTCTTCCTGACCAGATTCTGCTTTTGCATATTGCATATCATGGAGATCCACACGAGTACAGCTCAGCGCCGTTAGGCCTTCAGCAGCGCAAGTGCTGCGGCAGCAGAAAAGATTGGAAATGACGTAGCACGTAAGTACACATAAGTTATTGGAGAGGGGAAGCGATCAGAACACTTACCTTCTTAAATTTTCTCTGTCGCGCGCGGCGAACTGCGCGAGCAACAAATCGAGGCGGTCCCGAAGGCTCCGGGCAACAACATCCCTCAGCAACACCGCCGATATGTTGCGAACGATGGCGGCCCATCTCGAACCATCTTCAAAAGAGTCCACGGCCAGCACCTCCCGTAAAAGAAAAATGTCCACCTCCGGCGTAAAGTAAAACCTTGCGCTGCGCTGCTTCGCCGGACGCGGAATCTGAGAAGGCGGCTGATCCATCCTGTGCGAGATTTGGCGCTTTTGTGCTTACAAGTCAAAGTGGTGGCTCTGGCCAGCCTCGGCTTGGCTTATCTCCGCTTATCTCCGCTAGGAGGCCAGTGGTGGCAGCGTTCAGCGAACTGGGAGCGTGGAGGTAAACACAGACACAAAGCAAAGAGGAGGCACACAGCACGAGCGCTCAACTAGCAACTGGTTTATTCTCACGTTCGAAGGACATATAAGCACACAAGGGTGCGCATATGTCAACAGGAATAAGATGATAGAGTGAGCAGCAAGCGGGTCGTTCATTCGAAGCACTGGTCTCCGAATTATCAATATAGTTAAACTCACGGTCTGTTAAACTCACTACTTGACTACTTCACTCACTACTTCACTAAAGCGTGTCGCATTCTCAGAGATTTTGATCACATATTGGGTCGACACGGTGAACTTCACTTGTGTAACACAATGCTCCCTCATTTCTTTTTCTCATCCATGGTTGCCTCTTTCTCTCGGATTCACATGACATGAACAGAAACGTCGCGCATGGCGTCAAACCACCACCGTACAATTTCAATGAACAAGTTAAAGTTCTGCTTAGAGTTGTCATAAGTATCACCATTTTGTCTTCCATGGCTGGCCGGGGTCACTGGAGGAGCCCCTTACCTATACACCGTGCCACTGAACGGTTCTCAGTTTTTCCAGCGTCGCTCTGCGAGAATGAACGAGGAAAGCGACGTGCCACTCTACCAGTGACGTCAAAAGTGACGTTATTGCTCAATACCACGTGACGCCGAGCCATTGGTGCGCAAAACTGACTTTCCTACATCCGCAATGTTGTTTGTGTGCGAACAAGTGCGGCACCTCGGGGCACCACCGCTCGCCGATCACGTTTATAAATCCCTCGTCTTAGCGATGCACTTACGGTAGGAAGACGCTACGAAGGACAGACTACAAAGAACACAGCACACATTTCGACAGAGTGAGCGCACGTTCTGTTAAAATGTGCCCCACCGCGGTGGTCTAGCTGCTGACCCGCAAGTCGCAGGATCGAATCCTGGCTACGGCGGCTGCATTTCCGATGGAGGCGGAAATGTTATAGGCCCGTGTGCTTAGATTTGGGTGCACGTTAAAGAACCCCAGGTGGTCGAAATTTCCGGAGCCCTTTACTACGGCGTCTCTCATAATCATATGGTGGTTTTGGGACGTTAAACCCCACATATCAATCAATTATGTTAAAATGTGTAAAGTGTTCTTCAGACTCTGTCCTTTGCAGCGTCTCCCAAGTAGGCCCTTTCGTGGCATTTACAAATTCCGTGAAGCACGACAAAGCAATGTTAGAGAACACTTTATAAGCGCAAACGACGAAGAAACAAACACACGCAACATGACCGGCGCATTTCTTTTCGTATTCACCAATCTTCTCACGCAGAACATCACATAAACGTTTCATTCTCTCTCTTTGTGCTTGTCGTTTGCGCTTTTCAAGTAAACACTCTAAAGGCAAACCAACTCGCCCTAACAAAGGTGTTGTTGTCAAGACTTGCTACGTAAAAGATAAACGTTTTTACAGAAACGTTGTTGAAGACATGCACGCCAATTTTACTTCATCGCAGCTGCACGCGAAGGTGTTTCGCTCGTCTTTCTACTCTAATTTTAACGCCGTAGGTTAGAGACCAATTAGGACGGAGAGAGAGGGAGTGGGGAGCCGGGATGGAGCGACGCTTCAGCGGTGATCCGGGAGCTCTTCAGGTTCACCAATCGCAGGTGGTTGTGAAGCGGCTCACTCGGGGCGCTGCTGCTGCTGCTTGAGCTCTTCGACGATCTTCTTGTTCCTGTCGATCTGTGTCTGCAGCGCCTCGATGAGCTGCTCGCGTTGAATGATCTCTTTATGGATGTGGTCCTGAAGCATCTTGAACTGTGCTTTTTGCTGCGTCACAGAGAGGCAATCGAGAAGTAAGTGTTAACCCTACAGGAATGGTGGAACGCTTGGAATGAAGTATAATTGGATTTCGCGTTGTCAGGCTTGCATGTGCGCACTGAACTTCCGATCGGCTAAACGAGCCTTGACATGGTCACCCAACAATTGGTAGTTTACAGGGAAACCTGGAAGCGGGGATTTTACTACGCCTATAGAGATATGAAAAAGTGGGCCGTAAACAGACATTTCAGAGAAAAACAAACTATAAGTTGACGGCTGTAAACCCCGCCCACTGCTGATTACCGCCATTTTACCATGATGGCTGCATGGCGTAACGTGCAGCAAGGAGAGATGCCGCCATCTTCTACCACAGTTTCAGCAATGGGGACTCCACCTCGTGCGGCGAACTCCACCTGTGCTGGCACACTAGGAGCTGGTTTGCCTTGCAACCTCTTTCTTTTAATAAATGTTTACAGACACCACTAGTAGTTGCTGCAAATCACCCAGTTTCAGTGCTAAGCATAAAATCGCTCAAATGCGTTGATTTCACGCGCAGCTGACAATGAAAAAAAAATTGCCCGCAGCTTCCCTCGGGGGAACACTGAGGAGGATGCGGACCATATAATTGGTTAACGGGGTGTTAAAGTGCGACTTGCTTGGGTCGATGGCTAAATTGGTTAACGTGGTTGTGAAATGGGGTGTTAAATTGCGACTTACTTGGGTCGATGGCTAAATTGGTTAACGTGGTTGTAGGAGGGGGTGTTAAATGAGTGAACACGTACACACGTATGCGAAAGGGCGGCGCTGGTCGAAGGGACGTCGATCATTGTGTTTGTGGATTCGTTGGAATTCATTCCACCGCGACCTTGGACGTCGACGCGCCGTACAAACCAACCGACGAGCGGCAACTGAGCGAGCGAGCGCCGACCTTGAGTATATATACAGCACGACGGCGCATGCACTGTCAGCTGTTGAATGTTCTCGAAGCGCGACGCCACATGCGCGTCCACTGGAGAATCAGGAGAATTGTAGATGTCGAACGCGGTGTGTAGAGGAGGAAAGGTGCACAGATGGTGGAGGAGTGAAGCGCGCGCGGTGTGTAGAGGAGGAAGGGATGCACAGATGGTGGAAGAGTGGGCGACGGCGCGACGGCGCATGCGCGCGCGTCAGCTGTCGAATGTTCGAGAAGCGGTGCGGACGGCGCGGACGGCGCACTACAAGGCGCGAGTATAAGATTCTACCGCATCTAAAAAAAAAAAGCCGCCCGCATCTCCCCACGGGGTTAACTCGAGTAAATGCGTCACAGAGTGATGGCGACATCACGTGAATGCTGCGTAATTGGGTATAGTTTGGGAATGCCGAACTATAATTTCGTCCTTATAAATCGTATTTATTGAATGAAGGAGAAGCGTTGCCTTCAACGAGTGGTGGGACGCTGATTTTGGACTGTTCCTCACTACTGGTTGAAGATACCTCTGCTTCCATCGCACCTACTCGAGCAAGGTGTCAAGCAAGGTGTCAAGTCAAGCAAAAGTCAAGACGCCCTTGACTGAATTCTGAACGCGCGATCCAGTGCCTACATATACACCCCGTAAACGGTTGTGCAGCTCGAGCAGTTGTTTTTTTTTTGTTTTTTTTTCTAGCAGACGCTGCCGGCGTCGGCCCGCAGGCATTATGTGTAATAGTAGTGGTGAGTCTACGGCCAATGGAAATTGTGCATCACATATTTTTTTTTTTTTTGGTTAGGAACGCTAGTCCGACGTACGTGCCAATGGGCATGCGGTAGCTCCTACCGTATCTTGTTTGCGTATTTCTTAACTGATTCGCACAAAAGTAAGTGGTTAAAAACTGACCAACAGCACTTCACTGACTCGAGATGAGGTGTGTTCTTCAGATTTTTATGTGCACCAACATAAACGTTTTCTTGTTGACGTCGGCACAACTTGGTCTGCTAAAAGTTTAGCTCAATTCCAACTTTTTTTTTTCATCATTCGCGCTCATAACAGCTTTTTCTGCACCGTATTTCTTATGTTTTCGGTCACTGAAAAAACAAAGCCCAAAATTTATAAAACGTATGCTAAAGGAACGCAGTATCTGAGCTGAAAACGTACATTGTGCACTGAAAGTGTCGCAAACCAACAACCCCATCAATAAACTCTCATAAAGAACAGTGTTTCATGTTTATCTGAGGAGTTGGAGTACGCCAGAAGCGTTTGCAAGATTAGGACGATAAGAAGAAAAAGCTCAGACTGCGAAATTCACCTTCTATTCTTATACCGCACTTTCAGCTGTTCCAACCGGCCGAAGAACGAGTGTAATTTACTGCAAAAATGCATACTTCTTTTTATTGTGACAATTTTCACCGACTGGACTGCATTGTAAGTAAGTCTAAGTTTGGTAGAATACCACGTGTTAGCATCGTAATTTTTTTCAGCAAGTACGCTTACTAACACCTCCTTATACTATTTCATGTCAACAAGTTTCATGTGCAATCTATCAGTCATGGTTCTGCTTTGCGACGCGGTAGGTGATCATCCCACAATCGCCATGAAGGTCTACCGGGAAACAGTTATTATTCTAATAATTTTTCAATTTTTTACCTGCACAGTCTGTTCAAAAGAAACAGGAATAAAGAGCCGAGCAAATTAAAGAGTATTGAGAAGTAGAGTGTTTTTTTTTTTTTTCAATCTCTGAGCAGAGCGAACGGATAAGGTGAAATGTCCTGTCGCAGGAGAGCATTTCATGCGAACTTCGCGTACGTTACTGCAGGGATGAATGTTCTCGGGAGGGGGCAAATTCTTGACGACCAACTCTATGCAGTCACGTAGAACGTCTTTCTTCGGCGTTTTTCCCGCGTGGCATGAGAAAATCAACGTGATTGCCAGATCACGTTCAGTTGCTGCCACCTTCCTCGCATCTGCATGGGGTGTTTAAAAAGCGACGAAATACCCCTAAGTACTCTGCTAATGCTAGAGGGACGGCCACGCTGCGCCTTCAAACGCACGTGCACCGAAAACGCTTGAAAGGGATATGGCGGCGTAAGGTCATGTGATGCGAGAAAGCCAATCGCATCAGCGGCGGCATGCGGAAAACAGATGCGATACTCTGAAAGTTTTCCTGTGACTCTAGTTCAGATGCGCTTCTTCCTGCTACGTACATGCCGTAGCCTCACGGTATAGGTATTCTGTGCTCTCTCTATAAAACCCATTCCATGTTTGCAAACAGCAGTATAGGCACCGTCGCACGGAGGAAGGAAAAAGGTAAGGAGAGGGCATGCCCAGCCGGCGCAGGGCGTAAAAAGTGTGGCGGAAATGACATCATGGCGGCCATATTCACTAGGCACAATGGCGGTGTTGCTATGGTTGCGTGTTGCGCAGTGGAGCTGGTCTAGCAGTGAGCGGCCGCGGCTGGCGGCGGAATGTGGGCCTCCCCAGGTCTCGTGCTGAGCCGTGGCGGACAATATCTGTGCTCTGCGCCGCGTTATTGGTTACGCAGTGTTCTCCTGGCTGTTACATTACTCTTAGCAACGTTTACAAATCCCTTTGTCCATCACGGGGTTTCAACAGTGCGTAGAACAAGTGCATATCCATGTGTCGTGCGGCGGATGACGCGGATGAAGCAGTTAGTGTTCAGCGAAATTGCGTTGGGCACCATGACGAAGCTGAATGACGACGAACGCCTTGCAGGTCAGTGACGGTTGAGTAGTGCTCCTGCTTGTGACAACGGACGGCGCTGTTGAGCCCAGCAAGACGCCGTGAGGACCATGTGCACATACGTAGTTTCGTGTTGTGTGTGTACAGTAACAACTTGCATGTGCGAATTAAAACACCTTTTCTGTTCCGCTTGGTACACTCTCCACCAGCATTGCATGTAATCTCAACGTAACAGCAACCACGTTCAACTGTCACTAGCACCGTGCTCAAAGTCACCACGGTCGCAGAATGCTGACGCAGGTGAGTTTCACGCGAAACACGGGCACAGTGGCAGGACGCTGCGTCAGTCGCGTGGCGGAATGCAACCGTAGAAGGCGCACGACCGATCGTGTTGTCTGTACAGTTGCTGAATTAATGACGTGAAAGCACTCGCCGTTGTCAGTGCTTCTAGCGCGCGTTCTCTCGTAGTTGCTTCGTTGTCGGCGAGCTGTTCCTCTTTGTTATTACTCGGACGAAGCGATTTCGCTGAAGGTGTCCCGCTGGCTCTAAGTGATGAGCCCAGTTCCATTAGTTTCGGATCGTCACGACACACGCGCTGCGCAGCCCACGTGCTTTCCGAGCCGGAGAGGGAGTCGCGCCTTCTGCTTCGCATTCATATGTAAACAAGAGAGGAGAATTTGCCTACTCAATATGGCCGGCTTCCGGCTTCATTGCGGCTTCACAACGAGTGACGTCAGGGCCTCTCCTTACCTTTTCCTTCCTCCGTGCACCGTCGACACACTGGGGTGCTTGTGACGGCATCGCGTAACTTGGGCCCAGCCAAGCCTAAAGGTTCGCCACAGCCTTTTTTTGAACACGTGACAACTGACAATGCTGCTGCAAAGCGGCCTTCGAGCTCAGCGCTGTGCTCTGGGGCCGCTTTGCATACTTTTTTCAGTCATTACCCACTTGTATGGCTCGCCCAATAAACCTCTTTAGATTATTATTATTATTATTATTATTATTATTATTATTATTATTATTATTATTATTATTATTATTATTATTATTATTATTATTATTATTATTATTATTATTGTCGTTGTTGTTGTTGTTGTGTCTGTGTATGTAAGTTCTTTGTATAAATGTATATACCCTGAAGACACGGCTACGGCGCGCTGCTCTTTTGCAGTGACTCAGCGGCTGCAGCACAAATCAGTCACTGCAAGTGGTACACGAACGATATCTCTTGTGGTTACATAACCACTGCGTACTTTACAAGCCACTCACCGTTCGGCGGAAGTACTCTTCCTCGCGAGCCCGCTCCATCTTGCCGAAGCTGCCTCCGGCCTCGCGGATGCTTCCACCAGCGCCCCCGCCCTGCGCGTTGGATCGGTTATCATCATCGCCAGTGACACCTCATAGCTTCCCATTAACAGCGTCTTCATTTGGTACGGTTGCTACACTCTCAGAAAAAAACATACACTACCTTCAGCGAGTAGTGTAACCTACGAGAGAGTCTAGTTGGCACGTCAGGACTCTCCGAAAAAAAAGACACACACACATGCTTTTAGGGGCGAAGCTCCTTAGAGTGCAGAATAGTCCCTCGTCGTCCACTCTAGCAACTCTATAATACTCGGAGTGCTCACTAGATGGCGCTGCTACACTCTCCCCCACTCTGATGCCTAGGAGACGCGTGCGATAGGAGACAGACGGACATACATACAAACTGACGAAGACAGACAGACGGAGCAAAGCTACTTCATTATCACTCACTTCGAGGATATGACGTCGTTTACGAATAATAGAACAATACGTTGTGTATATACAGTGTTCGTCAAGTCTTTACATGATTATCGACTGGGTGAAAATCACCGAGGATTCACGGTGCACTGATCATCATTCAGCCCGTAGATATGCTGTGATTTTTTAATTTTTTTAATGTAGCAACCATCCCCAATGAAGGTGCTGTTAATGGGATATGCTGAGGTCGGGAGTCTCAAAACATCAGCACTCTGCAAAATGTCAAAGGGGTCTCTTTTTTTTTCTTTTTTTGACACTTCATATGTACAACAGAATACTATCAACGATTGACCGCAATGCACCGTAACAACGCTATGGACGTAAGAAAGACAACTGTTTTAGAGTTACCTCCACACACTGCTCCTTATGCATTCACTTAAGACGACGTGAAGGTAAAAGCAGTTTTGTTCTTTTTCTTAATCGACTACTTTGGGGATTTTCGCAAAACACATATGTTATTAAAATGCGCACCACGTGTGCCGTGGCTCGTCACGTACCAAGCAAGGAAACTTGTTGTGTAACAGCTCCCCTGTTGGCTGAGGAACACTTCGAAGGGCAAAGTGGCGGTGCCTCAACGACAGACAACGTAGTTAGCTTATCTGACGACGTTGCTTAAAAAGCACAACGACAATGTAAGAAAAAGGTGGGGATGGCGTGATTGAGTGAGTGAAGTTAAATTGGTGGGCTGGTTTCCAGAATGAGTTGTTATATATGCTACACACCTTGCCTACGCCACCGTCCCAGTTCTCAGGAAGATTAGACTTCAGCCGCAGATGGCTGAAAAAGAAACAAATTGGGAAGTGAGAGTGAGAAATCAATCTAGAATAATTATATTTTAACGGGCTCATTAACACGCCGGACTTGGTGATAAAACACGCCCTGCAGATAGCTGCTGATATACTATGAAGAGCACAGCCAAATCTTCTAGTCGCGCGCGGCAACGAAAGTTTTAGAAGCGGTTCACCAAGTTGTCATTATCTTAGCCACTCCCTTTTCAGTCAGTGGCCGGCGCTCACGTTCAGGCGCTACCAACACCTGAAGCTTGACGTTGAACAGATGATATGCAATTGTCTCATAGCGGACATAAACCAAGAGCGATGTTTGGATCACATATGAGGGACATATGAGAAAAGAGAGAACTGCACGACCGATTCCTGTTACTCCGTTCATTCCCGACCGAACCGGGAGGTTTTTGCGGCAATCTATGCGTGAGGCAATGCGCTACGATATCAATGATCACTTGGAAAAATTGTTCAGGATCCCTCAGTAAGCTTAACAGAAGTGGATCCCCCACTGCAAGGTGAGAATGCTATGCCGACCAAATGTGGACGTTTCTGCCGTGGTAAGTATGGAACTACAGCAGCACATACTATCGGTCCGTATGGCACGAGCCTGTACAGCGCTCATGAATCAATCATTGGGCTCGGTGAGTAAACACATCCTGCGGATATACCTGCAGATACTGCTACAGACAACTCAGACAAATCGTGTAGTCGTGTGCGGCAAGGAAAGTGTAGAAGTGGTTCGCGAAGTTCGCGTTGTCTTAGGTACTTTCTTTTCATTCAGTGGCCTGTGCTCACTTTCCGGAGCTACCAGCACTTGAAGCTTGACATCGAACAACAGATGGCAAGCCGTTTTCTTATAGCGACTCTGCTCGAGCAATTTCATTCAGGCAGAACACCTTTAAAAAAGTTACAGATCACATAAAATACAATGTTGTCAGCATCTGCGAAGCTTATTCACAATATTTCATCGAGTGAACCATATTTTTGATAAGGTGAATAATACTTAGTTCGTAAACTTGCTCTTAAGCTCTGTCCCGCATTCAAACTGTTTTGTTGTGACCTCGTGGATATGTGTAGCAATATTTTTTTTTCGCGACACATGTGATATAGGTTCTATACAATTATTCATGTGTGCGGCGTATTATACCAATTATTGTGGCTTTTACGTGCCAAAACCATGATTCTGACCGAGGCTGTAGTAGAGCGCTCCTAAAGTTTCAACTATCCTGCAGTCGTGCATTACACAGACCTCTGGCATTTTGCCTCAATCGAAATGTGACCGGGCTACCGCAGCTCGCTACGCTTCCACGTGTGGCATCTGTGACCATGACGGCGTTCTGAACACGAGCGCGCTTTTACACGAAATTTTTTAAACAAATATCGGAGGTTACATTACGCTCTAAGCATATGGGGGAGGGGGGGGGAGTGATTTTAAATTAAAAGAGAAAAGTGAGCACCGTAACTGTCTCTCAGGGGGAGGACATCTCAACAGTAGCTCACGAGGGTTGGGCGTAAAGGAGGGATTTAGAGGATATGATTAAAAGGTAAAGAGATAGAGAGGGAGGAAGGAGAGAGCGAGGCGCAGGGACAGCGAACGACGGAAGTGAGGAGAAGGTAGGTTATGGAGACGTTCCCAAGAGTCCGAGGACGGGGCAACACTGGTGAGAGCTCATGTCGGCGACAGAAGATGGCGTAGGGCGGCCAGTGCTACGTTGTCGTCGGGGACCGGTGTCAGAAGGTGGCGTGACAGCCCAGTAGGCCAGAGCAGCGCTGTCGTCGGAGATCGCGAGGGCACAACCGGTCGGCACGGAATCCAGCGAGCGAATCCCTAAGCATATGCCTTAGCTTCGGGACAGTACTACGTGTCAGGAGTATAACAATGATTTTCGACTGGGCTACGTTTACATACGACATTAAGGCGAAACAGCGTGAACGACGTCACAGGTGAACAAACTTACAGGGTGCAGCGCTCTCACCTTATGCCGCAAGCCAGACGCTTGAAATTTTTTGCCGCCCTGAAGCCCAGCTGCAGAGCCATGTTTGAAAGGCCTTCGTCGTCCTTTACTTGGCATGTACCAATGTAGAATAGAGTAGATCCTTGAATCTGTGGCACAGACCCACGCTGGGGGATTGGCCAAGAAGTGGAAAATTTTTATAATAAAATTCATTATTAAGAGCTTCAATTTCGTCTCTTTAAAAGAAAGAAGAAAAATAAATCATGAAGAATGTATTATTGGAATTATATAATTTAATAGTATATGAGCTGTGAAGCGGGAAGGTGGAGTGCCACACTGTACTATTTAACTTCCCAGGTCTGTTCTGGCTCAACCACTCACAGCTATAAAAGTGGATCCCTGGCTCTCTTTTTTATTGCAATAGCAATTATATGGACACTCTTGGTTGGATTCTGCCGCCGGCGTCGATGTCATGCACCGTATATGTATACGTTTGTATATATATGAAAAACCCAAGAAATGAAGAAAAAGATAAAAAAAACACTCCGGCGCGCGGAATCGAACGTAGGACCTCTGCGTCGTTAAAGTGAGGCGTTAATCACTGAGCAACCACAAAGCCAAACTTTACCATTCACACGGCAAGCTATTTATACCTACCACTTACCGCTGCTATGTTTTCAGCATTACCCTAATGATGACGCAATGAGCGCACGTCACCACATCACTCCGTGGCGCCCGTTCTAATCTCCTACGCGTACTTTGCTTGACTTAGAGAAGGGGAGCGACGCTCCCTCGCGCACCCTTATCTCGCGGTGGCGAGCAGGGGAGGATCGTATGCCTTGGCTGGCCTCGGGCTTTACGTGGGACGATTCTGCTGTAGTTACCAGGCGCACAAAGGTCACTGCAATCATTGCAGTCTCCATTCGCGAGAAGCGCGCTTTTCAGACTCAGCGAAGTCACATATGAGACGCTTATTCGGATGCATCCGTACCTGTGAGTACGTTTCATGCGTAATTTGTGCGATAAACGCGGGGCACGTTTCGATCTGCTTTTCATTCCGCGCGTGACCTTTCAAATTGTTGCTATCGCATTCATTGCTTCGCCTTTGCGGCAAAGATGCGACTTTTTTTTTTTGGCATCGAAGCTTCAAAATTCAAAGGATATACTACCACACGAACACCTCTGATAGTTGGGCTTCAAGCAAGCAAAACGCCCTTTTACCCAACCAAAATTTGCAAAATAAGGGTGTAAGGATGTTTTGCTTCTACAAATTGTTTAAGGGGTGATGTTCTAGTCAAAACACCCTTCAGGAATGAAGGGTGCTTTGGGTTGTCGAAACACCCATGACGTATACAGCAACGAGCAAATTCATAGATGGTACTCACTGATTAGAGTGAGTACCATCTCTAAACGGCTAAAGTGCTGGCATTTCGCACTGTGCGCGCAAAGTGTATTCGCTAAACTAGGCAAACCTCCTCGATAGGCACTAACTTTCGCTTGCTGTTGGTTTGATGATGATTACAACGACGACGATGATTATGATGATGAAATGATTGGCACCAACCCACTGAGGGGGATCCTTGGCATATCTGACTGTTAGATCTCATTTATATGTGTGTCTCATAAACAAACGATACCTTAAATATACACTACTTTGGTTCATATTATTAGTGTGTTGCTTTATCATGCCACTTCATTGCTTTCTGGTATGATATCACCATTTGTTGTACATTTTAGGGGCGAAGCTCCTTAGGCCGTGGGTCATTCCCTCCTGTGAAGTTGTAGTAGTATGTAGCCACCTCTAGTTTATGTGTTGCTCAATAGATTGCGTTGTGCGTATATGTCCTTAGGAATATTATTATTATGTGGTTATAAAAGGGAAAAGAGAAAAGCGAGCCCCGTAACTGTCTGTATCTGGTACGACCCCTCAACAGTAGCTCACAAGGGATGGGGGTAAAGAGGGATTAAAAGGATAGGATTAAAAGGTATAGAGAGGTGCAGGGGCAGGGAGCGACGGAAGTAAAGAGAAGATAGGAGAGATGAACACGGTCACAGGAGTCCAAGGACGGGGCACCACTGGCGAGAGCTCTTGTCGGCAACAGGAGATGGCGTAGAGCTAATCCTGTCGGCCAGAGCTACGCTGTCGTCGTCATCGGGGACCGGTGTCAGGAGGTGGCGTAGGACCAGCCCGGTCGGCCAGAGCTGCACTGTCGTCGGAGATCGCGAGAGCACAACCGGTCGGTTGTGCTCTCGCGAGCACAACAAGTCCTTGGGAATAGTCCCCAAGTCCTTGGGAATCGAGTCCTTGGGAAACGAGTCCTTGGGAATCCAGCGAGCGAGTCCTTGGGAATAATATAACTAAACGGCGTTAGTGGTTTTCACAGCATATCCACGAAGTGAATGATATGAGTGGATCGAAGCGCCCGTTCATGCTTCCGTCCGTCCGTGCACATGCTTCTGTCTATCCGTGCTTCCGCCCATCCGTATGTCCGAGCATATGTGCGGTGAAGTGACGCCAAAGTTAATTGTTAGACGTCTGAGCGGTCTGGCCGGGACCAGAAACTAGCCAAATTTTGAAATAAAGTCATTTTCATTACTCGTACGATACAGTACCATACTCAAATTTAAATATTATTGACTGAAGGAGACAGATAAATATGTTAATGCAGCGCTGGAGACTCTAGCCTGGCCATTCATCTGACAGGACTGCAAGACGCAAAGCTACTAATTTAGATATAACAGTCAGAAACAAGCATTTCGCTCAAGGGTCCTTTATTTTATAATTTCTTCATTTTTATTGTACTACTGTCTTCAGAGACGGCTCTATCTTTAATTACTGTTTCCTTGTTCTCATATTTTATGTTAGATTCACAACTATTACCTTTGGAAAAGGAACAAGAAAGCCAATATTGTTTGTTTGGCTGTTTAGTGTGTAAACAGGCGCCTACCATATGACGTCCCCCCACTTCAAAGAATAAGCCTCTATAGAGTCCACGTGTCTGCCTACAATTCTGCACAAGGCAAACTGAATGAGAACAGATTGGACGACACAACAGAGCGCTTGTATTGGGTACACTCATCAGTCCTTAATTTCCCAACTACTGTTATATCAAAGATATAGAAATGCACATCATATGGGGGTTGGGGGGGATAAGGGAGGAGTGAGCGTTGTCTTTTGATTGCTCTTGCCCTTGGAATGGCAAAAGAGGGGCAAGCTAAATAGTCTTTTTGGGGGAAAGGGGGTGCTTTGTGCCCCCTTCCCACCTTTTTTGACCCAGCCTCTTCTGGGCTACAAGTGCCTTTCTTTTAAACTCGTACAGCTTGTGTACAAGTTCAGCTAATCAAAGAGTGAGTGCACGTAAGTATGAAAGCACGCAAGAACTAAATAAATTCATGGTGTGTTAGAAATGGCTAGGCTAAGCTGGGCAACAGTGTGTCAAAAGGCATTCAATCAGCTAGTCGAACGAAGACATAAACTGATTGCTTTGCTTCATTGCTTACATGTTCAGTACAGCATAGCAGCAGCACTTTTCCAGCCATTTCCTAACATCATTTCATTGCTGTTCATATCACACATCCTTTTTTTGAAAGCAACCAAATCAATCCTCCATCATTCATACGTCATTGAACTCACGGCCCTCAGTCCCCAGCAGCTGCGAAGCAACTTACCACGGAGGCGGTCAGATCTGCAACGCAGCAGAGGGTGCCAAGAATCTCTGGATCAGGATACACCGCCATTGGAACCTGAACCTGGCAACGTTTAATGCTAGAACCTTATCTATTGAGGCAAGTCTAGCTGTACTGTTCGAGGAGCTAGAGGGTGCTAAATGGGATATAATAGGGCTCACTGAGGTTAGGAGGATAGATGAGGCCTATATGGTGCTACAGAATTGGCACGTTTTTTGCTATCGGGGCTTGGCTGACAGAAGAGAACTAGAAGTGGGGTTCCTAATTGATAGAAACATAGCTGGCCACATCGAGGAATACTATAGCATTAATGAAAGGGTGGTAGGTATCGTAATTAAACTCAATAAGAGATACAAGATGAAGGTGGCACAGGCTTACGCGCCTACATCCAGCCATGATGACGCTTCAGTTCAAAGCTTCTATGAAGACGTGGAATCAGCAATGAGTAAGGTAAAAACACAGTATACTATACTGATGGGAGACTTTAATGCAAAGATATGGAAGAAGCAGGCTGGAGACCAGGCAGTATGAGATTATGGCATCGGTACTAGAAATGCCAGAGGAGAGCTGCTAGTAGAATTCGCAGAACGGAACAATTTACGGATTTTGAATACCTTCTACTGAAAACAAGGAAATCGCAAGTGGACATGGAGGAGCCCTAATAGAGAAAATAAGAATAAAATAGACTTTATAATGAGTGCACACCCAGGCATCATGCAGGATGTGGAAGTGGTCGCAAGGTACGATGCAGTGACCATAGAATGGTACGGTCTCGAATTCGCCTAGACTTGAAGAAGGAACAACAGAAACCGATATGCAAGAAGCCAATCAATGAGCTAGCACTGAGAGGGCAAGTACAGGAATTCAGAGTCTCGCTTCAGAACAGGTACTCCGCTCTTATCGAGGAAAGCAGCCTTAGCGTTGATGCAATGAATGATAATCTCAGGAGTATCATTACGAAGTGTGCAGTGGAAGTTGGAAGCAATGTAGTTAGACAGGACACTGGCAAGCTTTCCCGGGAAACAAAAAATCTCATTAAGAAGCGTCAAAGCACGAAAGTCTCAAGTACAGCGGACAAAATAGAACAGGCAGAGGTTTCGAATTTGATTAATAAGCGTAAGGTATCCGATGTGAGAAGGTATAACATGAAAAGAATCGAACACGCTCTGAAAAATGGAGGAAGCGCCAAAGCAGTGAAGAGGAAACCTGGGACATGCAAAAATCAGATGTATGCACTAAGAAACAAAGAAGGCAAAATAATTACCAATATGGATAGGATAGTTAAAATAGCGGAGGCATTTTACAGAGATCTGTACAGTAGCCGAGACAACCACGACCTTAATACTATAAGAACTAGCAGTAACCCAGATGACACCCCACCAGTTATAATAGAAGAAGTCAGAAAAGCCTTCGAAAGCATGCAAAAAGGCAAAGCTACAGGTGAGAATCGGGTAACATCAGATCTGCTGAAAGATGGAGAACAGATTGTGTTAGAAGAACTATCCAGCCTGTTAACGAGGTGTTTCCTGATGGGAAGAGTACCAGAGTCTTGGAAGAATACTAACATCATCTTAATACATAAGAAAGGAGATGACAAGGACTTGAAGAATTACAGGCAGATCAGCTTGCTTTCCATAGTATACAGGCTATTTACAAAGGTACTTGCTAACAGAGTTGAGAAAACATTAGAGCTCAATCAACCAAAGAAACAAGCAGGATTTCGAACAGGTTACTCAACCATCGACTACATTCATACTATCAATCAGGTAATAGAGAAATGCTCAGAATATAGCCAACCACTATACATAGCCTTCATAGATTGCGAGAAGATGTTTGATTCAGTAAAAATATCAGCAGTCATGCAGACACTGCGGAATCAGGGCGTCGATGAAGCATATATAAACATCCTGGAAGAAATCTACAGGGGATCAACTGCTACCATAGTGCTTCATAAAGAAAGCAACAGAATACCAATCAAGAAGGGTGTAAGGCAAGGGGATACAATCTCCCCAATGCTATTTACCGCGTGCTTACAGGAGGTTTTCAGAGGCCTAAAATGGGAACAGTTAGGGATAAGAGTTAATGGAAAGTACCTTAGTAACCTGCGCTACGCAGATGACATTGCATTGCTGAGTAACTCAGGGGACGAATCACAACTCATGATTACGGAGTTAGACAGGGAGAGCAGGAAGGTGAGTCTTACAATTAACCTGCAGAAAACGAAAGTAATGTACAACAACCTCGAAAGAGAGTAGCGCTTCAAGACAGGTAATAGTGCACTTCAATTTATAAAAGACTATGTCTACTTAGGGCAGGTAATAACCGTGGAGCCAAACCACGAGATTGAAGTAACTAGAAGAATAAGAATGGCTAGGAGCACATTTGCAAAGCACTCTCAAATTACGACAGGTAGATTGCCACTATCTCTCAAGAGGAATGTATATAACAGTTGTATCTTGCCGATACTTAGCTACGGAGCAGAAACCTGCAGACTTACTGAGAGGATTCGGCTTAAATTGAGGACGACACAGCGAGCAATGGAAAGAAAAATGATAGGTGTAACTTTAAGAGACAGGAAGAGAGCAGAGTGGCTTAGGGAACAAACGGGGGTTAAGGATATAATAGTTGAAATCAAGAAGAAATGGACATGGGCCGGGCATGTAGCGCGTAGACAGGATAAATGCTGGTCAATAAGGGTAACTAACTGGATTTCCAGAGAAGGCAAGCGGATTAGGGGGAGACAAAAGATTAGGTGGGCAGATGAGATTAAGAAGTTTGTGGGTATAAATTGGCAGCAGCAAGCACAGGACTGAGTTAACTGGCGGAACATGAGAGAGGCCTTTGTCCTGCAGTGGACTTAGTCAGGCTGATGATGATGAAATCAGTGCAACAGACAATTAGGCCACCGAAAGCATAGGGGACTCTAACTGTTGTCTTGTGTAGTAATTGTGGTGTAAATTGTAATTAATTAAATTAAACAACAAATCGCCCTTTTCATCATTTGGATTCTACCACACAACCTTCAAATTGCACACGGGATGCTCTACAAAGTCAACTACGATGAAAGATGCTTCCTCTTCGTTGGTTGTTTCTGTGTCATAGTCTTTGCGAGTATACGGCCGTAGACCTCTTTTTGTCATAAGCTTTGCAAGTACAGTTGTCATAAATACAGTTGTCATAAGCTTTGCAAGTGCACAGTTGTCACAAAAAAGCTCCACATTTTGAGTTAGGACTGCGATTCCTCTTCTCTGATGGGTCTCGCACTGTTTGTGCTGTATTATTCACACAGGTTACACTCGCCTGTAAAGCTTACACTTTATAAAACAGGACACCACCTTTTTTATCTTTTTTTAACATTAGTTGGTATTTCCTTCTTTATGCAAACAAATACAATTAGTGATCA
Organism: Rhipicephalus microplus; assembly: GCF_043290135.1. Lineage (NCBI taxonomy): Eukaryota > Metazoa > Arthropoda > Arachnida > Ixodida > Ixodidae > Rhipicephalus > Rhipicephalus microplus. The sequence continues at coordinate 53,757,660 of NC_134709.1, read as the reverse complement.
CTTGAATTAGGTTTTGAGGCTCTCAGTATTTGCCCTCGCTGTTCGTTGTTTGAATGTGCCTATGCAGAACTACGAGTTCAAGCTTTTGCTAGGACTTATACCCAATTTTTTTTTTTTTTTCGTAGCAGTATTCGATTGAGCAGTTTGCAAGACATGAGCTTTGCAAAAAAGCTGAATACTCGCTTATCCGAGGGATATAGCCTTTAATTGCACCTTTCAGCCTCTAGTAGCTTTTGAGACCTACAGTATACCGCTAAAGTAGAAGTATTATGACTTAACGAAACAGAAATTCGCGTTTCCCATAGAGACTATGTGGCACAAAATTTTGTCGTCAATTGTACATTGCATCGTGGCTGGCTGCTTGTGCCCATTATGATAAGCCTGAAAGAAGTGAAGTGACTGAACCATTTCACAAAGGCACATCAAAGACAGACATGAGAGTCAACAACCGTCATGCACATCCCCATAAATTTAGGTAATCATGAAATTTGTCACAACGGAGACAAATCTTCTCTCTGAAGCTCCGCCAAAAGCATGCGTTGCCCAACGGCTTCATCTCCTCATCTATTGGCAGACTCTCCACAGGAGTGCTTTTGTGTGGGAAAGTTGGTGCGACATTTGCGAGACAAATCAGCACGAAGGACACTGTACAACGGGACTAGCACTGCTCACGTTCTACTGTGTCTTTCATATCATCTTTCATGCCAATTTATTTCGCAAATCTCTACAGGAGGTTTTACCTTGAACATCTCCAATGCAAACAGAAAGAATTATTGCTAAAAAGATGAGGCACTCCTCCTGACAGTGAGAAACATGCCCTTCAAGCACACAGCTGGGCGACATCCACGCTCGTGTGAGAAGGAATCAGGTAAAGATTTCTGATAGCCCTAAATAACAAATATTTGTCCCAGAAGGATCATATAGGCATTCGAGACTTTTTCATAAAATCTAGAACTGTCCAAGAAGGTCCGGGCTGGCTGGTGATACCAATCAGAAGTTCCTTCCTACCGCACATAAAGAGAGAGCATCGGCAGCATCGAGTGTACCTGGAAAGCATTGGCTAGTGTCTATAATAGTAGTTTAAATAGGGCACGATTTCCTGACTAGATAAAAAAAGAATACTGACGAGTCCGATGCTGTGTTCAAATATAGGTGACTTGAAGCCCGCTAGAGTTGGTAAAGCAGCCCTAAATAACAAATATTTGTCCCAGAAGGATCATATAGGCATTCGAGACTTTTTCATAAAATCTAGAACTGTCCAAGAAGGTCCGGGCTGGCTGGTGATCCCAATCAGAAGTTCCTTCCTACCGCACATAAAGAAAGAGCATCGGCAGCATCGGGTGTACCTGGAAAGCATTGGCTAGTGTCTATAATAGTAGTTTAAATAGGGCACGATTTCCTGACTAGATAAAAAAAGAATACTGACGAGTCCGATGCTATGTTCAAATATAGGTGACTTGAAGCCCGCTAGAGTTGGTAAAGCAGCGCCTGTGACCGTTTTAGCATCTCTCACAGTAGAAACAGTTGAGGTATTAACTTCTGGGGCTTTCCACGGCCAAAACACAGTGTAAATGGCAGACATGCTGCCAAGAAAGACTCTGAATTCGTTTTTGACCCCGAGACGAAGGTACACCTTGGTAAACGGGTGTTCTTAGATTTTACGGCCATCGAATGCACCCTTCATGGCCATAAATCAATAACATGAAATTTAATGCCCGTCGATTAAACCTAATACACAAGTGGTGCATGCGCAAAGAATTATGACACATGTGAATACCTTTATTTTGTACGAAATATGTACGCCAGGATGGCGCATGCCTAGTTGCACGTCCGCATCGGCCAAATTTGTCTATGAGGAAATCAATGTTCCCTCATCACAGCAACACTAAGAGATAGTGCATTGCAGTGCCAGGGAGTGGGCGTTCAAATGGGATGCACTATCACTGCACACTACACCTTCTTATCACTGTCAGCTGGGCTCGTTGCGACAGATGACAGATATCCTCCTTGACTTGTGCACGGGAGTGGACCTGAAGACAGAATTCTGGTTGGCCAGGATCTCATGGGTGTAGTCGTACCTTGCTACTCCTCTGTTGGACAAAAAAAAAGACAAAAAGATAAACAAACAACCCTGAAAAGGTTTCGTTCAACTGTAAGACAAATAAGTTAGTACATACAGACAGATGTGATGCCATATTTTGATTCCCATCTCAATGGAGAAATATCTCATGAGTGTGCTCCGACAGGCTGATGTCGAGGAAGTGAGAGACTTGTTCACTTATTACGAAGCGTGCAAGCCAACTGATGCAACATACACATGCGTACAGTAACTGTCCATACTGATGACTTCCATCTGTTGAGAGACGCTACTTTCTTTATCAATGCCTCATCAAATGCATCACAAAAAATAACTTCGTGGATTGGATTTTTACCGAATGTTGCTAGGAAGACAGCGAACCAATCGTGTGATCTCTTGCAATAATAGCCCCCACGAGATATGAGTGAAAAATTGCCCTCTTGGTGCCCCCCAACGGAAGTCGACAAATGGAAAACTATGTTTATAACGGCTCTGACCTTATCAAGGAGTGACAAAATCTCCACATACCTCATTATGTATAGCGATCGTCTCCTAAGAAATATTTTAACCCACTTGTCTGGCATTTTTTCGTGAACCAGCTTCATGATGCTCGACGACAGGAGAGACAGCCCGGCTATTGTGTCACCGCAGAACTGGAAATAAAAATAATTCGTAATGAAATCTCTTTATGGGTGGAATACAAGCAAAACTTGTGTGCCAACATTACCGAGGATGTCTCGCTAAAGAAACATACAAGGCTTTCGTATATGCAACAGACCATGAACCACAGCGAGCAGGTTTGATTAACTGTGCAACGTGCATGACGCAGACAGGACAGAATATCGAGCTAAGAGGAAATTCAAAGTGACAAAAAGTCACCAAACAAGAAACGTCACTGGAGCAAATGTTTTGACAAGGGTGCTGTGAATACAAGTCTTAAAATGGTTCCAGTTACATAAACTTCAGGTACAAAAAACAAATGCCCCTTGTTAAAATGGGTAGTTACAAAAAATTTTCATTTGTCATTTATTTGGGTCAAATGAAAGGACAAGCCCTCAACAACATAGAACATGCACTAGCACCCTAAAAATTATTTACGATAAGAATTTCAAAGCTAGTTTCATACCCTGATGTTGCACCATGGTCTGAGCTTCTGACTCTAGATATTGTGATGTTTCCACGATCACTCCGCTCCGAGGCTCTATTGTGAAGTACAGGCGGCCATTTTAAATGTTTCGGTACTTGACGTCATCACTGGCCACACTGGTTCATACAGGGTCAATCATAGGTTAGTGTCAATCACTGCAGTCTCAAACTGTCAATATCATAATAAAATATATAATCACAATTCGCTGAGTAGCCCAAAGCCATCACTGTATTCACTGGATTTGTACGGCGGAGTGAACTCTGCTTTGGAAATTGATGTCGCTGCTCCTTGAACGAGGGCTCCTCATTCGTATACTCATTGGGTTTAATGCTGAGAAGTGAGCCACGCTCAAAGATGTGAGCACCCATGAATTGCCTCACCCGAACGCTGTCCACGTGCGGTTTGATGTGGCCGTCTTCGAGAAGGTCGAGACAATGAACGTGCTGTATCTGGTTCACTTCGGGAGTGAACGCGAGCGCCCTGATTCGTCCCAATATCGCCTCACACGGCGGGGACCAAGTTGTGCGCTCAATCTCCCGGTAACCGTGAATCGCCTGCGAATGCAAAAAAAAAAAGTGTCGCAATGAACGAACCACGCCAACTATCACATAATGCTACGACAAACATTCACATCCAGCAAAGAGCCTGCTGCTACGAAATGCAACTCGCGAATGCATGAAAACGGGGTAAATACGAAGTAAATGTAACAGCAAGAACTACAGCGCGAGTTACCCAAGCTCTTCAATTTTCATCAGGGTTTCTGGCACAATACATTCTGCAGTGTCATACCAAGGACAGTCGGCACATAAGCAGGCGGAGTCCGCATTCTTCGAAAACAAACAGCCATCCCTTCATTTCAACGGCTCCTAGGTGGCTTCCACTACAGTCTAAGCAACTTGGTTGTATAAAACAATACGACAATTAGAAGAAGACAATTTAGCAAGAATAATGCTTTGCTTATGTTCACAATGCTAGCTTGGAACAACCCAGAAAAAATACACTGCACTTGAGTCGCGGTAAGCGCGATCGATGCTGCACTCCGTTGGGAACGAATAAAATGAATCGACTAGGCGACAGTCTTACTAACATCGTCCCAGTGGCTGCTCTCGTACCGCAGCCTCTTGTACTGCGGCTCGATTTCGGCGAACAGCGTGCTCTCTTCTTCGGACGTCACAAAATCGTCGTAGACGGTCATGCTCTGGGCCACCTCGGCGAGTGTGTTCGCGTCAGATCCTTCGAAGTGAGCGCTCACATATTCCTCCGTCAGCACTGGCCGTCCTTTGGACGCGTTGGCAACGTCTATCTGCGCCGAACATAGCCACCGCGTTGGTTTAAACGTATTCGATAATAAGTTACAGCGCATTTTTGACGCCGGCAGAACAAGACGGGTCACCGCGAAGGCGGCCATTTTGTATCTGCGTCCTCTCACGTGTACGCAGTACTTTCAGTTTCGGTTTCATTTGTTTTCAGAATTTGTTGTAGCTAGTGGCGCGACAAATAACTCGCAGGTTGGCGTAGTGATTCTTGAATCGTATCTTTATGACTTAAATGCATATATAAGCTAGTAATACCGCGCCTTGTGATTGGCACAAAACATTCTAAATATAATGGTGCAGCGGTAGGTTCGGTGTTCATTGTCGCGTCGCCAGCATCGCCTCTGGAAGTCCGTTGGTCCTGGTTCGACCTGGTTCGACGCGCCATAACCGTCTCTGTGCCCTCTTAACGTTCAATTACGGCGAAAGTTGGTAGCCGAGCACTTCGAAACGCTGCATTCGCCTACCACACTTGCCATTAAACGACGCTTCACTTTAGGTAAGTCACATGCCCCGGACTTGTCGCCAAAACGAAACTTTCATGGCGCGTGCCTACCTGCCATGTGTGAACCTTTCTTCAACAGGTCGCCGGAACAAGCGCGATGTCTTCGCACTTTTCTCCCCGCCATGACACTGAAAGTGCCGCGATTCGCAACGACAACGCGCCAAGGATGTCCTTGGTGGCGCAGTTCGATGATTTTTGTCGCCGGGTTGCTGACGACGACGACGAAGTACTGAGCAGTGAGTATGCCGCATTGTGTGCATTATGGCGCCTGAGGCATTAGATGTTTGGGTATGCCCAAGTTTGTAGCGAATAATGTTCTTTACCATAAAACATATCTGCCTTTTCGGCAAACCAGGTTTAGTATATTAACTGTCGAAACATTGCTAAACATCTGTGCCTCGGACACTGCTCGATGTATTCATAAGCGAGCCTTCCGTATTATCATTTTTTTTTTCTCTTTCGTTGGAAGTGGTCTCCACTACATCGTCCGCAAATAGTTTACGCGCAAAAGCTACTGGAGCCGTTAGAATTAAAACACCGTGATCTAAGTTTCCCGAAGGTACTAAATTAATCCTAGGAACAGTTGGAATTTGATATATATTTACGAAAAAAGCGACACAGTATTGCCGATTAGGTACCTAAATAGGTTCCTGGAAAAATGGTTCAAGGATTAACCTTGGACAAGTTTTAACGTGGTAGCGTTCAAAAGCTTGTTTCGCGGAAATTGCGGCAGCGGTGTCGGCGTCGTTGGTTGTGAGTGAAAAACCATCATATACGTGACCGAAAAATCTGGAATGATGCAAATAAAATTCATTAATGATAAAAAAAAAACCTGGAGCAGAGTAAGGACCAAACCAGGGTTGTTTGGGTCCAAGGGGGGACTGAACTCGGGTCGTTCGCGGGGGCAAGTGGATGTTCTACCACACGTACTGTGACTCCTCTGCTTGTGAAAACAGTGAAAACAACTTCCTCTGTTTCGTAATGGTAACTTTCATGCTTCAAAAACAAACACGTCCTGCATATATGCTTCACAATGCAACATGAAGTATTGTAGTAGTAATGCGGGGTACAAGCTTCCGTTGGCAACGTGCGTCAAAATATGTGATTATCATAATGGTTCTATGGTTGAAAGCCGGTACCCCACTAGAAAAGGGACACGCGGTGCTGTGCCTCTTCCCTTAAGGCCACGTAGTGGGTGCATAGCTAGTTCGAAAAGGTTTAGTGCACTAAGTCTTTGAAGTACGCACTAGGAACAGGATGTCGCTATTGTGTTCAACTCCTAAAAGTGAAGCTTTATAGGGTCTCCTAATTTTTGTTATAAGCCACATACGATTCCGTTACTAGTGAGAGAGCACATCTATTCAACAGTATAAAATTGGTCTTTTCCATTCCGACTGCCCGATTTTATGCCAATATTTCAGGATGAATTGATGGCAGTTATTCTGATCATACATTAACTCCAGACATATATTTCTTCGGTGGTTATAGTGGCTGATTCCTTGTCCGTTTAGACTGCCCTGGCAGTACCAAAGTCATCGTGCTGTTTATCAGAATTTAATACATATATGATCAATCTTGTAGATTTTGTCCATTTGGTCTGGGTGCCAGGTCACACTCATCTAACATGAAATGAAGGGGTGGACACACTGGTGGCAGCATCAACTCTGTGCCCGGTCTTGAAGATTCCAAGACTTTGCTAGATACTATCGATAGTATCGAGATATTGTCGCGCGATTTTGAAATTTTTGTTCAAGACTGAAAGATACCAGCTCTTCTGTACTAAATAATGCAGATTTTCAGCACCATAAGTTTCAGTAACTTAGCTCATGTTGTCGAACAAGACGATTGAAGTGACAATTACTAAATTGTGATTCAGAATTACACCTCTAAATTTTTTTTTGTGCAGACCTACTTTCCTTCCCCTCAATGCTACTATTGTAATCAAGCAGAAACCCTATAGCTCTTTTTCACAGAATGTTGCGGCTATCAAAATTTACGGCAAAAATTTCTGGCAACACCTTTGTGAAAACACGGGCTTAGGCTTCCTGGAATGCTATTATTCTCCCTAAGGGCCTCGGCACTGGGTCACTCCAATAGGGACATATATTAGGCGTTATTTAAGCCCCGCCGCAGTGGTCTAGTGGCTAAGGTACTCGGCTGCTGACCCGCAGGTCGCGGGTTCAAATCCCGGCTGCGGCGGCTGCATTTCCAATGGAGGCGGAAATGTTGTAGGCCCGTGTGCTCAGATTTGGGTGCACGTTAAAGAACCCCAGGTGGTCAAAATTTCCGGAGCCCTCCACTACGGCGTCTCTCATAATCATATGGTGGTTTTGGGACGTTAAACCCCACATATCAATCAATCAATTAGGCGTTGTTTAATTATATAAAAAAATCTGAGTGATTACCTTGTTAATATCGCAAGTATATACTCATTACTTTATTTTCTCAATAATTTATTTCATGTATTTTATTCATTTTTTGTAGCTCTTTTTAATCTTATTTTTTTTATTTTTGTTTAGCAAATGAAATACGATAAACAAATAAGTTTTCTTGTACCTAAAAAAACTTGTCGTTTTTATTCTCTCCCTCACGCCCCCTTTTTTTTTCTTTTCTCCAAAATCCCACTGCCTCACGATGGAGCCACTTCTCTAGGACCCAACCAACCAAAACCCACCCATGCGTGCTCTTATGTCACTGTTGGATCCGCTTATATATGCTCGTGCGTCGCTCGTTGATTGAAGTTGCATTGCTTATTCCTTAACCTCATGAGTGGCAGTCTTTATCACATTTTTGGATGCATAGTGCCCGATGCATAGTGTACAGTGATGCCACCGCGGCCGCCATATCCGGGTATCAGCTGATTGAGACTCTGCATGAATTAACTCTAGCTCGAGTGTGGGGAGGAAGAAACTGTGGCCTCAGACTAGTGCCAATACAAAATATCATGGTGGCTGCCATGTTTGGGTTCCCAGTACCGAGAACGCTATTTACAGCGGGGGAAGTGCCAGCAGCGACCAGGGAGGTTTAGAGCCCCCTAAAAAGTTTCGCATTATCCACTGCTGTAACATGAAAAAAAAAAAAAAAGAGCAGAACGCTACCTTCTCCTGCTCCCCTAAAGGAACTTGGTTGTCGTCGCCCCCCACTTCCCCCTAGTAAAAGAAATCCTGGCACTCACCCATGACTCATAGCATTTACAACGTTGGCCTTTCTGCCCCACTTCTTTCTGCAGCCATAGTGGAATTTGTGAGGAACCAGGAAGCGTGCAGGCAGCGTTGGGAAGCAGCGGAACAGTGCTGCAGCAGACTGGCAGAAGCGAATGAGTCCCAGGCTCTGGTGAACTCGGAGCTAGAAGCAAAGCTGCGATACACGAGGTACGGTGAAACGCTTCCATTGGTGCTTCCTGCCATTTTGAAATGGCAAAGTTTTGACAGGCGATCAGGAAACTTATCACGTTTGCAAGCTGTTTTGACGCACGGCTGCAAAGACCGTTTATTACAAAAAGTGTGCTGTACTAGGAGCTTTTTGTACATTGTTGGAAGGGAGTCAAATGGTGCTTCAGAAAGGTTGCAGTAGAGTCAACAATGTCCTCTGTTAAATTCACAAACGTCTTTCTGAACCGCTGTTTGATTCCATTTTTAAATTAATAATAAAGTATTCCAGGCATTTGTGGCACAATCATTTGTATCATCAAGTATACAAGTTGACTGGCTAGAATGGGCCTACAGCAGGCGGTTTACGTAGAATCACAGCAACATGAAAATAAAGCGTGGTGTTCAAGATTAGGTACTTCTCTTATCTCCCACGCATGCATGCTGTATGTCACATGTAGCACTACGTAGTAAATATACTACGAGGAGTTCTTAGTTTTAAGCACCTTTTAATAGACCAGCAGATTATGCAAGAGAGTTTATTAGAAGTTCGGTTTTAGGAGAATGTTTGTCGGGTTGAATGTCTTGTATAGGTTTTGTGTAAGATTACGTTCTTTTGCTGCAGTGACATCAGACAAATGGGAACCTGTATCAAGGACTGTTTGTGTGGAAATGCTGTGGTCGTTTTTAACCCTTTGGTCTATGCATTGGATGCACTCACTTGCTGAGGTAGTTTCTTAGATCGGCTATTGTGGCTGAGGGAAAAAACAGCATTTTCTGTTCGCGAGCTTACCGGGAGTGATTCAGTGTCAATAGTACGACTGCGTCTTGATCAAACTTTTTCATATTTTCTCATTGTCCAGAGTAGGTTGTTCCACGTCTTATAGATTAAAGTGAATGATATATGAGTAAAAGTCTTTTGATCTAGGCTCTTTTGTCACTGTACTAGGCCACTTAATACATCATACTAGTAGTTGTGGTGGGGTAACATCTATGGTGTTATGTTAATAAGCTATACACTGTGGGTTCAACTCCCAGCCTCAGCGGGCAGATTTCAATGGATGTGAAATGCAATGAACACTAGTGGGTTTAGATTTAGATGCATAAACAGCCTCGGTTAGTCATTACTTGATGCGTAATCCTCTACTATGCACTTCTTATCGATATGGTGGTTTTGCTCATAAAACCCTATTACATTAACCCATCATGCTTAGAAAGATAGTGGTAATACGAGATGCACTAGCAAGATGGCAGAGATTTTTCCCGCATTTAAGATCACCTCGCTACTTGGCTTAAATTTCACACTTAAAGAGTTTGCCCTAAAATTGCATATCAAAATCTACCGAGTGGGAACTCAGTAGTTAGCTAACTAAAGATTCGAATCTCATACACATGTGCAATATTTTCAACTGTCTACTTGTGGTGGTTTAGATATTATTTTATTATGATGGTCACTTATTTTTTTTTTAATCGATTCAGTCACGGAGTTTGCTGTTTGCACGCTCTTACAGAAAATGCAAGACAGTTAAATATTTGCAACGGAACAATGCAGAAGCATATTCCAATCAGTGGCCTAGCCAAGGGAAGCCACACTGGGCCCGTGCCACCTCCGAATTTTTTTTTTCGCTGTTGCATACAGGGCACAAAAAGACCGCTTGTCCAATTTCCGTCCCGCCCCCCCCTCTGATGGAAGTTTCTGGCTATGTCCATGTTCTTCCTCTTAAATAGCTAGTGCATCATGAGGGTGTAGCTTCGTTGTGATTCAACGATTCTGAGACATTCAAACAGTAATACATTCTACACTAGTTTCATTAGGCACTGAAGCCAGTAACAATGACTATAAGGAAACCAGTCATGACCACTTTTTCTTAACTAAACTGGTAGGTCAATACAGCACAGCTCATTTCAGCTGAAACACATTGGTTCTGATATAATAGTTTATTGCAGAAAATGGATTTTTATGTTCACAGTATTGAATGTCACTATTCCCCTACAAGGCAAATCGTGTGCTGTGCTGTGGTGGTATTATGATGACAATGTTAACCCCATTTGCTTTTCAACCTTTACATCTCTAAGTGTTAGATATTTCTTTGGTTCAACATTAATTGCTTGGCCTTTTTTTTAATTCCCAGAGATGTGCTCGAAAGGGAGGTTCAAAGAAGGCTGAAATGCGAAGCTCACTTGAGAGCTCTGGTGAGTTGACATGCATCACTGAATTGATAATAAGACCCATCACTACAATGGAATAGGGATATACAGTTGAAACTCAAATCAGCGAAGTGGTGACGACGGGCACTTTGTTTCATCAAATTCAAAAGTTTGTGAAGTCGAGAAAGGAGTTTTACAGTCGTTCAATCAAAAACTGTGAAGTAGCAATGCACAATAGCTTTTAACCATTTTGCACGAGACAAACAAGGACGAAAAGAGTAGAATGTGTAAACAAACGAGCACGGTTCATGCTCCTGTCTTCATCCTTGTTAGTCTCGTGCAAAGTGGCTAAAAGATGATTTCGTTCCAAACTAGGCCGGCAAGCAGCTTTGCCCCAATAGCTACCATGCCATTGTTCTAGCCGCCGAACCGCACCTGGGCATACAGAAAGCTCTCGAGGGTAGCCCATACAAGGAGCCCCCTATGTTCTGGCAAGGCATGTCACGGTGATGTAAGACTACAACGGGATACAGATATGTAAAAACGCAGCATGCAGGTAGTTATAGTAAGGTCAGGCTGAGTGAGGAAGTTGCAAGGAGACCTTCGGTGCTGTATGTATCTTAAACCGGAGAATAAGGAAACTATTGACCACTGCCCTTAGCGCGCATTTGTAAGTAAGGTTGCTGCCAACTGCAGAGTTCAATGTGCTGTGCCTACGCTTTGCGTGCAGCATTGCCAAAATAAAACTAGGGATTTAATCGGAGTGGATCCTCTATATAAAAAAAATAATAATCTCGTCTGTACCAAAATTAGATGAAGATCTCATCTTTTTGACTCCGTTATTTTAGCAGAGTATTCGGTTTTCAAGTTCGTCAACTTAGATTGATGACAAGATCGAACCCTGTGGGCAGCTGCCAGTGAACAGAAACTGAAGTTCTTTCATCTTATCATAAACTTAGGTTTTATTAGATCGAGTTTCAAGTGTATCGAATTACTCATTATATCAAATGGTAGTGACAAAACCTTTAAAGTCCCATAACTGCTGCGCGTACATCGCACACCCGTTCTCTTCTTCGTGTCATTATCAAACTGTTGCGCCGCTCTGTGCCCCTGCAAGTGCATTTACCCTGACCGACCCATGATCACTAGCATAGTAAAAAAATTGGCCCGTATCTGCATGTTACACTGCAAATGTCGTCGAAAGACGATAGTCTTGCATCTGGAGAGTGAACAAAACGTTTGTTTGATGTTCTGCGTTGGAAAATCGCTGAATGGTATTCTGGAGGTGCTACGTTAGAGTGCCTCGAGCGTGCAGCGGAGGCAAACGAATGCATCAAGTCACGACACACATGAGACATGAGCGCTATCTGGCAGTTATCTTGGGAAATGAAGAGCAAGCGCCCTGCGCGCCCGTCTCGGAAGTGAAAAGGTGTAGAACGCAAGGCGACTGGTAGATGCCACCACCGTGTCATCTTAGCAAATCCTTGGAAACACTTGCCTTTTCGTGCAAGCATTGCATGGTCAGCACAACATGATAAACGCTACGGTCTTTAGAATTACTTATGTATGCCTTTTTTACTAAGAGACACACATGCAGAATGTTGACTTGTTGTTATGGGGCCTCAGATATGCGCATCAATTGCTTTTTAATTCACAATCGCACAGGTATGAACGCTGAATTTTGAGCAATATTGGTGGGCACTGCAGATGGGGTCGGCCGTTCCGGGTATCATCTAGTGCCGCTTGGGGTACCATTAATGGCGGACAAACAGACAAATGTACAGACATACAGGTAGACAGACAGACCAAAATTTTTGCGTCAAAGGTCCCTAAGAAAGACTATTGTCTTTAAAATATTCGTGCCATCAAAATAATAGCATGTTGGCAGGTGCTGTCTCTGCAACATATGTGTGTATTGCGGCGAAGAATACAAGCGCTGCGCTGTGAAGCCTGCTACCTGTATCTATTGTCAGAAAGGGGATCAGCACTCTTGTTTCGACAGTGTGAAAGGCCTATGGGTCTCATACATGTATTCCATATTATGGCATGGATGTATGCCTTCAGTGTAAAAATGGAGAAACAAATAGGTAAATCCCCATTTTTCAAAATCTGAAGAGCGTATAGCTGGCATGTGAAGATTTTATACATGTTTCCAGCAGGTATATTTTGTATTTTAGATTGATACACTAAACTATTTTGTTTTCCTTCTCGTGCTTGGTGTATCTGGGTTTGATTGCAAATTTATCGATTGATTGACCGATACAACTTCATCACTATTCTTTTTTGCATTGCACAGCAAGCTCAACTGCATCAGATTCGCTGCTGTGTCTTTGGCCAAAGCTTCCAGAACAGAGACCGCATGGTCACAGTCTTGAAAAGTGTCCTGAGTCAAGATAACTTTGCGAGGTGAGCACGACGTGGCTGTTCTACTCCACGCAGTTAAACTCTGGTAGATCAGCATAATCGCTTGTGAGTAGACTCGCTTGCACTCTCTACGCATTTCAGAAACATGATCTAATGCGCCGGTGACAAGAGGTGTTTGCTTGTGTGAGTATAGAGAGGAGGGAATAACAGGCAGTTTAAAAGGATGCGGCTCTCAGCAGAAGTGAATGCTGCATACCATAGGCTTCTGCTGAGGTTTTGTTTATTAACAAAGAGAAATTATATCTGCAATTAAACTTAATTGCAAGCTCATACCGTCTAGACTCGTCATTGCGAGCATTGATATAGTGAATTGGTCGTTTGAGCAAATGAATTATTGGTTGCTGCAAACTAGACGCGAACTTTGGTTGGTCAGGCTTGATTTCAGTGACATTTATTCTTCGTATAACGAAACTGAAGACAGTTGCTGCCATGATAGTCCCCCAAAGAAGAAATACTTCATTTGCAAAAGCAGCAGTTCTGAAGCCTGTATGGATGAATGTTGTAAACTTTATACATATAACTAGGCTTGTGCGCATATTCAATATCACAGTATTCGAATTCGCTTAGATTAGAATTTAAATCGCTGAATATTTCAAAGCATTCGAAATGAACAAATAGGTGCATTTTAGTCTGCGGGTAACCCGCAGAAAGGTAGTTTCACTGCAGTGGAGCAGTGCTATGTCGTGAAAACGCCTATTTATTAGAATTCCGCATTGCCGCAAAGCCCCCACTTCATGGTTAAATGAACATACCACCCTCTCATTGACTCATCATTTTTTACGTTTAAAAGCTTGTTATACCAACTTATGTGATCCAAGTATAGTAAATATTAAATTTAATATACTCTACAGGTTATTTACATTATACCAAAAGTCAATTCCTTCTACTATTCATAGTTTTCCCTCTTTCTTTAAATAAAAAAATGGAATGGGCAGAGGCCATATCAATTAAAAAATATATATATACATACGTATATATATACTATTGTCCAAGTTAATTAGGCCATCACAAATATGCCCATTTTTCTTTATAATATGTGATATATACACTACTCGAATTCAATATAAAATGATTCGACCAATATCGCTATTTGCTTCAAACCTAAAACTCGCTATTCGCACAAGCCTACACATTCTTGGCATGTCATCCTCTGTACAGGATCCTCTGCACCCTGGCTGTTGCCCACAGTCTCTCAACCTGTACACTTCTAAAAGCACTTGAGCACTACATCCTAATTAACCGTCAGGTTGTATGAGGTGGTCCCCTGCTAATATGTTTGCTATGTGCTGTAGTTTATAAGCTATAGTCTGGAATTTCAAATTACTGTAAAGGTTCAAGCTAGTGCCATTTATAATTTCTCTACCAATTTCTCATTTCCCCACTGTACCAGGAAAGCCACCTCTATCTCGCATGTTTTTGCATTCTGACAATGCATGCGTACGGGCAACACTGTCCTCCTTAAATCCCATTCAATCCCCTCCGCCTTAGCAACCAGATTTCCAAGCACTAGGGCCTGGAGTGCGTTGTCAAAATTCGATTCCCATTTTTCACCCCGAACTTAGCACACGACAATCGTGACAATTTTCAGGTTTCTTCAAACAAAAGCATAGCCTTTGAAATCCGTAATTTCAATTCAATTATTTAACTTTTAGGTGGGGTTAGCAAAAGTGGGGCCTTTTATATCTAACAGTTGCATAGGCATGGGCTCATTGTTTAAAGTACTTTCATGACTCGCTTCCTACATTGTGATCAGATTCGTTTTCGATTTGGTGAGTCATCATCGTATTGTACCATGCTATGAAGAAAAGGCCCTGCCTCGGTGGCCTAGTGGCTAAGGTATTCGGCTGCTGACCCGCAGGTCGCGGTATCGAATCTCGGGTGCGGTGGCTGCATTTTTGATGGAGGGATTTGGTGGAGGATGCATTTTTTATGGAGGTGTACGTTAAAGAACCCCTCGTGGGGGTCGAAATTTCCAGAGCCCTCTGCTACAGCGTCTCTCGTAATCATATGGTGGCTTTGGAATGTTAAACCCCACAAATCAATCAATGTTATGAAGAAAAGCTAAAAGAATAATGAGAAAGTCTATGCCCACCTTTTGTTTCCCCCGGGAAAAGATTGCTGCTGTCATTTTAATTATCGGTGCCATTCTGTGAAAGTTGGCCTCCCCCCCCCCCCCTCCGATTGCTAATAATCTGCACTTGCGGAACAGGAGTGCTTGCTCAAAAATTTGCAGTACAAGCAAGCCTAGATGCGCACTGAATAAATTGCCATAATACCTTTTGTAGTCCCGTGTCAGTTTTATTAGATGCGAAGCATCTTATGAGCGAGCTTGATCCAGTGGCGTCTGCCCCCCACTGCGCATACACATTCCTTCACCCTCTCCTCTGCTACGCTGCCCTTCTCTTGTCTCGCAACGCCGACATAGCCAGCGTCTGCTTGTGTGTTTCTTGATTTAGAAAAAAAGGTAAAAGAACAACTGCTCGAGCTGCCCAACCGTTCACTGACCACCCAGTATATATAGGCACTAGATCTTGACCTCCAAGGTAGTGCCGGTGGGAGATTTCTCCTGCGCATTATTGAACAATAAAAATATGTGGTGTGTCCGTTAACTAAATGCGGACTGCGTGTCTCTCCGTTCAAGCGGAGTCTTCTGTCTCTTGTTGCCCATCAGCACAGATTGGTATGTTCAATTAGGAAACACTAGTCTATCACTGCGTACCTTGCGGTTACTCTGGCTTCTCTACTTTGCAACGCCGTGTTGAGTGCCAGCGTCAACACCGCCACCAGTGTATGTGTTAGTGCCCGCTTCTTCGCACCTATGCATGCTTCTCTTTAGCAAGATATGGCGTAATTTTTTTTGCCACGATGTGACCATGTTGCGACGTCATGGTGCTGAAGTCATTCGGCAGCAAAACATATTTAAATGCTACAACGCTCGCTCACAGTCACCTGCTGAGAGGCTAAACCAAACCTGGCTGTTCAAGAGCTATTATTACGATGAATTGTTTTGAGGTTCTGTGTGGCTTGCCAATATTTTTTTCTTCAGTCGTTTAGAGTAGCAATAGGTGCTTGTGCATCTATGAATAAGTAGCGTAGAGTCTGTCGTACTTTTTTGTTCCGCAGCACCATGGACGACGATTCGGCGCAGTCCGTGCTGTCGCCAATGGGCACCAGCCTCTCAAGCGGGGCACATCACAGTGGGGAGATGGCTTCGAGGGACATTGGCGGGGAGGCTCACCGCATGCTGCTCGGTATGCCCGCGATACAGTCCCCTCTTACCGTGGCAGGAACAAGGGAGCTCACTTCCAGTCAAGTTCTTTTGGGAGCTACCCGTTCTGTCTCTACTAAGCCATCTCTTTCTGGAACCGTACCAGGGGTGGTACAGTCCCCTTCTTCGGCTGTCTCTTCTGGTTTTGAAGCTCTAAAACCTTCCCTACCCAAATCTGTAGCAACAGCACAACTCTCTTCTAGAGCTATTCCTTCCGAAGCTGTCACTTCTGGAGTTGTCCTCTCTGGATCTGTCACTCATAGACCAGCCCCATCTGGATCAGTACCATTGTCACCAGGTCCATCTCGAGCTGTTCATTCCGGAGCTGTCTGCTCCGGTGCCACCCTTTCTAGATCTGCTGCAACCGGATCATCTGGGGCATTACCGTCTGTACCATACCCCCTAAGAGCTGTTTCTTCCGGTGCATTCACTTCTGGAGCTGTCCTCCCCTCCAGACCTGTCACTGCTGAACTGGCCTCACGTGGTTCTGTACCAGTGGTGCCGGTACCTTCTGGTGTTACCAAATCTGAAACATTCACAATTAGCAGCATTTCCTCACCAGCTTCCTCTTGTGTGCATGTTTCTTCATCATCATCTCCCTTCAAGCTGGTCCCACCTTCTCCTACTCCTACTGGACGTGTCGTTTCTGGCTCTGTACATTCAGGACCAGTGTCTTCCGAAGCTGGCCCTTCCGCAGGACACGTTCGTGCCACGGCTGCTTTTCATGCCGGATCTGTCAATGCCAGATCTATCCATACTGAATCGGTCCGCACTCGAGTCGTTTCTTCTGGGACTACTGCTGCAGACTCGGTTCCTCTTCCATGGAGACCTGCTGAGACTGGTGACACTGAGCCAGACCATTACAAGTCTATCCCGACGAAGTCCCCTGGCACTCCCCGTTCCAAGCGTGCTGCTGCTGCTGCTGCTGAACAGAGTACTCCTAGACTTGGTCCTGCTCCTGCCAAGGTTCACTTTGAGGTGCGTATGTACGTGTTGTGAACAAGAATAGATCAAGGGCACAGTGTAAGGTGTAGCTGTTTTGGTGAAGACACTTCACGTATTGCTTGCAAGGCGTGTTTGGCTACTTAAAGTAACAGCGCCTGTCTGTTGGTTCATTGACGGCAGCGAATGTCTTATCAATAAAACGACACAACCTCAACGCAGAAAACATTTTATAGGCAAACACGGTTATATCACATATATAGAATTTTCGGGTGTATCGAACGCGCAAGTTATCCCCTTGAAGTTCCTCTGTAAAAGTGTAGAAATTCGCACATTTCTATCAAACGCTATTTTTACCCACCTTCCGATATATCGAACATCACGCGAGCTGTAAAGTGCGCTTCGGCACTCGCGCCCCCTCCCTCGCAATCTATGCTGCAGAGCGGCTCCGCGCGCTAGATGGAAAGCACAGCAGCGCATGGCGACCTCCGCACGACACCACGGCCAAAAACTCCTAACGCTTGAAAAAAGGTAAGGGCGAGAGGGCTCGAACTGCACAATCTCTAACTTGCTTGCTTGTTTCTCTCTCTCTCTCATGCTTTCTCCGCATACCCGCCTGCTCGGAAAGCACGAACGAAGGAGCCGACGTCCTCCTCCTTTCGGCTTTTATTTTTTGTTGCTTCTTTGCGAGTTTTGATCAGCCAATCACAGCTCGCGCTTTTTGCTGTTACCCTCGCAGGCGGCAATCGCCTCACAAGTTGCGAGCGCTTTGTTGCTTCTGCTTACGTGCTACTGCATGTACAGCATTTCTTTTTTGCGTGCGTGGTGTTCAAAACCACTGCGAATTTCTTAAATTGTCGACTTCGCAAGGCTCTTGACTTTGCGACGAAGTTGAAGGCTATTCAGTGTGCTGAGGTGGGCGATAAATGTTCGACCATCGCTAATGACTTCGGGATACCTCGGAGCACTACGAGTAGCTTGTTGAAAAACGAGGCAGATTTCAAGGCAAATGTGGCGGAGTAGTAACGTCTGGAGCCTGCCATGTGCGCGCTTCTGTCCACGGGAATGTAGAAAAGGCACTCTATGCCTGGTTTTAAGAAGTGCGCGCGAAAAGAACATTCCGGTGGATGGCCCGATGCTGATCGCAAAGGCCAAATGGTTTGCCGATGCACTCTGTGAAACAACTTCGCCAACAACAGCGGGTGGCTTTACTTATTAAGCAGCGCTACAACATCGTTTGCAAAACTGATTCTGGCAAAAGCGGAACTGTCAGCTGCCAGGACATCCGGCGGTGGATGACGAAGGAGTTGCTAGAACTCTCCGCAAAGTTTTTTCCTACGGAGATTTTTAATGCCTGGCGATACGTGAAGACTGACACAGTGGTCAACTGCTTCCGCAAGGCAAGCTTCGAGACGGCGGAACTTGTGGAAACCATCGATGACGACGACGAGCACATAGACGCGTTTTGCGAGTTGTTCCGCTTCCCGGCAGCAGTTCCACACGAATTGTCTGCGGACGACTTCGTGGAAGCGGACTGCAATGTCCAGGCCGACAGCTCATGTGACGAGGAGGATCGTCTGGACAAGTTGCTGGCTACATGCGCGTACTTCGCCACTGAAGTGGCGGCAGCGTTCGACATCATTCGCCGTCGTATCAGCCACGTGGAGGGAACCGGGCTGTTGAACCTGGACAGTTTTGATAAGACCGAGACTAGCGTCTTCAACATTTGAAAAATGAAGAAGCAGGCCA
The DNA here is from genome assembly GCF_043290135.1 of Rhipicephalus microplus. NCBI lineage: Eukaryota > Metazoa > Arthropoda > Arachnida > Ixodida > Ixodidae > Rhipicephalus > Rhipicephalus microplus. The sequence continues at coordinate 53,738,719 of NC_134709.1, read as the reverse complement.
AGATTAGCGGTTTTTTTTTTTTTTTTTTTTTTTTCACGTAGATAAATCATTCTGTTGCGGTGTGTGTGCGGCATTAGTTGTCATTCTTCAATGCGCCTATCGTAGGTGATGATCCGCTACAGGTAAGCTCTTGGGGCCTCAATTTTTTATATCGAACTAATTCGCAATCCCCTTCGAGTTTGATATATACGTATTCAACTGTATATACCTAATATTGCGATTTTCACGCTAATGTTATGTAATCGCCAACTCATCTAACAAATTCTTATTTTATCTACCGTTGCTGTACCAACTGGCATGGTCAACACTGCACTGACATTCGCCGCATATCGCGTTTTCTGCAGCCACGTTTGCTTACTAGAAAATTCATATTTTCCTTAAAGCGCTGGTTGCTACCGCAGTGCCCCCCCCCCTTTTTTTTTTTCTCAAGGTACATTGTCCCACCAATAAATATCTACTGCTGTCACTGGGCTGAAAAGCGTGAGGCATGGTTACTTGATCTGGTTGATTGCATCTTGCAAGTTGCCTCACCTTAGTTAAGTGTATTTATTGCCTACATCGTGATCCAGGGTGACTTGCCAGGGTGGCTTTGCTACAAAGACTCTGAATTAGCGAGCACAAGTGCCAAGGTTTGATCGCCACTCACCATTAAAGTTGCCAGGGTGTTGGTGGGCTAGGGGTGGTTAAATTCTCCCCAAATTTTCTAATTTTGCATGCGTTAAAGTACACACACATACAAATACGTGTACAAATTTACACAAAAGGAGGCCGAAATGCTCTCCTCAAAAGAGTGCCGGCCCTGCCACTCACAAAGGCTCCGTTTCCACGGGCACAAGATGTGCAGACACCAGTGCACTTGAATTTTGTGTACATGAAAGTTTTCGAAGCATTGGTGTACTTTGGTGTACTTCATAGATATTTCATGTGCAAAACCGAAAATTTTAAATAATTAAAATTCTCATGGGGATGTATGCATGATGTGCACTCATTTCGGACCTCTACTTATTAGTAATAGTCAAAATGATTGTGCAAAGGACAAAAGCAACAAAGTGCGTGCATGATTAGGGCACGTAGTGCCACCAGGTGGCGATATTACCTGTGTTTTCTTCCTCACGTGCCCACAGCTCTCAGATTCCCAAAAGACGAGCGTTTCCAACCGTTCCTGCGAGACCGGCGGGCGTGGCGAGGTGTTTGCCACAACAATGACCGTGGTGGCGGGCGAGCCTGGCTACGTAGCGACCATCACGTCCCAAATGGAAGGCAGCGTCGGCAGCAGAAGCGCGTCTCGGCAACGATTTCCGCGCAGTCACAGCGGACCGGCCCTGCTTGTTCAGCACTCCTCCCAGAAAGCGACAGATAAGGGGCCATGTAAGCGTGCTTGGCCCAAATCTACATGCGATTGTGTGTGTTGGTGTGCGGACACATACGTGCATTTGTGTACGCGCGTCATAGTTTAAGTGCAGTTTGCGACATCATGAGATATTGCAGGATCTGAGAAGCTTGCAAAAGATCAGCAGTTGAAGTTTTCATCCTGAAGAAAGGTCAGCTTGAGACGGCATTGTTTGCGATGGTGTGAATCATTCTAGCTACAGCAATCGCAAGAACGATTTGCGTGTTAAGGTGGACATAGCGTAACATGTGTGTATTATCTTTGTTTTAATGTGCTCCACACTCACGATTGTCATTGTACTGTGAGTGTTGGTTTTACCCTAATTCTTCTTTCACTGAGCACAAGTTTGTCCAATACGGCACCTCATGTAGTGCCGGTTGCGTTCGCTTGTTCATTGTCACTACTGCGTGACAAAAACACAGCTGTTCCTTTTCAAATGAGTTGTGGAAAACGAAGGGAGTGTTATGTCAAGAAGCTTAGTGTAATACTAATATAGGCAGGTCAGCTTCTTGAAACTGGCACAAGTACAGTGCGAATGGCTGTTTAATGAATGCCAAGTCTCAAAAACATTTTTTTGAGCTGGTGTTGCCAGGACATGAAGAAACCATTTGAAATTTGTTGTCACATGCGGAAATTTGGGCACAAAATTTATAAATGCAGCTTTCGCATCGATGTCTTTCTCCTATGAATTAACCTGGAATTCTGAAATTGATGAAAGTGTAGTTTTAGAGTGTAACTTATCAATCTAAACTGATTGATTGTTTCTCTTTAGTGTCCCTCTAAGCCCAATGGTGAAATGCAATACGTACTCACTATTAGGAAAATTAACCACTAATCCACGCGGGACACGTGCAGGGGTGACGCCTTTAGTTGTCATGAATCACTTTCAGGTGCTAGGTTGGCGAACTCGCTCATAAGTCGACTCACTCGGATGAAGCCGTGAGTCTGAGTGAGTCCGTGCTAGTAGTATTTTAGTGAGTAAGAGTCCGAGTGAGTCCAATTAAAGAAAGTTTCTGTGAGTGTGAGTTCAAGTGAGTTCGGCCCACGGAAATTTTGGTGAGTTTCAGTCCGAGCGAGTCCAAAGTGCGAGAATGTATTACTCGAGTGAATCCGAGTCAGTTCTACTTTTTTTCTTTTTCATGCCGATCTATGCTACAGGCAGACACCCACACGCTTCTAGTTTGAAGTCCCCCACTGCAGTGGGCAGTAATAATCGTATAGTAGTTCTGACGCCCAAGACTCCGGAATTTGGTATCACCTCATTGGTCCGCGCTTCTATATTTTTTTTGCATGCAGCTGTTGTGCATTCATCGACCTTTTCGCTGGACAAGAGTGTCGTGGAGGAAGAGTCCGGCTTTGTCTCGAGGCTGCAACGAATGGGGCCCCTCAACCGTAGCACGCCAGTCTCCGAGGCATCGCAGCAGCACACCTTTGTCAGCCGGCCCGCTGTCAACCCCGAGAACTGCGCCGGGTGCGACAAACGTATTCGCTTCTACAAGGCCTCCTACCGGTGTGATGCCTGTGGGGTCGTCTGCCACCCGGAGTGCGAGAGCCTCGTGAGTGCAGCCCCATCGAGTACACAAGTACACTCAAACCTTATCATAACGAAGCTGCATATTACAGGAAAATAACTTGGTTATAATCTAGAAGTCGTTATACAGGTGTATTCTTAACTATATACCTATTCAAGACTATTTTTAAATTACTTCATACTTCATTTTAACCGATATTTCATTATATCCAGATTCGTTACATCGAGGCTTTAAGTGAGTTACAAAGTTGCATATTGCACTAAAAAAGTGCCTTAAATCCAAAAGTTTATTCCAAAGGTATATTCCTAACACTATATATACTGCAGGACTATTCTTCATTTACTTCATTGCAACCAATATTTCATTATATTCGGGTTCGTTATATTGATGTTTAAGTGTACACAGTAATATGCCTTCTTTCTTCCTTTCTATCTTTACAACAGCAGAGCTGTTTATGCCAGCCTTGTAAACATTGGTCTTTGCTGAAAACCGCAGAGTAGCCCCTCAGTCCACGTACTGTGTTCGTCCTCTGCTTTATCTACTGCTTTGCTCCGAGAGCACAGGCATTGATTTGGGCAAGACACCGAATTCGAAAGGCACAGATCTTTTTTTTTTTTGAATATTTTTAAATCACATAGTTCAAATGGTATTACAAAAAAAAAATTTGCATTTTTGTCATGACCTAACTTGTGCAACATTTTTGGTTATTGGAACTAGCTGTCTGCAAGTGGCACATTTTTTTATTCGAGGCGGATTAGAAGCAACTTTGAATAGTAGTAAAATTTCAATACCATTAGGGTGCAAGTTATAGATAGTTTCACCAGCACTCGAAGCTCTTTGGAAACATTGTGCCTTCACTGGAATCGCACCCTAGAAGGCCTCCTCTTTACCGTATTTACTCATGTAATCCTCGCACTCGCATAATTCTCACACACCCCATGCCACCTAACAAAAATATGATTTCTTTTTTCCTCGAGTAATTATCGCACCCCCGAAAACTGCCGCAATAATGTCGCCTGTTCGTTCCAGCCACTGGATAGATGGATGAATCGATGTGGCTGTACCCTTTAGATCGGGCGTCGGCTAACACCACCTAGCCGCAATACTTAGTGAACCAACAACCAGATTTATCCTTCTTTTTTCCCCTTTAAATAGTGAAGTTGAGGACTGGTACTTTGCAGTGAAGGGTTTAATTTTCACTCGTGCCTTGACTATAGCCACCAATCAGATACCCTCGTTCCTAGTTAATTCTACCCGCTTAAAGTCTATTTTGCCCTCCCTGTCCCTAAACCCCAGTGCTTTGAAAAACTCTGCGCAATCGTCCTGAACTATAAGGTGATGATGATAGTGCAGGCCATCTCAAGCATCAAGCATACTATTATTGCACAAAGACTCAATCCAAGCCAAGCCAAAGTGACAAGTGCGCTTTGCGGTGTGTTTTGTACGTTGTGTTGGTAATCTTGTCACGTTATGGTGCGATATTCAAGCTACACGGCTGCTTTCAAGTTGAAAGTTATAGATCATGATCTAAATAATGGCAACAGGGCTGCCTGTAGGCCTTTCGGAGCATGGGAGTTTTGTGTTCGCTATTGGTGACATCTGAAAGCCACCAAGACGCGTTGGGCCTGCCTTGTTCCTAAAACTGGAATTGATGGTAAACTTTATTTCTTCAGAAGGAAACTGCTGACGATTCTGTTAAATAGTTATCAGCCTAATACTGACGTCCTATGCTTACCTTTTGAGGGCTCCTGTTGAGCAACGAATGCTACTCCCACACCAGGGATGCCCACAAGCTTTGCGTATGGTATTCTAATTCTCGACTATTTGCTTGCACTTTGTGTCTCAAGTAAATCTTGCCTTGTGTTGAACCTGTGCTTTTATTGTTGAGGTAAGTTTTAATTAGTACTTCTCAAAGCTTGCTGTTAGTTGCTGGTGTGAGAATCCCGATTTGCAGCCACTTCGTTTTCTTTTTCGCTCTGTACGTTTTCGTGGAGAGTTTTCCCCGCGTAATTCTTGCACCCCCCAACTTTGTATCGGTTTTCCGCCAAAAAAAAAAAAAAGTGCGAAGATTATGCGAGTAAATACGGTACCTTGGTGCAGCTTGCTGTCCAGCCTGCGTTGCCGGCTCCGGCTGCTTTTGCTTCGATGTTTTCTGCAAATATTCCGGCGAAGCGTTCACAACTTGGGCACTGCTCTGCAGTGCAAGGAGGCAGTCTGCCATCTGGAGCTAATTTGCTATCGCTAGTCAGAACGCTAATTTTTTTTTTTAGATGTGAAAGTTCAAAGAGCGCCTGTTTGCAGCGATAAGGCGAGGAAGCTAGATTCCCACAAAGAGCGCGTACTTTTGTTCTTTCTACTTTATCAGAGGCAAGTAAAACTAATGTGTATTGTAAATGGCACAGAAGCGTAGCTCGGACATTAGTTGAATGTCCCAATACAAGGAACACCGTCACCGTCGTCTTCCACCCGTGGCAGATCAGTGCGGCGACTTCTTAAACAGATGGCAGAACTGCTGACAACAGAAACTCACCGCAACGGTGTTTACTGTAGTTTAGCCTCACCAGTGACGTGCACTGCTCGAAGAAACACGCGGGACACCAAAGCAGCCACGCTCGACACTGTGCACATCGCAATGGCGACATTTTTTTGCAAATTATGAGAGCGACGACTGCGCGTGGGTTTGCACCGGTGCGAGCGAATGACTGATTGCCTGTCTGATTGCAGCCTATGGTCATCAGGGCACTCTAGCTAATATTTTTTTATGTGAGCGGGGAGAGTAAATGTAGACAGGCTAACTTTAAAGTTTGACTCTCGAATACAGTCGACTGCCAATTTTTCGAACCCTCTAGGGAGCGAAAAACCGTCCGAAAATTCGGGCAGTCAGAAAAAGTGAATGCAAGCAAAAAACACGCATCATTTTACTGATAATTTTCAATGCAAGCAAAAAAAAAACGCACCATTTTGCTAATATTTCTCAATGCAAGCAAAAAACGCAACATTTCATTGCTATTTCTCGGATAAAGAGGGTCAAGGTCGAAGTACCAGACTTCCGGAACTCTGCCAAAGCATCAGTGGGGTGGCTCTGAAAAGAGCCGTTAAAAAAAATGCATGCAGCCGACAGCGGCTGCCGTCAGGACAGCCGGTGTTAGAGCTGCAGTGGCTTGAAAACTAGTTGATCCTTGTTTGAACGGCGTTTTCCTTGCATGTGATCACATTCGCCTCGATCTGAGCAAGGGTCATGTCATCACTGTACACCGATGACAGTATCATCAATGCTCGCTGCCAGACATGTTGACAATTTCTCGCTGCCAGACATGTTGCTGCAGACAAGAACGATCAGCCGTTCTTTGCTATGCTTGCCACCATGGCATGCGTCACCAGCAAAAGCGAGTGTTCTTTCCGGCAGCACCTTGTAAAACAAGCCAGTTTCGTCGCAGTTGAAATTGTTGTCTGTGGAGAACTGCTGTAACAAAGACTGGGGTTTTCCACTGCGGTACTGCGCAATAACTGTACTGTCGGCGGGGCCGCTTTTGCCACACATCTGCTTGAACTTGAGGTCATTCCGATGCTTAAAGTTTTTCAGCCATCCATCACTGAACTTAAAATCCGTGATGTCCATTCAAGGCTGAAAGTTTCCGCGTTTTGTTTCAAGATGCAGCCCGAGACTGGCAACCGTTTGGCAATCATTGAATTAAGCCACACGACTCGAGTGCCCTCAAGCTTTGGATGAACACCTTGGCTTGCATTCTCATCTTTTGGGCACCAGACGGTTCTTCAGCGGCTTCCAAGATCTTGTCTTTGTTCCTCAGTAAATCGGAAACTGTTTGCTTGGAAATGCCGAACTCCTTGCTCACGTCAGCCTGCGATCGCCCACTCTTCACTAACTTAATAATGGGGGCTTCCTTCTCCATCGTTAATCGGTGGTAGTTTTCCGCGCTTCGATGCCATCGGCGAGGACGGCAAAGGCGGAGTGGGGGCCATCGCAGGCAAGCGAAATCCTCACGATGTGAACAAAGGAGTTTGCTGACGAGTGTCGAAGCACCTAGGCTTAGCGTTGCAGAGCACACTTCACACGATCGCACAACCACGCACTAGGCTAGCCAAACACCATGTGGGCTGCGTGAACAAAACGGCGCGACGGCAGGCGACGGTGCCTCGTGTACTCCGGAGGTGGCGCTGGTAAACATTCAAGATAGCGAGCATGGCCAGACCAAATCGGTGTGTGACGGTTAGTTCTAGTTCGAAGTGGTGAGACGCTTCGCGAAAACACTGCGCAGGAAGCCAAAGTGGCACGCACGAGCACAAGCGCTAAAGCAAAAGGAAATTTATTGGCGCCAAAAAATTTCTGGGTGGATAGTTCCAATTGTCAGCGAAGCACCCTTGGACGATAAACACGGCCAGTGATAGGAATCTCTGAGGCCGTGTGTGTTTCTCCGCTAACGATCAACGAGTTGAAGCAACAGATACCGCCACAGGAGACCGGCGCGCTCATTTATGCGATCATAATCGCGTGTGATGCAGTTGTGGTGGTTTCCACTGGAGGTCAGTAGTGGTTTCTGACCTTCCGTCGCGTCAAAAAGTCCGGAAAATTGGACTCCAGGGGTTTCGAGTGTCCGAAATTTCAGACTTTCTTATAAATTGATTCTATGGGGCTCGTGGCGGTGCCGCGAAGATGTCCGAATTATCGGGCATGTCCGAAAATTTGGATGTCCGAAAAATCGGCAGTTGACTGTAGTTCTTGTTCGCATGACTCATTCACATAATGAGTTAATTTTATGTTACGTCATTCACACTAAACACATCGAAACACGAGTGATTTTGATCGGCGCCGATCTCTATCAAAAGTACCTGGCGTAATGCAAGTGCAGTATCATCGTAAGGTTGTGTGCCTAGATGAATATGCTGAAAAGAGGTACGTGGATCGATACCCCGCATCTCTGCCTCTTGAAAAAAGGTTTATTGGCGTGCGTTGCGATGGCGGCTCTACGAACAAAGCGCAGTCGGAACTGAGCAGCCTTTTAAGTAGATGCTGGCCATGACCGGTGCTAGGGGAGCGAGACGAGCTAAGAAACCAGTACCCAAGCGTTGGCAATGCTGCTTGCCAAAGATGCGTCTTCCTCTCCACATTACATAGGGGCCCGGCTGTGACGAGGGGCTGATCCTTGACTTGTGTCGAAAAGCTGAATTCAACGACTTTTGTAACCCGCGGATCGTGCAACTCTTCTCACCACTGCGGTTTCCATTTGTGCCTCTTCTGTGCAACGTTGTAGAGTCCTTTCATGTAGTCACTAGACATCGCTCGAAGCACATGTGAAGGAATGTGCCAGAAATAATAGAGCAACAAACTGCTGAAGTTTTCTGGGGCAGGTCATTCGGAGCACGTCCTGCAGTTTGTTTACCAACAGCATAACAGTCTTGAATTATGTTACATCTTAAAATTTTGTATGCCTAGCCTATATAAGCCTGCATACAACATTTTTAGACTTGTATAAAAAAAAATAATTGAGGTGCAGGGGCGGTAGTTTGTAAGGGGAGAGATCGGATGAGAGATAGGCACACTGGATTTGTCGAGGCTGTTCTGAATGTCAAGATGTGAGAATTGTCACCAAATTTGCATAGAACGGGCAAGAAGGCATTGAAACGGACTCAGGCTCCTTTCTATCGACAGAATAAATACAAAAACCTTCTCCAGACGACGTGGATTGGATCAAAGCGTAAGCGCTTGAGCTCGGAGAATCAAATTAGCCTGTTTTGTGCCTGGCTTACCTCAATTCTGGGCCGAAAATCACCGCCGAATGAATCACCAAATTGCGACACTACCTAGATTCCACTCAAAACATTAACACAAATTGTTAGTCATCTGCTATCTTAAGCTCTGAAAACTAATGCCTTTCAATATTTATGTTAAGCTGTACTAATTTGATATTTATTTTTGCGGTGACAGCATTTCTGAATGCCCTTAAATCACCTATTAACTGTTTACTCCCTTTCATTCTGTTGTTCGATCGCTCTCGTGTTCTAAACTAAAACCTGCCCCAAGTGATGTGTACATTAAACCTTGAAGTCTGGCTTTGCTGCAGTGCAGAACTTTTTTTTTTTTGGATAGATGGTTTCTTCGCATAGCAGTTCAATGCTGCAGTGAAACCATCTTATCAGGCAGGTCAGATGTGGTGAAGTATTTGTTATTTTGAATACTTTTACATTTCGTATCATTTCAACTCGTGTCGAAGCGAATTCAAATGCAGAAACGTTGGCCCATCCCTCGATGTAGTGTTTCACGAGCAAAGAACCTGCGCTGCCTGCTCCTTCTTGTGTAGGTACCACTTCCCTGTGGTCTTGGAGCGTCACCTCGGGGGGTCAGGGGCGCAAGCAGCGGCGCAGGTGTACTGGCCGACTACGCGCCCTCAGAGCCACCCTTCGTGCCACCTCTGGTGGTGCACTGTATTCGGGAAGTGGAGCGGAGGTGCATCCATGAGAGGGGCCCACTCTACGGTTCGGCGGCGCCACCCGAGGAAGTGGACGCGCTGCTCGAACAGTTGCTGAGTGGCCGTGACTTGCCCGTCCTCGTGAGTTTGAAGAGACTTCTCATTAATGTGAAGTTATGATTCCCAGTGATGCAATGGTACTGCAGACTTTGACACTCGAAAGAAAAAAAGCACTTTGTACTCAGTGTAGATTCACCCATTGCTAAAATATGTGTGGGCCGTGTGGGACACTTGGAAAACAACATTTAGGCGATATATGGTCGAAAAAATCGATAAAATGCTAAGCGGAGCAGCAATGTTTGTAAGGTAATACTGAAGAAATTGCCAAATCACCCATATCAGAAGTGAATTAGGATGGGAAATTGTTGCCTCTTGACGAAGAAAATTACAATAGAAACTTTCTATTCATTATTTTGTGGCAAAATCTGCATTTGTGACGAAAAATACTTGCATAGGCTTCATTATGTCTTATCACATATGTAAGATTGTTAGGCGTGTACGAATAGTCAGCTCTAGTTTCGAATTGAATTCGAACCAAATAGTGATTTCATCGAATAATTTTGAGCTATACTGCACCGCATATATCACATAGTACAAAAAGAGCTGAACATATTTGTCATGACCTAACTAGCCTGCGCAAATTTTTTTTTTAATGAAACCAAGCATGCGCGAACGCCATTCTGTTTGGTTTGGTTCGAAGTGATGTGGAAGTAGCTTTAATCTGTAGCAGGATTTTGATATCAGTAGGAAGGCACTGGATAACCAAAAAGTTAAGGTACATTTAAAAAAAAACTGTACTTGGAGCAAATAAGTGCATATATAATTAGCTGTGGAACTTGACAAATCGTTAATTAATGTGAGGGTAATGTGTTCTTTAGCCTTGAATGGGTCTTTGCAGTGAGGTGAAATAAACTTTATTTTGTTCTGCAAAACTCAGACACCCCCCGCCCCCCTCGCGAAGCGGGAGTCTGCCGCACTTGCTAACTGTGCCCATGCCAGTATAGGAAGAGAAGACCATGGCCTTCCGCCCGTTTGCAGGCCTCCTGAACTGCTGAGAGCTGGACTGAGAGCTCAGAGCGTTCAAGGGCCCTCTTCCAGTCCTATCCTGTGCTGAACTTTGCCCTACGTAACATCTTCAGCAAAGTGACTTAAGAAGCTACGAGACGGGACTGAACTTTCCTGCAGCACCCGAAAAGCCAGCGAGTGCGGTCTAGTGAGCTTAGAATGCTGCAGGGGGTACCTCCGCTTTAACAGTTGGCAGTGAGAAGTAACTTCGTTAAAAGTTCCAAGTAGATCCGTGAAGCTCTCTGCGAACTCGCCTCCGGACTCGCCCGCACTGCCGCAGCTCATGATTTTTCGCGCACGTTTTTGGCCAAGTTCGGGACAGTTGAATGAACCCTTGAGCCCACGTGAGCCGGGAACCAGGCGATTGTGCGAAAGGCTACTACAGTCTTTGACCTGCTTCCATCTAAACATCAGATCTGCCTATCATAATCTGCCTATCATAACAAGACTTGCTAAACGTTTTCCTAGATCGGTTTTATTTCAAGTTCGACATAGTCATGCTCACTGAAACGTGGCTGAATTCGGACTGTGATGCCATAGTGAATGATAATTATCGCACTTTTCACTTAAACTGCAAGGACAAACGTGGTGGAGGAGTGCTACTAAATATCAAAAAGTGCATTACTTGTGACCTACTTCCTGAATTTTGTTTTATAACTCATGATGCAGAGTGTCTCACAATTGTATCACAGAACTATGTCATAGCTGTAATGTACCGCCCTCCAGATGGAATCGTTGATGCATTCATTGCACATTTGGAAGACTTATTGAGCTATGCAAGTGAAAACAATTTAGTATTAATTATAGGTGGTGATTTTAACATAGGCATGTTAAATTACTCAAATGCTCAACACAAGTTATCCACAATGCTATCTTCATACTGCTCAAATAATGTGATTAAAGAATGCACTAGAGTGACAAATATAACGGAAACATTAATCGACTTGTTTATAACAAACTTACCAGAGCCCGAAGTCATCAGTGGTGTATTAGCATCGAGCATTAGTGATCATTTGCCCATGTATTTGTTGACCAAAAAGCCTAATTCTGGCCGTACCTCTATAACGAGCAAAAAAATTCAAGACATCAATGAAAAAACCTTGCGGAACTTTCGCAACAGCCTCGAAAAAATAAAATGGGATACTGTATACATGTCTACCACTTCGGATAATGCATATGATGAATTTTTGCGCCTATTTCTTGAAGCATACTTAAAGTCTTTTCCCATTAATCACACATAAAAAAAGTAAAAAAGCGCGTAAGCCCTGGGTAAATAAGGAGTGCCTTAAAATGATTAAAAAGAAAGATAGGCTTTTTAATATATTTCTCAAAACGCGTAACGCTGCCGACTGGGATACATTTCGGTTACATAGAAACAAAACTAATGCCTTATTACGTAATGCAAAGCGAAACTATCTGTACAATTATTTGGACATCGGAAATAAACAGAACTTGGACGTAATGTGGAGAAAAATTAATGAGCTACTAAATCGTGCATCTAAAAACCCAGAAACACATGAACTAAAGTTGAACAATCAAGTCATACAAGGAGCAGAATTAGCTGAAGAATTTAATAGTTTTTTTGTAAATCTAGTTTCTAGCTCTCATTCCCCGGAGGCAATAAAGGGGATCAGCAGGAACTCTGCAAGCATATATATGAATCCCACCACTAATAGTGAAATAGATAACGTTTATAAATCTCTAAGAACAGCTTAACATGCGATATTGACAGCATTCAAGTTAGGCCAGTCAAGTATGTTTTTGACATCATACTGCCACAGCTTACGCATATCTATAATATTGCTCTCTCTACAGGCGTCTTTCCGAAGAAAATGCAAGTAGCAAAAGTTATTACAATATTCAAAGGCGGTGAAAAAAATAGCTTATCAAATTACAGACCGATTTCCATACTGCCCGTGTTCTCCAAAGGCTTAGAAAAGATAATTAATGCCAGAATAATTGGTTTTGCAAACAAGTACAATTTAATTAGCCCAACTCAATTTGGATTCAGAAAAGGGAGATCAACAGAACTTGCCCTTGTCATGCAAAAAGAAATCATTTTAAAAGCATTCCATGAAAAAAGTCTAATAGCTGGCATATACATTGATTTCTCTAAGGCATTTGACCGCCTAAACCACTTAACACTCACTAAAAAACTTGAATTATATGGAATTAGAGGCACACCGCTCGCTCTTATAACGTCTTACCTACAACACAGAATGCAATGTGTTTGCATTCAAGGCAATTTATCTCGGCACAAGGCAATTACCTCAGGTGTACCTCAAGGAAGCATACTTGGACCACTATTATTTAACTTCTATATAAATGACATTTCTAAAATTAATTATGGAGCAAAGTACATAACTTATGCAGATGATACAATTATTTTCTTTCTCAGCAATTCTTACGAAACTCTTCAAAATAACGTTAACATAGCTCTGCGCGACTTACACAAGTGGAGCGTAATCAATTCTCTTGAAATCAACACAGCCAAAACAAAAGCTATTATCTTCACACCCCGACAATCACCTGTAGCACCCACTCTGAATCTTACCTTAGGAAATTCACGTATCGAGATTGTTGACTCAGTAAAATCACTTGGTGTATTTTTTCAAAAGCATCTATCATGGGACATTCATATAAATCATGTTGTTACACAGGTAGCAAAGGTAGTAGGAATTCTGGCGAAATTCAAATTCCACTTGCCAATAGCTCTCAAGCTTCATATTTATAATGCACTATTTCTTTCTCGCTTAAATTATTGTTGTCTAGTCTGGGGCACAACAACGTTAACAAACCTGAACCACCTGTTTGTTTTACAAAAGAAAGCACTTCGCCACATTGCATGCGTGGAACAAACTGCGCACACAGAAGCCCTGTTTATCAAATATAACATCACGTCCGTACACAATTTGTATCCATTAAATCTAGCCAGAAAATACAAGCACGATACAGACGGACTACTTCGTACATTTTCTGAGTTGACACCACTCACAAGGTCATATAATTCACGAAATGATGACATCTGGAAAATACCTTTTTCACGCATTATGATAACAAAACAAATGCTTCGTCATATGCTTCCAAAGTTGTTAAATGAACTCCATCAATGTGAAATCATTTTAGAGACAACTGGGAACAGTGCAATCAAAGCATTCTTTGCCGCCAAGGATTGATCCTCTTTCTTTTTGTAAAAAAAGTATAGATTCTGTTCAACGAGTTTTCAAGTTTTAACTGTTTTCTCTTCTTTTTGTCTTTTTTCAGTTATTTTGTTTTTTGCATGAAGAAATGCTGATTGCGATCTCATGATTATGTGAATGATTTACCATTAGATAGTGTGCACTTTTTGTATTGTATAGTGTTTGTTGTAAATATTGTAATACTGTGTTAGTATAAGTATTGTATTATATCAGTACTGCATAATCACTTCCATGCTCTCGCTGTATGCCATGTAAAACGGGGGCTCGAGGCTTCTCAAGTGGATAAATCCACTTTTTCTCGAGCCCTCCTGTTCCACAACACACACACTTGTGGACGAAATAAAAGTTTTGACCTGAGAGTAGCGGCAGCCTCCCTGGAGATCACTTCCCAGACGAACACCCGGGCGGCAGCCCTGGAGTCCATAAATATTTCAGGACGCGAAGGGTCCTTCATCGCCAGAGCTATCGCTACCTGCTCTGCTACTGAAGCAGACACCTTCATTACGGAAGCAGAGTTGAGTACACGGCTGCAATGATAAACGACCATGACTGCAAAGCTTTCGGAGTGGCTATGCTGCGCATGTAGACAAAAGACACCTTCTCAGGGGATTTAGCTACAAAATCAAGCAGGGACTTCACCTGTGCCTTTTGCTGGCCATCATTGTAGTGCAGATGAAGGGCTTTGCAATAGTGCAGACTTTTTTTTAATAAATATTTTTACGGCATAGTACTCCTACGCTGCTGTGAAGCCACCTCAAGAGGGGGTGTAGGTGCAGTTTAATATGCAGTCTAATCATTCATTTCAAATACTTCTAAATTTATGCTAATTTATATTCAAATCAAAGTGAATTCGAATATTGTATTATCAGTTCAAATATCCAAAGCGCTCAAATATTTGCTCAAGCAAGTTATTCAGAAGAGAGGGTTAGGCTGCATCAACATGTGCTGGGCGTAGAAGCATGGGCGAAGGTTGGTTAGACTAATGTTGTGCTTCCTTTTACTTTTTTTTTGCTTTTCCAGAGCGAACATAGCCTGCCAGTGGTGTGCGGGTCTCTGATGAAATTCCTGGCTACCTTGCGCGAAACAGTCATCACCAAGTCTATTTGGCCTGTGCTGGCTAAGGCGGCTGGTGAGTTGGATGCCTTTGCCTCCCTACCGCTTTTGACATCTCAAACGGCCTTTGCGACTCGTTTAGACTCTTCTTGTGACAAGTGCTTCCTGCCTACCTTGCTTCACATCATCTTCACTTTGCACTCTTAAAGTTTTCCGTAAAATGCCAAGCAAGCACCCCCCTCCCTTTTTTAATAGACCTAAAATAAGCGCTGATAACCGAGCAAGGCTTTTCCTCCCCTGCAGCCACTCTTTTTTTTTTTCCAAGATGAGTGTCACTTGTGTAAAAAAAACTACTAGAATGATATTGCTACGTAGCTATTGCTATTGATATTGCTACGTATGCATTGAATACATATCTAATGTTGTCTATTAAATGCTTTATAGAGCATTTCATTAGTAACATAGATGGACACTTTTTATCTCAAGGGGAGATGCTACTCGAAGACAATTTTTTTAATATTCAACCTAGAGCAATAAAACTTGAGCTGTTTATGGAATTTTTTATGCTAATTTCAAATATAATTAGTTTTCTCGCAAGTTGCTTACTTTTAGCTCTGCGAAATGACAAAGTGAAGACCTTTAACCTTTTGCCCCCTCGTTTCACCCCTAAACTTCCATAATATTTGCCATTCATAGTTCATAGTGTATCAAACAAAATGTAGAATACAAATAACTAATTAGAAAGCACATACAAAATACGTAATAGGCATGAAAAATAATAGACTAAAAACTTCATACTTCACTTACCCTAGTAAAGGGTTTACATACATTTTTTAGTAAAAATTAAAATATTGAAATTTAAACTAGATAATCGTATTTCTCATACATTGGGAAAAAACGTGGGCAAAATTTCATGCAGATCCGAGCACTAGAAGTGCCCAAAAAATGAGGGGCACATTGAAAAAAAAAAAATGGCAAAGTTTGTTTTTTGAGAAAAATGAGTTTTAAAGTTAGAATTGAGTTTTTATTTATGAAAGATGTCTATAAATGCAATGAAATTTGCTCATCAAAAAGAACAATCCGTTCTTGTATCGGTTGGAGTATCGTTTGGAGCATGGCTACAGCGGACAAACAGACAAATGTACAGACAGAAAGACAGGCAGACCAAAATTTTTGCGTTAAAGTACCCCAAGAAAGACTATCATGTTTAAAAAAATTAGAGGCCCGTGCAGGACAGGGTAAGTTGCAGGTCATCAGGAGAGGCCTTCGCCCTGAAGGATGGTGATGATGAAGGGATGTATTTCGCAACTGAGGGTTCTCTGTCAATTTTGACCGTCTCACCTACCTTAGCTTCTCGGATATGCACCTGCTTTCAAACTACACTAGTGTTCTTGTCCCCATAAAAATGCAGTCTTAGCAATTTGCAATCGAAGCTAAGTTTGTAGTGTGCCAATGCCTTACTTTGTAGCACTTACGTCAATTGAAGTTCTCCAGATTGTGCAGAAAAATGACTGCGTTGTTGTCTAAACCATAACATATTTGCTAATTGTTTGTCAAGAAAGGTTACCACTTTAGGCTGGAGCAGGAGCTGCGCTGCTGCACTTCTTCTTTTGGTTTGTCGCGAATTGCGTTACTCTGCACCGCCTTTATCGACGCCATTGGTGCAAATACGGTTACAATTGATGCCACAAATAGATTACTTTTTGCAGTTTCCTGGTTCGCTTCTATGCACCGTTCATATTTTACAGGCTAGCGCTCGCTATCTGCTGAAAGTCAAGTCCTGCTACAATTCGAGGTTGCTTCCACTTCCTTTGAGCCAAAAAGAATCGCATTTGCACAGGTCTTGCTTCAATCCTAAAATACATTGTGCAGGTTTGTTGGGTAATGATAAGTATGACCATTTTTTTTCTTCATAATATGTTATATATGCTATTGGAATTGGATTTAAAATTATTTGAACCAAATCACTTCATTTTGATATCGCTTGAACCTAGAATTCACTGTTTTCACAAAGCTATAAGTTACCCACATCATTTTCTTAAAAGAAAAAAAAGAAACGCCAAAGTGCACGGAAGCGAGAGTGGGTGCGAAAACAACATGAAGTCGCTGCTGCAGAACGTGCGACTGCAGCCACTGGCTTCCATCTTCACGGTCGGGGAGAGGCTGTGAATCGGTTTGTTATGTGTCCTTTCGCATCTTCTTTGTAGTGACAGGGGACGAGGACAAGGAGAACCGCATATGGAAGTTCTTGGATGCCACGCGTCAGTTGCCGGCCGCCAACCGCGCCGTGCTGTCGATGCTACTGGTGCACCTGCACGGCGTGTCAAACACGTCGCTTGGTGGCGACGGCCGATCTCTCGATGAGCTGGCCGCCGTGTTTGCGCCCGTCTTGGTGGGCTGCTCCACGAGCAGTCCCAGCGTCGAAGAACAGGAGAGGGACAGACACCTGCAGGATCTGGTGAGGTTGTTGTGTGCCATGTTTTAAAGGGACGCCATTAAAGGCATCATTTATATGGGTATAGCGCACCGCGACAAGGACACAAAAAGAGAGAGACACAACTAATGTTTTATTTGCAATCACAAATGCTATTTCTACAATAACAGCAGACCGATAAAACCTGGAAAAGGTCATGTTCAGATACAGCACAGCTCATGCATGCGTCATCACAGATTGCGACAAATAGCACTCGCCAACGTCGAAGTGAAGATTCCAGATATTTCTTTTCTTTAGCTGACAAAGCTATGGAAGCCAGACTCGCACATTTTTCGTTCATTTTGTCAATCTCGTAGGCTTCAATGATTTCACACGTAGTTCTGTCATGGGCCCTATAGAGAATACGGTTGTTTTGAAACACTGGGATGCATCCGCACCTCTGACAGTGAAGAACCAAATGACCAGATTAAGCTTTTTCTACGTTGTACTTGTGTTCTCCAAGTCTTTCATTCACACACCTTCCGGATTGGCCAATGTACACACAATCATAAGTCAAAGGAGTGCAATAGACAACACCACGACAACAATTTACAAATTTTTTCCGGTGCTTCATTTTCCGGGCTTTTATAGCTTTGTCAGCTGAAGAAAAGAAGTATCTGGAATGTTCACTTTGGCGTTGGCGAGTGCAATTTGTCGCAATCGGTGGTGACGCGTGCGTGAGCTGTTCTGTATCTTAACATGATCCTTTAAAGGTTTTATCAGTCTACTGTTATTGTATAAATATCATGTGTGATCACAAATAAAACATTACTTGCAAGTTAGCACTGTGTGTGCGTGTGTGTGCGTGCATGCATGTGTGTGTGTGTGTGTGTCGTGGTGCGCTCTATCCATATAAATGATGAACCCCAACCAACTAGCCCGGCAACGTGCCTTAGCAAATATTAAAGGCAAATGACATTTTTTGCCATAGTGTAAAGTAAACCCTTCAGAATCTCGGAAAGGTTAGTATTATGCACAGAAGTGCTTTGGTAATCGAGAGTATAGGACGCGACTTGCACCACCTGTGCGACATTCTGGAACATGAGCCCAATGCTGTAGAATAGCTTCAGTACACTGATGCTCTTACAGTAGATGCATTCGCATTATGAGAGAGGTCAGTGATTTTACCACCGGTATGGGGGCAGTTTTTTTTTCCTTTTTATTTGTGCATGTATTTTGGTTTTCAAATGAAGTAGTAAATGAACATGCCTTCTGTCTTGCAAATTAAAAATGTCCTTACACTCATATCTCGATCTAATGAACCCAGACATAACCAAATATCGGTTATAACAAAGTAAATGAAACATAGTTTTGCAATAGATAAAGGGTTGGGAAGATATCATTATAAGAAATTTTTGGATATACAGTAAAAGCTCGTTAATTCGACACCCGTTAATTCAGATAATTCAGACTGTTATATTGGTCCCGGCCAAAGAGCATGTTAATCTATGGGACCAAACCTTCGTTATTTCGTCGGAATTCGGCTCCGCACCGCTTAATTCGGACAAATGCTGACGGCTGCTGCTACACAAAAGTGTGATAAAGCAGCGCTGGCACCACTGGAGTGAAACCGAAACCTGAGTGGCATCGCCATCATCATCAACTAGTGGGGGCGATCGCAGCGTCACCGAACGTCGGCGTCTTCTTTCTTCTTCA
Source organism: Rhipicephalus microplus (assembly GCF_043290135.1). Lineage (NCBI taxonomy): Eukaryota > Metazoa > Arthropoda > Arachnida > Ixodida > Ixodidae > Rhipicephalus > Rhipicephalus microplus. The sequence goes on along the minus strand of NC_134709.1, from coordinate 53,719,865 downwards.
CTCAGCGCCTCCGACGCCATTTTCCCTTGTGTTGTCATGTCGAAACCATCTCTTCTTGCAGAGTTTTCTTTTTCTTCCATTGTGACCGTATTTGCATGCCACCACCATCGTGTGCTACAGTGATGGCAATGCCGAAAAAGCAGCAGAACTACGACGCGAAGAACATGGCGACTAAAGTGGAAATTTCGGAAGCACTGAAGAACGGCGAATCGCGACAGCAGGTTATGACCATGTACAATGTGAAGCGGAGCACGTTGGGAACGTACGTGAAAAATGAACAACAGATTCGACAAGCCTTCAAAGCGAGAAGTTTCATGCCTCTAGAAAGCTGTTGCGAACCGCAGCTCATCTCCAGCTCGAAGAAGCTTTGCTCCGGTGGATTACCGACTGTTGCAATGCGCATTTGCCTGTGAGTGGACCTCTCATCATGGCGCAAGGTGAGAAGTACGCTGCAATGATGAACATTGAATCGTTCAAAGTGTCAGAAGGGTGGTTTTAGAGGTTTCGAGAGAGACACGAACTTGTCTTCAGGAGTGTGTGCGGCGAAAAGGCCAGTTTTGACGAAAGCGTGACCACCGAGTGGAGAAATGTAAAGCTGCTGGAGCACATCGCCGCATATGAACCACGTGATGTGTTCAATGCAGATGAAACTGCTCTATTTTTCAGAGCTCTGCCCGACAAGACGATGACTTTCAAAGGGGATGCGTGCATTGGTGGCAAGAAGTGCAAGCAAAGGATAACTGTGCTTCTTGCCGCCAATATGACTGGCACGGAGCGCTTGCCACTACTTGTCGTCGGGAAGGCGCTTAAGCCACGTTGTTTTAAGAACGTCAAAAGCCTTCCTGTTGAGTACACTGCCAACAGGAAGGCATGGATGACATCGGACATTTTTCGCGGCTGGCTGCAGCAGTTGGACCGGCACTTCACGTTGAAGGACCGCAAGATAATTATGGTTGTTGACAACTGCAGTGCCCATAACTGTACAGTCGAACTGAAGAGCATCAAAGTTTTTTTGCCGCCCAACACTACTTCTGCTCTTCAGCCGATGGACCAAGGTATCATTCACTACGTGAAGTCGAAGTACCGCAAGCACCTGCTAGAGCGAATGATCCTATGCTCAGAAGCTGGAAAGTTGTATCAAGTGGACTTACTCGGCGCAGTGCACATCATCGCCTACGTGTGGAAAAACACTCCGCTGTGCCGAAAACAGTTGGCGATGACCTGCGGCGGTTTTGTGAGGCCCGAGCATGCAGCAGTAGCTGACGATGGCATCGAGGAGGTGTCAGCCGAGTCCACCGACGATGACTGCCCGACTTTCGATGCTGTCCTTCCCACAGATGTGACCTTTCAGGACTACATCGTGATTGATCATGGTGTCGCCACGAGTGGTCTCCTGACCGATCAAGAGATTATTAATGATGTCACGGGCCATGATTCCATAAAGGCCATGATTCCGACGAAGAATCATGCGAGAAGATACAGCCGTGACCTCATCGCACCTCACGGGAAGTCTCGGAGGCGCTGTTAATATTAGAGGACGCTTGCCTGAACACTCCCGACAGCTTGCGTGCTGTTGGCCATTTGGAACAGTTAAGAAAAATTGTGATGTCGGCCGAAATCTGCGCGAACATGCAGACGACAATTACTAAATACTTCAACAAATAAAGGTATGCTTTTGCAGCTTGATTTTAAATGTTGTTTTCCCTGTTCATTCGTTAATTCGGCATTCGGTTATTTCGGACACTTTTTCCGGTCCAGTGAAATCCGAATTAACGAGCTTTTACTGTAATGAACTTATTTTCGTGTAAGGTGCAACTTTGTTATAATGAGGTGGGAGTGTATTCAAATGGCTGTCAACAGGTCGTTCTGGATAGTTTAGCGTTCTTGTTTTTCCATCGTGACCTCTGTAATCAGTTAAGGTAGTGCACTGCTGGAGACAGTGGTGGCCGCCATGCTCACGATGACGAATGACGAAATTCAAGAGCACGACGCGCGGGCTTACACATTTTTTGGCCCTAAATTCATACATAGATTCCACAGCATTGCATGAAACACAATACGATCAATAGTACTCAATTTAATAGTTGTGAAATCTGGGATTTTATGTCCCAAAACCATGATAGGATTATTAGGGATGAGTGGGTATTTCAGCCATCTAGTGTTCTTTAGTGTGCACGGACATTGCACACTTCAAGGATCGATTTTTAGCATTTCTCCTGCAATTAAATGCAGCCGCCGCAGCCCAGGATCGATCCAACGACCTTCTGCGAGTGCTCAGTCATGGTAGGAAAGAACATTAATTGCAGCGCATCACAGGACAAAGTAAAGCTGAACATGTGCTCTTCGGCTTGATTCATTTCAAAATGAACTTCTGGGCATTGCCCTTGAGAACGGCACAAGTTTAGTTCATGCCGGGCTCTGCAAAAAGGAGCGTGGAAAATGCTATGTCTCAAAGGCCACGCTCTAAGGCAGGTAGTTTCGATTGCACTAGGGATTTACAGACCACTGAAAGGTGAATTTTAGTTCGAACATAGCATTTCTTCGGAATGAAGCAAGCACTCTGAGGCCGCTGGAACACTTATTTCAACTACCCATGCTGACTTCATATATTCGCCTTTAGTGTAGCTTTAATGGGATACTGATAAGGTGCACTTTATTAGGGTTGGATTGGTGAAAATTCTTACACAAACGTACCTTACAGGCTTGATGAAAGAGGCATCAATTCAAGGAGGCAGTTTGAAAAGTGTGCCGAATGAACATTGAATATCTGATGTACAGTGCAAAAATGACGATCTGTATTCAAAATTTGGATTGTTCCACACCACCAGTTAAATGACTTATTTGTAAACAAGAATTGTATAGCTTTTGTACAGTCGCAAGTTCTAAGGTCATCAGTACGTGCATATCAATATAGTGTTCAGTTTAAGCTTATTTTAAATTTATTGTGCTAGATTACCTTTCCAGTGTATTGATTGAAGGATCAACATGCAATAAAAAAAATAACTATCGTGTGTTCAGCTGTTCATTATGCTTTTTGCTTGATTCAAAGTGGTGGTAGCCACATTTTCTACGGAGGTGAAAATGCTTAAGGCCTGCATACCTAGATTAAATTGCACGCTAAAGAACGCCAGTTGGACAAATTTTCCGGAGCCCTCCACTACGGTGTCTCTCATAATTATATTGTGGCGTGCCCGCACAAAATTGGTACAACTTGAAATGTAATGCCATTTTATTGCTTCGTGAGGGAACTTGTACACTCGCAGACAACATTTGTTGATATACTGTGAGTGCTGTGTTAAAGCTGGCTCGAGACACTAGGCAGTGCAGTGCATGTGTCAAACCTACACATGACGACTAAGCACATCCAAGTCCTGTGTTGACTTGTTTGCCTGCCTGATTGTTGATTGATTGAATATAGGATATGGATGTGCTTATTAATCACTTTCGTAGCCTGGACGTGTGCTGTGCCGTCAGTTGTCTCAGAGTCTGCTACCAAATGAGGTTTCAATATTTTGCAAAATTTCGGCTGTGACTCTACATTATACATATGTTACACTGAATAGTGAATGATACAAATGGCTACACGTTGGCACTGACGGTGACTTCTGCGTCATTCTTCTGGTTGATGGATAGATCATGCACTGCCTTCTCGGTGTGCCCGATGTGTACTGGAAGGACAATGCCGACGCTGGGGGTCACGAACCACCACAGCAGGAAAGACCAGGTCAGTGGTCGCATGTGGTTTACGAAACCAGCTTCGCCATAGTTTCTTGTAGACGGCAATTTCATTAAAAACATCATTGATACACTCTTGTTTTCTAACTGGAGCATCAGTCCCGTCTGATTTGTATGAGCAGTGCCTCCAGTAGAATATTGTTGGCCATGATTTGTATGAACAGTGCCTGCAGTAGAATATTGTTGGCCAGAAACCATGCGGTGGAATAACTGCTTGAAAAGATGGTAAAGTGAAACAATAAGTTAGTTTAGACTGATATATGTTAGTCTCGAAACTCAAGTGTTGCTAATTTTACCACCGTAGGCCTATTGATAGCAGAAAAAATGGAGGCAAGTTGCATAATTAAATTTCCTGCCGGAATCTTCGACGGGGATGAAAAAATTCAATTTTTTTGTGCTTTGGCCACATCACCTCGATAATGTTTTCTGAAACTTAGCGTGTTGAGTCTCTGAATTTCACAGAGAGCAATGTGTTTAATTTTTACTCGTTAGGATTAACGTGGGCTCTAGCAGACGCCATGAAAATGTACATCATGACGATTTGTGTGTGAACTTCAAGGTGGCGCCACCATGCGAGTTTATTTTATTTGTTTTCCACGCTTGCTTTTCTATCGAGCATCTTGCCGCAGACATGGTCACTTCGGTTTATGAAATAGTTATTTACTAGTACGAAGACAATCTTCTCACGTTAGTGCTCGTTTTCAAACAAAGTAGTAAACGAAGATGCGCTCTGCCTTGCAAATTAAAAATTACGTTACACTCATTCCTCGATTATATGAACCCTCTATGTAACGAATCGAGATACAACAAATTATCAGTTATAACAAAGTAAAGAAAAAATGGTTCCGTAAGAGATATAGTTTTAGAAATACACCTTTATAACTAATTTTTGGATAAAACGAGCTTATTTAATATGCAACTTTGTTGTTATGAGGTTTGTGCATAGTTAGGTTTATGAATTTTGCTTTCCGACCATTCATTGCTGCATTATGTTGGTCTTGAAAGAAGCTGACTGTATTTGTTTGTTTTTGTTCATTCGTTCGTGCTTCTTTTGACTGCCCAGGTACGGCGACCGAAGATCGCTGCGTCTCTCGATGGAAAGATGTCAAGAGGAGGCTAAAGTAGGGCCGCATTTTGTCATTTGCTTATGTTTACCGCACAAAGATAACGATGCTTGTTTATTGCTGAGCTGGGCTCTTGTCATGCGAGGGACGATCAGTTTATGGACATCAAACGGACAATCTTTATCATCTTATGTGCTGAGGTGATCAAAGTTGTTCCTGAATTGCGTGGAATTGGTGAGATAGATGCAGCGAGTGACAATGGGTTCTGCCGACAGGTGCAACATGAATAGTGGCGATGAATGAAAACGCTCATCAGCTTTTTAACAGCATCTTCATTTTGGTGATGAAAGTTACCATTTCAATCTGTTATGGTAAAACGACTTACTTTTCGCTTAAGTGTGAAAATTTTGAGGTTGCATAGACAATAGACTGCTCAAATGTATGGTGCAGTCTTTTTGTCTGATTATAAAATGGTCTAAATTTGTTTAGCATGGGTATTTTATGTACTTGTGCAGATATTTATCGAACGGTTATTACGTTATTTGAATTCACTTCTATTTGAATTTAAGTTTTTGAATGTTTTGAAGTATTTGAAATGTTTGAATATGTGTTAATAAGTCCGCGTGCAACCCCTTGTAAAGGTGGTTTCGCTGTAGGGGTGGGCTGTCAAAAGGCCAGTCAACAGGCTCCAACATTTTTTTACACCCCCCCAAACAAGCTTGGCAATTTGTAGAGTGGACCGCAGCTATCACGTTTTCTGATTATTACAGCGCTGCGCTATGCGCAGAACCTTCATTTCAAAAAGCAATTGCTGCTCTCCTTTCATACGGCTGACCTCAAAAAGCAATTGCTGCTCTCCTTTCATACGGCTGACCAATCCTCCTTCCACACTCAGTGACGCAATGTCGGCGACTTGACGCAGCATGCAGCTCGTCAATTGGTCGAAACCAGGTCTCGGCAAACAGTAGTGGTCAACGTCCGTTCCTTTTTCCACCCATCCCACTTACAGCTACGAAACCGCCCCTTTTTTCTTGGCACTGCAGTGATACAGTTTAGTTCTCGCAGTTATCGCGCATACATTCTTCGCTCAACTACAGCTCTACCGCCTGCGCGCACGTGATTCGCTCTCGGCCTGTGCAACACAGGGAAAAAGTGTTGCTCCATAGACAGTCACCACAATGGGCTACGCTTTCCTCTCCATGTGAGGGAAGAGGGGGGCGAGGCCACGCAAAAATTTGAAACCAGCTGAAAGCAATGTTTTGACCCCTGTAACTTGCTTAATATAGCACGTATTCGCAAAATTCTTGCGGCAGCATGTTCACGAAGCAAAAGTGCACCCACATCTTTTTATTACATTGTTTGGACCTTGGGGTTGTTTATTGGCCCTTTAAGTTGTGAAAGCGCCTATTTAAATGGGTATATTAATTTGCGTGCAACATTTTGTCAAGGGGGTTTCGCTACAGTGAAAGGGTGCTAAGCCATGACGATGCCTATCCAGGGAAAATACGCACTGCCCTGAGGCTCCACTTTAAGGTTGAATAAACACATTACCCTCGCATAGTCATAATTTTTTTAAGTTTAAAAGCTTGTTATACCAGCCTGTATGCTCTACGTATAGCAAATTTTAAATAGCAACATGTTTTGCAGGTTATTACTTGCATTCTTTTCAAAATCAAATCTTTCTACTATTCGAAGTTGTTCTCACTTTCCTTGCACAAAAAAAAAATTGAATTTCTACTGGCCTTGTTTAAATTTATTATAATGTTGTGCAGGTTAGTTAGGTCATGACAACTGTGGCCATTTTTTTAATGTGATTTATATTCAATTTCAGTTGAAAATTATTCAATTGAAATTACTATTCGCTTTGAATTTTCTTTGAACCTAAACTCTGCTATTCGCGCAAGCCTAGTATTCTCATATGCTGACTGCAAGCATATAATCAACATACTTTTACACTATTCAATGTGTACACTTAGTGTCCACAGTGAATGGTATTGTTATCAATTGCTTGTTTATTTTAAGGATTGAAACCAACCTGCAGCTGTTAGCATTTGCAGACAACTTCACAATGAACTTGGGGCATAATTCATAAACATGTTATGTTCGCTAGTGTACTATCATGAGCAATATGAGCTGGAACACCAAGTTCGTGTTTATTCATCAATCACAGGTACTCATATGCCAACTTCCAACGACTTGCCAGCTGCATTGAGCTGCTGTTACTTTTAAATAGTGGTTTTATCATTCCACGTCATATCGCTCATGATTTAGTTCATGGTTTTGTTGTTGGGTACTACTGGGGGTTGATTGTGGGGTCCAGTGTGCAGTAGTATTTCGTTGTGCAGGTATGTAGTGCCAACGCGCTATGGTGTAACTGGTCGAATTCGTGTACAGTTTGTTTTGTGATCGATGTTAAACTAGCTGTTAACTGCATCTTTGTTCTGGAATGTTGCGTGACATGACTCACTGCATCTTGCTTGCATGTCTGTGCATGCTACAGTGCCCTCCAGACTGCAATAGCTCTGGGATAGTGTGCCTATTGGAAGCTAGCATTGGCTGTTTTTTGACATAACATTGTAAATTTTCTGTCGACTGTAGTGCATTAACATAATATATTTGAATTGCACATTACGCATGCCTAGGCTATGAATTGGCAGCACTCTCAATGTGAAGAGTTTTGCAAGGCACCTTTAATGTGCTATCAATAAGGAAAGAAATGCGAACAGCGCTAAGCATGGCTTTCGGCCCAGGCAAACACCGACATGCTTTGTCTGTCACTGAGAATCTGTGCTTTTAGCCGGTGTCACCACAGTGCACCAGAATCTTGCTCGAGCTGGCGCTATCAAGCCGCAAGTGGCCATCATGCCTATCACTCAATAAGCACATATGTTGCCACAGTGCCAGCCAGACAAAGAATCGAGTGCTGTGGTGACGTCAGCTGGAAGCGCAGATTTTGGCAAACGGCAGACAAGGCATGTTCGGTATTCAACTGGGCAGAGAACCGCGCTTTTCGCTGTTCGCATTTCTTTCCATCGCATAAGTACAAGGAAATGCGTCGTGAGACAGCATGTGTGAATTTTTAAAAGCGTATAAAAAAATTCACAGATAAAAAGCGTATAATTTCCCTTTCCCCAGTACAGGGTAGCAAAGCGGAAATTTTCTTCTGGTTAACCTCCCTGCGTTTCACCCAACCTTGTTCTTTCTCCCTCTATATATATAGTGCATATTTAGGATTGCTGTCTTGTTTCTGAAACGTCTTTTTTGCATGTACCTTGCAGGGTGCATAATCGTATTTACAGTCAATCGTGAACGGAGTAGTCTTGTTTGCTAAATTTGAGCATCTGAATTTTTTTTTTTTTTTCAGGCAATCTATCGGTGTGAGCTACTTGGTGCTTGGAAATAAGAAGTGACAGAGCCACACGCTCTTGCTTCAGTTGCACGGTTTTCTTTTTTCTACCTCCTGCACACGAGCATAGCTCTTGCTTTTTATATATATTGACATAACCATTATATTTTAACTTGTACGAAGCTCGCTTAGGCCAAGCGATGTGATACATCTAGTCAATAAATCATTGTTTTCTAGTTTTATTGAGTTGTTTATTATTATTTTAATGTAAATAATTGGTAGAAGCCATATATTCTCTCGTGACTATAAAAAATTTCATCTTCCGGGGTTGTCAACACGAATGGTACCAATAGTTGTGTGGTGAATACCCACATTTCCTGGGTGAGAATTGAACTTCAAGGTTAAGGTGAATAAAATTTCGCATGTGCACCATGTGATTAGAAGTGACCATTAGGTGCGTAAGCTGAATCAAATGTCAATTAAGGTGGACTAGAGAAAATCAAAGGTGAAATTAAGTTGAAGATGTATAAAAGGTGAATTTGCAGCGCATCAAATATTAAAGATATTAAGCTAATTGAGTCAAGTGCTGTGAATTAATGATTAATAAAACTTTGAAGCATAGAATTACTTCGCCCTGTGCTCTTCTTAGCTAAAGAAACTGTCTCTTTTGTTTTGTCTTATAAATTACCCGCACGTGTGCATTTTCAAAGCAAGAGCATGCTGCTGAGCTATGCCAAACTTGATGCACAATCTGAACCATTAAGCTTCATACTGCAGTGCTTTCTTAGGTACTCAAAATTTAGGGTTTGATGAAAGCTCAACCATTCGAGAATGATCATGGTGCAGTTTTAAAAAAACACCTGCCATATAAAAATGCTGCAAGTTTTTAAAAGATGAGACATCCAAGTTCCCATATGAAAGCCCTGCTGGCAACGGTGATGACTTTGTAATCTCAAGTGACATATAAAAACGCTACAAGTTTTGAAAAGACGAGGCATCTGAGCTCCCGTTTTGAAGTCCTGCTGTAAACTTAAAAATTCAGAATCTCCAGTGCTTTGTGAATGAACGATGCACAGTGCAAACATACAAAGGTGCTATCATTGTTCCTTCTATACCGTAAGTCAGCTGGTCAAATTACTCCGAGTTGCGTACCAAAACTACTAGCTTACCTATCGAACAAAGTGGAGAATTCATGAGATGCGTAAGCAGTGTTACAAAACATTGACCTGTTTGAGAGAGTTGAGCATCCCCAAAAAAGCATGTTTTACTCTCAATGCAACTAGCCAGTAGGATGCAGAAATTGCGAATCAGCATCTGCGCAGTGTGTAAATATGGAACCGATACTAATAATGGAATGTAGTTTCATTATACTTGGGGGCCAACGACGCATCTGTTCTCCCAGACAATGTGACGACCAGCAGATTAGAAACTTATAGCAGTATTTCTGGTGTACTGCTTTTTTTTTTCCACACTCTAGGAATGTTGCTTAGTTGTTGCTGCTATGTTGCCAGTTTCACACCTGCCTGAATCCAAATGACACAATGAATGTTTCATACTTCCTGTGGCCCCTTTCTTTTCAAAGGGACTCTCCAACTCACTTTTAGCTTGATCACAAGTAGCCGCCTGTCTATGGTCTAAGCTTCTGGGAACATGCAAGCCAAACATTATAGTGCAGCAGCACGTGGCGCCTGGAATTTACAATTAATCCTCAGGCTGCTAGGAATCCCTCCCTCTTCTCATGACAAATGATGCCACATAGCCGAATTACTGCAACATATACCCCAACTGCTCAGCTGGCCGATTTGAATATCGTGAGCAGCATGAATACTGTGGCTGCCGCTAGGTGGCGCCACATGCTTGCATGTGTGCTCATGATCACACTGAAAATAAGCCACCGACACGAAGAGAAAAAAAAGTGCTCAAGGTCAAGACATGCGCACGAAGAAACGCGTCTTCTTGCCCCCTTGTCAACCCTCTTTCTGCATAGCTTTTATTGTGCTCGCTTACGTGAAATGAAAGAGAAAGCACTTCAAGTGCACTGCAAATCCTTGTGACTCTGCTTGTGACTCTGCTTGTTTTCAATGGATTCTGAAAAAATTTGTGGCGGTCGATTTGTAAGAGAGTAAGCTCTCTTGGTGAAGCTATAAGACGATCGCTTGGAAAAGTGTTGCGGGGTCCCTTTAAAACTTCAGTTGTCTGTAAAGTTCATTTTGTTGCCACTGTGAACAAAACTTCTACGTGGAAGCTAGACACTTATAGTATTCTTATGGGATATCCTGAACAGCTATGGGCAGTCCAACTGGCCCGCGCAGCGGCGGAAAGGGTCCTTGTGTGGCAGCATCGTGCATTTGGCTAGAAAACGGGCACGACGTAATGGTCCTCAATAAAGTTTTTCTATCCATCCATCTATTTCTACACACGTCTCCATTTGGCACTACATGCATGAATCATTTTGTGTGTGGTGTGTGTTTTGTGTGTGTTTTTGTACTTTTCACTTTCAAATATTTATTATTCAGATTGAGCGTAGACATTTTCTTTTTTATATATACTTGTGTGTGTGCATCTGTGTGTTTTAAACAGTTAGAATTTCTTAATCAGCAGAGACATTATATGCCAATTTCAGCTCTAAGAAACACGTTTATGACGTGGCATTTTATTCTTTTTTTCTTGTGTAGTTTTGTGTTTCCTTTAGTTTTGTGCACTGAAATTCTTGTATGTGGCTCAGATCTGCTAGACTCTGAATGTGTATGTGTAAGGGTGTTAAGGAATGCCAGTGTCGCAATCTTGTAAGCACTAACATTTTTTTGGTTTTGGAAAACCATTCAAAAGTTCTCAATAACAACAGTTTTCATTGAAAGCATTTTTTTTTTAATCTGAGCGAAAAGACCTTTTTTTTTGTTAGCTTACATGCTGTTCATTTCCCATGAGAGGCAATGTGTGCTAATTTATCACACTACCAAGGCTGGTGTGAAGCCTAAACATGACACAAGGTGTCGTGCTGTTCCCACCTCACAGAAAACTACTTAAGATATTGCTGAACAGATGTTTGAAAACTTGAATTGACATACAAACCACTTGAGATAGTGCTATTAATAGAAGCAGATTACATTGAAAACACTTTCTCTTTCAAGCACTTCCAGTTTTCCAAATAGTCAAAAGTCTTGTGTAAAAAAAATAAAATGAAATCTGTCTTTGGTGCAATTCAATTGTTGTGTTGGATACGTATGATAAAAGAACGTGGGTTTATTTAAGCGCCAGTAAACTGGCTAAATTATTGAAGTTGGATGAATTGATCGAAAAGCCCACTTTCTGAGCAACTGGGATCGTTGCGAGGCCTGGTGGAGCAGATCTTCACCATGCATTATTTTCTTTCTACGCTGGAGGTCGGCTGTGGCAGTGCAACAAACCGTTAACCCAACGAATACACCAGGACACACGAGCTCTAAGCTGCAAGTGCCACTGCCAGACACCTACGAGGCTTTTCGTGTTTAATGCATAGCTCTTATGACACTTGGCTGGGTTTCACTTTAAGCAAGTAGTAGTTACGAAACCGAAAGGAAAATGAAAATTCGGTGCTCTTTGAAAGTTTTTTCCACCATATTCATAAGGTATAGCCCCATAAGGTACAGCCCCGGCTACTGTTCTCGCCTCGGAAGTGGGCCGTAAAACGGGGGACAAGTCCACCGGCGGCAGTGGTTGTTTTTGTGTGTGCTTACATATGTGTGGTGCAAGGAGGAGAGCCCAGAGGACTGCCAAGGACATCTGTGACCAGTCGCCAGCGGACCATTTGAGCTGCGCGGACGTTCCCTTTTATTGGTGTCATTGAATGAGTTCGTTTTGTTCTAATAACCGGCTTTGTTTCGCCCTTCGATATTTCACAACTTCAGCCATCGAGTCGTGGGGACACTATGACGCCTTTTGCGGAGTTTTTTTCCCACATAGCACATAAGATGTCGCCGTTTTCATATCTAGCAGTCAGTGAAATATGCATTACTTGTACCTAGTACCTATTGCACTAATAACTAGCTTCTATAACAAAAATGTTGTGTATCTTTAATCGTAGACTAGCGTTTCATGGTGTAGTGCTGCCCGGGCAGCAATGAAAATTCTGCATGCATGATGTACGAGTATCGATAATGCTTTTTTTAAGGGGACACAAAATTGTTTTTTAATGGTCGTAATTTAGCTGAGAAATAGCATAAATGCATTGTGCGAGTCAAGTTTACTCCAAGTGGTAGACATTACTTGCACGAAAAGTCGGTGTAATTCAGTTATTACCTGCAAATTAATCGCACCTCGGTATACATACTGCAACTGTTAAACTGTATGTAAGCTCCGATTTCGCAGTATTCACCCATTGCAATAAATCTTGAGGTAGCGGGAATCTATTATTTGCGTCATCAAATACCTGAGGCAGAAATGAACCGTAATTCTTCAGCCACTTATAAGAATCCGTTGTTGTATCGATGAAAAACAAAAGCGTAGTTGAACGGCCGTGTGTGTGTATGTGTGTGTGTGTTCATGAGTGTAATATTTGTTGCCCTCCTGCCGAATAATGTGAAGGCACTGAAAAACTTCTCAAAGTGAATATGCGCACCTGGCAAAACCATGTACAAATTAAATTAGTAATATTTTTGTTATTTAGTCAATAATATAACCGAATTGACTCGCAAGTACTCTCTGCCAATTAAAGTAATCGAGCCACAGGTATATTGTCTCTCACTAGCACGCAGTTAATGTTTTTGAATGTTGAAGAAAACACTAGTGTTTATATTGTTGCGCACAAATAAAACTAATTCAGTCATGAACCACAGTACAGCTCGCACCCGAACCTCAACTTCCCTTTTTGACGCCTTTTTAGATCTGTCCCACTATACACTGAGAATGTTAGTTAAAAAATCACGCAATATGTTCTATGCCGCCCTAAATATATACACACTGTTTTACTATCTTATTTGGCAACCAAGCCCCGCCGTGGTTGCTAGTGGCTAAGGTACCCGGCTACTGACCCGCAAATCGTGGGATGTTGTAGGCCCGTGTGCTCAGATTTGCTGCACCTTAAAGAACCCCAGGTGGTCGAAATTTCCGGAGCCCTCCACTACGGCGTCTCTCATTATCATATGGCGGTTTTGGGACGTGAAACCCTACATATTAATCAATTTGGCAACCAAGGCCAACCTGACGTTGCCGACTGGTCACACCGACGGTAGCCCGAACCGTGCAGCCGACGAGCGTTTACCGCGCTCTGCATTCACTCGTCCACCGACGGGTGGCCCGAACCACGCCACCAACCAAGTGCTGACGTAGCCTGCAGCGCACCTCGGTCTAGACTCTAACCTCGGACCGACCCTTCCCGAATGTCTGCGGTCCAGTGAAGTCGGCTGCCGAATACATCCCAGCAATCCGCCAATCGTCGGCAGTCAGCCAAGGCTGCTTGAGATTTATTTATTTATTTATTTATTTATTAAAAAATTCCTGCGGTGCCCGAGGGTATTATTGCAGAGGGTAAATACACAACGTAAAATACGCTTACACAAAAAGAACTATTCAAAAACAAGATGATCACAAAAACAGGTCATAAAAAATGCAGCTATGAAAGTAACATGCCCCTGCAAAGTCTGCAACCTCTTGTGGGAGCCGATTCCACTGCAGGGGGATTATGAGCGGATGCTGTTTGAAAACTTGATTTAACGAAATTATTTCATGAAATCAGTAACTTCGTTAAATCGGAAAGCAAAACAGCCTGTGTAGACAAGTGCGGGTGGAATCTGAATATGTTTGTTCAACGGATTATTCGTAATATCGGATTTAGTTTCTGCCTGCAGGCCACCTTTACGAAATTTGATACCGCTAGGGCCAGGACAGTGAAGAAGGTAAAGCGGTGGCAAATTGTTCAAAAGCGTTGCCATACGAAAAAAAAAAGTTTGAATTTCTCAGATGTAGGTCGTTTTTGAACATGCCCATACCGGTCTCCAAAACTTGCCAACTCTCCGGAAATGTCCGGGACACTCCAGATTCAGGCCCCGCCGTGGTGGTCTAGTGGCAAGGGTACTCTGCTGTTGAGCCGCAGGTCGCTGAATCGAATCCAGGCAGCGGCGGCTGCATTTTCGATAGAGGCGAAAATGCTGTAGCTACAGCATTTGAGCTACATCTACAGCATTGTAACTACAGCAATCTGAACACACGGGCCCTAGGGCCCGTGTGCTCAGATTTGGGAGCACGTTAAAGAACCCCAGGTGGTCGAAATTTCCGGAGCCCACCACTACGGCGTCTCTCCTAATTATATGGTGGTTTTGAGACGTTAAACCCTACATATCATATATGACTCCCGATTCTGGACAGGTCTTCCCGATTGTGCGGACGCGGCTGTAGAAAATTAACAAAATGCGTTCGCTGGAAGAACACACTAGTATCAATCAGAGCAATTTCATTTCGCGCGCCCGTGTGTATCTTGCATTGTGACCACAGGTATAGGTCCGTTCGATTCGCCTGCACCACGTGAACCAGTTCACGAAGTGCTGCACTTTGCCATTCGTTTCAGCGGTGCGGCATTGACAACATCTGAACCCTGCCATTCGTTTCAAAAGGTGCAGAAGAGGTGCAGCATTGGTTCACAATTTTCGTGTACCTCCTACGCTGATGGTGCCGGCTTGGTGCAGCCGCGCGTGCAGCTGAGCAGACGACGCAGCACTTAGGCGTAGGCGCCGTACCCGCCTCTACTAACGCGGTGTGTTTTGCTAAAATGTTTGCGCGTCATAAATTGTCCACATGTGCGGTTTGCCATCGTTCAGTGTTAGCTGAACGGTGTAAATTAAGCGAACGGAAATAAGGCCTGCAACTTGTTGGAACATCGTCATTCGTTTCGGCGGTCGCGCTGTGCCTGCACCGCTGAACTCGCACTGCACAATTTCTGAACTTCGCGTGCACAACCGTGAACCGGTTATAATCGGTGCAGGTGAATCGAACAGACCTTATGTAACGCACGTGTTGCAGCGAACGGCTTGATGATGATGATGATGTGATGGCGGCCGGCCCCTTTGCAACGGGGGAACACACTCAGTGTCCTGGCCTCAAAAAGAAAAGTGGGAAAAGAAAAACAAAAAGCACAGAGAAAAAAGAAAGGACCAAGAAAAGGATCCACACTCTTGAACGACACAGGCAAGAGACGCGCACACAGTGGTCTAGGTCCTAAGTCCGCCGTATAGTTGCCCACCACTCAGTAAGCCGCCTTTTCGTGGCTGCGACCGCGTACCGTCCCCCCCCATTGTCGCTGCTTCCATCTTCATCAAGCCTTTGAAACCCGAGCGCCTGTGGGAGGGTTGCACCCTCCACCTGAGAAGTTGGGAGACTCCTGCAGTGAAGGACGAGATGCTCCTGTGTCTCACTCGCTACGCCGCAAACTCTGCACAGGTTGCTGACCACAGTGGCATCAAACTTTCTGCGGTACTCCAGAGTGCGAAGAGCCCCAGCTCTCGCCTCGAACAGGAGGCTGCTGCCAATGCTATTCCTCACGCGGCGCCGCGCCCTCTTTCTAGGAGAAGAGAAGGTGCACGGCTACGCGCATGGCCTCCGAAATAACGACCGCGTGACGGGTTTAATCTCGGAGGCCATGCTACACAAAGCTGCACGCCCTCTCGCCAGGGTGCAGCGCTGCGTGAGAAAGTCACGCGATGCAACAATTGCACTATTTTTTGCCATGGCCCCCGAGATGGCAAACGTGCTTGGTTCAACTGGGCCTCACTAGATGGCTACAAGTCCAGTTTAACCTAAGGTTCCTAGATGAAACAAGTTTTCATCTAGGGACCTTAGTTTAACCAGGCAAAAATTGAAACCTTTGAACCAGTCGCGCCATTCCTCACAATAACGTCCGGCGGTTTTTTTTTTTTTTCATGAGTCAATCAAACTAAACGAACAAGCAGCATTTTATTACGTCTATTAATGCACAAAAGATTCATTTAGTGGAACTAGTTTGTTTACTAGTGATTAATTGTAGGCGACAAGTGTGATCTCATCTGGATCTTTTTGCGCTGATTCGGATGACGTCAGACTCATGGTACATGTGTTCTCCTGCATTTACATTTTCTCGGCAAGTAGGGCACTACTGTTGACGATATCGTCATTTTAGACATCATGCATTGAGCTTTCGCTCAGACCCTAATTGTTATTCGACTTTAGCATCCACTTAACAACCCTACGTAGTAGCTTCCAGCGCGCAGACAGTGGCACTGAGACGCCGAATCGCAATTAAACTACTAGGCTTGTGCGAAGTAAGAGTACGACAAATCTCCACAACTGCGCTCATACTTTACTCATTCTAAAAAAAAAAAAAAAAAATCAGACGTTGGTTGGAGAGGCAATGAGCTCTTTTCATTAATGAAGCCATTTGAAGATTTGTGGAAGTGTTGCAGGCCCTCTTTGAACAGATACTGCGATTCAACATTATGCCAACCTTGCGCAAATATAAATACCGCTAATATGATTGCGAGGCACTCGGACGAAAATGGCCCATGTCATGCACAGAGACATTCCTTACCTCGTGGCGTGGTTCAGGTGCCCGCTAAGAAGTGAAGTGTGGCATCTTGGTGAGTGAACCGACAGGCAGTGGGTTTGTTGCTCGACAACGCTTTCAAGTTTGTATTTTGAAGGCAAAAATTAAGTGTCCAAGTTCTTTCATGGTATTTCCATGGACGGCAGATATACTAGTGTAGACCGCTTATAACGTAACCGCTTATAGTGCAGAACCGCCAACAATGCGGCCTCTTTCTACTCCCGTTTACCCTTGCATAGAATCCTATGTATACGCATACCGCTTAATGTGCAGTCCCCCAAGCTTAAAGTCCGGTTATAATGCGGTTGCCGGAAAATTGACAAACACGGTAGCGTGTAGCGCTGGAAGCGCCGCGACGAGGTCGTTATGGAGGAGGAGGCGACACATAGTGAATGAACGAAAGGTGAAGAGAAGAAATTAAAAGAAATAAGAAACCGCAGGACACTGCGCGTGCTCGCCGAGTAAGAGAGGATGATGATTGCCTCGGTGACCGATAAGCCTTTAAACCGGCGCCGACGTGGCTACAGCGTACTACATCGTGGCTTCGGCCGCGCGCCGCTCAACACGTGGCACGTGCAATCCCGTCTTTATCAACTGGCCGCGAACGCAAACTTCGTATCACGCACGCGGTTTTTGGTTCACTGCTGTGCGATCTTTTTGACGCCGAATCCTCATGTTTTGGACAAGCTTTCCGCGACAACATACCAAACGGCAAATAGGCCTAACGGGCGTAGGCTACGCTTCGATCGGTAGCGGTTGCGTGAATCTAAATTGCGGTTTGGTACCGAATCAACAAAACTCTTGACGGTGGCCGCACTTGACTGGAAGGGATACATATTGAATGAAAACGAGGGCGGAACGTGTAGTGCTCAAATGGTGGTTCGCGATTCGATTATTATGTCTCAAATCGGGTTCGCGCCTGTGGAATTGAATGGTTGGAGTCTTTCAACGCGTCAAATTCTGGACGTGATTCGACATAGTTTGTGTAATGCGCATAATCGAGGCAATCTGATAGTCTGCGAATTTCCGCGATTCCTTCATTTGTTGAACACCCCCCCACCCTTTGCGTTCATTTGATTGGCAATGCGCGTCTTTGGAGGTTAAATCTTTTTAACATTCGGTAATTTAAATGTTAGCAAGCACGCATCGCATGTTTCAATCCTCGGCCACGCGAAGCTGCATGTTCAACACGTTTTGCACAAGTGCGGCCCTAGAAGAAGGGTGTTTTGGTTATAGTGCGAACATTCGCGACTCCCAAGACATATGTTGTAAGCGGTCTATACTTTTATAGAAACCAAGACTTTGTAGTAATTGAGTATAACACAGGACCCAGTTTTATGGATGAAGAAATACTTTTATAGACATTCCCACAGAAGTACTGGCAGAAAAGTAGTACGACATGGGTCGAGTATTCCTTGGTCCTTGATACTTGGCCACCGGAATGTTGTCTTGGAAGTGGGGGACAAGATGATGGTGTGTGCACATTATATTAAACAGGATGAAACAGACGAAAAGACCACCACAGAAAGAAGAAAAAACAATGGAGAGAAACCCACGAAACATGAAGACGCGCACTAGACAAGAGAAGAAGCGAAATCAAGAGTTTGCCCATCAGATGAGGAAAGGTAGGATGGCCTTGCGCTGGCGTGGGTAGTCCGAGAACTCTGCCTTGTACTGGCGGTGCTTGCCCAGGGCCCAGACCGTCATTTGGTAGAAGCCGGCCAGTGTGAACAGTCCAGCTGGGTGGAGGGTGGGAACAAAACAGTGAGCGTGCAGGCGTAGAACAGAGAAGTTGGCAAAATGCATTTGACCTCCACAAAATATTCAGCCAGAAATCAATTTGAGTATTCAAAGACTTGTATTGATGGCATGAATATGTATAGATTGAGCGGCAACAATGTTGCTATAACATAGAACAGCCAATGACTAGTACCACCATTTAGCCATAACAGGGCATGTAGCTGATGTTAGCCGGAATCTAATCAGCCATAGCACATGCAAGTATGCGAATGCCAAAAGATTGAACAAGTTCTAATATAGAGAAACCCACTTGTAACAATCCCAGATATAGCATTTTATCCGTTATAACGACGATACTTAGGTGCAGCTGATTTTCCTATGCTACCGATAGTAACTGTGTCCACATTTAGCAAACAATTTTCAAAGCCTCCTACTTTAACGTTAAAACGAACACTTCCGACATGGCTGCAGTAAAAATATGGCGTATGCAAAGCTAAAAAAATTTTTAAAGTTTTAAAGTTAATAGAGGCATTTTAAAGCACATGAGAGGAGCGTGTGCCCCACTGCAGTTGACTCGTGATGGAGATATAATATATATATTATATATATATATATATGACAGTAACGAGAAGTAAGAAAAGGGAGGCAACATTTTCTGACGCCGTTCTTCAAACCTATGACCACTGACTACTAACCAAACAATGCCTTCGAACGCATGAAGCCATATATGCAGGAAGTGACAAATTTTGTTGTTTGAAAGTTCACTGTCAGGCTCAATGTGCCGCAAAAGGTGTTCTGTCTTTCGGAGTGACCTGTTGGTGAGTGGTAGTGATGAGTGGCGAGTGATAGTGAGTGGTAAAAAGCGAAGGCGAGGTGGCTGGTGGTGATGAACATGTCATTTCGACTCTTGCCACATTCACCTGCAGATATCAACTCTACTGCGAGTGTACAAACCCTTCGGAGTGACTGTAGCACAAGCGCATCACGTTGCCATTCGACACCGCAGCGTCATGCAAGGCAGCTTGCACGTTGCTTGCCAACTGCATGCCTTCGTGTTTTACGGACACGCTGTTGCCGCACCAGAGCACGATACATGATGAAGCATGCGTAAAGAACGCACAAACATGCACATACACTAGACTGAATGGCCCGGCATGCAACGGCGAAAGTCGAGTAAGCAACCTGCTGCACACAACTAGCCAGGGACGATTTGTTGTGGTACCGCGCTCCGGTGGAACGGTGAGAGCTCGGGGCAAAGATGGTTTAAATCACTCGTGAGCACACAGCGGGAGTCTCTTAACATGCAATAAGGCCTAACCTGTCACCGAAGGAATTATGAATTATGCATAAAAATGCACAAAGAAAAGAACAGTTTGGCCACTACGCACACATTTTTTAAGGGAGAGTCTATATAAAACCAACTTCCGATATAATGACCACTTATCGCGGCACTTTCGGATTCATAACAAACTATTCGACCGTATATTGATTTTTTTTTATTCATTAGCTGTTCCCACCGTAGTTGCCTATATTATGTTCTACATTTTTTATACATGCACTAACAACAGCGCCCTCAGAAAGATTTACGTTTGGGACCTGCTTTTGCATTGGACTTGCTGTGCAATTGTATTAATGTCTTGTTATTTAATGATAACAGGTGTCAACTATAAAATGTTCGAGTATATGGAGGACCAGAACACCACTGCTTTATCTGTTTCTTGGAGAGAACATGCACAAAAGAAAAGAAAAAAAAATCGGTCGGCAATAACATGGCTTCTTTGCACGACATCCTGTCAGTTCTCTAGCTGCATAACAGAGCTAATATTAATTATCACCAAAAGCACTTTTCCGTCCGATCATCGACATGTTCTAGGATCATAATCCAGCAGGAAGGCTTGACTGTGTAATGGAAAGTTCTCTTACTACATTTACACCCATATGATGGCAACGCTATTTTCATCATCAAGCTCATCAAGGTGGTTTCTTTATGGCATTTTAGCACTGTATGTGTTCCACTCTTAATGAGAACGAACACATCTATAGGACCTGCAGAGCAGCTCCGAGCAACAAACTTTGCTTTTTAAAAAGGAAACTGTCGGCTGCTAGCACCAGCGTGAAACTTGCAGCTTATAAGATGATCATATGCCCAGCTCTAGAATACGCTAGTATAAATAGGGGACGCCCACCAACAATACCAAATCAATTTACTGGAATGCATTGAAAAATTGGCAGCAAGATTAATTTATTAGTCTGGTATTCGGCTGCTGACCCGCAGGTCGCGGGTTCGTATCCCGGCTGCGGCGGCTGCATTTCAGATGGAGGCGGAAATGTTGTAGTCCCGGGGCTCAGAACCCCAGGTGGTCGAAATTTGGGGAGCCCTCTACTACGCAGTCTCTAATAATCATATGGTGGTTTTGGGACGTTAAACCCCAGATATCAATCAATCTAATTTATTCGTCTCATCGACTCAAGCAATCCGCAGCAGCCTTGCTAACAAGAGCAGGACTACAAGTACGTCACTGTAATAAGGGTTGCATACTTCCAAGTTGAGCAAGCAAAAGATTGCCTGCTTAAAATTTCTTTGTCGACTGTTAGCCAGTAAATTTAATTTTCACTTCTCATTGTATCTGCTCCCACCTGGAACGAATTCTCGTCTCACCAATCACTTTCATGCATTTTTGCCCTGTAACTCTCGAGTTGATGAGTAATTATTCACTTGTTCATACCAAAACTGCATGGAATGGCCTTAGTCCCGAAGTATTCAGTGGTGTTGATAACATGGCTACTTCTTCAAAATAAATAAGTAAAAAGGACTGGACGCTTTGACTCGCTGAGGCAGTTTGGGGCAAGTGAAATCGGGGACATGTTGCCGTGGACGCCCACAGCTATAACAACACGGTAGACACGCAAAATCTGCAGACACGCCGAGCTCGTCTACGGTACATTAAAGGAGGCTCAATGAAACCTGTTCTTACCGGGCAGGCACTGGGTCATGAATGTGAATGAGATCCAGGCCATGACCTCGTACGTGTAGTTGGGGCAGGAGACAAACTCAAACAGCAGGGTGAAGGGGTTGCTCGTTGGCCGCGGGATGCGGCGCTCCTTGGTGCCTGAATGGGACAGGACGGCACTCGTTAAAGTGCTGGCCCCTAGAACAACTTTTTGAAAGACAAGGACTGGGGAGTGTTTGCACTGACACGCCGAATCACAATTAAACTACTAGGCTTGTGCAAATAGCAAATTTTAGGTTCAAAGCGAATTTGAAGCGAGTAGTGGCTTTGGTCAAATAATTTCCGATCGAATTCGAATACCAGTATATGTCTCATACTATAAAGAAGAATGGACATATTTGGCATGATCCAATTAGCCTGCACATTATGTATTTTAAAGAAGAATTGAAACAAGGCCTGTGCATATGCCATTTTTTTTTTTCAAAGTAAGTCAGAATAACTGAATATTAGCAGAATTTAAAGTTTCCCAGAATGCAAATGATAATCTACAAAATATGTTATGTTTTAATATTTTTACTACACTTGGAGGATATAAAACATCAAAAATGATGAATCGATGTTAGGGTGGAATGTTCAGTTTACTTTTGCGGGCTTGGGACAGTGCGGATTTCTAATAAGTAGATGTTTGCATGACTTAGCACCCCTTCACTGCAGTGAAACGACACTTATTGTGGTTACACGTGGACCAATATACACATATTCGTTCATTTAGATTTGAAATTTTCAATAATGTGAATTTGAATACTGTAATACACGTGCAAACATTCGAAGCATTTGAATATTGGTGCAAGCCTATAACCCGCAGTACAATAAGGTGCTACGAGGAACAGTAGATGAACAGTAGACCACAATTGAAGCAGAAGTGTGCAAATAGCACCATCAAACTGAATTTACTACAGGTAAAGTATGATCTAAGAAAACACAAGTTAACAAAGTTCTCGATTTAACAAAGAAATTTCCATTCCTTGGCCAATATGCATAGTGCTCAGTGTTGTCATCAACCCGAATCGAAAGGAAACTAAAGATAACAATAATTTTTCTATTATGTATCAGTAAATAGCTGTTCTACAATTCCATCGCCGAAACTAAAACTACAAATTTGGGCCGAAAATTCTTGCAATCCAAATGTAGTCCTATGCAGACGGAAATTCTGCATAGTAACAAAATCGGAGCTATAGGGAGTTTTTACAAAATGTAGGTTTCTCGCACGCACATGACTTTTCAGAGTGAACAATTGTTTCATTTCCAATAAAAACAAGCCCCCTGAACAAAGAAGCCTACTGACCCATACAAGCTGCTATGTTTTATGCCTGTGTACTGAGGTTCATGGCAATTTTATAGTATTTTGGCACAAGTTTTCAAAAAGTACATTTTGAATGTCCCAAGTTAACAAATTAGCAGCCATCGAAAATCTGAAGGGGCCACTGCCAATGGACAGACTGCATTTGTCTTTGAGCAGTTGAAATACTTCGAATAGTCAAAATTCCAGTGTGAATAGCAAACATTTTTAGAATGATTCGAAAGTTCAAATATTCGCACACCATAAGAAAAATCTCGTAAAAGCGGGCAACTGCTTTTCAGTTAGCAATCATAAGTGACCTATAGTTCTGTACTATAAATGCCAATTATATCTTTGAGGTGGTGGTAGTTGTTCTATTCCACACTTGTGTAATTTCCTGGCACTAGGAGTACGCGCACACTTGCATATGGGCAGAAGTATGTGCAAATACCATCGAAGATCTTACGCGAGCCACAATTCACAGATTTCAGTGACCTAATCCTCGACACCAGTTGATCTTGTAATAAACCGGCGACTTAGTAAAACATGACGATCTTTGTTAAGCAATAGCCTCGCATTGGAAACTGATGCTGGTTGAATAGGCAGCACCACGAAAAAGTGAACACAATGAGTGTACAATGCGCACACACCGACTGACTGCTACTGCTTGGGAATCGAACAAAAAATAGAAAACTCTCACCAGGGGGCCTGAGGTTCCTCAGAGCAAGGTGGATGCTCAGGTTGCCAAGTTCAGCAAACTAAAGGAAAAAAAAGCATGTCACCTTACAATACAATGAACCATGCAGTGCACATCTGCCTAAAAGTGTAGCATACTTCCAAAAGTTGCGTATGAAAATACAACGGGTGATAATCTTCAAGTTAAAACAGAATGAACATTCATTAAAGTGATTGTCTCCAAGCACACAAACACTTACAAGACCCCCAATGACAGACGAGTGGGCATGAGCACACACTTAAGAAACAAACGAATTGCAGATGCATCATGACATATTTCAGATTACACTTTAACAAAACATGTGAGGCTAATTGGTTATGCACATTTGTTTTCTCTTTGAAAGATACCCAGCCCTAAACAAACACCAATCCACAGGTACACAACGAACACAGCACCCATCCCACCATGTCTTCCTGCAGGCTCAGGTCTGAGGTATAGTGCTGGACATTTTCCAGCGCACAGTAGTTAATTATTAACGGTTACATTTAAAGGGGCACTGAAACACTTTTTTGAGTAATCATGAAATTAATTCACTGGAAAAGCGTATTGCCTCACAAATTCAACACCGCAAACATTTTAAGAATCCGTCCAGTACGAGCGGAGTTACAAAGATTTGTCGCACGCTACAATCGCATTCTCTCTTCTCTCATCCCGAGAAAAGCGCTGGAAGCCGAACATGGAGGGATGGGAGAGGCAAACAAAGAAATGTCACTCTCGCCTCGTGACGTTTTTTTTGGAATACGTAGCTTTTTCCGTGCAATTGCACATGTGAACATGTCCTTTTGCGGCAATTTCTCTAACGGCCGAGCGCACCATTTTCAAATCGGCCAGTGGCTGATGGATGGGCTTACTACGAATGATTTTTGGGCTTATTGCGCGATTTGTCAAGAGAAGAGAAAGCAATTTTCAGCAGACTGATAATTTATTATGAATTCCAGGCCGCGTACTGCCCTATAATTGGCTTGTGCGTTGTTGGGAGCCTCGATGGGCAGCATTTTCCGACCATGTTCAAAAAGTGTTGCAGGACCCCTTTAAGCTACACTGCACGTCCCAATGAATAGCACACCAAAAGAGGCTGCACGTTTGTTCTTTACGACTAACGCTTCTATTAACTTGCAGATTTACTCTTTTACTGCATAAGTAGGCTTTTACTGCATAAGTAGGCAACAAGTCACTTGGGACGTGTCGATACGGCTGATATCGCTTTGAATTCCTTTCAGGTTCAAGAGCAGTCACAGATCACCTACCAAAAATGCGGCCAGGCCACCGTAGACCTGCACAGGTCCGAGCGCTGCACAGAAGAAAAGGACGAGTGAGCGAAATCTGCAGAAATATCAGCTGCACAGAGGTAGCTTTGGCTTGTTCATTCACAGAACCGAGTAAATTAAGTGCACCCTACAAGTGAAGATGGAATACCATATCTTAAAGTCTAATATAAGGGTCACTTCTAAGTGCACAAGCATTAAGTTTGTCATAGAAAACCACTAACAAGGTTGGCCCGCACAGAAATACACTCGAACCTCGATACAATGAAATATTGGCTATAACGAAGTAAATAAATGTAGTTTTGCAGTTGACATAGTGTTAAAAATGAACCTTTATAACAAATTTTTGGATATAATGAACTTATTTTGGTGTAAGATGCAACGTTGTTATAGTGAGGTTTGAGTGTAGTACCGCTTTGAGATAACACGGGACTTGCACTTCAGCATGGCAAGAACTCAACTGGTTTTGAGAGAATATGCACAACCGTCACTGTCAATTTACAAACACTAATTTTCTTATGTACTGCTTATATATGTTGGCTTACCTACCAGTAAGAGTGGCATATCATCATACGCCCAATTATTAATGGCAACTGATATTATAGGCAACAAGAAAGTTCAATTTCTTGTAACTCATTTACATTGGTTTTTGTGCACTATAACTTATAAATGGATTAGTGTCAGGCATCGTTATAACAAGGTCGTATCCTAGACAGCCCGGGGAGTACTGAAATTTCATTACCAAAGCAAGTTTTAAGGAAGTAAATATTGTTAATAGTAGTGTGCAGATGTGACACGCAGGTGGTATACAGTAATATCATATGTTTTAGAAGCAGATGGAAACGCCGATGCAGTCTGTGCACGAACATTTTCTCAAATGCATCTCCCATTCCTCAAGACGTACTTTGTCATATTTCATATGCAACAAATGAATTCATCCAATACACACATTTCAACCTACAAATGGCATGAAACTTACCGGGTGGGGTGTACAGGGGGTGGTTGATGTAGTAGCCAATGTACAGCCCAAAGAGCCAGTAGTAGGAGCAGTTCTGAGAATGAATGAAGGATTAAGGTTGCTAAGACAAATTAATCTGTAGCTAGCACATATACTATACTATACTATACAACACAAATACAGATGCACAAAGAGTCTTATTAGATTAACTGCATGCCACTATGGCAGTAGCGAGTTCATAAACGAGCTGTCACCTTTCCAGAAAAACAAAAAGTTTGGAGACTTGCTAGCTAACATGATTTCTGTCATTGGTAATGCAATTTCTGTCATTGGTAACAGCACCGTCGAGTGCCGAGCACCACGCCTCTGTGTCAGAGACAACATAGCATTCTTGTACACGCGCTTTTACATTTCTCGCTGGTTAGTTTCGTCATCTCCGACAGTCACAGAGTGCATTGGAGCTCACGTATTTAGCAATATGTTTTTGTACATTGGGCAACCCTTGAGGTCGCAACGGTTGAGCGAGCTGGCAACACAGCACTAGGGCACGCCTGCTGTAACCGGCAAAGCCACATAATTTTCGCCAAACACGAGCAGAGACATTGCTCTGCGCAGTCTTTCCACACGTGCTTTGCTATTTCGAGCGTCTTGGAGAGCAGACGGAAGATTGTTGCATTGCGATGAGCACGTAAAACCCTACCCATTGCCACTTTTTTTTTTAAATGCAGCTTGTTAATACATCGCTCAAACAGCCCATGCAGAGCAAGAGCACACTTGGTACATTTGGCTCATATTATCAAGAGATTGTTTAATACATTACAGTCCTTTTAAACATTATTTTCCTGCCCCATTTTCAGTTCTAGAAGTCATTTAATGATGGATTACCATCTCTCCGTAAGATGCTTCGTAGAAATAAAGTTACCTTGAAGAGGTTCATGATGGGCATCGTGCCGTGCGAGAAGCGATGAACGAATAGAGTCTCCAGTAGCCGCTTGACATAGTGGACCGTCCAGCAGCCAGCTGCGATTCTGAACGGAAAAAAATTCAAACCTTCAGCACGACGAAGGACCTTCAGCAAATGCTCAAAAAAAAAAAAAAAACCTTGGTGTGACCAACTGAGTAAAAGAAAAACTTGAGAGGATTCTTGAGCTTTGCATTCTAGAGTAGAATGCGATGGCGTAATTGGGCTCAATCAGCATCGCCTTCGCACTCGCTAGCCTAACTTTGGTCCTTGGTGCATGTCTCATATATGTCGTAGGGAAACGAATGACTGTGGCACATAACAATGGCTGTTTAAAGCTATCCTAGAATGCCTACTGCAATTTTAGTCAAGTGCCCACTACACCACAATTTTTCCTTTTCTGCAAATCAGTGCAGAGCTCATTGCGATTCCATAACACAACACGCAAGCTTACGCAGCTCGCTAGCTTCGAGGGCAACTGCGTTCAGGCACATGATGTTACTTCGTGGTCAGCTGCACATTCAATGAAGCTATTTCAAGCTTCTTCAGCTAGGCATTCAAATTGGACAATTTGCTGTGGCTCAAACTTTCGTAGAAAATAGCGGGCACGAGCGGTGGGTGTGGTTTATCGACTAGTTTGAGAAATGCGACTGAACACTGACAAAACGCGCGCACGCACACACACACACACACACAGCGCTGACTTCCATCTGGAAATGTATCTCCATGCGCACGTGACACATAAAAATACGCTGGCATGTAAAAATGTAATTAAGATGCTGAAGAGTAACTCAAACATGCATGCATTCGCAACCCGTTGCAATGAAACTAGAGTGAAGAGTTTAAGAAACTCAATTCCTTGTGGGACAGCGCCACAGATGGCACCCCGACACACCTAATCATTTTCGCTATTTCACAGGCTTCAGTAACTTCGAGTTGAAAGTGAGCGTCGTGTGTGTGCGCACGTGCATTCTTCTCTGTCCACGTTTAGTCACGCTGTTCAAACAGGGTAACGGACATTCGACGCAAGTGGAGAAATCACAGGGTAAAAGAAAATGACAGTCAATGCGAAAGCTTTCGAAGGAGTACCCACTTGACGGCAACATCCATGTTGTGACGAGATGCGTACTGCCCGTAAATCCATGCTGGCCGAGAAACTGTGAGCAGGTACAGGGCCAAGGGTCCAAAGTATTCCACCAGAAACACCTGCCGGGTGCGACGAACAACGTTAGCCCTCGGAAAAGCTTTTCAAGTCATTTAGCACCAAGGTTACTGTTCATATTAACCAAACGGGAATGACAAAGCTAAGAAGACCCAGTTGCTTTTTTTTTTCTTTACAGTTGTCACCAGCCTAATTTATCAGTTATCACTGCCACTGCAATCCAATCATAACAGTGGTGGGAAGCTCACAAATTAATTTTGAGATGGTTCGCAGAATGCAGCGAAGGTGAATGTTACTTCAATTCACTAGCACTTACCTGGCTACCACTACCCCGTCCAAACTCAACCCTTCATAAAAAATCCATTATACTGCGCAATGCGAATTTCATGTGCCGTTTATATGCCAGTCTGTCCCACAGACCTATCAAGCCCAGCATTGCCAGAATGTTGGAGAGCTACAGTTAAGGCTGAAACAGCAGCTTTTGAAAGCTTAAACGATTGCACCGGTCTTGCAGGGGGAAAAGTCAAAGAAATGCAAAAACGATGTCACCAGCTGGTATGTAGACACCGCAATTAGAGTACCGACTCAAGGTTTCTGCCGTCTTGGCGAGGTCAAACGCAGGGTGCGAAGAAACACTTGCACATTTTTTGTCTTGCATCAGTTAACTCCATTACGTTGCTAAAGCCTGCACGTTTTCTAGTTTTTCGTTGCAACCTCTAATACAGTGGGTCTCAGCCATGGATGTGTTGGGGACCTCTTATGGACTGGTGGAAGTGATGGGGGACCCCTTGAAGGGGAGAGAGGGGGTACGTGGGTAAATCAGCACAACTGGAGCGTGAAACAGGTGCCTTTTTTTGCTACAAAAAACATCAAACAAACGTGTCACATCCTTTTGGATAGTTAATTCTTGGCACAGCTGTGCTTAAACAAAGTTGCATATGTAAAAAAAAGTATAAAATGCTTAAAAAGTGGGCGAGGATCTCGCGGATCTTAGAAATAGCTTCGCGGACCCTAGGGGGTCCACGGACCCCCTCCCTTTGGGTACCACTGCCATAACATATTTGCAGTCTTCACCAACCACATTCGCGAGCTTCACTTACCGTCTTCCAGCCAATCTGTGGGCCCAGGTCCTTGAAGTACAGCCGGTCGCCAGACTGAAGCCGGAGGTCTCCGAGAGTGCTCTCGTCTTTCAGTGCTTTCGACTCTGCACGCAGGAATTCGTTCCAGTCGGGCGAATGTAGTTTGCACCGCTCCTCATCCCACCCAGTTTAACATGAACATAACCCCCGACACAAACCAGCCCTGCGAGTGATCGAATGGCGCAAAGGTTTACTTGATCATACACACCACAACCGCCCGTTTAATTCGCGTGCCATAAAAAAGTCACGCACAGCAACTTGTTGCACACTGCTGTGCAGCATTGGAGCACTCTCATACAATACAACAATACGAGTCATTGGACATTATCCATTTCGGACCATATGAACTTAACTTTTGTGGGTTTTTTTTGGTATATGTGCACATGTGAGACATGTTGACTGTCGATAACTGTCGATAATCTCGATTTTCGTGAGTACTTTAGAGGTGTACGGTGCTCAAGAAATTAAATTTAATAATTGGTTCGTTTCATAATAGAGTTGATTAAATAACGGTCCGTTTCTTTCACTACTGCCTTCACTGCTCAGAATAGACTTAACTCTGCTCCGAACGCATTTTCTTCACGATTCCAAACAACTGTACTTCACACCAGAACGACGGGAAAAGCATTCATCTCTGAAACATATGCCTTTTTACCCGACACCACAATCCCGAACAATAAAAATGAAAAAAGCAGTGCCTTCCTGCATATTCATCCACTATTCCCTTCATCGAACACTCTCAAGACGAACAAACTTATGATGATCAGCTTTTCGAAATCGCCACAGCATAGAATGAAAATGGCAAAGGAGTGGCTTACTTGGGTCACTCTTGATGCACTGCCTGTCAGGGTATAGCTTTGGCTCTGTAATTAAAGCACAAAAAAGGGTCAATATGCACAACTGTAGCACAGCACACAGCTATGCAAGCACAAAATGTACGCTGTCGTCCTTTATGAAAGGGAACATGCGAGCGCATGGCCTGCACTCTGCGGCGGCTGCCTACAGGACCATCATCAACCAATAGCAAAATACGACGTTTGGTTTTGGTGTCACCTACTGGCAAACAAAACGTCAAGTTATGGCCGCTGGACAAGCGCTGCAAGATACTGTAGGCAGCTGTTGTAGAGAGCAGGTCACACGATCGCATGTTCCCTTTCATAAAGGACAACAGTGTACAGCGCATTAAACCTTTGAAGCACTTTGTTCCAAGATTTAGATGAAATGAACCTGCTGCTTAATAGGTGTGTCTTTATTATGGTTATATTTTGCAGTTTATTGTTGCATATCATCATTTTGCTGACAGCAATACTGTATACAATGAATCGTTTCACACGCCACTTTTCGAGAATCGCGTGAAAAGCAACCTCCTTTGCTTGAAATAAATATGACCGAAAACAAGATTGAACTTTATGTCTAGCTTGAGAAACGTTTCTATATTAAAAAAGAAAACAAATGACTTCAGAGTGAATACTTAATTACAATTAACATTGAGCAGTATAAAACATGGATCAACATACCATGACATTATTTTTATTACTATAATATGTAGAGCAGCTTGGACTGGAGTTGGGTAAATACGACACATTTACAGGCAGTTCTCCACAAGTTCAACTGAAAAGGGTCAGGGACACGCTAAAAACCAAAAAGTTCACTTTTATTTTGTTTCTTTTTTAGAAAGAGAGCCTAGGTTATTGGATTGATACATTCAAAAAGGTGTTTGAACTGGGCTCTTATTTTCTACAAACAAAAAGAAAGATGCCGTTTTCGCACAAGCCCACCACGGCAATCTTTTCAAGAAACTGTCTGGCATATCTTCAGTGAGAAAACTGATTACAAGTGTTGAGAGTAAACACCAAAATACCATTTGAGGATTTCCCACCCATTGTAAAGCTGATAACATGAATGTTCGCACCATGGGCATCAGGACCTAACTGATTGTGCCGAGTTGTTGCTTTTTCAAGGTTTTTCACACATTGTGAAGTTGATAGCATGGATTTTCCCATCACGGGTCAGGTCCCTTAGCCCACAGCACAAACTTTAAAGCCGATAAGATCATTTCTTTGCTTTTGAAATGTACTCTTTCACTCGCCTTATAAACTAGATGTACAGTTTACACTACTGGATCAATGCATTCAAAATAGTTTGAACAAGGTCAGTTGATTACGTTATATACCGCGAACGATAGAATCACCATTTTCCCATGAGTAACATGATACTGCCTATGGTAATCATTTAAAAAAACTGTTTATCATATCTTCAGCAGGAAAACAATCATTACCGATGGAGAGACCAAACACTTAAGTCCCATGTCAGAATTTCTCACAAAATGCAAAACTGATAACATCGATGTTCGCGTCACAGGTCTAGAGACATTTGCACACATTTGGCCCCGAGGAATCACACTGACCCATCGGCTTCGATCCTGCAATTTTCGCGTCAGCAGTTGCACACCGCAACAACTACACTGCCATGGCGAATCAATAAGTAGGCTTCTGAACATTCCAATGCGCTACTCACTCAGTCGGTGCAGCTGTTTCTTGACTTCCAAAATTGTTGTACTTTGGCTCAGCTGAAAAAGAAACATGGGGATCTCAAAGAATCGGAAGCAGAATATACCGCGAGATAATCCAGCTTGCATTAAGACAGAGGCCTAATGACAAAGAAGGCAAAATCCTCGGCACTTTCACTCACCCCGTGAAGCTTGGCAACAGGTTTGTTCGAACCGACGTTAACAATTTCGACCTGCAAGTGTGGATTGAACGAGTTGAGAAATTAAGATGACTACCAGGCAAGTGTACACATACAACCACTAAGTTTGCTATTATAGAATAGCAAATGCTCGTGTAATTCCGAAATACCATTGCTGTGAAGATTGATGACAAGGCAGAACACACGCACACACACACATTGGATGACCGTGGATGACACCAGATCAGAAATTTGTTGAGAACAGCTTCCGGTGACTGAGCATGCGTCACTGGTCAGATAAAAAACGTATTTTCAAATAACAGTTCATGCATTTCGTTCAGTCAGTACTGCCATCTTCACCAGATGTTGTAGTGTTAATGAGTTATACGATTAGTATTTTATAAGCTGCCTTACTACTTTGTTTTGTTCTCTCTTAGGAAAGCATTTCGTTAAAGTGTTAGTATTGTATAAACCTTGGTAACACAGCATCCTCATATGGAGACAAGACTTCTTTCTGCGATTTCTGCACACCCTTGACGAGATACAGCCTGAAAATGCTGATCATTACTACTGGATAAAGCACTAGTATGGGCTAAAGTAGCTTTACATTATTATTAGTCAGAATATTGCGTTTTACAAGGTCACGATGAACACAGTACAGTGTTTAGGAAATGGACGGTTCGGAGGCATTCAAAATAAATTACTTTATCGGAATGCTCGCAGCCAGTGAACAACTATCGCTTGTGATAGGGTGTTGAGTTAAATAGAGTGTGGAGAAATATAGTGGAACTAACTGTACAATTTTCATATAATTGTGAACATTTCATTTACAATTAAATGCTGCAAAACACACTACAGACACTTGTTAATGGGGCCATGAAACATTTCCCGAAAATTTTGAACTACGTGTGTATTTGAAATCCTGGACATCCATTCAATACCTCTCCTCATTTCATTGTCCTGGGTAATTGAATAGTTATGGCAGCACAAATTAAATTCCCCAGCCTGTGTGCCCCTTAACTCTACAGTGCACGTCA
The DNA here is from genome assembly GCF_043290135.1 of Rhipicephalus microplus. Taxonomy (NCBI): domain Eukaryota; kingdom Metazoa; phylum Arthropoda; class Arachnida; order Ixodida; family Ixodidae; genus Rhipicephalus; species Rhipicephalus microplus. The sequence continues at coordinate 53,687,196 of NC_134709.1, read as the reverse complement.
CTTTGTGAGCCAATTAAAACACTGTCATCGACAAAACACGGCTACGCAGCGAGACTTGCTGAGCTACAGTTGAAGGTGGTTCAGAGAATAATACCGTTTTGATTGTGGTGCCGTAAAGATGCTACACGCATAAAAGGCACCGACCATCCTGATGCTAATGTCCCCGAAAACGATTACATTGCTATCCAAAACAACAAAACGTGCCTTCACTACGTGTGAATGCACCTTTACAATTACCCATCTCCAGTACCTTTGCCTACGTGCCGGTTTTCATTATCATTAGGTGGCACACATTAAAAGACTTGCAAACAAGTCAGTCTTACATTTTTTCCCGATTGACGCGTGAAAAAGGAAAAAGGTTAACGAGTGTAAAGGACGGCGGTGCGGAAGTAGGAAACATGAAAATGAGCCGCTTTATTATTTTTTTTCTCAATTAGCGCCGACCTCGGGAGGGCGCACGGCGCTGCACATTATGTGGCTAGGGTAAGCCTCCCCTGATACCCGTTACGAAAAAAAAAAATTAAAGAAAGCGACGCCTTGGGGGCTCCTTTTTTCGCATTTCTGTCTGAAAAACCAACGCCTCCTCGACAGTACTGGCGTCCCAGCCGTAGGCTCGGAACCTGAGAGCCGTTTTCCGGCTCCGCTAGGTAATGCGGCTCACGGTTTCACAGGATCGGCGTTACATGCACCGCCAGTTCGGTTGGTTCATTCTCGCGTCTTCTTTTCCCCCTGCGGACGAACGAGGAAATAATACGAGCTCTGCTAGAGGAAAGATTACACCAGGCTGAAAAGAAAAATTGTGAAAGGGTGTAAACGCCGCCAGAGTGGTTCTCCGGCTTCTTTCCCTTTTTTTTTTTCTCTCCAAGGCGACGAGGCAGTTTTTGTCGTGGGAAACTCTCTCGCAAAACACACACACACGATACGTGCGTCACAAAAAGAAACGGAAAGTTAATTACAGCGTTATGCTCTTTCGGAAAAAAAAAGTGAAAACCCCGGCCCGTTTGTTTGGTCGGTGACACTTCAGACAAATACGAGAGCAATGAAGTGACGGCGCCGAACTGCCCCCCCCCCCCCCCAAAAAAAAAAAAAATACCGAACGGTTTTGTAGCCGCGGGGCGTTTTTTTTTTTTTTTTACCTGCATTCTGAACGCGGCCGGCATTTTGGAGTATCGAGAATTTAGTAGATGACGCTGATAATGGTGCCCTTGAACGCCGGCACGATACTGCCCTCGAAAAGCTACCTGTAACCGGTGTCTAAGGTCGTATTGATATCTGTCCGTGATCGTCGGTACGTGACAACTTCGAAGTGCTCATATTTTGGAACTTCTCTGGCACCGCAGAGTGTGTGTATGCGAATTTGAAAACGCCCTTCTGAAGTTGAATTGAGAAGCGCTGTGTCACGATATTCGCGAAGATAATCGAGCAATGCGTTAGCTGTGCAAACAGCATTACTGACTTGACTATTCGCCGGTTTTTGTTGCGCGTGTTCTCGGGGGGGAAATATAACAATAAACTGGGGAAGACTGGCGAGCGCTCACCTCCATGTTGATGGTCTTGCTACGATGATTTCGCTGACGAGAAGACGAAGGGTGAAGCGATAAACGGGGGGATGCTCTTGGAGGAAACTGGCCGCCGCGTCAAGTCAGGCTTTCGATGGAAGGAGTAGAAGCGGACGACGATCCGCCAGCCGTCGAAGCGATGAGTGATGTGAGAGAAGCCGGCAAAGACGCTCACTGTTTGTGCCGAAAATATGCAGGCGTCGCCACGATCGTAACAAACCTATCATCATCATTAGTTTCTCGTTGTTACCTAATTTTTTTGCTTTTCTGCCAAGTTGGTGTTTTGAATTGTCACATAGACAACAGCATGGACTAAAGAGATTTTAAAATGTATGTGAGAGTTTAGTTATGCGTTTCTGCGTATTTACAAAACTTCAATAAGCTCACTGTACCACGAGGCACGTAGTTTAGTAACTTTTGTACCTTCGAGAAAATACCAGAATTTTCTACTAGTGTTGTTCACAGCGCCACCGTTTGTGGCAGCGGGTCTTTTGCAAACCACCACAGCTGCGTCCGGTAAAAAAAAACCCCAAGGCCTATTGGCGCAAATTGGTACTGCCGTTTGACAGCTGTTCCCACTCCCTTAAGCGCCACGGCAGCGCGATACGTGCGTGACATGTTGCGCTGATGTTATCTGATTCACTTTCGCAGCACATGCGGCGTTTGCGAGGCTCGCGTTAGCGTTAAGTAAACGTTCATGCTGCGCATGAGCACCAGCGACGGAACCGTCAGCTGACTGCTTTTAAGTAGTTTCTGCGACGGCCGCCAGAGGACGGCACTTGCTTATGTGACGTCATATGTCGGACACGACGTCACAGATAGAGTTTTCCAGACGTTTCTAGAAGCTCCCTTTCTTACGTATATACCCGTTGTCCGCGCAGTGGGCTGCAAAGAATCAGCTGTGTTGTGTGTTTCGCACGTCGATACGCTCACTTTGGATTACCGTACTCGTACGAGTACCGACCTTCATTGACCTACAAGTCTACCTACACAACCAAAGGTATGTTAAGAGTTATTTTTCAATTTTGCGCATGCAAGCGTTGGGTCCTCGTCCCTTAGCGCACGGGAGCGTTTGCATGCTGTTGGTTATCTTTCGCGTGTAACTGCAGAATTACGATCAAGTTATTGGCGGGTCATTTGTCAGTGCCATATTGCATTACAACTAACAAACGTAGCGCCGCATCCCGCGTTCTGGTGCCTGACTGGTAGTACGTTGCCGCAATTTCTACGACGTCTCCCGCCATTTGCATAGGCGATTTTTCTCGGGTCACCAAGCAGACTGTCTCGTGCAGACTGTATCGTTACAATTAGGCATTTATAGAACGGCGCTTCTCGTTTTTCCTTGCATTACGATTACAGAAGTAATAGAATTTGGTTCGCTCGAGTCTCTTAGCAGTTTTCTCGCTCGCGTCCGCCTCGCCTTTGGAACGATCATCGTACAGGTGCCGCCGAATAATTCCAATTGCGCTTATCCTAACACCCTCTGAAAGCTAAATGTCTTGATCGTTCGCAAGCAGCTGTACCTGCGCTAGTTCGACGGGCTTCAAACAGCTGCTACCACAGCGTCACTCCAAGACGGCCGACCGAGCCTGTTTCGTGGCGTCTGCCCTCCTTGACATTGAACCGCTGCTTTCGTGGACACCTTCCTTTCGGTTAGTCGATTCATTCGTCTCGTCTATCGGCGCAAACAGAATACTGTCTGAGGAGCTAAAGCCTCGTCGCGTGTAGTCTCCGGTCTGCGCTTATCGCGGCCGTCTAAGCCAGCAAAGCGAGTTTTCCAGAAAGTTCGGCTGGGCCGCTTGCGCGGATATCGTTGACGAGTGGTCGCCCCCTTTCTTTGTTGTTTTCTTTATTGTGCGAAAGGAAGTTCTGGGTGCTTGCGAAACTCTGGCAGCCATTTGGCTCTGGCATGCGGCACGTTGCCTCAAGAACGGGCCGCTTGCCCGGTCAGCGCGTTCGGTCGCGGGTGTGACCCCTCCGTCGAATATTCTGGGCGCCGCCCTAGCTTAGTTCTTTATCCGTGAGGGTTACTTCGAACTCCGCAATAGCATGTAGGTCAGCAGAGATTTTGCTTTTTTGTTTTCGTAGTTCGCCGCAGTGTTTCCCGATTATCGTAGTGACCTACATAAGCAGTATTTAGGTAAACGGATAACTCCCAGCGCAGTTCTGCTCGATCCGAACTTCTGTGATTATTTCGCCGCATTTCAAGAGAAAGGGTTGATTGCTTGACTCCTGTGTTGTTAAGCGGGTTAGTTGTAGCTCGCGGCGCGTTTGTTTCGCATACGGAGTGTCAATTTATGCGGCGGTTAGCACTGCACGCAACTTCACTACAAGTTAGCGCGTACCAAAGCGCAAGTGTTAACTGCGGGTCGGGTTTGCACAAGGCTGGCGTGCGGAGTGGGTCTTCAGGCAGTGTCAAAATAGCGTACCTAGAAATAGCGTACTCCTGCAGGCGCTTATCGGGAGACAAACCCAATGCTTTGTGTGCCCTATTTCAAAACTATTCCGTGCTTTACGTCCTCCGGAGAACCTGTACGCTCAACCTCGTTTCCGTTTTCCTGTTGCAGTAGACCATGGGTAAAGACTACTACAAGATCCTCGGCATCAGCAAGAGTGCCAACGAGGACGACATCAAGAAGGCTTACCGGAAGCTCGCCCTCAAATACCATCCGGATAAGAACAAGACTCCCGAAGCGGAGGAGAAGTTTAAGGAGGTCGCCGAGGCGTACGAAGTCTTGAGCGACAAGAAGAAGCGAGACGTCTACGACCGCTTCGGCGAGGAAGGCCTCAAGGGCAGCGCTGGTGGAGGCGGTGGAGGAGGACCCAACATGCCCGGGGGTCAGTCCTTCACTTACACCTTCCACGGAGACCCGCGCGCTACTTTCGCCCAGTTCTTCGGCACGGACAACCCGTTCGAGAGCTTCTTCGGGTTCGGGGGTGGACCTGGAGGGCCTGGCGGCATCAACATGTTCTTCGGAGGTCCGGGAGGCGGAGAAGACATGGACTTGGACGGTGACCCCTTCGGGGTCCCCCTGGGCGGAGGAGGCGGCAGACCGGGCGCGAATCCTTTCCGGTCCCAGAGCTTCACGGCGGGCGCGAGACCGGGCAGTGGCGGAAAGGCTCAGGGCAGGCAAGACCCCGCCATCGAGCACGACCTGCACGTCACGCTCGAGGAGGTTCTCCGCGGCTGCACGAAAAAGATGAAGATAAGTCGGAAAGTTATGGGACCGGACGGGCGCACTCCGAAGCGCGAGGAGAAGGTGCTCAGCATCAGCGTGAAACCAGGCTGGAAGGCTGGCACCAAGATCACCTTTCAGAAGGAGGGCGACCAGCTGCCCGGCACCATACCGGCCGACATCGTGTTCATCATCCGTGACAAGCCCCATCCCCAGTTCAAGAGGGAAGGTGCCGACATTCGCTACACTGCCAGGGTCACGCTCAAGCAGGTAGGTTGTCTACTTCTCTGCTCTTTCCTGTCGAGACTGCGCCCTCTGTCAGAGTTGCATTATGTGCTGTTGGGATTCATTTTGGTGTGTGTACACCTTTGTAATGTGTAGCACTGCCAAGCAGCTGTATTTCAGTAAGGGTGCACTCTATGATGGTCACTGTTTGTAGATTTGGGTGTTCAATTTAAAATTCTTTTCCAGGGGGATCGAAACTGATCCGCTACATCGTAACCATATTGTTGATGTAAAAGCCCCGGATATTTATTTTTATTCAGAGATTGCGGCAGCAGGAGTGTGGAACTCGTGTAGCTATAACCTGTAGCTATAGCTCTTCAAAGCCGAAAAGGCATTTTTGTTGCAATTCCATGCCAACTTGTCATCTTGATTTGCCTTCGTGCTCAACACTAGCTGAGCCACTTTAATTGCAGGGTCCTATGAGGGACAGTTGTTATGTTAGTACACCATAGTTGATGGAATACCGCTCGGTGATGTGTACGATTTCTTTATTGCATATAGGTTACCTTTTCATGTGTTTAGATTGCACTGTCTTAGTTTCCATAGCTTGTCCTCGAAATAAGTGAGCTTAGTTAGTCAAGAAGGCTGATCGCACTATCACTTTCTCGTGTGTGTATGTAAACACTGTTTGCCAGTGACGGCAATACTAAATGCAGTATTCGCATTCTATTTCAGGCTTTGTGTGGAGTGACGATAGAAGTGCCAACACTGACTAAGGGCAAGATATCCCTTCCGGTCAAGGACATCATCAAACCTACTACGGTCAAGCGGTTCCCGGGGCAGGGCCTGCCGTACCCGAAAGATCCAACGAAGCGGGGAGACCTGCTCGTAGCCTTTGACATTCAGTTCCCCGAACACTTGTCCGAAAGTGCACGGCAAATACTCTGGGACACATTGCCTCCTCATGTCTGAAACTTCTGACAGGGAAGAGGACTTCGTTATTTTGTGAAAATGCGAAAGCCCGCCCTGGGGGGGGGGGACACTGACATCTTGTGGGTAGACTCCACATGTGCAACGACTGGACTGGAACAAATTCTTTTCCTGCTTTGAAGTTTTTTGCTCTTCAAGAGAGGCCCTCCCTTCCCAGCATGGACGGAATGGTTTTCTACCAGGGTGGATGAAGCGAACAGGCTGGCGCTGCCCTTGAAGAGCAGCTCTCGCAGTGGCACCTTGGCTATTGGGCGGGTACCTTGTGCGTAGTCGGGGGAAGACAGCAGTCGGAGTAGAAAGTGTCTGTGCAGCAAGCCCTTACAAGAACTGCAATTTGGGCGAGTTTGCGAGAATTCTCAAGTGAGGAAGTTGCACGTAAAACGGAGACACAAGATGGAACTGGAAGATTGGTCATCTGGTGTTCTTATGCCCTCCTTGTGTACCCGGCTTCTGCACTGCATGTTCACTTGTGAACACCAAGCTTATTGTCTTGTGGATGCTGCTGCCTCATTGCATCCATAAGATCTCTCGTCCTCATACCTTTTTTTTTTCTTCTCGTAAGGTTGGCAGATGTGGCCACTCCTGTTGCATTTCCTGGTGCATCTGCTCAGTCTCCCGATGAAGTTTGAGTGCCGCCGTCAATCTGCCCTTGTACATAATGTAAATAGTTAGCACATACGTTCTTTTTGTTTTTATTTCAATGTGCATAGGCATGGGCGCCCATGCATGTCTGTGCCACTCTGGTGTTGCTTTGTACAGAGTACTTTGTCGGCTGTAAATAAACACTTTGCTATGTTCTGATCTGTGTACTCTGCTTTTATGCACATGGATAAGAATAATTGCTTCTTGATTGACAATCGCACAAATATGAACGCTGAACCTTGAGCAATATTCGTGGGCGCTGCGGATGGGGTCAGCCGTTTAGAATACAGTTTGGTCACTTTAATGCTGTTTGAGGTACCGTTAAGGTTGGACAAACAGACAAATGCACAGACAGATAGACCAAATTTTGTGCGTGCTAGGTCTTCAGGAAAGACTATCTTCTTTAAAAGTGTCGGGCTGCTTCTTTTGTGTGAGATTGCTCAAACCATTTCGTACCACCCACAACTAGGCGTTTAGCAGGGTGTATGAACTACCAGTGCCACAAGTCGTGGGGGGGGGGGGGGGAGTAGAGGTCCTGATATTTGATGTGTTCAGGCTAAGATAGCAAACACAAGCCCCCTCGGGACTTTACTTTGATAACGCTAAATTGAAGTGCTTGACAGTAAAGTGCGCTCTCCGCAAAACAAACTGGATCCTGAAGTCTTGAATGAACTGCAACTAGGTTCAAAAGTGAAAGGTACTTTTCGTTTCTAATTGTTCTAATTGCTGCAGGTTGCTTCTGGCGTGCCGCCAGTGTTTATTGTGGTGGGCTTCATGCAACGATTTGTGGAGCCCTAGGTAAAGGGTTAAAAAATAATCGAAGAATTCTCGATTTGTTAGTAGTGTCGGCGGCTTGTTCCTCGCTGCGCATGAATCGCACAAGTGTGGGTGCAGCGTTAAGTAGATTCGTAAAATCGAAAGCGTAAGATTTCATCTAATGAGAAGCTGAATTAGTGGTAAATGGACGGCATGTAGTCCAAGTTGTTACCGGCATTCGTGGTACCCACTTCGACAACCCTACACATAGGTGTGTGTGCAGCTACTGTGCTGTGCAGAGGTGATCCCTCTCATTCACTCATCTTGAGAACAGAAGGATGGCACTACCAAGTATGCCCCAATGTAGTCCTGAAACGTCGTTGAGAATTCAAGTAAACAAGACATTGCTAAAATTCCTAAGGACAACAGACTTGCACGGGCGGCTGTAGACAATGACGCAGTGTACCTGCAGACTGGTGGTGGCGGTAGTGGTTAGAAGAGGAGAAAGGCACCTAATTTCTGCTCTGTGCTCGTACGTGTGTGCACCCTCTCTCTTTCCTTACATTTTAATCTCTTATCCCTTTCCCCTGCGAAGTAAAGCATACCAGCTAAGCCAAACTCGTTCGCATCCCTGCATTCCAAGAACCGTGTGCGCCCTATATCTTGTCGCCGATGCCTCACTGCAATACACATTTATGCTGCGGTGGAGCCAGCGTGTGACGTGTCATGTGAACAGCTTGAGTCGTGGCTGCTCTAGCCGACTGCTGGTATCTAATCTTTGTCTGTATCGCAGCGGCATTTCATTTTTACGCATTAATAACAATGTACACTGAGACTTTAGCTTGCTTTTGTGCTGCTGAAATCCGAATCCAAGACAAGGTGGGCCATTGCTTCTTGTGGGGTCCCGCCATTTTCTTCGTCCCCATCGGCTGGACGCTGCACCGACATCGTTCACGTATTTGCCTGACGCTAGTCAATATTCTGCAGTGCAGTGGAAAATCATACGAGAGCGGTGGTTGATTGATATTAATACGTACCCATTTTATTCGCGCAAGGGGGGGGGGGGGCTTTGTATGTGTGTCTTACCTGAGAGATATAGCTTTCGAACGTCATATTTGACTTTTAGCGTAGCCAACATTCTTTATTGGTGGGGAGGGGGGTGACTCTACTTTATGTGCAGGGTAGGGGGGGGGGGGGTCAAAAGTTCCTAGGCCACACTTCCATAGGAATACATGGAATAGTGGCCCGCATAGAGTTTCATGTTTTTGTATGAAACTCTATGGTGGCCCGAGAACTTTTGATCCCCCTCCCCCCCTACTGTATATGTATCTGTGCGGGCGAAATTGAAAAAAAAAAAATTCTCGTGGCCCATGGAACCCCCTCCCGACTGGCTTACCAGTTGCATACACCGGGCACCTCCTCCCCCCGTTTTTTTTTTTTTTTCATGCGGATCATTTTTGTCGCACGATGTCGTGCGTCGGCGACGATGTCCATGAGCCCACTGCGCATGCTCGCGTATCGTGCCGCATGCTTGCATCTGTTTGCTCTCGCCTCGCAAAGGCGACGCAGGCAGCGTATGCTAGTAAAAACTGGCTGCGCGAGATGAACAACAGTTCACCGGCCACTGGTTCGCCCGCCGGCGTCCCACCACTCGTTGAAGGCCACGCTTCTCCTTCATTCAGTAAATAAGATTAATAAAGACGAAATAACAATTAAGCATTCCCAAACCATCTCTCACCTCGCAAGGCCGACGCAGGCAGCTTCTGCCAGTGAAAACTGACTGCCCGAGCTGCACAACCGCTCACTGGCCACCCCCTATATGTAGGCACTAGATCGTACATCAGCGTCCCACCACTCGTTGAAGGTAACGCTTCTCTATCATTCGATAAATAAGAATAATAAAGACGAAATAACAATTAAGCATTCCCAAACCATACCCAATTACGCAACATTCGCGCGATAACGGGCCCCACCACTCTGCTACGAATTTACTCGATTTCCCCCCGTAGGAAGATGCAGGTGGCATTTTTTTTTTCTGTTCCACGGCATACAGAGCACACAATGACACTTGACCAGAACTGCCCGTTCGGCCCACACTTCAGCTCTAAGGAGAGTGCGTTCCATCCCCCCTCCTCTCGAACAAAAATTTCTTCTACGCCTCTTAACCAACCCTGATACCCGAAGAGCACAAGCGAAGTACAATGATAAAAGATGCTTAATGAAATACATAATGAAAGCACGAGTTAGCTGAAATATTGCGAGTTATTCCTGGCGCGCTGCTAATTCATATTACGCCTGGCTTTAAAATGCAAGATAAAAATTCTCTATCATATATTGTTGTTTGTTTATTTATTCTGTCAGTTTGGTGAAAGTCATTGACGTTCAAGTATGAATCCGATTTGCTATACTGAGGTTGCATTGCTTGTTTGTGTGTGTGTGCGTGTTTTTTTTTTAGTCGTCAGTGAACGTATAAACATGCCTTTCGAGAAACTTTTCCGGGGTAAACCATAGTAGGCTATTTCTAACAGCCCCCGCCGTGGTGGTCTAGTGGCACTGGTAGAAATCTGATGCCGTAGGCATCGAGAGGTAGATCCTTTTTCAGAGTCCTTTGGAAAACATCCCAGAAAAAGACTGCATCCCAGCAGTCCAGGAAAACATGTTCGATAGTTTCCGGCTTTTTGCAGAGAAGGCAATCAGCACCCCAAGGAACGAATAAGCCTTTTTCTTGAATACCTTTTGTCCTATAGTCATTACTGGGCCTGTACAGTATATGGCAATCTGGAATGGTGGTGCGCCATGCTAATGTTAATGCACGTCCGGTTCGGCAATACTCCTTTCAATCTGTCTGTTCGTTCGTGGAATCATAAAAGGTTCAACAAGAGGTGCCCGAAAGGCTTCATCAAGTAAAGCTTTCTACAGATGAAGGAATTTTAAAAAGCCTGTGAAGTTTGACGCTTTTTACCTCTTTCTTATGTTCATGTTTGTTCTTTGTTTGATGTACATTTGTTTGCGAATGTTGTATGTACACAGGCAATATAGAGAAAGAAAAAGCCGTGGTGGTCTAGTGTCTAAGGTACTCGGCTGCTGGCCCGCAGGTCGTGGGATCGAATGCCGGCGGCGGCGGCTGCATTTCCGATGGAGGCGAAAATTCTGTAGGCCCGTGTGCTCAGATTCGGGCGCACGTTATAGAACTCCAGGTGGTCAAAATTTCCGGAGTACTCCACCACGGCGTCTCTCATAATCATATGTTGGTTTTGGGACGTTGATTGAACCCCGCAAATCAATCAATCTATTTCTAACAGGTATACTCGGCGGGTGTTATAGAAAAGCTGTAGCTTTGCACTTTAGAACAAGAAAGCGCTATGGCATTTTCATTTTGTGGGATAGCTGAAATGGCCCATATTAACTGGGTATATGCTAGAGCCCACCTACGAGACACTATGACTACTTCGCTAGCGTGCGTTTTCACTATCAGATTTGAGTGTCGGGTAAACCTCCTTAACCCGACGTCCACGCTCACGGCTTTGGTTTCCTTTCAAAACATAATATTAATTTTACTTTCTTTGGCATGATTGTGGCAGATTTTTGGCAGATTTCATTATTTATTGTGTCAATATATTTATCATTATTTATCGTGTTAATATATATATATATATATATATATATATATATATATATATATATATATATATATATATATATATATATATATATATATAGTGCCTAGCACGTGTTTAACACATAATTAAAAATTAGGCAGACTTAAGGCTTTCGGCCATATCGGCCCTCAGAATCTTTATACTTTCTTTACGGTATACAAACTAAAATTTCGTATGAACTATGAAAGTTATGACAGCGGAGGGATACAAGACATCCGCACGTTGAATATATATATATATATATATATATATATATATATATATATATATATATATATATATATATATATATATATATATATATATATATATATATATATATATATATATATATATATATATATATATATATATATATATATTTATATATTTATATATGTATATATATATATATATATATATATATATATATATATATATATATATATATATATATATATATATATATATCCACTAGAGCTGTTCAGACGTTTCTTGTGTGTGTGTGTGTGTGTGTGTGTGTGTGCGTGTGTGCGTGCGTGCGTGCGTGCGCTAACGTTAGCGTAATTCTGACAACTCAAGCAAATAGTAGAGAGACCGAGAGAGATAAATGGAAAAGGAAGGCAGGGAGTCTAACCAAAAGGAAGTATCTAGTACGCTGCCCTGCTCTAGCGTTGGGGAATAGATGGGTTGGGGTATCAAGGAGAGAATCACTATGTTTATTAATATACCATTTGAAATGGGAAGGTCACGTTGCCTGATGTTCGTTGTTATTCAATCTATTTTAGCCTAAGATCAATGACCATCTCTCTTTTAGAGCAGAATAAGGGAATAAAAAAAGAATTCTCACACATCGTTTCTTGGCAATGTATGTGATTTCATATATTCATGCACCCACTAAAGCACGGACCATGAAGTGTCGGCAGTATGTTCAAGTAAAAAAGAACAAGTATTTGCATAAGCAGGGCAACTGCCAAATGTCTGTATTTGCCGAGGATGCAGACATTTTTACTTCCCTGATGCTTTTCAATAGCCGGCACGTAGGCCACAGAGGCCACCATCTTAAACTAAGGTTGAATCAATGAATCAATCAGTCATGCAATCAATCGATCAAGGAAATGTATGTCCTACTCAAATGATCACCCTGACAAGCCTATCACCAACATAATTATTAAAGAATCATAAGAATATACGCTCAAGCAGCACACACTAAAACACAGATCGTCATCAATAATAGTCTAATAGAAGCAAGAAAAGACAGGGGCGTTAACAACACGCCAGTCTGATCAACGAGCTCCGATTGACGAATGCGTTATAAGACGTCGCTGCCATTGCTGTCCTTTTCCCGAGTTACGGCGTTTCGTAAACAGGAATGTGCATTAGGCCCGTATTACCACAAGTCGATGCATCGTTACACCCATATGTCACACGGCCACTTCTGATCGCGATCGGGCTTGATCTGAGTTGAATTGATCTATCATGAATGAATCCTTGGCGCAAGCTTCAAAATGGAGCCATTCACTGCTGACAAAGCGAATGCCGACCGGGATCATCGCGATCAGCAATGCGCTGTGGTACACCGGCATTATTAAGATTAGGGGACAGTGTATCGCAGTACTTGTAGCGACGCTTATTCATACGAGCTTATCCAGCGTGTCCGTCATCCGACGAGGGTATACTCGATGTCGAAGCCGAGAAGAAGGTCGCCGCGCACCAATGGGTCGCTGGGGTAAGGAAGGCCTTGTCCCGGGATGCGCTTCACTGTGGTGGGCTTGACGATGTCAGTCAGCGGCACCGATATCGTGCCGTGAGTGAGCGTGGGAACATTCAGCGTTGTGCCGCGGATAGCCTGCGTGCAGCAGAAAAACGTCTTTGTGATGAAGCAAAACACTTACTTATTCTTTCTTAAGATTTGCCTTACAATTCGGTCTAATAACTTCCCCTATACTTCCCTTGGCATTATAGTCTGTTAGACTTCATTTTATTATATATATATATATATATATATATATATATATATATATATATATATATATATATATATATATATATATATTGGTTCGCAAACTCTGACAAAGACCGGTCGAAACCGTTGGTAATAAAATTAAGACAACTGCTAAGTTGTTTCTTTTCTTCCCAAGTACGTTTGGTTCATTGGAAAAACTTCTTATATATATATATATATATATATATATATATATATATATATATATATATATATATATATATATATATATATATATATATATATATATCAAAGAGAGAAGGCGACAAACGTGTGAAACGCAGCTTTTACCAAGTTTCGGCAGGAGGGCCTGCCTTCGTCAGAGTAAATGACGAAAGGCCGCGCAGGGCCTATATATGAGCGGCCGGCTCCGGTATCACCAGAATGTATAATTTCTCGCTTTTCACGCTCGGTCGCAGCGTCACAATGCAAGTCGATCGGTAGACGTGGTCATATGGAATACACGTGACAATTCACAATGATCAGATGGCATATCTTGCAAACGTGGTAAATTGTGTGCACCGAAGCAGGTTTACAAGACAGCGGGAAAAATAAAATAAAATTTTTTACACCCCTGTTCACAGCACTATTATAGTAAACACATATTTAGTTTTCAACCCAGACTGCTTATATGACACAATCAATAGCTATGCAGTGGAGCACGTGGAGTCGCGTCATGTCGCATCTATAAGCTGTTCGGATGATTCACCAACAAACCGACATGGCGAGCAATTCCTGCCTTTGTTCTCCAACCGTTATTCTGGGAAGCCCCCCCAAGTTCATCGTATCGCCTCGCCATTGTTATTGTAATTGCAACTTTGTGCGAGGGCGTGTGCACGCTGTTTCTTGTTGCCAAGGTCGCTGCGATTCCGAAGGGGTCCTTGTCACTCGCGAAGCCGCCCACGCTGCTGTAAGCGCGATCATTTCTGTGTACGAGCTGCCAAGTGAGGCGTTGCCCTGTGACACTTAGCGGGGGTCGCTTGCAGGTCACTACACCGTAGCCCCTACGCGTCACACGTACGCGCAGCACGTTTATAGCTCAGTGTATTCGCCGGGGTTTACAAACATGTGGCCCCGCGAGACGCCTATACGGGCCGTGGACGTCTCGCCAGTGGTCCGGCCGCTACATGACTGTCTATACCTCCCACTGATACGTGTGCGATTGGTTATCCAATGAGGGGGGTCGAATTCTCACTACATCCCGCCCCCTACTTTCTTTATTTGGGCCGAGAAACAACACAAGCTCAGCAGTGGATGCAAAAATCAAGACGAAGCGATTGCGCCATTCTCACAGCACCTTGCCATTGGTCCTGGTTTTCCTGGTGTAAAGATGGTGGTGGTGTGCTGTAAAGGCGGTGTAAAGTTGGTGTTTCCTGGCGTAGAGGCTGCATATCCTTGAATGCAACATAAGGGAAGGGGTCTTATGCTCAAGTGTCGTCAAAAAACATGCACGGTCATGACCCTGCACAATAGGAGATGACAGAACGGGTCCGACTGAGTGAACATATGCGTAATAAAGTCGAGAATTGGGTGAGCTGCAAAGCACTCGTAATGCCCGGCACAAACGAAACACATATATGGTACAAGAAGAGGAAAGAGGACACAGGCGTTTTACCGCCGCGTGAACCACTTGGCGCCTCCTGTTAGAAAAGGGTTGTGGAGAGGGGGGGCAGCCTCTTTTCTGTGCTTGTGTCTATCCTAACCACCACACAGAAGTGGCCACCAGGTCACCCGTGGCGCGAGCTCGAGAAAACTGGGTTAGAACAACTGTCGTCGTGGCCTTGCAGAGGCGCCTTCTTTTTCACTCGACAAGCACGCTTTCCCGGTTTATTCATTTTTCACCACATTTCGGTTCCCCGCCTGAAAAGAAAGAAAGGAAGGAAGAAAAGAAGCGAACGTGCTATACCCTGCAGGTCGCGGCGGTCAGATTTAGGTTGACGCGTGGCGTCGTCTTGCTGACCGACGTCAAGTCGAGACGTCGTCGAAAGATAGAGGGTCTCATGACGCAAGAAAGGGGGAGAGTGCGTTGACTCAGCCTGGAGTACTGTACCTGGAGGCTCGTGCGTGGGTCAAAATTTAGAAACTGCCGGGGGCGTAGTCAGGGAAAGAGAGAGAGAGAGAGAACGTAGACGTGAGGACGGGAAGGACTGTTTGTCACGGTTTTAGCAAGCGAGCGGCCGCTTGCAGGACTCACGGTAGCTGCGCGCACTCATGCGCTATTAGGACGAGGGCAGCAAATAAACAGCGCAGCTGCAGGGCCTGCCGGATTGCTGCTCGCCCGCCGAGCCCATACGCGACCTGAGCGATTATTCTTGTTTCGCAAGCTAGAATCACGGATCAAACGGTATCGCGATTGACTTGTGAAGTGTATCACGTGAAAGGAGCAATACCTCGCCATTACGAAGTAACGGCTATAACGGCTTAAACTCTGGCTCGGGGTTGCTGTGTAGGCGATGTGGCGGGATACAGGACCGCAAGGCCTGGAGAAATATTTCGTGAAGTCTCGTGAATTTTGCAATGACAGCGTTTTCAAGCTAATCGGAAAGATCCTACGTAATAGCCCTCGGGGTCAATAAGAGTTGACAAATGGCGTAAATATCCATGATAGCAGGAGTGCATTTACGTATAACTCAACGTCGGCACTGCCCTAATCAGAACTAACACACAATGAACCTAAGCAAAGTAGAGTAATGAAGAATGAACCAAACCATAGAAATGGGCACGCGTTATGACCTTTTAATAAACGGCCCCCTGGGCGCTGCCATGCTCCTTTCTGGGCTGCGCTAGATAGGTGTGACCCACACCAAAATGCACTGCCAAGGCTGCAATGCCGGGCCTTGTACTTCCGCGCGCAGCCCAGCATGGCGGCGTTCGTTATATTGTTTATTTTTTCTCCAGTGAAAAGATCCACCCGCAGTACTGTTCGTTTATTTGTTACTGATACAAGACATAGCGGCACCGAAGTCCATCTGCAAAATAGCCTATAGGTAACCTATACATTACGTCATCGATACATCTTCTAAAGGTACTGGTACTCCAAGATGGTCACTGATGACGTCAACGCAACGACAACGCGTTGCGACTGAACTGCTTCAATACGTCAACGCCGCCGCAATAGTGGTACACGTTTATTTTGCATGGATGACGAAAGGAGCGACACGTGACGTACTGATGACGTTAACGTGGCGTCACGAACTCCGCGTCCCCATCTCCCCCCATGCTGATGCTCCAACACGGTGATTCCAATGACGCTAGTGGGAGTCATCCATGCGTACTGCGCCCGCGCACCGCGATTTAAGGCCACGATTCGCTCGGAGGATTTCAAGCTGGACGGTTGTGCCCTCGCGATCTCCGACTTCAGCGTAGCTCCCGCCGACTGGTTCGCCCTCCGCGGTCTCCTGATGCCGTGCAGCTCTCGCATTGTGGCACCCCGCCCTTGGACTGCTTCGACCGGATCCCCACTTTCCTATCTCCTTCTTTTTTCCTCTCGTTGGCTGGCGGCTTCTTCTCCGTCTATTTTCCTTCTATTCTTTTTATCCCTCCTTCCTTCTCCCTATATCTTTTATTCCCCATATCCCATTCCTCTGCTGACCTGTTGAGGTGTCCTCGTAAGGAGAGACAGTTACGGGTCGGCACCTTCCTTTTCTTTTCTTCTGATATAACCACTTATATATTTAAGGCCACGCTGCGCGTATGCTGAAGACATGCGAAGCGGCGGCTTGCTTCTTGACGCCTTGGTTCAGCGGGGAGCGTGGGGGTGGGCGTGTGTCTGAAACGGCCCGCTTGGTAGGCGCGGCCTTCATTCAGTGAGACGATCTCCCTCCTGGCGTCAGGATGTAGAAATAACGGGAACACAGCATAACTGGCGAAAGAAGGAAAGAAGCGTGAGGAGAAAGAAAGAAGGAAGAGAGAGAAGCATGGAGCCAAAAGTGTGAATTGTTTCGTGCTCTCGACTGTGTCGCTGTTTCAGATATATATTATTTTGGTTAATGTTCATAGAATTTTTCTGTAACTTTATTAGAACTAAACAGTGGTGGCGCGAGTGGTGTCCATGGAAGCACTGGAGCCCCCCAAAAATTTTCGCCTCCCCCCCCCCACCCTACGACTTAGTTCCAAGAAGGAACTTAGCCACACAATATGGCTGAGTTCTTCGCCTCCCTGCCCCGCCTGAAGGAACTCACTTAGTGTAAGTGCCCCCCCCCCCCCACCCTCGTAAAATAATCCTGGCGCCGCCCCTGAAACTAAAGTGCACTAAATAGCAAAGTATATTTCATGTAATTTTTTTTTCTGCAGCGATATTTGTCACTAATCCCACCTCGGCCCCGCCGCGGTGGTCTAGTGGCTAAGGTACTCGGCTGCTGACCCGCAGGTCGCGGGTTCAAATCCCGGCGGCGGCGGCTGCATTTCTGATGGAGGCGGAAATGGTGTAGGCCCATGTACTCAGATTTGGTTGCACGTTAAAGAACCCCAGGTGGTCAAAATTTCCGGAGCCCTCCACTACGGCGTCTCTCATAATCATATGGTGGTTTTGGGACGTTAAACCCCACAAATCTAAATCCCACCTCGCAGGGAAGCCCCGTCAGGCCGTATGGTTTTTAGCTTCTCTTCGATTTTTCGTATAGAAAATATTTACGTGATGACGCCTCAGATCACTGTAATTTCTTAGTCACCGTGATGTCGTCATGGCGCCACTCCTATGTCATCACGTAATATCGTCGATTCTTCAAAGGTGTGCCGATCACGAAGGCAGTGTATTAACCCGTGAGATGCACAAAGCTCGCAAAGTCTTCGATCCCGAAGGCCATGCGCAATCACATTAGGTGCACAAAGCGTTCATTGTTGGCCGTGGCAGGATCAATACATCGACTTGGAAGTTAAAGCAAACATGAATTTCTTATTCGAGTTTTCATAAACGAATGCATAAGGAAACCTGTCATATTTTTGTTGCTGTTTTTTTTTTCAGAAATAAAATCGTTCAATAACTTGTTCAAAATGCGGAGAGAGATAAATTAAGAAATACATTTAAAATTTTTAGGAATTTACAAAGGAAGTGAAGGCTAAAATTTATAAAATTAAGCGAACATTTAAAAATCTAGGCGAAGCAAACAGCCACAGAAAAGTGCATGCGTGCATCCAGAGCTCCCAAGTCGCACCAGCGTTGCTCCCTCACCTCCTCTCCAGCGAGCGCATACGCAATCGTGGGGCTTCTATTTCGAAGCTGGGCCAAGGGGGTTTCCACCGGGTCCCGTTCTCGCGCTCCTTTTGGAAACAGCGGCGTCCTTTCTACCTCCAAGCCAACGGGCGTTCTTTTCTCGCTATTTTTAGCGTTATTATTCTATCCGTCTCTCTCTCATCCCTCCGAGGTTTGCGCCCCGCGCTGCCAACAAGTGGTGAAACGGGCCGGCAGTCAACGGTGCCCCGGGGAGAGATAAAGTGGGAGTCATCGTGGGAAACAACTCTGGCGATCGTTCCACTCCTTGAACACAGTCGGAAAACGAAGTTGTTGCCCCTTTCGTAGAGCGTTGTAGTTTGCTCCTCGGTTTCGGCAAGGTTTCAGGAGCGAAGCTACTAATTTTCGAGGACAACGTCGGGTGTCCCCAAGAAATTCTTCCACGTCGTTGCTTATCAGCCGCGCCCACCGGCTGCCGCCACTTCTCGCTTCTCAGGAGGAGGAGGAGGAATAAATGAGGAAAGACAGGGAGGTTAGCCAGTTCTCAGACCGGCTGGCTACCCTGTACTGGGGAAGGGGGTGAGGGGAATAAAGGATGAGAGAAAAGAGACGTTGTAAAAAAAAGAGAGAGAAGGTCATCAGACGATCCACGACGCTGTTTACAGTCTGTCTCTAAGACCACTTGCCCGCAGAAAGCGCAACAACGCTCTCAATGCCTTGCGTGCAGAGGACGGTCTCGGCCAGTGTCCTAATACCCTTTCTTCCGACAATTGGCGATTGTCTATTCTATCTAAAGCTTTTGACAGTCGCTTCCCAGGCGTCTTCTCTGGGCAAGCATGGTGATTTTGAGAGTAATTTACTAATACGAATAAAGATCGTTTTCGCATCAAAGTCCTTGTAGCCGTCATGATCAACGGAGGGTGGAATGGGACAGGTGTCAGTGCCCTCTCCTCCTACCCCTTTCGACTGAAGTAAACTGCCGGAAATTTAATAAAGTTTATTCAATCATTCATTCAATTTCATTAGTGTCTTACGTCTATTCATCCATCCGAGGATTTCTTTGTTGATGCTTTGTTCTTCAGGTTTAGCCGTGGAGATCCCTCGTGATCATACGACCTTCATAGGTGCCGCTGGAGATCTACATATTGATACGATAGCGTTCCAGCGCAGCATGCAGGGACCCATGCCATCCGCGTACTTGCCCAAAATGCAAATTGCCATCACGGTGGCACGAGAACGCTAGTATAGAGTCGTGGTCATCATTCACTGTTACGAGCAAAATCATCATGGTCATTTAAATACTCACTTAGCATTGTCGTCATTACATTTTATTTGTTTCTGAATTCTCCTGTTGTCATGCCATCTGCGTGATATTACTGCTACTGATGCTGCTAGTACTACTATCACCACTACTGCTACTAATACTTCTACTATAACGATGACAATGTCACCGGTTAGACTAAGACAGCACCCCTGGGTTAAATAAATAAATGAATAAATAAATAAATAAATTAAAACTAAACAAGTACATAGATGTTATGGGTGGCAAACAAAAAAACGCCAAGCCTGCGCAGAAGGCGCAGCACAGTCGCAGCGAAAGCTAGAAGAGTGGCCTTTCAGAGCCTTTTCAAAACACTCATTGGGTGACTATTGTAAGCACGCTTGCTTGATACCCACTAGGGCAATAATAATGCATTTTTGGGGGTAGCAGGCCGGCATTCGTTTTGCTATTTTTCGTTATTCTTCTGACAAGCGTGGTATCCGCTAAACACTTGCAAGGAAGTTTGTGCCAATTGTCCATGCAGTGGCTGACGACGATGAGGAATTATGGCTGAAGTCGGCATCATCATCATCATCATCATCATCATCATCATCATCATGACTACATCCACTGCAGGACAAAGGCCTCTCCCATGTTCCGCCAGTCAACTCGGTCCTGTGCTTGCTGCTGCCAATTTATACCCGCAAACTTCTTAGTCTCATCTGCCCACCTAACGTTCTGTCTCCACCTAACCCGCTTGCCTTCTCTGGGAATCCAGTCATTTACCCTCAATGACCAGCGGCTATCCTGTCTACGCGCATCATGCCCGGCCCATGTCCATTTCCTCTTCTTGATTTCAACTATGATATCCTTAACCCCCGTTTGTTCCCTAATGCAGTCTGTTCTCTTCTTGTCTCTTAAAGTTACACCTACCATTTTTTCTTTCCATTGCTCGCTGCGTGGTCCTCAATTTAAGCTTAACCCTCTTTGTAAGTATCCTGGTTTCTGCTCCATAGATAAGGTTTCTGCTCATGATTACGGAGTTAGACAAGGAGAGCAGAAAGGTGGGCCTTAAAATTATTCTGCAGAAAACGAAAGTAATGTACAACAACCTCGGAAGAGAGCAGCACTTAGATTGGTAATAGCGCACTTCAAGTTGCAAAAGACAATGCCCATTTAGGGCAGGTAATAGCCGCGGAGCCGAACCACGGGATTGAAGTAACTAGCAGAATAAGAATGGGGTGGAGCACATTTGACAAGCACTCTCAAATCATGACAGGTAGATTGCCACTATCCCTCAAGAGGAAGGTATACATAACAGCTGCATCTTGCCGGTACTTAGCTATGGAGCAGAAGTGGGTATGCGCCACAGTTAATAGGGGAAAAGAACAAGCTTTTGTGATGGTTTGGGGCATCACCTGCGGCGAGATCTATAGACGGCGTCCATATCTTTACATGCGCTGGTATTCAATGCGAATTATAACTGCTCAGCGATTGATGTAAGCAAGAGATCGTAGGTGTGCGCAAACAGATCTGGCCGGTGAAGCGAGGGAAAAACGTTGAGCAAGGGTGACAGCTAGCCCCCCCCCCCCCCCCTTTTTTTTTAGTCACGTTAGGGGTGCGTCAAGTATGCCCCATATCCTTACTCACGTGGACCCGTTCCCTTCACTGTTTAAAGTGCAGGGGCTATACAGGTATTAGCGGACATCGTGGCCGAAAACCCTTGACGTTGCATTCCACTGATAAGTGTGAAGTTGGCACCTTCGCCCCTAAAAATGATAATAATATCCAGGGCTTAAAGTCCCGAAACTACGGTAAGATTACAAGGAATGCCGTAGTGGAGGGCTCCGGTAATTTTTAAAGGGGCCCTTGAACACTCTTCGAGTAGCAGACGCTGCCGGCGTGTCGCTCCCTGAAGCAGACAGTTACGGGGCTCACTTTTCTTTTCTTTACCATCTTACAACATAACCACTTCCCCCCTCGCGATGCGAGAGAGGGGGAGGGGAGCGACAGTCTTCCGGGTGTCTTCCTGGGCCCACGCGAGACGTGAGCACGCGGCACAAGACGCGAGCATGCGCAATGGGGGTGTTCGAAGGGACAGCGTTAGAGAGGCTAGTAAAAAGAGCTGCTTCGCATATTTAAAGCCGCGTATTCGAAGAAAAAAAAAAAAGAAAAAGTGCTCAAGGTCATGAGGCGTGCGTGACGTTTTTTTTTTTTTTCGCGTGCCATCTCCCCTGCTTAACTTCCGGCGGTTTCGTTGGGCCAAGAGAAGAGAGAATACAATGGCAGCGCGCGACAAATCTTTGTAGCTCCGCTTGGCTCTAAAAATTATTGCGGCTGTGCATTCGTGAAGCGATAAGCTTCTTTAGTGGATACCCTTCCATGGCTACTTGACCAAGTGTTGCAGGACCTCTTCAAATCGTCGGTGCGGCCAAAGGGCCGACTAAAAACAGCTCGCCCGTAGAAGAATAACTATAGTGATAATTTGTAGGGTTAGTCAACCGAGTATCTCTTTTGAAACGCAGCCAGCTACACTTTGCGACCGCTGTTGGAACGCAAGCTTGACCTCTGAGATGGCGAGCACGTGAAACATGCAGCGCGCTTGCCATCTCGGAGGCCATGCACTGACGCTCCTATTCGTCAGACTCACGCTCACCCACATTTGTGGCGTTTTTCATTGGTTTAACCTTTCCGCCGAGCTTCACCCTTGCCCTTCGCGGCGCGACACAGCCCTTCATCTCCTACTTACTTCACTCCTACCGAGTCTCACTCTCTCCACGCCGCAAGATCACGTGACCATGCAACTCTACGTCAACGGACGGGGAAGCCTCGTGTGAGACAATCTTCACCCATCATGTGAGGGCACTGTTTATTAGAACATAAAAGACGGTCCGAATTCCTTACGGCATAACGCGCACACGCCGTCGAAATCATGGATTTCTTTCGCGTCTGCGTCCATTTCTAAATTTGAACTCGGCACGTTGCGAAATCGCGACAGCAGCCCGCAATATATCGCTTATAAACAGCTTCTCCTGCTTCAATGCCGGCGTCACACGAGAAGGCTTGCAACGAGGATGATCAAGCCAGCTGTGACGCACAGCGCTCGAGCGTGCAGTGCCGACAGGGACGGTATATTTTTGCAAAACTTGCGCAACACTGACGGCACGTCATGCACTGTAGACATGTCAGCAAGAAAATATATATATATATATATATATATGAAAAAAAACAGACGCTGAAACAACGAAACGAACCTTCATATCTTTTTTATTTGATTCTAGAACGTCTCAGTGATGGCAGGTCAACCTCGAAACAACACCGCGCTTGCTTGGCGGATCGCAACGCCGCCTCCCGAGGAGTCTAAAATTAGGCTTAACACCCGAGCCGTTGCACAGCGCTGACGCCTGTGTTGCGGGTGCACTTCATTAAACAAACGCTCTCGTGAGAAAGGTTGCATTGAATTCCGCCACCACA
Source organism: Rhipicephalus microplus (assembly GCF_043290135.1). Taxonomy (NCBI): domain Eukaryota; kingdom Metazoa; phylum Arthropoda; class Arachnida; order Ixodida; family Ixodidae; genus Rhipicephalus; species Rhipicephalus microplus. The sequence goes on along the minus strand of NC_134709.1, from coordinate 53,664,300 downwards.
TCCTGTCGGGGCTGACGGCGCTAGACGCTGATGTATACGTGCGCTGCCAGTGACGCGCTTATGCCGCAGAACAGCGTATGACTGGGGTCCCCCAGTCTATAGGTCCTCCCTGTGCCACTTCGCGTACTGGGGCAAACAAACCAGCTCAAACATCGCCTTTATAAGCTTGAATATTGTCGGGAGAAATCGTTTATCGAAAACAATGTTGAACTGGAGAGTGCCGATAAGGTGCGGAACAAAGGACACCCCACACTGGACAGGCTGTGTGTTCCTCTGTGTCCCATACCTAATCTGCGCGTTGCCGTTTTTCATTATGAAGCAACTAGCCATGAACAAATTTTGTTATTGAGAATAGTTGCCGTTTTGAACATTTGTTCATGGGAGGGGGAAGGGGAGTCCGGGGGACAAATGGTCACTTTGCTAAAAATTGTCGTTAGTCACAGCAGCCACGCAATGTCATGAGCACGCGAAGCGACTGACTTTAACAGATGAAATCAACTTGATTTAAATGCCGGGAATGATGAGGCAAAGGGAAACCAAATGTGAGCAGATTCAAAGCATATATCCACGGAGTGAATGATGATGAGTGGAGGGAAGCGTCCGTCCGTCCATTCGTCCGTCCCTCTGTCTGTCTGTTTGTCTGTTCGTCCAACTTTCTGTCTGTCTGTTTGTGCGACAGAGGGACGGGTGGATGGACACTTCGCCCCACTCCATCATTAAGTATGTGGGTATAATGTGAAGTGGATGGATGGATGGATGGATGGATATGGCTGTACCCTTTAGATCGGGCGGTGGCTAGCGCCACCAAGCCGTAATACTTAATGAACCAAAAACTAGATTTATTTTTTTTCTTTAATAAGTGAGTTTGGGCATTCGTACTTTGCAGTGATGAGTTTAATTTTCACTCGTGCCTTGACTTTAGCCACCAATCAGATAACCTCCTTCTAGTTAAGTCTACCCGCTTAAAGTCTATTTTGCCCTCCCGGTCCCTTTCTTAATATAACAGCACCATCTATCCTCTTTGATCGTCAACTACTATACGAAAGCCGCCAACGCGATCTAGTGATATTATTCACAAAGACACATACACACAACGCCATCTAGTGAGCAATTTTTAAAACTAACTAGAGGTGGCCACTACTGCAACATACTATTACGAGGGAACGCCTCTCACCCTAAGGAGCTTCGCCCCTAAATATCACTGGCGGCCTGTGTGGGCATACCCTATAGCTAAAGGGTCCGCACGAGCGTAGTTAGCAATTTGTTTCGCAGAGAGGATAAGGGGGAGTTCAATTATACTTTATGTATGTTCATGTGTGCGTGTGTTCACACGCGAGCAAAATTGAAAATTTTTTGGGTTTTAAACCCTTCCCCCTTGGCCCACGATGGTCCGCATTACGGGCGTGACACTTATCCAACTAGGATGCCCACTTAATTATTAAGTATACTCCGATACGTAATCACCGAGCTTTCTTTTCCCGCTATATCTGTACCTTCGTTCTATCCGTCGTGCAGGTAGCCAACCGCTACTGCCTCTGGTTCACTGCCGTGCCGTCCATATGAAACATTTGTATGTGTATAGAGAAACGTTGGTTAACTTAGGTGTTTATCTCTCACTTTCTCTTAATTGTTGTGTACCCGTGTAGAGGATTAGCCTTTATCCATGTAGCTTTATTCATTAATGGCTCTGCTTAAGCACTTCGTGTATTGCTATGTTGGCAGTTTGTTGTGAAACTTTTTTTTGTTTTGGTGCAATTTTAGGCTACATGCTGCAGGGCACGCCTATAGCTATCTTCAATCCACTATTTAGTGTGTACACTTATTCTCTGCAATTTTCATTGTGGCACTGTGTATGTGCATCACCAATTTATTCGTTATGCATTTCTAAGCGTGGATAGCCAATGCTGAACTCGTGACAGAGATGCGAAGGCTACTTGTTCTCTGTGCATTGTAATTTAGTTTCACTCTACGATAGGGTCACCATAGCTACAGTTTACCTAGATGCACGTGTGCTTCCTCTTTCTCTGAAAAACTCCGATCACTATGTCGATAACGCGTAGCACACGCCACGCATGAGCAAGGTCGCGTTTTGAAAGAGCGTCCCCGCTCAGAATAAGCGCGACTTATTCTCGGTACTTCGGCTGGAGCAAACTGCACGTCAACAACGCGCTAACAATTTCCAAAATGCGGTGTCTAAAATTAGGCCTGTACATCTTCGCGCCCTCCCTTTCACACACGCTTGGCTTATTTTTCATAACACAGACACGACATGCAGCGCCCCCGCGCGGGCTTTCTTGGCAGATTTCGTGATATGACTGGCACCACTGCGAAAGACATTTAAGCGGAGCTTTCGCTTATATGACCAGTTGGGACTTGGAAACCAGACGAAACCAGTTGATACCAGGCTGGATGCATAGTCGGTACTATTTGGTCGTTACATATTTTGACCTGTGGTGGATAACTGTTCGTGACACGAGACAAAAGAGCATCACCTGGCGCAATATCTATGTCACCTGAAACGCCTTTCTTTTTGTACCAAATGTACGATATGTAGTTAATCGTTGCGGAACGACTGTATAACTTGGCTCGCTCATTTCTTGCTGCGTGGTTTGGTTGTTTGTCGTGGTAAAACACCACGGTGGTCTTATTATTCTGAAAGTTCGCATGCAGTGGAACCCGCGCCTATAACAAACAAGCCTTTTTGGCATGTAAAACCCCGTAATTTAAATAAATTCAAGAGGATTATGTCAAGTCCTCGATAGCTATATGGCGCTATACTCTGAGTGGTCGTTTCATGACTCGGGCTGTACCCCCTCGAAGCCTTACACATTCACATATACCTCTTGCAAAATCGATTTATTAAAAAAAAAAGCGGATTCCTGCCACTCCACATATACCCAACACATCATTAGCGACTATCTTCGGCAATTAGAGAAAACGAACCTACGAACTTCGAAAACCTTTGTGAAGATGGTCCCTTATATATAGTACAAGTATATGCTAATGTAGGCAATAGAGTGCTGAGTACTGGACAGTCGTTTCATTATGTCTCTTTCAGAACAAGAAGGAGATAATAGACAGCTTTATTTTGCGAATAGAGCTTCAATTGGGTGTTCATTGGGTATTCTTATTCAAAACTATCTTGAACTCTGGTGGCGCTATATGGCTTCTCAAGCAGCCGTAGCAGGTCCTCGTGGTCCTGTGCCTGTTAAGGAGATTCGGTTGATCCATAGAAGTGGCTTGGGGACAAGGAGGTAATAAGATAGAGTGGAAAGATATCAACCAGACTCAAATAACTACCATGGTATTCCCTACACGGGTGAACGGATAGGGGAGTTTGAATGTTACGGGTGTAAAAAAAAAAGAAGAAACGTAAGATAACATACACATCGTCACAATACATCAGTCTGGTGCAGTACTCGACATCGCTAGTAGTCTATCACCGAATGCGCGATTCCTGCGCAAGGCTTGAAGTTTAGGGGTTATATATATAGTGGTTTCTGATTTAGCAGGTAGAATGCACTGACCTGTACATCTGAGCAAGAGAGCTATCTCTTCTGCTCTGAATATAGACTTGTGTGTAGCACGGGTCGGAATTGTGTCCCAAGGATGATTCGTAAGTGAAGATACCTTTTTCTCCCTTCTTTTTATCATGAGTACAGCCGTCCGCCACAACTGCATACACTGAAAGTTGCACTCGGCTCTTCCATCGCAAACCACCGGTCCGTGCAAACAACCATCACTCACTTCCTTCTGGCAGTGATTGAGCAGGGAAGGGGGTTTTGAGGGTTATTTTCGGGCGAATTCGGTAGGAGCCGTGGCGTCATGGAGTGACGTTCTCGCTTTGTAACTCGCGCGCAGCAAGGGACACCAACGCCACAGCGTGTCGAAAGGAGGAACCGTCAGGCAAGGCGAGTGATTCGAAAATGATACCAGACCACTGTTAACTGTTCAGTGGTCTGCAATGGGGTTACACAACGAAAAAGAACATTGGTCCAGTTTGTTGGGATTCTCACACAAGGCATATCAGAAGATGTAAACAATTGTGGGGTAGTATGAGACGAGTGATACCTTTTGGCATTTTATGTATGACTGCATCGTCTAGAGTGAACAGTTTTTATTAAGGCGAAAGCGTTAGATACCTCATCAAACACGAAAAGTGACCGTCAGCGTCAACACGAGGGATAAAGGAGAGTCATCAGGTGATGACGTTACTCGCTGATGTCATCGCATGACATCTCCTGGTCAAAAAAGGGCCGATCTCGGAGGCACTACCAGAACACGTAGATTGCAGAGAGCTCCCCCTCCCTTCACCCCCGGGGGTTAGGGTGGGGTGACGGGTGGGGGCTTCAATACGTGGCTGAGAAGAAAAAAAGGTGTTTTTCGCCTTCCAACCGCCTCTGGCAGAGCGTGACATAATTCGGTATCGGCCCACAAACAACAGGCAGTTGCCACAGCCACGCACAGCACTAATAAATCCACTGCTAGGTGTATAGCTCTGACCACACGTACCCACACGTCCTTGTTCTTGTACTGAGCTTTCTACGTAAGCTTTAGCTCCAGTCTCTGCCCATTCGTTCAGAGGCGATAAGTATACGTCCCATCGTGTAAATGTAGTTATGACCTTGACCGGCCATGAACGCAGCACCTACGCCATTGATCTCGCTCGACTGCGGTTCCTCAAGGTCGTTCTTGCTCAATCTCAACAGCTATAAGAGCTCCACTAACTTTTTCTTTCTTTTTTACAAAGATACTGCGGCTCGAGACTGACACAGGCGCGCCACGTACCGCGGCTGCTTCTAACTTCTGGGCAAAGCGATGGGGAGTTGGGCTGTCTCTCTGGGATCTTGCGGTATGCACTAAAATTGCGTCAATTATAAGGGAGCCGGGGGGGGGGGGGGTGGTCACACGTGTTTTGAGGCTTCGTTGTTCTAAAATGTGAAATTCTCATATGCAATCCCCACCAAGGGACCTCTTTCTGCGTATCTCTTCCTATATGTAACCCACCACCCAAGTAACCTCAATAAACTCAAACTTTACCTGAAACAAAGCAGTAAAAAGAAGGCAACCGGCTCGCATCGATCGTGGCTCCGTCTGCCAAAGACGTCTAGCCTTCACCAAAGCCACTACGAAGCAAAGTAAAAGGTAATTTGGAGTAATTAAAAAGTAACTGGTAGTCTTTTGGTGTCGTAACTTTTCAACTGTGTCCGTGTTTGCATGCCCTGTCTTTTCGGAATGAGTATTTGACGGTAATTAGGTGCATGAAAGTTCAATTGAAATTAATTCTGGGTATACTTGAAGGTGATGTCTAAATAGTGCACGCTTCATGTATTTGCGTCACCGTCGTCCCCACGTAGCCTCATCGCGCAATAAGTTATCACGTCAATTTTTCTTTTTGGTTACTTTATCATCTCCACCCCTGCCTAGCTTCGCCCCCTGCTCAGGAAACTCGGCCATCATTTTCGTTAAAGTTCATTCTTTTTCGGTTACGCCTAATGACTGTACAACCGTTGCGTAATGTATTTCTCGGTGGGAATCTTTTTTTTTTCTCTTTTACAGTACCGCGACTCGACACCTACGAGGTCACTATGTGCGCGATGCATCTGGTATAAAATTTCAACGCATGACGCCGCAGCTCGAAAATGCAAAAAAAAAAAAAAACTGCGGAAGCGCCCGACAAAGAATCGTGATTACTGATTGATTGATTGATATGTGGGGTTTAACGTCTCAAAACCACCATATTATTATGAGAAACGCCGTAGTGGAGGGCTCCGGAAGTTTAGACCACCTGGTGTTCTTTAACGTGCACCCAAATCTGAACACATGGGTATACAGCATTTTCGCCTCCATCGAAAATGCAGCCGCCGCAGCTGGCATTTGATCCCGCGACCAGCGGCTCAGCAGCCGAGTACCTTAGCTACTAGACCACCGCGGCGAGGCAAAATAACCGTGCTGCGACCGGAAACAGGCAGAGGGTATACGCATATATAGTACGACGACTATGGTTACGCAGTACGGCGCACTCGAAACAAACTTGTAAAGTGACTCATACTGTCTTTTTGCGCGTATTGTATAGCAACGGAAGCTTTAAAACAACTATATGTTGTGCGGTTTTATCGATGCAAAATCCGCAATATGATCAGAGACGCGCCATTGTGAGAATACGCTGCAGAGTTTTAAAATGTATCGTTATCATAATCAGCCGGACTATATACGGCCACTGCAGGACAACGGCCTCTCCAATGTTCCGCCAACCGATTTGGCCATGTGCTTTCTGCTGCCACTTCATACCCGCAAAATTTCCTAATCTCATCTGCCCACCTAACTTTCTGCCTCCTCTTCACCCACTTGCCTTCTCTTGGAATACATTCTGTGATCCTTAATGACCAGTGATTATCTTGCCTTCGCACTTGCCCTGCCCCTGACTTCTTGATTTCGACTATGATGTCCTTAGCACCCTTTTGTTCTCTGATGCACTCTCCCGCTTCTTGCCAATTGGGGTTACACCTATCATTTTCCTTTCCATTACTCGCTGCGTCGTCCTTAACTGTATCGTACTCGTGCTCGAATGTGCTTATTTTGAATCGTAATGCTAATGCACGCGAGTAAACAAGTCATATTTGATCGGACGCTGAATCGAACCGGGCCATGCACTCAATTCGATATTCAAAACGTTCGATTATGTTCATTATACTTTGTGCAAAGCTATGCGTATGGACGGGTACAGGGGGAGGGGAAGGAATACAGATGTCTTAACCATCTCTCCACCTTCCTCAATTTTTTTATATGTGTACTCTAAATATACGTATTGAGTTTTCCCACAAGCTGACGCCTTCGCCCCTCCCCCAGCACTGTGAAAAAATCATGCAGCCTATACACTCCTCGCTATCGGGCCTGACGCCGGTCCCCTACGACGACGACAGCGTAGCTCTGACCTACTGGACTTGCCCTACGACATCTCCTGATGCCGTCAAGAGCTCTCGCAAGTGGTGCCCTGTCCTCGTACTCCTGTGACCGTGTTTCCATCTTTCCTATCTCTCCTATCCCTCGTATGTTCTCGCTCACTGTCCCAGCGCATCTCTCTCTCTATATATATACCTTTAATCCTATCCTTTGAATACCTCCTCACCCCATCCCTTGTGAGCTACTGTTGAGGTGTCCTCCCTCTGAGAGACAGTTGCGGGGCTCACTTTTCTCTTCTTTTCTTTTAAAATCACCCCCCCCCCCCCCCGTATGGCTGAACGGCCTACGCTCTGCAGTGGACGTAGTCGGCCTAATGATGACGGCATGGCTGTATAATGCTAAAAGAAGTTTGTGGGCTAGTTTATAATTTATGATAAAACTAACCAAGCGAAAGAATGGCACACCCACACATTCACTGTATAGGCCAAGAAACGAACAGTGCTCCCTTTCAACTGGTGTCATCGCAATGAATGCAGGAACTCATACACCATGTAACGCATGCGCGAATTCATGTCAACGAAGCCACGTGCACGCACTAACAGGAACGTTGGAATTTTCACAGCCTATAGATTCTTTTCTTCATGAAAAGGAACGAGCAATGGTGTAAGTGCACCGTCGCGATATTTGTTTCGGCGAAACGATAGTTTACGACGTCTGGACTGTGTGAAGATAAAGTATTTGACATATAGCGTGTGCTGGTGGCTTCATTGGTATTAAGGGGCGCCTGCATCGTATGGTGTATATATTTATGCATTCATGCAATCAATAAATAGTGGGGATCGAGTGCTAATGAGTCAGCATGGCACGTGCGTGTGGGTGATTTTAGAGCTCGTTTAATTTTATTACATAATAGATATGCAGTGCTACTTCACTTGAACGAACTTCAAGGGGGTTTGTTAAAACGACAGTTCGCAGAACTGAAAATGTTGCAGTTTGTTATCAGGAGGTACAGGACACATCAGTTGTTGAAAAACAAATTTGGACGCTTTTATTTGAAGTGCTGCTTGATTGAATGTGAATTTCTGTTTACACGGCATGTTTTGAAGAATGCAGTAATGTTTTGATGCACTATAGTCGAGCAGGCCCGTAATGCGGCAGAGAAGCAGGGTAACGTTCCTAAATGGGATACCTCGAGCATTAATCTGCCGGACAACCAATGAAGTTTTTCTATTCTTCCGTTAATTGTACACTAATCACTATAGTGCACATGAATTGAGTCCACTGTGTTCATGCTCTCATAAACTTTCTCAGGCGCAACATTGCCAGGCAGTGAATGACTTCAGTTTTTCAATGTGCAGCCGTGCTTTCTTAGCCGAAATTCTTGTGTCTTCTTCTACGAGGCATACGTCTTCTTACTACTCCTCTTCCTAGCACCAAGGTAGGACACTCGTTGCAATCTCGTCTGGATAGATCTGGCAACGTGTCGCAACGCGAGATGCACGGGCGACATATATCCTCAAAACGCAAACCGTTGTCAATACCCGGTCTTTCAGTGAATTTCTGATCGATATGACGTGAGATGCATTGCTCGGATGATGGATGAAAAACTTAATTGAAATGCATTGCACGGTGTCACAAAATATCTTCATAGAACTGAAATGCATTGTGTCCTAATTTCGTTAAACTGAAATGCCTTAGTGTTGCACCCAATGATAGTTAGGCGAGGGAATTAAAAAAGAAAAAAAAACATTACCAAGCGCAGCGGAACAAGCCCAAAACAAAGAGACATATCGGGCGCTATACATCAAGTGATAATTTACTGATATAAATGGGCGAAAATGTGCAAGAAACCATAAAGGAATGCACATGGTGCTGTTAACACTGATATAGGCAATGACGCTTCAGATACGCCTTTTGTTTTGCGCGCAAGCCCCGCGAATAAGTCGTACTCGCGCATTTGATACAGTATGCCTCGTGGATTTCATGAGTTTGCTGCGCAGCAAAGTTTCGCAAGATATGTATGCGTGCCCTTTCGTACAACTGAATTGCCGGGCAGCAGGAGTATTGGGAGGGGGCGATTGGAGCCCCCGAAATTTCCATCTGCCCTCCATTTGCTCCCCGCACAAGCAAGCATTCTCAAAACACAATAAGTTCCTAGCCTCCATGCCTCCTTAAAGAACTCGCTGGTCATGTGTGCCCCCCCCCAGTAAAGAAATCCTGGCGCTGCTCCTGCTGAAAAGTTCGCTGAACGGACGTTCGTTCAAGTAAGAGGCTCTTTAAATTCCGTGCCGACCGGTTGTGCCCTCGCGATCTCCGACGTCAGCGTAGCTCTGGCCGACTGGGCTGGCCCTACGTCACCTACTGACGCCTCCCTCCGACGACAGCGAAGCTCTGACCTACTGGACTTGCCCTGCGCCATCTCCTGACGCCGACAAGAGCTCTCGCAAGGGGTGCTCCGTCTTCGGACTCCTGTGAACGTGTTTCCATCTTTCCTATCTCTACTATCCCCTCGATATGTCCTCGCTTGCTGGCTTAGCGCGTCTTTCTCTCTATATATACCTTTAATCCTATTCTTTCAATTCCTCCTCATTCCATCCCTTGTGAGCTACTGTTGAGGTGTCGCACTTTGATGCAGACAGTTACGGGGCTCACTTTTCTCTTCCCTTCTCTCTTAGAACCACTCCAGTGGCTCTTTTTTGCTGTAACACATCCGACTGCGTGTTCAAACGAGCGGGAAAGTGTTATTTGTACGGGTTGAAATACGGTACTCTCAGAAGTCGCGCGTGGAGCTTCTTGCATTCCGAAGCTTGGGACACGACTTACTCGCGTATACGTTGTTGTGCCACCGACAGGTTCCTCGTTCGGCAGCACGTCTCACGAGATCGAGCCCTGTTTCGACGAACTGTCTTCTCCCCCCTCCCAGCGCCGCCTTCTGTGCAGGAGAACCGTGCAGTCCGGAAATAACGTCGTTTCCTCCGCCGGGCCACTTTGCAGTTCCGGGTATGGCTACATCTCCCCCTCCGAGCCCGAGAACTGGTACGAAAGAATGGACCAAGGATGCTATTTAAGGCCGAGCCGGCCCCATGTTAGGAGATTTTGCCCCAGCCGACGTTGTCGTGCTGGCCGGCTCTGTAAAACGACAACCTGCTTCAGTAAACGCTATTTTGTTGCTGTTTTTCAAACGGATTGCCTCCCTGTTTCGCCTTCGGGCTAAGGCTTCAGCGAAGTCCGCTCGACGGCTCGCCGCTCTCCGCAACCGCTACCGTCGTGACAGAGCAAATTCATAACAGTGGTTGGCAGCTGCGGGATACGCTACCCCTGTCCTCAACGTTTTGCTGCTCTGGGACCCGCTACCCCGATCTCAACGGCTGAAAAGTTGGATCGGATCCCTGCAAACCCGAGGACGACCACCGTGATACCGTTTTGCTGCCCTGGGACCCGCTACGCCGACTTCTACGGCTGGAAAGTTGGAGCGGATCTTGGCAGGCCCGAGGACACCCACGACACCACTCGACGGCAACGACCAGATGGCCGAAGTCACCCGCTCTAGTTGGGTGAGTGCCTGACGTTCGTCTTTTGTCGTCAGACCCTGTTAGCACAGAGTAGCCAAGTATGTTCTTTTAGATCTTTAGGTGGCTAGTGCTTGGCTGGTTCTCGACTTGCTTCACGTCGAAGAATATAGCTTCTGAGACAAAGCTATTTCAGAAAGGAACGTGCACGAGTTGCGGTACACAATGGAGAAGCTCAGAGTGAGGGACCTTCTCGATGTTTGTGAGCAGCTGGGTGTTTCTGTTGCTAGGACGAGCCGCAAAGGAAATATTCTTGATGTCATGAGAGCGGAAGGAATAACTGAAGAGGAGGTAGAAGAGGCTATGGAGACAATTAAAGAAAAACAGCGGGAGGCTGAGGAGCGTCAAAAACGCGAACGCGAGGAGGCTGAGGAGCGTCAAAAACGCGAACGCGAGGAGGCTGAGGAGCGTCGAAAACGCGAAGGCGAGGAGGCTGAGGAGCGAAAAAGGCGAGAAGAGCGTCAACATGCTCTTAGAATGAAAGAGCTGGAACTTGAGCAACTTCGCATAACATCGGCGCAGTCTAGTTCGCTATCCGTGGCAGACGAAATGCCAAGACAGAAAATCCAAGATTTGATTCTGCCGTTTAGGACGGGTGGAGACATCGCGCTTTTTTTAGTGAACTTTGAGCGCACGTGCGAGAAAATTGGGATAAATGAGGGTGTCTGGTCCCAGAAGCTTCTGTCAGTCATTCCGGGAGAGGCCGCGGAAGTAATCGCACGGTTGTCTAAAGAAGACTCTGACGACTACGCTAAGGTCAAAGCGGCCCTCCTTCGTAAGTACCGCTTGTCTGCCGAGGCATTTCGGCAGCGATTTCGGCAAGCAAAAAGGGGCAGTGAATCATGCGCAGAGTTCGTGTACCAGCTTAAGTCTAATTTGAAAGAATGGCTTAGAAGTGCGGATGCTTACGGTAACCACGACAGGGTGATTGATTGTGTGGCCCTCGAGCAATTCTATCGTGTGTTGCCTGAAGATGCCAGACTCTGGCTTCAGGACAGAATGAAGGGAACAGACATTGACAAAGCTGCTGAGCTAGCTGATGAGTATTATACGCGAAGGAATTTCCAGTTGGATCGCGATGATACAAAAGAGAAGAGGGACTCCTCAAGGCGGCTTGCTGCTCAAAATGCAGCACAAAAGATGGCTCCGCCGCGTAACGAATTCAGTCAGGGAGCGACTAACAATGAGAGGGAAAGGAGAAAGCCAGGAGAGGCACCTGAGTCGACAGCAAGTGCGAGGGAACGCGTCGACACCGCTCGAGCTTTTGAATCAAAACGACCAATTGTATGCTACAATTGTAAAAAGGAGGGTCATATCTCATCTAGCTGTAAGCAAAAGTTTGTTTTCGCTGGCATTCGCGAGTCGGACGAGAACTTGAAGTTACTCGAGCCTTACATGCGTGAAATTGTGGTCAACGGAAAGAAATGCCGGGCACTCCGTGATTCAGCTGCGACGATGGACGTAGCACACCCATCTTGCATCTCCCCTGGCGACTATACTGGCGAATGCGCCTGGATCAGACAGGTTGCAGAAGAGCAAAGTGCCTGTTTGCCAATTGCTGCGGTTGTTCTAGAGGGAAGTTTTGGAAAATTGCGCACTGAGGCGGCCGTGAGCCCTAATTTGCCCCAAGATTTTCCGTACCTTTTTTCCAACAAATCAGAGCAGCTCCTTAAAGAAAAGGGCCAGTCATTTTCATCTCCCCTCGCGTGCATGGCACTCACGCGATCTCGGTCCCGCGCTCTCGCGGGGAGACTTGAGGTCTCGGTTTCGAACGAGGAGGCGGACGAGCGTGAGGCAACTCCCCAGGGAGACTCGGGCCAAGAGGCGACTAGTGTATCACCGGACATCGAAGACAGTAGGGCTCCGGATACGGTAATGGCTGCCGAACGCGACGAGCCTGTGGAGGTGGATGAAAGCAGAGCGCTTCAGGAGAGCGTTCAGTCGTCCCTGCTTGGTCCAACATCCACTTGTTGGGAAGAGCTCAGTAAAGTAGACAGAAACACACTCGTCACTGCACAGGCAAGTGATGATACCATTAAGAATCTGCAGCATAACGGGAAAGAAGGAGTAGCCCGAAAGAACATCTCTTTCTACACGAAGGCAGGGCTCATGTATCGAAAGTATCGGGACGCTGAGGGTAGAACGTTCGACCAGCTTCTAGTGCCAGAGAAGTACCGACGACAGTTTTTAGAACTGGCGCACGGAAATGCCTGGGCGGGCCACCTTGGCATCAAGAAAACAAAGGCGAGGTTCGCACAGGATTTCTATTGGCCTGGATGCTGGAAAGATGTAGAAAACTTCGTACGATCGTGCGACACGTGCCAGAGAGTAGGCAAATCTACTGACAAACGGAAGTCCCCGATGAGATTAGTGCCTGTTATCACAGAGCCGTTCCGGAGGCTCGTAATTGATATTGTTGGCCCCCTTCCAGAGTCCCGTTCCGGTTGTCGCTACATTTTAACTGTTTTGTGCGTGGGAACGAAATTTCCCGAAGCGGTTCCGCTAAAAGAGCTCACCTCTCCCTGCATTGTGGACGCACTTTTGTCCATTTTTGCCCGCGTTGGCTTTCCAGCCGAGATTCAGAGTGACAATGGGAGCGTATTTACCAGTTGTCTCACAACAGCGTTTTTTGAACGCTGTGGAATAAAAATAATACACAGCTCTATAGGACATCCACAGTCTAACCCCGTGGAGAGGATGCATGCTGTACTCAAGCGAGTTCTGAGAGCTCTTTGCTTTGAACATAACAAAGATTGGGAGGCATGCATACCCGCGGCACTGTTCGCCATACGGTCCGCTCCCCACGAGACAACGGGATTCAGTCCCGCCGAGCTTGTCTATGGAAGAAACTTAAGATCTCCATTTCGGCTATTGAGAGACTCGTGGGAAGGATATGAAGAAGACCCACGCGTAGTCAGCTACGTTTTAGATCTGTTGGAAAGACTATCTAAAACCAGAGAGCTAGTTGAGGAAAACATGAAGGCGGCTCAGAGTTTAGCGAAGACTTACTACGATAAGTTGTCCCGGAAGCGCACGTTCAACATCGGCGACCAGGTAATGCTGCTACGACAGGGTAAAAAGAACAAAATGGACATGCAGTGGGAAGGGCCAGCTAAAGTAATGTCCAAGCTTTCAGACACAAACTACGAGGTAAAACTGGGCCGAAAGAAAGGTAAGGTTTACCACAGTAATTTAATGAAGCCTTACATCCAGCGCCATGCCGTGGTTAACATGACACTGAATGCGGCGAACGAAGTGGAGACCGACCTTTTAAGTTTTCCACGTGAGAGCGACGCGCCAGCTAACAGGCTCGTACAGCTTATTGCCGAAGAGCAAAGTCTCACGGAGAGTCAGCGTGATGATCTCACGAAAGTAGTTAGAGACTACGCAGACGTGTTTTGCGACAAACCAGGGAAAACCTCTTTGGTAGAGCATGATATTCAGTTATCAAGTGAAGAACCGATCTCTAGCAAGGCTTACCGCGTATCGCCGAGGCAAAGAGAGATCATGGAAGCCGAGATCCGCCGCATGTGTGACTTGGGGGTCATCATTCCAGGTGAAAGCGATTACACCTCCCCACTCATACTAGTCGAGGTTCCGGGAAAAGACCCTAGGCCATGCGTGGACTACCGCCGGCTAAATAAGATCACTTTAGATCAGACGTATCCGATACCTAATATCGAGGAGAGAGTAGAAACCGTGGCAAAATCCACATATATCTCCCTCTTAGATCTGGTACGGGGATACTGGCAGGTCCCGTTGACGGAGCGAGCCTCTCGTTATGCCGCATTCATTTCCCCATTGGGAACATTTCGCCCTTTAATGCTTGCTTTCGGCTTAAAGAATGCTCCCTACTGCTTCTCAAACCTCATGGATCGGGTGTTGCGGGGTTTAGGAGATTTCGCCCTGCCGTATCTCGATGATGTGGCAATATTCTCTGATACGTGGGTCGAGCATGTGACTCACTTGAGGACCGTTCTGGCTCGACTACGTGATGCAGGCCTCACCGTGAGAGCGCAGAAATGCCACTTAGGGTGCGCAAGCGTAAGTTATCTGGGCCACATCGTGGGTCGTGGCCAGCGTAGCCCGTCCGAGCTGAAAGTTGCGGCCGTTTTAGAGTATCGTCGTCCCACCACAAAGTCGGAATTGAGGGCGTTTTTGGGACTGGCGGGGTATTATCAACACTACGTCAAAGGTTACTCAAACCTCGCTAGTCCGCTGACGGACTCTCTCCGCAAAACCGAGCCCACCGTCATTTCGTGGGACACAAGAAAAGAGAATGCTTTCAAGAGCCTCAAGAGCGCTCTCGCAAAACGACCCGTGCTAGCGGCACCGGACTTTTCTCAGAGTTTTATTATTCAGTGTGATGCCAGTGACCGCGGCCTAGGAGCAGTTTTGTGCCAAAAAGACGCCGAAGGGCACGAGCGGCCAGTTTTGTATCTCAGCAGAAAGCTCAGTGTCAGAGAGGAAGCTTACAGCACTTCAGAAAAAGAGTGCGCCTGCCTTGTTTGGGCAATTGGTAAGCTAGCATGTTACGTCTCAGGGTCGAGCTTCATAGTAGAAACTGATCACTGCCCCTTGACTTGGTTGCACAACATGTCGTCTAAAAGCGGTCGGTTACTTAGGTGGAGCCTGACGCTTCAGCACCATAACTTTAGTGTGCGCCATAAGAAAGGGAAGCTGCACACAAATGCAGATGGTCTCAGCAGAGCTTATTGAAGTGCAGCCCAGCTCCCTCATACAAGTTGAGGCACATGCTTCTGGTTTGACGTGTTTCGCAAAATTTTGGCGTCTATTATTTCATTTTGATTTAAACTGTATTAGCAATGTCGCATTGCACTAACAGATGTAATTTTGTTTGAAGTTGATATGTTACCAGGAAGCCCAGCCTCTACCATTCTGGTAAATTGTTCAAAAAAAAAAAATGCACAGAATTGGTTTTGGGCTGCTTCAGCAGGTTCCGACCCGCTCGTATGGCATTGGGGATGGTTTCGCGTGGCCTTTCTTGGCATCGGGACTGCGCAGTGTAATCACAGCATTCGTGAGGGCCAGCGTTTTGAGGTCTCTAAGGGATACGTTTCTCGTGCTTTTTAAAACGTACAATAGTAGCGACTCAATAGATCTCTTTGCTGCTTTGGTCTGGCGCTATGAGAGACGTTCAGAGGGTGCTTGCTTCCACGAAAGTGGTTTGGCTTTGAGTTCAACTCCGTCGTCCCAGTGATTCCCTGCAGGGCTCTGAAGATCACCACGGAGTGGCTACAGCCTCAACGGTCAACCAGCATTCCTCCTTCCGAGCCGCGCTGACGGCTCAAAACTCCGGATGCATTGTCTGGCGGCGGGGGTGCTGTTGTGCCACCGACAGGTTCCTCGTTCGGCAGCACGTCTCACGAGATCGAGCCCTGTTTCGACGAACTGTCTTCTCCCCCCTCCCAGCGCCGCCTTCTGTGCAGGAGAACCGTGCAGTCCGGAAATAACGTCGTTTCCTCCGCCGGGCCACTTTGCAGTTCCGGGTATGGCTACATCTCCCCCTCCGAGCCCGAGAACTGGTACGAAAGAATGGACCAAGGATGCTATTTAAGGCCGAGCCGGCCCCATGTTAGGAGATTTTGCCCCAGCCGACGTTGTCGTGCTGGCCGGCTCTGTAAAACGACAACCTGCTTCAGTAAACGCTATTTTGTTGCTGTTTTTCAAACGGATTGCCTCCCTGTTTCGCCTTCGGGCTAAGGCTTCAGCGAAGTCCGCTCGACGGCTCGCCGCTCTCCGCAACCGCTACCGTCGTGACAGAGCAAATTCATAACAACGTGTACACCCACGCACGTCTTTCACTTGCCTACGCGCTTCTCCTACTATCTAGACGCGGAAGCGTCGACCGGGGGCGAAGTAAAAACGACATGTGCAAATAGGTTACGTTGGTAAGTAAGCCTGCGCTGCTGCCAAGACACCAGACGTGCTGCAGCAGCGCTTGCCTGCAGAAGCTACTGCGGCTGTAGATCAACAAAGCGCCTTACGACCACCGCGTATACGATCGATTACGGCTGCGTTCTGTTGTGATACGAAATTCTAACAAAAACGCTGCTTGGGGTTCTTGGCGTGAACATGCAATGATTGACTATGGGCACGGCGTGACAGCGCGGAAATCGTTTTCCATTCGGAAGTTGGGGAAAATGGCTCCAAACTCAGTCACACACGCTTTGCACAGGCTGTATATGTATGCTTGGGCGGGAAACCACGCGACCTGGAGGAATGCCACGCGACGTGTATACGCTATACTAACCGCGCCGCACGTGTGGGCGCATATGGAGGTCATCTGCCGCACGCGTTGCATACTCATGCAGTGGTCGCCCCCGCCAAGTTGCGTAACGAGGACCCGAAAAGCGCATTCGCGTACTGGCCCACCAAAGATCGAGATGGATGAACGAATGAAACGTATATATGCTCCTGGGCTTGCGCCGAGCACCGCATGCAAGTGCATGGGCATCGGTGCGTGTCAGAGCGTGCATGTGTACACGTGGTCGCGACGTTCTGGAGTCTACTTTTTCAAGGGCAATCGCACTTTTCCCAAGGGGGATGCATCGGCAAAAGACGGGGGAGGGGGGGGGGCACAGATCCTTTAGTAACCGTGGCATGACGCGTACAATGAGCACAGTTGGCTATCAACCCCCAAAGGCCATTTTACATGGATATACGAGTCATTTACACCGTTGGATTAGCTCAAACTGTGTGCTTATTGCTACTGCATGAAAAAAATATCCGAAATTCCAAGAGGGGGGGGGGGGGGGCGCAGGCACATCCGTTGCACCCCTCGCCGGACGCCCCTAAAATTTACGCATCGTTGCGCTCACAAGGAGTTTTCGAAGAGTTCGTTATGCAATAACGAATATTTTGCCCGAGGTGGGGCAAAATACATACTCCTCCAAGAATTTAACCACATTTTGTTCTATTTGCATTTTTTTCTATTGCAATACTGCACTTCGTATGAATACCTGAGCAGTAAATACTTAGAGAAGGTGTACTTTCAAGAAAAAATATGTTTAGACATCTCAAGCTGTGAACTCGAAAAGAAAAAAAAAACATGAATTTCACAATAAAAGTTTTGTCCATATTGAGATGCCATTTGCACCGTGTGATGGTCCAGTTAAAAAATCATCTTTATACCTAAACTGAAAGCAAATAAACAGTACTTTTTATATGGCGAATGTTGCCATTAAAATTTTTGTTTCAAAGAAGAAAATAACGTTTGAACTTTCTCTTTGACGGCAACGGGGAATTTCAAGGCGACAGCTGTCGTACGACCAAATGGGAAGATAGCCGCCCATGGGAACCCTCAAAAATTATTTTCTTAAAACAAAAATTGTATTGATAAAATTCGCCACATAACAAGAACTGTTTATTTGCTTTTGATACGGGTATGAAGGTGATTTTCAATTAGACGACGACATGGTGAAAATAGCGTCTCAATATGGATAAAAATGACAATTTTGAGAAATTCGTGATTTTTCCTCGTAGAGTTTAAGAGCTTGAGAGGACTAAATTTTTTTTCTTAAAATATAGCTTTTATGGAATAAGTATTTACTGCTGAGATATTGTACAAAGTGCAGTATTGCAATAGAAAAAATTCAAAAATAACACATTGTGGCTAAATTCTTGGAGGTGTATTTGCCAGTAAAATTGTTCTGATATTACTGAGCTCTTAACACCTTACACAGGGGACCTTTATTAACATGTACACCAAATTTGGTACACAAAGAATGAGCGGTACTTTTAAAATAAATCTATCCACAAAAACCCAGACGACATTTCAGGAAGTTCAGAAGGCAGCCACGTGAACATTTTTTTTCCTCTCTGAAATATTTTAGCAGTTTCAATGCAGTAAATCAGCACATATTTTTTCTAATACATTTGAGATGGTCGCCAAGATGGCTGGGACGTTTGGCGCGGAATGATGCTTCTACTTTCAGCTCAAATACCCCTCGCGCATGCTACTTAAAAAAAAAAAAAAGTCGAAAAATCTAATCTGCCCTCCTTCCCCTCATCTCTCAAATGGCCTCACTTAAACCTCAAGAATCTGAAAGTGTGCACGTGCGTGCGCTTTTTGCTACAATATATCGGTCATTCAGACGCGCACAAAGGCGCATTTCTGGCGTCGCGTGACATTCGCCGTGTAATGTCCAAGGACATATTACCCCACGCTTTCTATCATGGGTGACACGCATCATAGCGGTCAGTATACTACTACCACTACTACTACTATTAATAATAATAACAGTTAGGCTTTGACGCCCCAAGACCCCGATATGATGACTACAAAGGGACGCCGTAGTGGAGGGCCCCGCAAATTTCGACCACCAGGGGTTGTTGGCGCATTGCGCCTAAACGCAAGTACACTCCGGTCTCAAGCATTTTCCATTCTATCAAAAATGCGGTCACCGCGGCTGGGATACGATTCTGCAAATTGCGGGCCGTGCCTTTATCCAGGATGTGGCATTCCGGGCCCATGCACCGCCCCCTTCAGAGATGTTTCGCCATGGCATACAGATCGAGCGAAAAATTATCAATTCAAAAAGATGCCCCTCCCCCCAAGATATAATTTCTGCCTATGCCCCTTATTGGGGATGAGAAGTGCAGCACCATAAGACCAGTGGCATAGCCAGAGGATGGCACACTGAGCTCCTGCCTCCCCCCCCTCCCCCCCCCCTCTCCCCACGCGATTTTTAAATGCGAATGCGTTTCTTAGTCGGGCTATGTCTGGCGTCTGTCGGGATCTGTCCAACGCCCTCTCCCATAGCAACAGCTGCTTGGGGAAAGGGGCATAGGGGAAGGTAGGAAAAAAATACTTTTTGGGCCCCACCACGGATACGGTGTAAAATAAGGGTGTAAATGAGTTCTTATAGATCCTGCACAAGCCAACTTACACAACTGCATGGATTGTCACCCAGCCCATTCCTGTCAAGATGATCTCGCTAGTTAGTAATGGTGTCCAACAGACCAGCAGCCAAAAAGTCGGCGATAATGTGTTGCACTCACCGATGATCTCTCCACAAACTATGTCGAGCTAGAATTCGGCGAGCGATCCAAGACAACAGTGTAGGTTCTGGACACAAGTGCAAGACCAGCTGTTATCACGTGGAAAACTTGCCAATGAAAGTGTGCTGTACTACTAGATAGAACACTCAGTTGATAGAACAAATTTTAACAACTGCTAGCGAGTTTTATCTTTCATACCCAAAGTGTGTTCAATGACCCAAAAAACACATAATTTGCATAATAGCAAAGAATTTGCACGTGACTGAACGCTTTTTTATTGAATCTAACTAGCCTGCTTTTGTTAATTAGATGACAATGCACTCAAGATTACGGTTGCTGGCAGATCTATACTTTGTGGGGTCTATGAAAACCAAACAATAAAAAACATGGTTCTAGTAAAATTCCAATGAAGGCAAACTTTCTTATAAAGACTGACAAGTCCTTTTTTCAGAACATTTGCTCTCGAGACACAGCTTCTTTTGGCTACAATATTGAGGCAGAATAAAAAAAAAATCAATTTATACTAATTTGAGAGTAAGCAAACAGTTTTCTCTAAGCTATCATGCAAATATGAATTTAGAAACAACTTTTTTATTGTCCTAATTATATCTACAGAGGCAGTAGGTACAGATGAGCTTGGTCCCTCTTCAAGGCAGGTATCGGATGCCAGGTTCTGGAAGCTTGGGCTTACTGCAAAGAAGGAAAATAACATATCCTAGCCTAATAAGCAAACGCCAATATTTTTTGTAATACTACAGAAGTTGCATTACTTCTTTTGGTACGTAATCATAGTCAAATGGCTTTAAGTGGCTTACATCAGTAATTTTTTTGCCACATTGGTCCCACGTTAGAAAACTTTATAGGGCACCTCAAATACTTTTCTACCATCACTTCTCCACCTAATGCTCTCTTGCTCCCCCCCCCCCCTCCCTTGACGGTGCTTGCCATGCTTTGGCATATATGTTGCTTTAATAGTATGGCTGTCATATTACCTAAAGATATTAACCAATGAAGTGAGGGGAACAGAGATCTTATGTCTTTTCTGGGCTTCAATAGATTTTTGCACATACTATGATCTGTTCAGCTCCTCCACTAAGTCTGACCATTGGTGTCATCACTGTAAATGCTTCCACTTCTGCTCCAGCACTGACCTAGAATAAACTAGCACTACAGTCTCACAACTACATATGGGCACCAAGAAAGACAGAGGTTACAGTGAGCCAGGAAAGTTGACGGCCATCAAATATATATATATATATATATATATATATATATATATATATATATAACTTACCTACATATGGGTGACAAAACCCACTTCTCACTTCCTGCCCCACAAATCAGATGATGATGATAATAGCGGGGTATTGTGTACCAAAATCACAATAAAATTATAAGGGACAGTGTTGCAGATGGCTCCAGAAATTTCTACACTCTAAATCAAAGTACATGAACTTCTAGCATTTTTTTCTCTATTGAAATCCAACCACGGTGGCTGAGGTTCGATTCTGCAACTTCTAGATGACCTTGTTGTGCCCCACAGCTGCTGCACCACCTCAGCTGGTCCTCACATTCTGAGGATAACACATAATAATTTAAATAGAGAAAAAGGAATGGACCGAAAGCATTATATGATAACAAGGCACCCCACAATGAAGAGCTTTCGGAACAATCGGGGTTATTTAACGTGCTCTTAAATATAAGTACAGCAGCCTCTAGCACTTTGCCTGCATTAAATTACGACCACCACGACTGGAATCGAACTCGCGTCTTTCAGGTGAGAAACTGAACACTATAACTATTGTGCCGCTGTGATGGCATATCCGCTTGAGATCCAGCAATGGGAAATTTGTCCAGCAACGGAACAAAGTTCGTGATAGCTTTTAAAGCTTTAAAATGCTTAGCTCCTCATTGGAAGCACTTTTATGGCCTTTGGACTCGTAGTGCCATTAAGCGAATATTATTGAAGTTGCTACGTTTCCCACCTTCGCAGGACTGTTGAAAATGGAGGGATCAAGCCTGAGCGTCTTTTGCGGCTATCGCAAAGAAAGTAGGTTAGTTTTAGTACGAATTCTTGCATGTACGAACGCATACAAAACTAAGAAACACTTACGCGAACCTTGATATAACCAAACCAGATGTAACAAAATACAATCAGCTATAACAAAGTAAATGAATATTAGTCTTGCAATAGATATAGTGTAGAGAACATACCTTTTACAATTATTTTCGGACAAAACAAAGTTATTTTTGTGCAAGATGCAACTTCGTTGTAACGAAGTTTGAGTCTATTCAGGTGCCCATAGCCCCTGGTCTCACAAAAGCTCCGTTAGAGTCCTAATGCTCGATAGTTGCATCTGAGTCGTTCTCCTTTCTCATAGTGCCAGCTATTTATTGTGATAATACAATGAGCAACTTGCTTTGGCACAGTAACATAAGATACAGAAAAATGATGTGGTACTTTTCACCTTTGCTCTCACAAGAATGATTTCTAAAAATTAACGAAAATTCATGACCTTAAATTCACTCTGGGCCTCGGGAGGATACGACACATACCACGGTAAAAATGATCCAACACTGATGCATTACCCTTTGGCTCCTTCTCCCGCTTCGATTTTCTCCATCGGTTTAGTGCCGTCAAAAAGGAGTTTTGGGTAATCAACCTCCCTCCTAGCGTCTCTGGTGTAGTAGTAGTTGCCGGAGAGCTTGCATGCCGGACCAGGTGGCAGATTCGGAGGAGGTGGAGACCTTCAGAGAAGGAAGCAAAGAGCTCCTTTAGCGACAAGCCCAAGAAAATACTATTTGTTACAATTGTGAGACTTTTTAACCCTTTTGCTACCCAAAAACTTAAACCACCTTCTGTTCGATCTGGCCCAAAACTGAAGAAAGCCCTGCTCAAGTGAAAAAAAGTTTACTTACTTTTTATACATGGTGCATAATGTAGCAAGACATGAACGCGTGAAAGAAATTACAAAAGAACTTGCCAAGCTGTGCCTGACCACAGACAACTGTGATGATGTTGCGTTGTCAGGGCCATCAACGATAAAAAGCTTCCCCTTTACGCTCAAAAAGAAGACATTGAGTTTGCTTATATTGCAATTTCAGTAAGCACAGTACACACCGACACCTATCTTATGGGCAGGCCTGCGTGTACAACTAATTTCAAACAGGAACTCATCTCTGGGAAATTATGGTCAGGAGCGATTTCGGGGGATGCCTACTGGCCTGGTCGCAACCAACAATGCAAATGTCGTGTCGATACAAGAACGTAGTCGTAATGAAAGGTGCCTCAAGGAATGGCACGTACACAAATTTTGCCACGCGTAGTATGTCCGTTATGAAAGATGGTACAGTGGCTTTGTGTAGTTCTTGGCACTTCCTTGTGCGCACGATTTCCCTGCTCATGCACTTGCTTTCGCTTCAACTGCACATGCGTTAAGGGCTGTAAGCTGCGTAACATACTAACGCAGGGCACTTTCATGAACACTGACAGAACTGGCTATGGCGGCTTTTTGTGTGTGTGTGTTCGCAAATTCTTTATATAAGTGCTCTCCTGCATTTTTGTCTTTTTTTTTCTTTTCTACACAAGGTGTTGGGAACAGACTATAGGAAACTGGCAGACATGTTTGCAAACTATGCTCCAACTTGAAAGAAACATGCGTGACAGGAGATGCTGATTCATGCCGTCTGTGTCCCAGTACTGACTAACTCTTCGGATGGCTCAGTAAACAGCTGCCATCGTGTTTTTCTTAATTCTAAGGAAACTTTTCAAAATGACTGCCTCATGAAGACGACATCAAACGAAAATACACTGCAGACTACTTCACTGCCAAAACAAAATGGGTGAGTATTTGTACTGGTAAACACCGCAGTTTCCTGACTGCAGACAAATGCTCGTTATAAGGCACTTAGTGATGATATAAGTAATACCACAACAGCAGCAAAGTTCACGGTGCTTGTATAACGCTATGTTGTGCATATCCCACGAATGTGTGTCTCTCTCTCTCTCTCTCTCTCTCTCACACACACACACACACACACACACACACACACACACACACACACACACACACACACACACACACACACACACACACACACACACACACACACACACACACACACACGAAACGAAACGAGCACCCTTGTAATATCTCACTTTCTAAGCGATATAGTGAAATTTTACTGGGTTGTAGTTGCTCTTGGTGCATAGGCGGGTACGAAGGCGTCCTTACCTTAACGAACAAGAAACCGTTTTCAACAATCATTAACCATGTTTACTCCGGGAAAGTCGCAGGATTGGAGATGTAATTCAGCACTGCGTCAACGAAAAGCTAAAGCAGCAGGTCACCAACAAAAAATAACGACTGCAGTACGGCGATCTTACCGCGAGGAGATCTCGTCCGGGAATCTTAGTTGGCCATTCGGATGCCTCTGCAAGAGAAACATTAAAACAATGTTCGAGTAAGCGAAAGTACACGAACTTCTCGAAAACCAGGCGCATGCAGCAGACACCCGCTCACAGCCAACATAACGCGATTCCGCGCGAACCTCGCGCGCTTAATTACGGATTAACGGAGATAGCAAATGTGGCGTCTTACTCCGAGCAGAAAATCTCGAACTAGACGAATCGCTGGCGAAACACTGCGGTGCGCCGACATTGCCTTTGCTGTCCTTCAATCCTTCCTCCGTGTTCAATCCTCTCCTTCGTCCACAGTGGATTGGCTCGGACGGTCAGAAAACTTGACTTGGATTGTAGTAAAATTTGTAGATTGAAGCAACGACGAGGCGTTGGCTGAAGCATTAAGTAAAAGCTTGTTAAACTAACACATTTGAATAAAATGTTTTGTGAATTTAGTATAATTTTATATAGATAATATATGTAAAACTAAATAACCTGACTGGTTTGTGTTTAAATAACACTTCAGACATTAGTTATCTCTGAGTCTTAAACACATATCTTAAAGCCCGTGGTTTTATGCGTTAAAAAGCAACTAATACGTCATGACTGCCATGTTTTTTGTGAGTGCACTTTTAGCGCCTTCTGTTGGTGGCCGGCTGGAACTATCGGTGGCTAGAGCATTGGACGCGTCTTCGGCTGAGGCTCTCTTCCTTTCGCTTGCCAGCCATCAGCATGGATAAAGTCAAATTGGCACGTGTGAGTACAAATACACGTTTATTTTCGTTTCATTCGTGTTCTAATGCAATAAAGTCCTGGTTGATCGCTCAATTTTGTGGCTTGGAACGTTACCGTGCGCACAATTCGTGCCGAAATGTTTCTCTACGTTCTTGTCTCGAAGGGAAGCGGTTAGGCTTAAGCGTGCCGGGAGCCTCGTGCACTGTTGTGACGGGTTTGTTTTTCCGTTGCATTTGCAGGTGACCAAGGTTTTGGGCCGCACCGGATCCCAGGGACAGTGTACCCAGGTAAGTTGTCGTAAATTTCAGGAGACTTGCGTAGAGCGTGGTGTTTCGGCAGCATGTTGCCTTGTGTCTACTGGAGCATCCACAAATGCGCTCGTTGAAGTCTTGGCGAAAGCTTGCCAGCCTGAAAACCTGATATTGCTGGGTCTCCCGTACGATGGTCATATTCTTTGTGTATTCGCGAAGCGGCGCTTCGAGTTCCGGAACATTGTTGACCCAACACCTCTTTATCCTCGAGGTATTCCCAACGTGGACTCGCCTGTTGCGAGATGAGCAAACGAATACACCTGTGTCGTACATTACTTTCTTTGGACGGCAGCGTTATATGTAGCAATAGAATGCCTGACGTCGAACTTGGCCCTTAAGAAAGCCCTAAAAAATAGCACGCGTAATTGCCTGCCAATTTCAAGTATGACTAACGCACAAGTGACTAACGGAACAAGAACAGGTGTCGCTTGCCAAGCTGTGCCTGACCACAGACAACTGTGACGATGTTGCGTTGTCAGGGCCATCAACGATAAAAAGCTTCCCCTTTACGCTCAAAAAGAAGACATTGAGTTTGCTTATATTGCAATTTCAGTAAGCACAGTACACACCGACACCCATCTTATGGGCAGGCCTGCGTGTACAACTAATTTCAAACAGGAACTCATCTCTGGGAAATTATGGTCAGGAGCGATCTCGGGGGATGCCTACTGGCCTGGTCGCAACCAACAATGCAAATGTGTCGATACAAGAACGTAGTCGTAATGAAAGATGCCTCAAGGAATGCCACGTACACAAATTTTGCCACGCGTAGTATGT
The DNA here is from genome assembly GCF_043290135.1 of Rhipicephalus microplus. Lineage (NCBI taxonomy): Eukaryota > Metazoa > Arthropoda > Arachnida > Ixodida > Ixodidae > Rhipicephalus > Rhipicephalus microplus. Next base: position 53,638,579 of record NC_134709.1, on the reverse strand, counting down.
CCGTTATGAAAGATGCTTATGAAAGATGTTCGTTTTGCTTGCTGGTTTCGTTGATATTAACAGTTCTTTAAATGCTTGTTATACTCGGGATAGCCGAAAGTTTGTACGCGTAAACAGTACAAATCCTGATTCATCGTCGCAGGTATTGTGTTACGCAACCCTGAAGTGCTTCATTTGCGAGATAATTAAAAAAAAAACAGGGAGCAATGATGGAAGTACTAGTACCAACTCGCTAAGCATAAACACGGGAAGTGCAAATATTTTTAGCGTCAATTTAAGTGGGCTAGTTGCTAATAATTCACTATTTTAGGTAAAACATTTATGCTAAGGGTGGCTAAAAAATGAAAGAACCACCACGTGAAAAGCAAATGTGTGAGCACGCTATCTCATTGACTATAAAGTATCTCAATCTTCATCAGTTGCTCTGTACAGATTAACTAATGAGTGGCTTTGCATAGGGGCTCGTTAGTTCATTTCATTTTACTTGTGCACCTTCAAGTAATATTTGCCTTGAATACCAAGGTCACGCTTGTCTAATGAGAACTCAACTGCAGCAGTGTACGCTTTCGACTGACGATGCAAAAAAAAGCTAGCAATACACTTGCTGTGAGCACTTCATTGCAATATTTCTTGTTGGTGTACTAAAAGCTTGCTTGTGGACAGTGCGGGAGGTTTATATCGGGAATAGCACATTTCGGGAAAGTTATGGGTTCGAGAAAATGGTAGTCTCAACCAGTGTTTCTATTATTGGGATGTCGTGGTTTCATTGGGTTATTCTAGAGGCTGATGAACATTGCAACAAACCTGAAAGGTGCCAGGCTGAATCAGCCCGAAAACTGCATGCCAGGGGTGGCCACTAAACGAAAAGAAGTTCGTCAGGCACAACGTCAAAGCACCACATGCTTCACTAAATGCTTTGCTTGCCCCCCTCCCTCCCCCTTCCCCACTTGATCATAAGAGGGCTCTTTGATATCAATAGTTAATAAAAAGTTCCACCATCTACAATGATGGACGATATAGAACAACCATTCCTAAACGGTGGTCTACAGTTGCACACTTGCTGCATACAACTTTGTGGGACCTCACCGGAACTGATCAAGGGCGTTTGTGCAGGTCCGTGTGGAGTTCCTGGACGAGTCCAACCGATCCATCATCCGTAACGTCAAGGGCCCAGTTCGTGAAGGCGACATCCTTACCCTGCTCGAGTCTGAGAGGGAAGCCAGGAGGTTAAGATGAGTGTGAGTATTGACAGGCACTAAGCTATGAAATTCACTCATTAGTGTCATATCTTCTCTAATGATGTGTGCCAGAAATGTTGGCAAAGAGTCGGCATTGAAGTGAGCTATTGACATTGCATTGCTGAGTAACTCAGGGGACGAATTGCAACTCATGATTACGGAGTTAGACAAGGAGAGCAGAAAGGTGGGTCTTAAAATTAATCTGAAGAAAACAAAAGTAATGTACAACAACCTCAAAAAAGAGCATCACTTCGAGATAGGTAATAGTGCACTTCAAGTTGTAAAAGACTATGTCTACTTAGGGCAGCTAATAACCGCAGAACCGAACCGTGAGATTGAAGTAACTAGAAGAATAAGAATGGGGTGGAGCACATTTGGCAAGCACTCTCAAATTGTGACAGGTAGATTGCCACTATCCCTCAAGAGGAAGGTATATAACAGCTGTATCTTGCCGGTACTTAGCTACGGAGCAGAAACCTGGAGACTTACAAACAGGGTTCAGCTTAAATTGAGGACGACACAGTGAATAACGGAAAGAAAAATGGTAGGTGTAACCTTAAGGGACAAGAAGAGAGCAGAGTGGATTAGGGAATAGACAGGGGTTAAGGATATCATAGTTGAAATCAAGAAGAGGAAATGGACATGGGCCGGGCATGTAGCGCGTAAACAGGATAACCGCTGGTCATTAAGTGTAACTAACTGGATTCTCAGAGAAGGCAAGCGGGTTAGGGGGAGACAGAAGGTTAGGTGGGCAGATGACATTAAGAAGTTTGCAGGTATAAATTGGCAGCAGCAAGCACAAGTCCGAGTTAACTGGCGGAACATGGGAGAAGCCTTTGTCCTGCAGTGGACGTAGTCAGGCTGATGATGATGATGATTTCAGGGCACTACTTGAACATGCACATCTACTTTTTCATTAATTTGCCTCCAAGACTGGGAAAACTTGGAAGGCAGACGTTTGTTGCTGTCTTTTGCAACTTGGCAGCCAACCACGCCAACATTAGCAATCTCATGTTGAAAAACAAGCTTAAAAGCAGCCTGTCAAAGGTTTTTGCTACGGTAGCTTGATGAAGCTTGCAAAATACTGCTTGTGGTGGTGGGAAACCTGTGCCATTGGTGCTAAAAGGGTCTTTTTTTTTTTGTCCAATTTGTGCCATTACTGCACCGTAGGGTGGGTTTGGAACTGAAAGATGCTGACAGCATGCATGATGAGCGGATATTGCCTAATGGTCACCATCTTGTACTTGTGCTGCTGCAAAAGCATGGAATTGGCCTATCAATTCTTCTGATTTCTGCGCGATTGTGGTGGTGCCTTTTCTGGTAAACATCGGCGAAAAATGAAAGCGATGTGGCGGCTTTAAAATTGCACCAGTATGACTTATCGTTGACAAAATCCTACGTGTGTGGCATAACGCCGCTGTTAGCCTACTGCACGCTTTTAATAGCCGGCAGCTACCTGAGAGCGCTGAGGTGCTGATCGCTGCCGTCTCAATCGTGAGGGACCGTTTTCAGTGTGCACAGCTTTGCAGAAACAAAAGCAGCTAGCTTTTGCGGAGTTGAGTGTTGGGGATTGTGGGGACCTAGACAGCAAGTGTAGCACACTCTTTCATGAGGTGACAACTCCAACGCACCTCCGTCCACTGCCAGGACCGCCAGAGCATCTCTTGCAGAAAGCTTGCATCGTCATGTTAATTCAAGAGACCTCTCGCCACGTCCGTGCACAGTCTGAAGCAGAGTGGGCACAAGCGGCTCGGCACATTGTATTTGCCAAGTAGGCAAAGCGCTGCACACAACTAGCCAGTAGACGGTCGGCTCCCTGTGGCCGTACTGCATCTCTAAAAGACTGTGCCAGTTTTCACTAAGCAGCAGGTCATGGTAGATATTTATCACGGGCAGCCGAATATGTCCATTTTTGTCGCTATGTCAGTCACTCTGTTGGCTGCGTATCTCGGACTCTGCAGTAGTTTCGAAATTCTCTTTGGTGTCGCCACCGCGTGCCATGTGACGGACGTGCAAGAATGCGAATCGTATCTGGACATTGGCAAAAAGAAAGTGATAGCTTCGTGGTGGGTAGTTTAGGCAAGATTTGCTGTGCCACTATATTTATGACGGTGCACCTAAAGAAATACAAATCGGTACTTGGTCATAGGCGTTTGCATGGGGGAAGGGCGGGGACTCAAAGCCAGCCCCATATATTGACAAATAGGGAGGTGGTCGTGAGGGCGGAGGGGACGCTGCGACGAACCTCTGCCCTCCCCTGAAGGGTAACCCTGCGCACGCCTATATACTTTGTGGTTAATGCATACTACGTTTAATGCGTAGTTAGCCGCGTTCCCAGCAGCTTCTCTGCATGTATGTACATATTAACAAGGTTTCACTGTAACGAGCTATGAGTGTGTCTGTGTGTGCATGTTTGTATGTGTGTGCGCTGCTGTGAAGTTCATGCCGCAGATAGCTTGTCTGTGCAATATCCATCACTCTCTTATGTCACCGCTTCTGTACATAATCCTACTTTTGTTTATTTTGTGGGCTTGCTGCTTTTGTGTTAATGGTTATGTAAACTGAGTGAGCAATAAACTAAATTAAAGCTAAATTTTCTTCCTCTGTGTGTGTCATGGTAAGCCAGTGCATGATTTAATCACAGGTAGCTGCTTCGAAAGCAGATTTTGCCTGTTCCGAAATGCTTGCAGGCATTCCCGCCACTGAGCTTGTGACGTGGACATAGATAGAAGTTCTGTGACATATTTATTACATGACAGATTGAACTTGAAATGCTCAAGTTTTACTGCGTAAGCTGTTGACAAGAGTACGCATTTGTTTTGCAGGGTAATGAGTTGTGGTGAATGCATTAAAGGAGTATTGGCACGAATGTTCGCTGCCGAGACGGCTTGCAATGTCGATTCCTGTGAACGTTTGTATATCTGCAAAATATCAACATAAATATAGCTTGGAACGTATTTGAATTGATTTTGAAGTTTGCGTCAGCGCTCAACTCCGTCGTGTCATTGACATGTTTGAAGTGGACCCCTTCGGAACCCCCCTACTTCCCTCACGTCACCTTGCTGCAGTCAATAAAACAAGTTCTGTAAATTTTAGTTTGCTGCATTTGTTCCCGCAGTCTATACTTCTCGGTGGCAAGTTTGTGGCCGTGGAGCAAGCTTTGAAAGTTTTGTGTGTGGCAACACTGCTGTCCCATTTCCTATTCGAAAGTAATTCTTGGTGCGAACCGTGCGGATGCGTGTCGCAGTTCTGTGTGCTGATGTGGTCGAGAGCTGGCCACGCTAAATGGCGATGGTTGCACCCGGTGGCTTCTCATTTTCGGAACTCTCTCAAACTGAGACTGGTCGATACTAAGGAGCCTGTAAATAATTATTTGTTGCATGCTGCAGCAAGCGATGTGTCATTTTACGACTAACAGGCCCCCAGCTACACATTGCAGCAGAAAAACGTGAGGCCTAAGTTTTTGTGTCAGTATGCCTGCAAGATTCAAACTGCACTCAGACAAAAAGGTGTGCAGTGCAGCTCTGTATAAATTGGTTCAGGTGGTGTGGGTGTATTTCAGCTGGCATATCTCTTATGACTCAAGTCCTCATCTTGCTCAATGCATACTATGTAAGGGGCGTCGCTCCACAGTTTTCACACCTTGGTGTAATGTATGATGGTTTTGCCTGCTTCCACAGTTCATGCTTTGTGTGATTTTTTGACTGAAAGTACATCTGACATCCTGTGCAACGGTTGCAAATGGTTCTGGCTAACGCTTGCATAGGCTAATGCGTGATACAAACGAGCAAGCTGACAAGGAGTTCATCGTCCCTGTCGTAGCTTCATTGATGAACCACTGCATGTTTCTCCTATACGCATGATAACAGATGTGAAGTTTGAATCGATTTGTCATGCCTAGGCTTTTACCGGTCATTCTTGCCTTGTGCATGCCTCGATTGAAACCACCTTCCTGGTGACAGTGCCACCATAAATGAAAACGAACTTTTTGTCGGACCCTGGCTAATATTGCATAAACAGGGGATGGTAATGAGAACTGTCATCAATATTGTATCTAACAAAGAAAATTAACATTTAAATTGACACATCTATACATATGTAAATGGGCAGTGTGTTGCATGACATGAGTTCTTCACCAACATAATGCACTTTTTTGTATTTGCCAACCGAGGACTGCTAACATTGAATGGTTGGAAACTCTTGTTACAGTTTCCTTGATAGCTGTGGCTTGTGATTTTCTTGCTACTCCCTGTAGTTCTACTAGATATAAAAGAAATAGAATGGTGCGGTGCAGATGAAGAGGTCGAGAGTTGTAATTTTCGTTTACCTAATTTCACGTGTAGTTTCTCGAACTTGACTGTCCGTTTGAATTGCTCAAATGCTGTATGCATTATCTTCCAGACAGTGTCGCCGGAGGCTGACGGGATGGTCCTAGGCTTCACCAGTGACCGAAAATAAACATGCTACATGACTGCTTTTGTGTTGAAATCCTTCTTTGATGCGTGGTTTCTTTTTCCCTGCGACTGTGTTTCACTGTTACACTTCGCTTATACACTCTCGGCTGCGTGTTGGCATCATCGCTGTCAGACCCTGTATATGTATGGGCTACCGCTCGCTCCACAGCGCACGGCGCCACCTAATTGAGCCGTGGAAGCGTGCATCTTACGTCATAGTAGCGGCGAGCCATTGATATACACCATTTCTCACTGGCTGTACAGAAATCTTCGGGGGAGGGGGGTGTTCTCCACACAGTCGCATAATTTTACCTATTGTAGGGTGCATGGTCGTGCGCTCATTTCACAGGCGGGGAGAATATTACATATGTCTTGGGCTTTCACTGGAACAATAGTGTTGTAGTTGAAGAGCACACGAAGGTCACTTCATCTGCCCTAGAGTCCCCATTTACGAGAAGAGCGCACTTATCAAACACTGCGAAGTGACAACTGTGACACTAGTCGGTTTGCGCTCATCCTTTGTGTACTTGTGTTTCTAGCGTCTTGATGTTTGAGCAGTGTGTTGAGCTGTGAACGTTGTTAGCTCGTACTTGTTTTGTGTGTGCTTTTTCCGTGTGTGCTTTCTTGAGAAGTGCGCTGCACGTTTCGATCTGGTTGCCGTTCTTCGCGTACATTCCAATTTGTTGCTATCGCATTCATTGCTTCACCCTTGCAGCGAAACTCACTTTTTTGCTTAAAGGGCCCCGAAACCACCCAGCGGTCCAAGTTTAGTTGAGGTGAGGAAGTCGTGCTCGAATTTACAACGAATACGTAGCCGTGGGAATTTTTCGAAATGGTGCCGTAATAGCGGAGTTACATGTGTTTGATCGAAACGAGACGAACGCTTCTTTTCCTCTTTCCTACGCTACCTTCTTCCAAAACAGCTTGGCCGCTCGCTGAGTCAGCTGAGTGCCCCTTCTCATCTCGCGTTGCATACGTCACCGCTGACGCTCTGTTCGAGACAGCGTCTACTTCCGGTTGCCGCGATCCGCCACTCCAACTCCCCAGCTCGTCAACTGTGTTGTGTGTGTCATCTGGGTGTACTGATTGTTGACTAACCGCTGTTGCTGTCGTGCCGGCCCATGCACCTACGAATCATGCCCGTATGGACTCTGTTGCGTTACGGGACGCAGATGTCGATTCGCAAGCGGCAACACGATCAAGAACAGCAAGGTGCGCGCAAACAGCTGTTTGCAGAATGACCGGAAGTCTTCGGTTGTCGTTTGGCCAATCGCAAACATCAAAAGTGTTAACGTCAAGTTTCACTGGTGATGTCACACATGTCAGTGGCGGGAACCGGAAAGGAGAAGCTATTGTTTTTTCAAAATTGTGGCGCGCCCGCTACCGGTAGCGCTGCGTCGTGCATCATCGTTGATCGTGATGGCATTCTGCACGCGATGCGCTTGTTTACTTGAAATGTCTGGGAAAATATCGGAGGGGGTTTAGGGGCCCTTTAAGTGGTGGGAAGATCTTGTTTGTCTTTATACCTTGAGTGAGGTCCCCAACTACTAACATAAGTGTGGATCGATGTGCAGTTAATGAGAGGCATGGGAAGCATTGTGTGGCTTCCAGAAAGTACTGTGCGAGTGCGTAGTGCAAATACTCGGATTACAGATACTGTGGTGCTGTCCGGTAGTCTCGTGTGATACTGCTTTTCTCCTTGCCCTGTCATCTTTCACTCTCTTCGGTTATGCAGAACAACAAGACATGCCGATATTCAGTACTGAGATGCGCCCGAAAGCAGTTCTCAAATCGCGTGAAAAACACGTGAAATTCTAGAGATTGCTCAATTTTCTGGCCATTTTTTATTATGCTGGTAGCTCCGATTGGCTCCAAAGATGTTCTGTGAAGAATGTGGCAGTTCATAGTTGGCACTTCTGGTCTCTATTACAGTGAACCCAAAGAAATTTACTTTGGAAATGCTTGTTCTTTACGTTCCAGTAGTTATGCAGGATTTAACGTTCGTGAATTGAGATGGCTGATTTGCTGGGTTTATGTAGAAACACTTGTGTTCTTTCTTTTTTTTTTTTGCTGTGATGGCAATAATGTAAAAATCTTCTACATTTTCACCGGTATGGTGTAAAACTATGTTACATTGCCCGTAGTTTGCAAGGCTATGTTTATGGCTTTTCCTGCTTTTATTATAGTAGGAAAATTTTGCACAAAAGTAAATTTCCAGTGAGCCCTAGGACCCCCTCCGCCTCCTTGGTTTGAGTGCAAGCGGTTATGCCGTCCATCTTAGAATGATTTCTTTGGCTAGATTTTCTGTCTGCCGATTTTCGCTGAAAGGTGTGTAAAAGAAGAATGCCGAATTGTGCGATCTGTATCCACTGTATGCTGGTGTCTGGTGTAGGCACTCGACCAGCTACAGCTTTGAGGTGCTTGGGATTCCACTTGACCGTGCTTGATCTAATATGCACCCTACATTCCTCAAGTCTGCATTTAAACATATTAAAATGGGCTTACCAATTTTTTGTCATTTTGCAATTGGTACGAAATTTTATTAGCAACTGAGAAGTTGAAACAACAAAAAAATAACTTGGGTGGCAGCCCTGTCGTATCCATTTGTCAAGCTGTGGCTTTCAACACTGTTTAGATGAATAGGTTAAGATTGCTCTCTGAAAGACCCCAAAACTTGCCCTAGCAAGCTGCAGCTCTTTGCCTCGGAAAAGGCCCGTATATGAAAAAAAAACAACTGAATTTGCATGCCAGCATGTAGCTTTTGACTGCAAATTTAGAAATGCTCAATATTTAAAAATTGCATGCTGTAAAAATGTACGTATTTAAAGAAATATACTAAAAATGTGTTGGCCACAATGAAAGGATAATTTTTGGTCTATTTTACTAAATCCTGCTCGCTACTAGTTGACCTATGTGTATTGTCAATATTGCAAAATATAAAAAATTAAAACAGACATGTTGGCTTATGGTCGGCAAAATGGTGTAAAGCGAATTTCCACACATGGAGTAAATTGGTCAGGCAATTGACCTTCCCAGCTTTTGAAGTGGCTTGTGTAAATTTACATTATGGTGTCTACTGATGCATAGAACCTGCAAATGACTTGAAGTCTTGCATTAAAAAGCTAACTGTTGGTGTTAAAACATCTTCAAACAACTGTAGTTTGCCTGATTTTAAGCGTTTAAGCCTGGCTGTATATGAGGCCTGTGCAACTTTTGTGTGGGGCATATATCATACTGTGAACACCCAGAGTAGAACAACAGTGCTAAGACACAGGCTAACTGTTTCATACAAAACATGTTAGTGAGTTTGTTGGTACAATCATGAATATGTATCCTAAAAAGTATTCCATAAAAAAATCACTGGAGTGGTAAGCCAAAACTGCTGCATTTGAGTCGCGTTTGTGCCCAAATGATGTATTGCCGTAGGACAATTCACAGACACATGCATTTCATGGCATCACTACCATGTCTTTATTTTTCACCCCATCAAAAATAAAAAGGTCAGTTCTAACAAGCATCGAGAAAAAATAAACTCATGAAAAGAAATCAAAAAGGACATGCAATGTCAAAAGGCATATGCCAAGTTAGCCGGTGTTAATAAATACCCACCAATTAGTAAAACAGTGTATACGAAAATATCACTTGCAGTCAGTCGACTAGAAACAAATACTTTGCACGTCTACATCAACACTTGTTCAATTTTTCGGGAATCTGGGTAAAGCATATAAAAAAAGCCCTTCATTAGCAGTCCAGCTGCCGTATCGGTAACAAAGGTTTTCCAAGTATCAAAATAGGCTGGCTTGCAAAAACAAACCGTCCCTGTAAAACAGAGTTGTAAACTATATTGACAGCAGACGGTTGCATGCTGAGCAGCTGAAATTACATACATATTAAGTCTGCCACAATAGCTTATGGAACATGGGAATAGCAAGAATTTTTCGCGTAGCAACACATCCGCAGTCTCGATTGATCGTACTTGTTACCTGGAGTCTTGTGTTACATTAGAAGTGCCATGCTAAGACGGCAGCTGCAATTCACGTTTTCTTTGAATTTCCCCGCATACCAAAATCTTATTGGTGACTGTACACGTTAATGGAAAAGAAATGAGCATTAGGAGCTCTTGGAAGCTCTTCACAGAAATCCGAACCAATATCAAACACATGATAGCTTCAAGACGCGGCAAAATTTTCGCTCTTACAAACAACTTCAGTCATTAGCTCTAGGTGCCACTTCGACATTTCTGTACTCCATATATCACACAAAGCATCGCTGATGCACCGTTAGTTTCTCGCTTTAATGTGCTTTGTCATTTCCTAAAGCTACAATTTAACGCAAGTGGCTAGCCATCCACATCTTAACATAGTGGAGTAGTGCTAAAGGGACTACAAGCTTAGTTTTCTAAAAATATGCTAAAGCCGCTGAAACATCAAGTCTACCTAAGCTGTCAGATTTCGGTGCTGCTAACTCCTTCAGTGTTCGGTCTGTGCCCATAAATTACCTTCTCAAGACACTTCAAAAAACGGATATTAAAGGCAGCGTACCTCCTACATAACTTATAATTGCCAGAGAAGATAGAGGAGTGTATTATACACGTTGGCACAGTGGAGGTACTCCGCACTGCGCCAACAATCTTGGAGGTCACGCTTGCAGAGGCGCTACCAGCTGCTTTCGGGTTGGAGGACCCCTACAGAGGGCGCCACACTTTCTCACTTGGTTTCTCTAGGAAATGACTGCATCGTTGCTTCCAGCAGATGAAGTATGCATAGTCGCTGCCTTCTAAATAGCATTTCACTACTCTGACAGTGCTAGCTGTCACTGGAGCGTGCAGCGTGAAAGCCACTAAAACTTTCTTTGTGCTCGAATTCGGTTTGATCTAGCTTTTCGTTACTGGCGGTCGCCTGCCATTTCATAGTCGTAAGCATAGCGTGAGGCAGCCTCCACATATTCGAAGCACTGGTACCGCTCGCAAGTTTTTTCTTTCTCGCATACAAAAGGGCAGTGCCAAAAGCAGTGCTTCCGCTTGATGCTCAAGTCTTTAGCCTTACCTAATATTGCGTTCAATGTGTGATGCTCACTCATTGAGCAACTCTATTAGCAGCAAGTCCAAAAAACACCGACACCCATTGGAATGCATGTCTGGTCTTGCGTGAAGGCAGCAAATGGAAATTTGCAAAATTTGCAGCATCCTATTTTGAATACGTCTGGCAAAAAACACTGAGAATGAGTATCGTTAAGTATTAATGTTTATGCATGCATTCACAGCTGCTCCTATGTTATGGAAGCAACAGTAATGATCATACTGTGTTACTCTTAAAATGTGCTACACTGATCTTACTCTCCAAGGGCAAAGTTTTTTTTTCAAAAATTCCTTCCCATTTCTTAAATTTTTTTTTTTGTTATCCATCAGACCAAATGAACAATCCCGGATAAGGAGGAGCATGACTGCATGAGCTTCAGGCAGATAAGTTCGGCCTAAATAAGAATTTCAAATTTGATACGAAAGCTGTTCCTTATTCTTGCTTAAATAGAACTCGAATGGAATACAGTTTTCATGTGTGGCAGTAGAAACGATGCCCTTGCACTTGGCAGCACAAATGACAGTCGACCTCATTTCATTGGGCATGAGGTATGTGTCTCGTCAGTAGTTGCTTCTGGGATGCATTTGACGTGTGAACGCTCTCGCGAGTGCTCAAATGTGCATGATGTCGCCATGTGTCACTAGTAGCAAAGGGACAGGGCAGCCAAGCTTTCCCATTAGGGAGGTAGGCAGCAGTCGCTGCTAAACAGTTTAGCATGCTAACTTTTTTTTTCCATACAAGCACAAGCAAAGGGTCAAACCTCTACACATGGCTCCAAAATCATTCAACTTGAGTTCCAAAAAAAAAAAAAAAGGTAGGAAGAAGATGGAAGCTTGCGAAGAAAAATCTGTAAGCAGGGGTTGTGTCGAGCCGACGTTTCGACAAGCGGACCGGATTTCAAGTTCTGTTCTAGCCTTGAGAAAGACAGGTCCGCTTGTCAAAACATCACGCTTGACATGACTCCTGTTTATGGATTTTTCATAAACTTAAGTTTGTAGCATCGACAGTTGCAGACAGGGCTATAGGTGAATATGATGACGACTCTGGGATAACCAGGCATTTCACGATAATTGTCTATTAAGGGTGTTGTTTTCCTGTGCTACGAAAACGTACTACTTGGACGAGAACCAGACACAAGTGAATCTTCTCATTTTTACGCCAATCCCCGAGGCGCTGCAATTTCAATCACTTAGTCGGCGCCTGCAAAGCAAAGTGTTAAAGAGTACACAGTACAGTCAAAGAAGGCATGCCTAGACGCACAACGTGGCCGTTTAAGGACTTTTGCTGGAAATGCAACAATTTACAGAGCAGGAGATTTGAGTAAAGGCTGGCTATCTCCGTAGCTTCAAGACACAGCCCAGTGTCTGTATTTCCAATATGTACTAATTGTCATCCTAAGTCAGTTTCACTTCTCACAGAGTTAATCTTGCCGTAGTGCTGCACGGCCTTACTCTGGCTACACTAGAAAGCAGCTCGGAACTTCGATGTTTTCTCGAATCCTGTGGGCCTGCTAACTTTTGCAGTCAAAGGCGAGTTTGAATGTCATCTAGTCTTGGTACCCTCACAGTCCCTTATAGATCACTTTTTTCTGCATTAGGCAGGGGAGAGAAGGAGGTAGAGAACCTGAGCATGGTTCGTTAAGTACTAAAACCAAGTACAATGATAGGAAAGTGCTACAACAGCCACCGTCAAAGCACACAAATATGTACTTCCAATAACTGCTACCTAATTGTACACCGGTAATGCACTTATCTCTATTTAGACTTTGGCTGCTGCTTATCACAGCTCGAGCTTCGCCATAGCGGACAAATTGATATGAGCAGTACCAAAGCGATGCCTAAAAAGCTTGCACACTTTACAACGTCCTCGAGGGTTTTTTCTTTTCTTAAAAGTCCAATATGTTACTATCTTTCATCTTAGCTCAGTCTCTTGAAGCATAGCAGAATTCTCAAGAGTGTGGTACACTTACACAGAGTTAACAAGCACACATTCACAGTGTGATGCTGCAAATACAGACAGCAACTAGTTGATCACCATAATCGCACATTTCACAGTAACTAGCATTTACACTATGCAAATACAAGAGCGTATTCATGTTGTTATGCGCAGTCAAGAAACGGAATGGACTCCAACGACTGGCTGGCAATGGGAACGGTCACAAGTGCATCAAAGCAGCCAAATGCAAACAACATGGCCTCTATTACAAAGATGTTTCGCCCCCAACCCATAAATTCACTCATGGACTAAGTGCTGCTTCTCTGTGAGTGAACTTGCACAACATTCACACTACCGATGTATGGCTTGCTAAAATATTGTTATCGTCAGGCACAGTTAAGCTGTGATTTTTATGAAATAGTGAAACACTAAACTGTGGAATGCATCATACCGGTTTTGACTTAGGTAATCTCTTGACACAACAATTTTTGTTACATAAACACTCAGTAGCTTTTTATCTTAGAAAAAAAGCAGCACACTGTACATCAATACATGTATGCTTATGAAAAACGCGCATTAAGGACCACAAAAGGACATGCATACATGACCGACCCTTACTGACAATTTTAAAAGTACACACAAGTCTCGCGCAATTTCGCTGGTGTCACGAAACTGAACTACAATCGGTACTCTGGAATGTTTCATATATGGTACAGACCACCGTATCCCATCACTTTTTTTCTTTTCGGAAAACTAGTTTTTCGCACTAAGCAGAATGTTTCGAGACAACCTTACGGATAAAAAAAAGAAAAAACTTTTTCTCTGTGCATTCAGTCGCAGAGGTGTACCTCATCTACACTTTTTCCTAACGTGGTGTAAACGTCACGTGTCATAAAACATTATATGGTGCGCAAGGTGCACCTTGCAAAGCAATGTGGCTGGGTTTCGACATGCACACAGTACAGTTTATGAGTTGTTAGTAAGAACAGAGGTGCTGAGTATGAGCAAACTTAAGGCCACCAAACGTGCTGAAAAATCTGGCTCCTTCTGGATATGAGATGTAGTATAGATGGCAATGGCTCCCCCTTTATGTAGCTCCACAGCACATCTTAGTTCATGCAAACTTTGATATATAACGAATTATCAGTTATACCGAAGTAAATGTAGCATAGCCTTGCAATAAATACAGAGCCAATGTTAAACATCTATAACGAACTTTTTTTTGGATATAACAAAGTTATTTTTGTTGCTGATGTGACTTTGTTATAAGCAGGCTTGAGAGCAATTTTTGAGTGAGGTGCTGCATCGAACAAGAGGAATACGAGACCTGGATAAAGAGAACACTCACTCTTGTCTCTGTGTGTTATCTTGCATGCTGCATCACGGACACGTGTACACCTTGCTATGATTAGTCACCAACTCATCCGTATGACTGTCAGCTTTGCTGTACAGCGCATCATTCTTGTTTCTACTTGCAACTGCAGTGAACATCAAGTCTGAACTGAAAGCAGGCGTGTTTCTTCTAACAGGGTGCTAAGCTGCTAACGTGTCTCAACATGCTGCTTATGCTACATTAAAAACATGACATTAGAGCTGGTTCATCTCCGTATGTCGATTTTTTGAAACGTGAAATTGAAGTGTGCACAATTGGGGAGAAGATAATGCGAGGATGCACAAGTGTGCAGGAAAAGAAAATTGTCCCAGCATGCAGATTTATGTCGGTTGGCCAGTTTGGTATAATTTGGTCGTTATTACCTATCAGTGTTACGAAGCAATCTCTGCTACTGAAGATACGTGAAGGCAACATCCACGGTGTGGGAACTTGTGACGTGGCCTCTGCGCTGAATGTTCTGTCAGGTGCAGTGCTTTCGTCACATTTAAGCGAATACGTGAGGCGTCTATGGTTTTCATGCTAAATCTTCCCACAAATCTGCGTTTTGTGATGATGGCTTTTTTCAAGGAGTTCACATGCCTTAGCTGGGCAGTGTCACTGCACATGCAAGCTTCGCCGTAGAGGATGTTGTCATCTAGTTCTTGTTCATACCTCTTTAGAACCAACCAGAACTTCTTTTGAGCTTTGATGCACGCTCGTTCCTACACACCTGAAAAACTAGTTTGAGTTTGGTTTCGACAACTCAAAGCTAGATGCATAAACGGACCATCGCCGGGGTTCGCAAATGGGAACTAGGTTTCCGCTCCCTTCAATGCATGCCAAGCCGTGACGAGTTCTACCATCACAATACATCACAATACATGCTGAGCAGTGACAACTTCCTCTGTTATAATGCGTAATGCATGCTAAACCGAAGTTGTGATGGGTTCTGCCGTCGCAATGCATGCAAGGACGCAACAGGTTAGGCCATCGCAACGTGGCAGATTCATCGGCGCAGCGAGCACTCTAGGCAAGCGGCAAAGAAGAGCAGGAGTTGCACTAGCAGTAGGAAAGTGGCCGTCTTCTGTGGATCCTGTAGGGGCTCTGACATTCACTTGGGCACCAGTCCTCTAGACTCAGGGTAACAAATGCTCGCCGTGGACGAAGCCACCTCGGAAGCCAAGTCCTGTGGCTCCTGATGGCGGTGGCGTGCCGATTTTGACCTGCGTGTGTGCGTGTTGAGGGATTAAAAAGATTTGATTGTAGTGTAAAGTAATGTAAGTGTTGGTAATGTAACATTATAGAACTGTGTGGATAATTTGGTTTACGAAATGGCACGGTAATGATACCTACAGATTTCACACACACCCACACACGGGCTTTCAGCTGAGCAGTAAAAAGAAAAAACAAATATTCATTTATATAAAGAATCACTCCATTTACAGAGAGCAATGGCTCAACTTCATTTAACACTACCAAGTCACATTGCCAATAAGAAATGAAGGGCAATTTTACACCTCACCAAGATGGTGCTGAGTGGTGCTTACACCTCACCAAGATGGTGCATAACACTGAATTTTTTTCGCCAGTCTTTTATATATGTATCTTAAAAAAGTTAAATACACCACACAGTACTGCAAAATGAAATGTCCAGTATAAGAACAGTGCGATTCGCTTGGAGCAAGCTTGGGCAAATAAGTGATTATGCCAAGCACGGCAAATTCAACCAAGTGAAAACAAGCTTGTTGCCTAAAATGACTAGTTTTAGGGTGAAAGATAAGTTAGTATGCGCAACCAATATAAAGCTTTACGAAAATGCCGAGTATTTAGAAAAGCTGGAGTAAGTGCATAGTCTGCTGCAAAAAAAAAAAACAGTTATGAATAATTAAGCACAATGCAACTTCGTTCCAGCTCTTCTAAACTGAAATTACAAAATTCTTTTACACTGCTACCTAGATAAACATGTTTGTGCAGGAAAGTTCAGGTCGCTCACGCCACGTCAAGCTGCTAATCTCGCAGTGCTGTGGTATTAGTGCACATACAATTAATGCGCTATGTGCAGAGAAGAGAAAAATTAACTGCACCTAGAGCGATGGCTTTTCTCCCTTCCGTATTGTCTCGGTTCACCGCGCAGTTGAAAGATGCTTAGACTGCAGAAAGAGAGAAGGGCACACAGTGCTTTGTTAAAGCGTACAGCTTGAAAAGAGAAATTGCTGTTTCTGTGAACTTTGATAAACATCTTGTACTCTATGATTAAATACAATTACTAAACAGTCAAGAAATATTGTCATGAATGATAAAAGGCCCTAAAATTTATATTTGCCTAAAATCATAGCTGACAGCAATTAGAAGAACCGGCAACGAATCGCAAGTCCAAAAGAAACACCTCAATTCTTTAAAAGGAGACTGATGAAAAGAGAGAGAGATTCTTTATTAGGAAAAACATATTTTTGCCAGCGTACTGAAAAGAAGGATGACTTCAGGTCTATTAGTAAATTGTGCATAAGACCATAAATGCCATTCTTCCAGCGAGAGAAATGCCCGGTAAGCTAGAAACGATGCAGGAAGGAAAGGTTGATTTTTTGATTTGTGGTTTTTAACGTCCCAAAACCACCATATGATTATGAGAGACACCGTAGTGGAGGGCTCCAGAAATTTCGACCACCTGGGGTTCTTTAACGTGCACCCAAATCTGAGCACACGGGCCTACAACATTTCCGCCTCCATTGGAAATGCAGCCGCCGCAGCCGGGATTCGAACCTGCGACCTACGGGTCAGCAGCCGAGTACCATAGCCACTAGACCACCGCAGTGGGGGGGAGGGGGGGGGGGCAGGAAGGAAAGATGGGTCGCAACACTGCCCCGAACTTTCTGCATCAGTTCACAGTGATGTTGCAAGATTTGACAGCATCTGCTGGGGCCTACGTCATTATGCATCACTTAACGGAGGATTACACTGAACTTATTAACACTACCAGATCACTTGAGATGAAAAGTTCTGGAAACTTGTGTTTAGTCAGTGTGGGCAAAAAACTAAAATGTAGAAGTTTCTCCAGAAAGGCAAAGCCTTGATAGTCATAACAATGCGTAGAACAGCTACACAAAGGATTGTAGTTTTATTGGCCCTGCATATTATATAGGCTTGTGCGAATATGCGAATGTTTCGAATATTTGAATGAATATTGCAGTATTTGAATCCGTGTCAATTCGAATTTAAATTAGTGAATATTTCAAAGTATTTGAAATGAATGAATAGATGTATATTAGTCTGCATGTAGCCCCTGTAAAGCTGGTTTCACCAGCGCGGAGGCGTGCTAAGCCGTGAAAACAGCTATTTAAATGTATATCACTTCACATGTGACACACTGTAAAGGTAGTTTCACTGCAGTGAAGAGGTGTGAAACCGTGAAAACACCTATTCAAGAAAATTTCGCAAAGCTCAATTTACAACATAATAACCTCGCATGATTCATAATTTATTGAACTCTAAAAGCATTTTATACCAGCCTATATGCTCTTGATTATAGTACATTTTAAAACGTGACATATTTTACAGGTTATCACTGGAATTCTACCGAAAGTCAAATCCTGCTACTATTCAAAGCCGTTTCCACTTCCTCCGAAAAAATAGCATTTGCTCAGGACTTGTTTTAATTAAAAAAAAATACTGTGCACATTCGTTAGGTCATGGCAAATATGCTCACTTTCCTTTATAATATGTGATACACTCAAGCTTTGATATAACGAACCCATATATAACGAAGTATTGGTTACAATGAAGTGAATAAAGATTAGTCTTGAAATAGATATAGTGTTAGGAATAAACCTTTATAACGAACTTTCAGATACAACGAACTCATTTTTGTGTAAGTTGTGTATGATGAGGTCCGAGTGTATATACTACTCGAATTTGATTAGGTATTATTCGACCAATATCACTATTTGCATTGAACCGAAAATTGACTATTAACAGAAGCCTAATATTATAGTAAACACATACGTACTAGTTAAGCTGACGAAAGCATTCTTGCTTAGTTGACAAATTTAGTTGTACATGCACGCATAGGCAAACCTAAACATGTGTCATTTTATGACCACGAACAGTGACTTTCACAATGTTGGCATGCCTGACATTACAAACAGAAGCAAGGAAGCGCATTACATTGCTGTGAGTTGCAAAATGAGGTGCATAGAGATCCAAGGAAAAATTTAAGGGGGCAGCATTCGTACAGTAAGTTACGAAAGTTTAGACACCACTAGATCTAAGAAATCTTTAAATTTCTCAGCGACTTGTTACTGTGTTCAGTTGAACTGCGCAATACATGTTGAGGCATTTTATAACAGGCTGAAGATCTAAACTGAAGGCTGTGAAGGAGTACGCAGTGTCTCCTGGTTCTAAACTTTGAACGCTGACTGTACAGTCGTCAGCACCTTTAACAAGAACACTTCAATGCATGGCCAGGGCTAGTCTGATTGATGCCAGCCACGAAGCGCTGGGCGCTTTTGCCGAGATAATACTTCGGTAGGTTTGGATAGTATGTCGGCATGTATGTTAGCAACTTGGCAACAGAACCCAATCGTACGTGGCGCCTGCGTCAATCAAACTGCTGCAGGACACGCGGCGGAGCGTTCGTGTTAAAGGTGCTGACGGCTGTACATGCACATATAGATAGATGCATAAGGTCAGCCCAGCAGGTTTTGAACAAAAAGAGACGTTGAGTACCAGAAGGGGGGCATTCACTTTCTCGAGCTTGCGGCCTCACTCACCTGGCATCGATGTCGAGGTCTTCCTCTTCTCTCAGGGCATCGTCCAGGACGGCCTTGAGGTGTGGCGACATGGCGGGGGCATTGTAGTCTCGCGTCGTTCGCACGGGCATGTCCAGTTCAACCTGTAGGATGTGCTCGCCCTGCAGCGTTGTTTGTTGCCACGCAATAAGCCGAGCTGGCTCTCAAATCGATGCCTCTCGTCACACAATGTGCAAGAAAGGCAAATATCGCCAAGCATTGTTTTACTTTTGAATGCGAGAGCATGTCTCGGCATTCTATGCTTTTACCAAGAGAGAGCGGCAACACAAAACTTCACTGCAATTTGCGAGCATATTAATGTAAAGACAAAAGAGGCAAATAGATATAGGCAGGGGGGCTGACTGTTGAAATAACTTCCGGTTTGCCGTCCTACAATAGGGAGAGATAAGAAAAAAAGGACGCAAAGAGGAGAAAAATATCGGTAAGTATGGAATAACAGAGTTACAGTCTCTCTAAAGGCCACTGCCATGCAAAAACACAGCAATGCCTTGATTAACTTCAGCGCCACCTAGGACTGGCATTGTAGAACCGCCTGCTCTGAAGGTATGGCTTTTCTCATCGAGATCAGCAGACATTGTCACCAGAAATGGCCTCTGTGAGTGCTAGAGCAATGGCAAAGCAAGTGAGTGAATTTAGAGTGATCTATGCTCAGCTACAATAACCTGCTACCCCCAAATAAAAGTAGGCTGCACGAAAGCAAGCACGAAAAGTGCTTCTTTTTTTCTGGTCGTCTCTTCTATTGTTCGTGTATATTAACTGTTTTATTATTTATGTATAGTACCAGTGTTTACATTAGATGGCTTGATTTGCTGTCAATATCATCGCAGACTACTTTCTCTGAAAGAGAGTGTCAAGCACCCCTCAAAAAAAGGAAATGTCGTACCTTTGACTTGAGGCTTGACTTGGCCGAAGGTGGTCTCAATGGCTCCATAGCCCTGAAAAACAGGCACACGTGCCTTGATGCTTTCGTAAATGGACATTTGCTGCTGTAGCTACCAAGGGCACTGGCTACTGGTTACCACAGTTAGAGTAACAGATATATAAATTGACCATGAAAGTGGACAAGGTAGCCGCCGCTGCCATAGCATGACCGATACTACGCTGCATGCATGGTGCGGAGATTGTGCGTTTGCATCACCAAGCTGTCTTTTTCCCATTTGCGTTATTTTCTTTGGTCTCGAAATCACTGTACTTCATTCAAAAACCGTGAATTTCGCAATGCTTTCGTTGACTTTTTATTGTAGGGTCTAACCAAAATGGGCCTCTTGATCGATTTAACTTCCTGTTCATGCAACTGATAAAGCATTTCACTTTCATTAGCTTTGCAGAGAGAGCCTCAATGAACAAAGGTGAAGTTAAATGCTACTCTTTTAATAGTGTGCGGTGCATTTTGGAAGGCCTGTACAGAAAAAGAAAAGGTCTGAAAACGTGCTGCATTAGAACAAATGGTCAACTGAATTCTAGATTTCTTTTTACTACTCTATCTTATTTAATTAGCTAGCTTTATGTCTGTTAGCTGCGATGACAGTGCAGTGAGTGTGTGAGATTACTATATAACATGCAATTAGGATAGCTACAGCTGGCACGCCGTTAAATCTGTATTCTAAAAGCAGCTACTCATGCTTGTGTTTCCATGTTCAGAAACGGAGATTCGATAAGTGCATAAGTAAGTAAACAACTGCCAACTTAAAAAAAAAAAAAAGGTGTAGAGACATACCCCGGAACTTCGGACAGCGGCAGCAAGGCCCACTGATCTTCATCTTCGTCGTAGACGACTCGCGAAAGAATCTTCACTTTCTCTTCAGGTGGAATGAAGTTTTCGATGATGAGGTATCTGCAGATAGCGTGCAGGAATGTGTGTGAAAAAATACAGTTTGCTTTGATTTCTCAGAGTCATTGCAACAAATTAATAATATCCAGAAAAAATTGTAGCAGAGTCTTTTTTCTGGTGGGTGTCTATGATTGTGCAAAGTATATTATGGCTTTTTGGTGCATACAACACAATTTGTACATTTTTTAAATGTTTACTGTGGCTAGATCTGTGACATTGTGGGTGATTGTTTCTCTAATAAATGATTCGCTGCTGACATGAGCACCCAAGCGTGACTCACTTGAGCTTGAGTTCCTTGGTAAGTTCGTTTTGAGTCTGTTCGAGGTCGCGGCGTTCTTTCGAGTGCTCCTCCTGGAGGTCCTGAATTTCGGTCTTCACTGACTGTAGCTTTGCAAACAGCTGCGCCATTTCGTTTTTGGTAGCGAGGAGAAAGAAGAAGTATGCAGGGTCAGGATATTAGTTGCACATTAAGAGCCTGAAGTTGGTTGAAAGAAATTCGAACCTTTCTGAGCTTTTTCGTCTTGATGTCGACCTCCTGCTGGAGTGACGTATACGTCTCTTTTATCTCTGAGGTGCCTTCCTCTTGCATTTCGAGCTGCTGCTGCATTTCCCGTTCACGCCTCTGCACGTTGGAAATGAAGCCGACGAGTTTTAATCAAAACTGAATTCCGAAAGGTCCCACGCCAGAACCAAGGCGTAGTTTTGACTTATCAATAAGACCGGCTTTCACCAACCAAGATAGTTACACATGTTATCACTTTAAATAAGGTGCACCTTAATATAACAAAACATTGTTCAATATTTTCAATTGTTTTAATCAGAATTCGTGTGTGTTGTGGAAAGTAAAGCCCATTCAGGAATGTACGAAACCACCAACAACTGCACCAAAACGTACCAGCAGCTAACTGACACATTTCATTCGAAGATCAGATTTTCGATTAATAATGACTGTGCGTGATGCTGTAGTACTGTGATAGGTCTTTGTTTTACTGAACACTAATTTGCCTGATCGAAAGTTTTATCCTGATTAGATTGGCTGGCACATTTTTCACTCTCACAACCACATGCTAATATCAAGGCAATTCACTTTGGGAGAGTGTTCGTTGTCCTGACACACAATGGGTTGTAAAAAAAACAGTCTTCCTTCAAGACACGAGTTTTAATGAGAAGGCAGACCCACCAAGGTTGTCTAGCAGTCATAATGCTCAACGGCAGACCTGGAGGTCGAGGGATCGAATCACGGCCGCTGTGGCTGCATTTTTGATGAAGGTGAAAGTGCTTGTGTGCTTAAATTTGAGTGCACGTCAAAAAAAAAAAAAAAAAAAAAAAAAAAAAAAAAAACAAATCAGATGACTGAAATTTCCTGAGCCCTCCATTACGACATCTCTCATGATCGTGTCGTTGTTTTGAGACGTAAAGCCCCAGCTATTATTGATAAGGCCGTCCTCCAATCAGAATTTCGAAAGAGGCAATGAAGAAAATATGCAGTTATGATCATTGTTCATCACTTGCTCTTCTTGCATTTCACATAGATACATAATGCATGTGTAACTTCCTTTTTTTATTAATGTTCATTTCTTTTATCATTTGGAAGTACAGCACATCACAAGAAAAAGAAGTGGTGGTGATAAAAAGCTGTTGCCCTTTAAAAAGTCAATCTTGATAGCACGAAATTCCTGTAACTTGCTTAAAACAGAAAGCTTACCTCGCAATTATATGGCAATACATAATTATTCATTTATAGTATATGTA
Source organism: Rhipicephalus microplus (assembly GCF_043290135.1). Taxonomy (NCBI): domain Eukaryota; kingdom Metazoa; phylum Arthropoda; class Arachnida; order Ixodida; family Ixodidae; genus Rhipicephalus; species Rhipicephalus microplus. Next base: position 53,616,114 of record NC_134709.1, on the reverse strand, counting down.
TGTATATGCAAGTTAAGAAAACATGCTCTGATGACCTGTGCTTGTCAAAAATCATTAAGAAAGTGGTGAAATACCCATGCGAATGCAGCTTGTCACAAGCAAAGAGTGGCAATAGCACACGAGGAGTTTAGGCCTTAGCAATGGGTATTAGGCATGTTAATTTCTGTGCAGAAGCTTTGTTGACAAGCCTAATATGTGTCACTATCAGCAACCCCTCTTGGTCAGTATCCGTTCTCTTCTCCTATCAGCGCATGCTCATGAGTCTTTACAATGGGCGAGTGTTGCCACCTTTTGCTCGGCGATCTCCTGGCGCCTCTGCTCGAGGGCCCTCTGCTGCTCGTTGGTGTGGTCGACGATGTTCTTGTCGCCTGACAGGAGCTTGCTCTCCATCGCCCGAACCTTCAGGGCCAGCTTGTCGGCCGCCTCCTGCTCCCGTAACAGCTGCTCCTGCCGCTTTTGAACCTCGCCCAACAGGCGCTCCCGCTCCTGTGAGGCAACGCGATTGGTGTCATCATCCACCGAGTTAAGTTGTCCAGCTCGCCCCTTGCGACACCCCATTTCATTTTTTCACCGCGTACAGCGTTACTTTTCCACTCTAAAAAAGAAGTGTAAATTTAAGGGCTTGTTTCCCTTTGCTAGAACAATGCTTATGAGAACAGACAATGATGGCAAGGAAATCATGGGAAATGTTATTAGAAGTAATTGTAATGAAACATGTGAGGAAAGAAAAGTGGACGAAAAGGTAAATTGCCGTCAGCAGGGACCGCTTCCTGTGCCCTTTGAATAACGCGTCTGATGCTCTATCAACTGAGCGACAGCGACGGTTGCGCACCCATCTACTTCGTGGGGTATTCAGGGCGTCCCAGTTATCACGCAGCATGATATAAAAAAGAGGAACGGCGTTATGCGAAGCAAGCTTGGGGCATATTGTCCCCAGCGTACTGAAGTACCTGCTACTAAATTTTTTAATTAATGACCATCAACTAATTAGTCAACATTGTAATTTGAAAAATACTTGCTTAATTATGAAGATGTCAATGAGGCAAATGTGTGCATGTTGAAATGATATTCGATATCTGCCTGTGCTACTTCTAACAACATATTGATTGCGTGCTCTTTTTTTTTGTGTGAATAAAGAAAGCCCGCGAAATATGAAACATATCACGTGACTGTGCTCACACTCGCAAAAGAAAGCAGCGCCCTCAAATAATGTTACTGTAAGTCGCTTTGCCTCTTATCCATTGCCGGAGACAGCGTTTGGCACATTGGCAAGGGTACAGGTGAGGTGCCAACAGCGTGTGTAGCAGTTTTGCAGTGATTCCTTCGGCTTGATTGTCGCTATCGCCAGTCATATCTCTTGGTCAGCTACTGTCCCCATTGATAACGCCGCAGGATCACTGTTCTGAGTGATTACAGTCTGGCTGTGTAATATAGCGCAAGCAGTATGTTTTTTTTTTCTAAATTTCCTTCATTGTTACTGGCTATCTCAAAGTGAGCTTGTTTGAGGGCGCTTCTTTCTGATGGGCGCAGAGGTCTAGTCACGTTATTTTTTGTATTTCGCGGGCCTTCTTTATTCACAGGTAAAGAGAAGCGCACAATTGGTATGTTGTTGAAAGTAGCACAGACAGATGTCGTTTCAACATGTGCACATCTGCCTTATTGACGCTTTGATAATCAGGCAAGTACTTTTTGAGTTACGAATATAATTATGACTAATAAATTATTTGTCATTCATTAAACAAATTTGTAGTGGCTACTACAGTACACCGGAAACAACATGCACTAAGTTTGCTTTGCGTAACGCCGTTCCTCTTTCTTTTAATTACGCTACGTGACAGCTGGGACGCCCTGTATATGCGCATTTAATTGTAGGAGCGTCGATCAGCACAGCCAATACAACGTGTATGGGATGTTATAATCTTTGCCTGTTGGCATCATGTAGCCCGTGATCTTATTACGATCTGGCAGCTGACTTACAATCCCTCGTACACAATCTCAAGGCATCAAGTCTGCCAGAGCCAGACCTTCGCTATAAATGAAGGAAAGAAGCGTAAAGTTAAAGGCTCATTTTCTTTGTTAGGCACAATAGTAATAGGAACCATCAGACAATGATACCAAGGAAAGTATAGCGGACTAACATTCCCTATGCTTTCCTTGGAATCATTGTCTGTTAGTTATCATCAATATTTTTTTATACTCTGGGTAACTCTAAATGTAACAACTCAAAGAACAGGCATTGTTGGTGATGCAATTGGAAAAGCACTAATTAGTTGCCATGTCAACGTGCAGCATAGCAGCTGATTTCTGTCTAGAATAATGATACAATAAAGAATAAAACAAAAAAAAAAGACGTTATGGTTCATTTTGCCAAAGCACTAGTTTTCAGCGGAGTCTTTTTAATTTATTATGAGCCACTGTACTTTTTTTCTGCCTTTTTGAACTTCATATTCCATTTCGCTGTCGTCAAGATAAATATGAGACAGCCTTTGCTGTGAAATAATAGTGAGGCAGTGAATGAAAGCTTGCCTCTGCTATAAGGCTGTGATCATTCAAGATGGCCACCCTTTCCTCGTCCAGCGTTAGCTGCATGGACGACGGTGACGTGGCACGATCGTCGTCCGCGTCGCCGTCGGTCAAGTCGTCTGCTCCGAGTGACACCTCTTTGGACGAGGGTCGTTTCTTTTTCTTTTTGACGTCTCGAGCTGCCAGTTGGGCCTTTAACCTGTTGCAAAGCATTTATGTAAAGAAATGAAAGAAATCTAATAGCATCTGTATTTATATTAGCAACTCCAGTTTCTATTTTACTTGCACAGCACCTTCCATCAAAACAGTCGGTTGTGCTGCAACAGAAGCAGTTTTCATGCAGGAAATGTGATGTTTCCATCTGTAACACCACATCAGCTGCCGCACCCCCTAATTTGAACTATAAGGTTTATGTAGTACTTTCAGAAGACAGACTGACAGTGCCAGTGCCTGAATGCTAACTGCAGTCCTTCAGTTACAAAATAATTAAAACAAGTCAAACAGCTGCACATCACCCTCAAGCCAAGAAATATGTCCTATAAGCATACATCCCTTCTCTAATAGTGCCAAGGCTATTTTCATGTGCAGCATATGCAAAAAAAATTAAGAAAAATGAATGCAGAACAGAAGGAACAATTATATAATAGAGCCATGTAGTGTCACCTTCATGACAGTGAACTTGACAGCAAAGCACAGTCATACCTTCACTTTTGCAATGATTGCTGCTACAACACTAAAGAGCAGTGAGGACTTTGATGAATGACATGATACTAAACTACTAATGTGTTCCATATCAGAGTGACGATCCTGAAGCTGTGTAAGACGGCGAATCCTCGTATGTCCGAAGAGGACAAAGTCGGGCATATTTTGAAAGGCATTGCCGAAGACGTGTATACCTACTTGATTGGCAAGGAGAGCCTCAATTTGGTAGCTGACGTGATTCGTCATTGCCGCACGTTTGAGACCTTGAAGCTACACCGTATCATGCCAAAGTTCGGCAGGTTGGCGAATGTTGCGACGGTTGCAAGCATTAAGGACAGCTGCAGTATCCATTGGGACCTTGCTACCACTGTGAGGCAAATCGTCCGTGAGGAACTCGAGCGACACAGCAAATCAATGAACGCCGTGAAAGCCGAGCAGCTCGGTTGCGTTTTTAATCAACCTCACGAAGCTGCACCAATGGTTTCTTCGCTGTCAGCCATGCCAGGCTTTGCAAACAGTCGAACCGATCCCCTACAACAGCACCACCATACGTTTCATGACCAACGTGCTTATCGGGGTACGACGACGAAACGGCACTTGGAAAATCGTATCTACTACTCGCAGCGTCCAAGGGCGGCTTATTCCGAAGTCTACAACGTCGGTCGCCCTGCACTTGTTTGCTACAGCTGCGGTGCGACAGGACACATCTCTCGTTTTTGTCGCCGTCGCCGCCACACGAGGTATGGCCCACCACCGACTTGGCCTAACTTTGAAGGCTTCAGCGATGATCATTGGCCGGCAGAACATCGCGCAACAAACGCTATAGGCTCGCCACCCAGGAATTCCTTCCGCCATTTTAACAGGAGGAGTGACTCGCCAGCATCAGACCGCAGCCTGAGGCCACCAACCAGTCACTCACGCCGTTCACCATCCCCACGGCGACGTTCTACACCACCGCCTCCATCGAGAAACTAGCCGGCGCGGCCGATGGAGGTAAGGTCGCCGGCCAGTCTCCGTCTCTGCAAACTGCTCCTCTTCCTATTATGATGTCCCAAAACAAAGTGTGCGTGTTAATTGATAGTGTGCCTGCAACTGCATTAGTGGATACTGGTGCTACGGTTTCCGTCATGAGTGCCACATTCAAGGAAAGACTTGGACGGAAGGTTATGTTCCCGTGGAATGGTGGTGTGACGTTTCGTGGTGTCAGCGGAGAGTGCCTCGTTCCTCTAGGTATTTGTGTTGCTAGTGTTTTGTTTGGTGCTGAATATCTTGTCACGGAATTTTCGGTATTACTGCGGTGCACTCATGATGTGATTCTTGGAATCGACTTTCTTCAGGATTGTGGTGCTTCCGTTAATTGTGGCACAGGCAAAATTACGGTGAATAACGTGCTTTTGTCTACGCTTGCTGAGACATCTTTATCGGAGAAAAACTGTTTCGTCGTGTCGAATGATTCTCTTTTAGCGCCGTGGTATTTATCACGTGTTCCTGTTAATTTTGCTGTTGCCAACCTTTCGTCGTTTGACGCGCAAATTAAAACCACTTGCGACGGGTTGCGTGAAGAAAAATGTACTTGTGCCTCGTTCTCTCATGACAGTTGTGAACGGTGCCTCAAGCATGTGGGCTTTCAATTGTTCTTCGGTGCCTGCTGTTCTTCCACGTGATATGAAGCTTGCCGAGTTCAACGTAATCACATACGGCACTATCACCGTTTTAAGCGAAGAGCAGCAGTCTGAAACAAGCGAACCTTAGAGAAGCAGTTCTGAAGAAGAGATCTTAAGAATGATCAGCAAGTCGCTACCCTCGCATGAACGTCACGCTCTTGCATGTGTCCTTATGACACATCTTTCGGTGTTCGATTTCACACAAGGTGACACAGAAGCATCACTACCACGTTCTCGTGCTCATCACAGAATTGACACCGGATCTGCACATCTCGTTCGTCAGAAACCTTAACGCGTGTCATCAACAGAGAGGGCAGTGATAGCTGAACAGGTCACCGATATGTTGCAGAAAGGTATTGTCTAAGAGTCATCTAGTCCGTGGGCAGCGCCTGTGATCTTAGTAAGAAAGAAGGATAAATCCGACCATTGCGCTTTATGCTGGCTGGTGAATCTTCGTGACCCGAATGGTCGACTGGCACGTTGGGCTCTTCGACTGCGGGAGTGCGACTTCGTCATCTCGTTCAAGTCTGGACGCTGCCATGCAGATGTGGACTGTCTCTCCCACCTTCCCCTGAAGACGACTGAGTGTCAAGAAGACAGTTTTGACGACTGTTTTGCCTCCATTTCTTCTACATTCCCAGACTTAAGTACTTTCAAGAAAGAACAAGAAGCTGATATTAGCTTGGAGCCATTACTTGCCGCGGCATCGCGTCCTCAAGCCAACGGCCGTTTTTGTGTCCATGACGGCCGTCTATACAAGACAAATTATTCGGCTAAAGGCGTACGCTTCCTTCTAGTCGTACCACAGAGCCTACAATTTGACATACTGAAGGCCATGCACGACGATGCGACAGCTAGTCACTTGGGGTTCATCAGAACTTTGAATAGGACATAAGAGCGCTTTTACTGGCTCAGAATGCGGGACACAGTCAAGCACTGCGTCGGAAGTTGCGAACAATGTCAACACTACAAGCGGCCTATGACTCCTCCGCCAGGTCTTCTCCATCCGCTGCCACCTTCTCAACTACCATTTGATCAAGTTGGTATCGACCTTTTGGGCCCATTTCCACGCTCCGCTAACAACAATCGATGGGTGATAGTGTGCGTCAACCATCTAACTCGTTACGCAGAAACTGCAGCGATACCATCCTCAACAGCGGCGTGCGTGGCCATGTTTTTGCTTAGATTCATCATTCTTCGGCACGGCCCTCCCAGAGTGATCATTACTGATCGTGGTCTTCAGTTCTTTGCGGATGCTGTCGAAGAACTGGTTCGTCTGTGCAATTCACAGTTCCGCCATTCATCCCCAAATCACCCTCAGACGAATGGGCTGGTAGAACGTACGAACAGAACTCTAACATGTTGGCCATGTACGCATAGTCTGACCATAAGGACTGGAACGACGTTCTCCCCTTCATTACTTATGCGTATTGTGGGGATCTGAGGCGCGCCCGCGACCATTTCGCGGGCATTCCGCCACACGGCCACACCCTTTTGCTTTCCCGCTTTGTTAACACCACTTGGCGATAGATGGCGCTACGTGCGGGCACGGCACGCGGTACGCGCGCGCCGAGGGAGCGCTCTTTTCTCCGTTGGTCGGCGCCGGGTAAGCACGTGTTTTCCTTCGTCCGCGTCCCCTTTGGGAATCGCCGGACTGTAGCCTGCCTGGGCTGGCCTTGGGCACCTCGGCAGACGTGTTTACTTGAGTGCTAGCTTCGGTAGCGTACGCTAAGCCCACAGCGGTGCCTAGTGCTTGAAGTGGTCGTACCACAACGAGCCGCACTTGCCGTAGGCCTACGCGTACGAGGCTTGCCCTAACACTCGCGGCCAGGCCCATTGGCCATCGTGAGAGTGCGCAGCATAGCCGCGAGGGACCTTTTCCCGACCGGCGTGTCAAAGCTCGCCATTGCCAGCTGCGACGTGCTTGCGGTTTTCCCCTTATTGTGAACGTCCGCGTGCGGGTGCCTTTGCTACCCGCGTCCCGGGAGCGGACGTTGTACTGTTGTTCGGGGTGCCGCCAGTGGCAATAAAGTGTTGTGTTTTGCATTAGAACACTGTCTGTTTGCCGCACCACGCTAAACGCCTTATTAGTTGAGCGCGCGCGGAGCGGTGCGCTACACGCGAGTAAACGGAGTAGCGGCCCTGTGGCTCGCTAAGCGTGAACCCGCGGTGATCGTCCGCTGCAGTTAGTAGTGGGGTCACCATACTGGCGCCCAACGCGGTATCAAAGGCTCATTAAGCCTTTTGAGTAGTCTTAGCCGAGTCAGCCCGCCTTTGCGAATCAGGCTCGCCGCGTTTACCCGCGTTATGTCTGCTCCGCGTGAATTCTGTCCGCTGACGCTTTTAGCAGATACCGCATTGCTCGAGAAGAGGGCCAGTGCCCCCCTTGAGCATCACAATCGCGCACCCTCACTTTTCACAAGCCCCAGTCGGGATGACACGAGGCGCTACGTATCAGCTCCCACTGGAGAGGTAGCGTGTTTTGGTTCCGGGGCTATAGCCCAACCCGAACAGTGCACAAGGGCAAATTGGACTACTACTGCTCCCTTTGGAATGCATGGCAGTTCCATGTCACAGCGCTCCGAAACGGCTCTCAGTGGAGCTTCCGGAGCGCAAATCAGCACCGCGGCCTCAGCCGTTGCCGAATTTTGCCCGCTGGCTGCTACGCAACCTCGCAGCCAAGTTAGTAGCGGCGCCACCATACTGGCGCCCAACGCGGTATCAAAGGCTCATTAAGCCTTTGGTTAGTCTTAGCGAGCCAGTTCGCCTGCGCGATTCGGGCTCGTCGCAACATGTCTGCTCCGTGGCATGCCGCGTTGCACAAAGAGGCCATCGCCTCTATCGACGGGCGCCCTTCGGCGCTCGCCTGTGTCGTCACCCCTTTTTGTGGTGAATACACTCCTACATGGTAGCTGACGCGCTATCTCATGCCCCCGGTTGTCTGTGTGACGGCCGCTCGCGGTGCCTTAGCACTGACAAGCGTCGGGGGCGAAAAGGGGGAGTCCCCATGAGTACGGCCTTGGCTGCTATCCAGGTAAGCGGCCGAGCGGGGGGAACTTTCCGAAGGCCACCGTGCCGAGAGCGAACCCGTGACGCCGTGCACGCGGCGGTTGCTGCGGTCCTGAGTGGGCCCGATACCAGACTCTCCCATTTGGGAGAATGGGAGTTGCTTTCGGCAGCGAAGAGCTACTGAAGGCTCAGCAGAGTGATTCCGTTTCGAGTCTCGGAGGGACGGAGCGCCGTATACGCTGCTTGCTTTGCGGCGGGCGCCGTTAAACCGTCTTGAGAGGCGCGCCGTTATGCTGCTTGTTCTGCGGCGGGTGCGATTAGGGGGCTGAAACAGCGTGTGTTGCTGAGTCTCCGGCGGATTCATTTTGCTGGACCATGACGGGCTCCTGCTGAACTAAATAGCCACTGACGACGAGTCCATCGACCCGTTAAGGTGGTTATGCCCAAAAGTCTGAGAGCCCACGGTTGCGAGCCTCTTATGACAAGCCCATTGCCGGTCACCTGAGTGGGTCTGAAGTTTTTGCGAAACTGAGCAAGGTTGTGACTTGGCTTGGCATGCAGCGTGACATTTTTCGCTATTGCCGTTCCTGCCACGTCTGTCAAACGGTGAAACCAAGGGGTGGCAAGCCGCCCGGCTTGATGAAACCGATTGTCAGTGAGCGTCCGTGGCAAGTAGCCACATGCGATCTAATGGGGCCGTTCCCCAGGAGTAAGCAGGGAGGGGTTCATACATCTGATGGTAGTTGTTGATCATTTTTTCAAATGGGTGGAGCTGTTTCCGCTGCGGAAAGTGACAGCGCGAGCGGTGCTAGAGAGGCTACAGGAAGTGTTTTGTCGGTTCGGCTTTCCGAAAAGATTGATCACGGACAATGCGTCGTATTTCACCGCTCGGGTGTTTGGTGATACGTGCCGTTCCCTAGGAATAGATCACTGCACCACTTGGCCCTACCATCCCCAAACCAATTTGACGGAGCGAACCAATCGTACGCTCAAACCGATGTTGGCGGTCTTTGCCGAAAGTCAAAGGGACTGGGCAGACCATTTGAGTGAAACTCGCGTTTGCAATCCGAACCTCCGAGAGTCGCTCTACTGGTTTCTCTCCCGCCTTCCTTAATTTCGGAAGGGAGTTGGCAAATCCGGTGACCAGTGTCATGCAATGCCAGCTCGGAGACGAGGAAGAACCGGCAGACTGTTCTGCTTACGCTTCCACACTTCGGGACAGGCTTTGTCGAGCTCTCAGTAGAGCGAGGCAGAGTTTGGCATCGGCCAGGGCCGAGCAAAAGGCCCAGTACGACCGAAAACGTCGCCACCTTTCATTTAGGGTAGGTGACCTCGTCCTGAAGCGCAACCACGCTCTTAGCGACGCGAGCAAGGGTTTCTCAACTTCGCTCGCTCCAAAGTGGCTTGGTCCGTACCGAGTGGAGAAAGCTTGGACTCCACTCGCGTACTTGCTGAAATACCCGCTTTCGGAAAAACTCAGCCGTGCCAACATCGCAGACCTGAAAGCCTTTGCGTCGAGGTCTGACGAGCCTGCGCCAGCGCCCAGTGGCTCTTCGCGCAAGCAACGGCGCACACCCGGCGCGGCGGACCGCATTCGGACCACGCACCGGTATAATCTAAGGAAGCGGTCACCTTAGTGGTTTCGCGCCGGACGGCGGGCTTATTTCCGCAACCGAAGGCCCTCATTTTTTACTTTCTAGTCTCAGTTAACTAACTTCTTTACAGCCAGTGCTTGCAAAGAAGTCGGTTCCGCCCAGTTACTGCTGCTAATTGTCATTTTAGTGCTGTTGTTTACTTGATGCTTTTTTTTTCGTGTATTTTTTTTCTTCTCGCTGGAGGAGGGGATTGTGAATTGGTGCTTTAGCGTGGGGAGAGGGACAAAGTACACTCTGTGCTTCCTTTGCGGTGCGCGTTTGGAGAGACTCGACCATCGGAGGTGTGTGTGCGTGTGCGTGTGGCGATAGCTTAGGAAGTCACCGACCCCTACACCACTTTGGACTCTGGAGGTGTTCGGAGACATGCACGAGGCCAGCTGTCGCAGACGCTGTGCACGACTCGACCGACGCCGCAGGACGCCTCGCAGCCAATGGATTTGGCGACCATTATTCCAGCAGAAGGGCCGGCTGTCGCAGCGAGGTCCATCCGAACCTCCACCGAGGCAGCGTTCGTCGGACTCGCTGGGCTGTCGTCCACATCGACGAGACGAAGGTGAGCCCGTTCCTCGCATGAAGGCCTCAACCAGAATCCTCCCCTCGAACTCTCGCATCCACGCAGTCACCCAAGTCAAACATTACGTGACGCTGCCCCTCCGAGCCGTGAACGCGCTCTTGCGTGAGCATCATGAACTCCCGTTACCCCTCTTCCGCGGAGCCATTGTATTTGTCAAGTGTATTCTTGTGCTGTTTTATTTTTTTTCTTCAGCAGCAGTTGCAGAGCGAGGCTGAGGCTAGCTGTTGCCCATTGCATGACGCCTTTGCATGCACGGGTGACGACCGGCTACCTTTGCAGACCGGTATATAGGGTGAATTAAGGAGAGAAGGATGTGGGGATCTGAGGCGCGCCCGCGGCCATTTCGCGGGCATTCCGCCACACGGCCACACCCTTTTGCTTTCCCGCTCTGTTAACACCACGTGGCGATAGATGGCGCCACGTGCGGGCACGGCACGCGGTATGCGCGCGCCGAGGGAGCGCTCTCTTCTCCGTTGGTCGGCGCCGGGTAAGCACGTGTTTTCCTTCGTCCGCGTCCCCTTTGGGAATCGCCGGACTGTAGCCTGCCTGGGGTGGCCTTGGGCACCTCGGCAGGCGTGTTTACTTGAGTGCTAGCTTCGGTAGCGTACGCTAAGCCCACAGCGGTGCCTAGTGCTTGAAGTGGTCGTACCACAACGAGCCGCACTTGCCGTAGGCCTACGCGTACGAGGCTTGCCCTAACACTCGCGGCCAGGCCCATTGGCCATCGTGAGAGTGCGCAGCATAGCCGCGAGGGACCTTTTCCCGACCGGTGTGTCAAAGCTCGCCATTGCCAGCTGTGACGTGCTTGCGGTTTTCCCCTTATTGTGAACGTCCGCGTGCGGGTGCCTTTGCTACCCGCGTCCCGGGAGCGGACGTTGTACTGTTGTTCGGGGTGCCGCCAGTGGCAATAAAGTGTTGTGTTTTGCATTAGAACACTGTCTGTTTGCCGCGCCACGCTAAACGCCTTATTAGTTGAGCGCGCGCGGAGCGGTGCGCTACACGCGAGTAAACGGAGTAGCGGCCCTGTGGCTCGCTAAGCGTGAACCCGCGGTGATCGCCCGCTGCAATTAGTAGTGGGGTCACCATAGTATAACACAGCCAAACATGAGACAACCAATTACAGTCCTTTTTACCTCCTTTACGCACTTTTACCGTTAAGCAGCATCGATACTATTCTACAATTTGACTTCCATAGCGACTACTCTGTCTCGGAGACACTCTGCCTAGCCGAAGAAGCCTGGCATATTGCTCGTCTTCGTACTGTGGCTTCGCAACACCGATCAAAGGAAAGCTATGACAGCCGCCATCAGTCTGCAGCATACTGCAAAGGAGACTGGTTGTGGACGCGGTTGTGGACGCCACAAGGAGGTGGTTGTGGACGCCACAACGTAAACGGGGTCTATGCGAAAAGCTTTTACCTCAGCACAGTGGCCCATTCGTCATTGTTGATCGCTTGAGCGATTTGACATACGTGGTAGCACGGCTGACATCAGCTGGTCGTCGGTCAAATCGGACCCAGTTGGTACATGTCGCCCGCCGGTTTCACCCTCAACATTCAAAATGATTCATACTCGCCCAGCGGGCTTCGTCTGGGAGCCGGGAAATGCAACGGGTATGAGCCGAGAGAGGAGAAGAGGAGGAAGACGTGAACTGGTGCAGATACTGACGCCATTACTACCGAACCATCAACTTCGCCTTTCTAATAAACGCCCTTCGACTTTAACCGTAACAATGTATGTATATATATATATATATATATATATATATATATATATATATATATATATATATATATATATATATATATATATATATATATATATATATATATATATATATATATATATTATGAGGAAGAGCTTTATTCGTGGCGAGATCGAGCTGGCACACACTGATGATGATATCTACAGATGAGGAAATTATACAAAAGACGATGACACGTCCTATTGATAAAGAAGAAGAGTCGGTGACTGCGCTCACACTAGTTACCCGTCACGCTGGAAGCGGCCTCCTGGCCGCGCGAGAGACAATATTAGGAATTGCGTCGGGTTACAGTTTCAGCCGAGAAACGTGCACAATTTCTGTCCCACGGCAACGGTGGTAGGAGAGAGCGTTAAGTGGTGAGATACGGTAATTAACGGGGGACGTTTGTTCAATCACCGTATAAGGCCCTATAAAACGACTGAGGAATTTTTCACATAAGCCGGGCACATGCACGGGAGTCCACAGAAGAACTTCGTCTCCTGGGGAAAAGGTGACAGCACAGTGTGTTGAGTCGTAGCGAGACTTGCGAGCTTCCTGGGAGATGTCGGTGTTTATTCGAGCCAAATGACGGCAGTGCTCGAGGCGAGACAAAAATTGTGTTGATAAAGGGCTTGCTGAAGTAGCAGGAGCCGAAAGGAAGGAGACGTCCAGAGTTACACTTGGAGAGTGGCCATGGACCAGAAAATAGGGAGAAAAGCCGGTGGTGCGTTGCGTAGCTGATTTGTAGTGGGTCGCACTACCCACTACCAACACAACTGGCGAAGACCACAGACTCGAGGAAGGACATATGATATTTCGTCGAAGCATGTCTGATACGTTTTCCTCGATTATCTTCCTTTCTGCGAGAGACACGCGGTATGAGCGCCGGTGAATTGTTCGGGAGCCGTCAGTCTGAATTCGGTGAGTCGCAGAAGTTGTCATACCAAGGACAACAGAATGAACGTCAAACAAGGGGCGATGTCTGTAATAAGGGTTCGGGGGTCTGATTTAACGCAGTAATAAAAGCAGACCCTTCAGAAAACTGAACAAGGCCTGGAATGATAAGAATGCCTCGATGTACCGTGTGGCCATAAGGTAGTAGAAGCACGTCGCCATCCACAATGTTGCTGTAGTCAATGCTAATTACTTCTTCTCGGGATGGCCAAAGAATATAATTTGAAGTGGTGACGAGACAAATGGGCTGTTCGGGTTCCGATACAGAGGAGTCGAAGGATTGAGGTGGATGAGGCGCTGACGACAAGATATAGAAGCGCATGCAGACGACAGAAAATCCCACCCCAAAATGAGTTCGTGGGTACACTCACGGAGAACTGCAACAGCAATATGATGACGAATACCGTCTATGAAAACGCGAACTGTACACTGGGCGAGTGGCCGACAAATGGCGTTCGTCGCAGCACGAAGAGACGGGCCCGAGTAAGGTGATGTTACTTTGCGGAGACGGGAGCAAAGGTCAGAGCGAATAATAGAAATAGCAGCGCCAGTATCCACAAGAGCTTCGACGCGTATACCTTCGACTAACACTGTTAACAAGTTCGATGGTCTGTCTGGAGGAATTGCTGGCTGTCCGGTGGATGCAGTTTCCCCTCCTAAAACTGCATTGAGGAGTTTTCCGAGTGGGCATTCAGAACATTGGAGGCAGGTCGCAGAGGCGACAAGGAACGGCGATTGGGAGATGGTGAGCGACGGCGAGACTCACGGGAGTTCACAGGCAGACCACTACTGTAAAGTGGAGAGGGCAAACGCTGAAAAGAAGACCGGTAAGGCGTGCGCTGGTAGTTCGTGAGTGGACTGAAGCGCCCGCGTTCCTCTGGAGCGCAGCCACGTTGCTCGTCCTGTTGACGCCTTCGGCAAAAGCGAGATATATGACCCCTATAGCCGCAATAATAACAGATTGGGCGTTGAGGACGTGGCATGGCGTAATACGGCTGTGGGCGCATCGGTGGTGTCACTGACGCCACAGGTACATGGCCACCTTGTGTAGCCGCTGGGATAGTAGTAGGTGCTGAGAGCGCCGCGACTTCTGCGTACGTTGGTACCTGACGAGGTCTGGATTCGGCAGAACAAGGTGAATGTGACGCAGATGCAATCTCTTGCCTAATGATGTCCCGCAAGTTGGTTGGAGCTGAGGCGAAAGTAGATGGTGGGGCGCAGGAAGAGCAGCGCCCATGAAGCTCCTCACGAACGATGTCGCGGACCAGGGCACGGATGTCGAGGGCCGCAGGAAGACGAATGTCCAAGGCATCATGGCAAAGACGAAGAGACTGAAGTTCTTCTAGTCTCTGGTGAATGGTGACAACATCTTGAGTCGTGGTAGGGTTTCGTGACGCAAGGGTGTTGAATGCGATGGTATTTACGGCTTTGATAATATGGCGTATTTGTTCGCTTTGAGGCATAGCTGAATTTACACGATTGCACAAGGCAAGAACATCCTCAATGTACGAGGTGTATCATGCACCCGCCAGCTGAATGCGTTCAGCAAGCTTCTTTGTTGCTGCTTCGGCGCGAACACTGGAGGAACCGAAAATCTGACGGAGCTGCCATGCGAATGTGTCCCAGTCGGGAAGATCTTGGAGGTGGTTCCAAAACCAGGTTTTGGCAACATCAGTTAGGTAGAAAGGGACCGTACGCAACTTGTGTAGAGTATCCCACCTGTTCAACTCGCTGACGAGGTCGTAGGTGTGTAGCCATTCTTCAACGTCATCCCCTTTCGAGACCCGAGAATACTGGCGGATCACGCTGGTGGCTGTGGATGGCCAGGGTCGACGGCGGAGGCTGCACTGGGCTGGTGGTGTTGGATGGACCAGGATTGTCTTGCACTGCCATGGCAGGTGGTAGTAGACGACGACCCGAGCGGAGCTCCAGTGGTAACGTGGGAGAGGACTTGGGGATCGAGAAGCACCATCCACCACTTATGAGGAAGAGCTTTATTCGAGGCGAGCTCGAGCTGGCACACACTGATGATGATCTCTACAGATGAGGAAATTATACAAATAATGATGACACGTCCAATTGATAAAGAAGAGTCGGTGACTGCGCTCACAATATATATATATATATACATACATACTACCGTGTACTGGATAAAATAAAAAATATTCAAATTATGTTACTTTTATACGCTTTCAGAATATAAAAACTGCGAACGTCTGTTGTAAAGTGTCCAAAAACTAGTTGTCAAGCATTCCAGCTGAGAAAACGCGAAAGTGCTGAATAAACGTCACAATAATCAAAATATATTAGTTTAAGACATCTTCATAATTAAAAAAAATGACATTGTAACGAATTCAGTATCATGTCATTCAGCTATATGAATTGTGAATTGTGGATTTTTCTGTCAGACTCAGAGCAAGAAGCTGGTTCTGGAAAAAAAAAAAACTTCAGGTGCTCGGCAGGCACAGGAAAAATCGATTGGCTTTTTAACTAAATAATGCCTCGTAGTCTACTAAATATGCGATATGTCATCGCTGTGATAAATGAGCTTAAGAAAACACTGATTAGAACAACTGAGTGGATCATTGTTGTGACAAACACCAGCTAATTTGCTGCGGCTGCGGCCCCGAGGGAGCCGCCACCACTCGTTTCCCCGTCCCTCCTGTCTCCGCCCCGTCGTGCTGTAGCGGCCGCAACTGACCCTACGGCTGACACACACTCTCCCATAAAAAGCCGCTCCACGCGGCAGGCCGTACCGTGCGCTTTTTCATCCAGCGGCCGTGGAAGTACCTAATGTAAAAATGAATCATTTCTAAGACTATAAGGAAAGCCATAGCGTACTACCCTGCCTTAATTCCGATCATTGTTGCATCCTGTTGCCATCGAAATGGAGCGACCATGACTGAGAGCTCCCTTGCACAGTGCAAGTATCACTAGAATGTTTTAGAACAGTTTTTGCAAATTTTGGTAAATTATTGCTACATATTGCTACGTCCGAAGTAGGCGTCTGGGGGTTTATTGATACACGGTTCGAGGGACGAGCCGTATCGCCGCAGGCAGATGATGATGATCTTCTTCTTCCACACCCCTTGCTTCCTTTTCCTTCTTCGTCCGGCACATACGTGGCGTAACATTTCCCCCCTCGCAGACAAAGCGCGCCGCGCGTTTCATGCAGTGTCGCGTTGACTGAAAGGCTTCAGGCGAGCGACATGCGTGACCTCTGTCTTTCTGGAACGTCTCCCGCTAGCTGTAAGACGTGCGATGCGGTAGTCGACTGCGCTCAGGCGGTCAAGGATAACAAAAGGTCCGATGTAGTGCGCGAGCAGTTTTTGGCACAAGCCACGTTTGCGTAAAGGCTTCCACACCAACACGAGATCTCCCGGAATATATGTGGCCTGCCGGTGCTTGCTGTCATAACGAACTTTCGATCTGTCTTGCGAGGCTATTGTACGTAAACGAGCAAGACGACGAGCTTCTTCGGCGAGACAAAGAGTTTCTGCTAGGGAGATTTCTGATTGGTCCCGATCAGAGAAGGAAAATATTGTATCCAGAGTATAACGGGGGGGTCGAACATAGAGGAGGAAGAACGGGCTGTAGCCGGTGGTCTCATGTTGGGAAGTATTAAACGCGTATGTGACGAACGGCAAGACATCGTCCCAGTTCTTGTGGTTCGAAGCAACGTACATAGAAAGCATATTCACCAGTGTTCGAATTGTTCGCTCGACGAGACCATTCGTCTGCGGGTGATAAGGCGTCGAGTGTCTGAGCTCTGAGCCACACATACGGAGAAGTTGTTCGACAACGTCTGCCGTGAATTGACGTCCACGGTCACTTATGATGACGCGAGGGGGCCCATGACGCAGTATGATAGAATGGAGAAGGAAGGACGACACTTGACCAGCAGTCGCGGATGGCAGGGCAGCAGTCTCGCAGTACCGAGTAAGATGGTCAGCACATACCACAATCCATCTGTTGCCTTTCGATGAACGCGGAAAAGGGCCCACCAGGTCAATGCCAATTTGTTCGAACGGAGAACTGGGAGGCGTCACAGGTTGTAGATGTCCGGCCGGAGCTGCTGAGAGAGATTTGTGCGCCTGGCATTGCGCACAACTGGCCACGTACAACTCAACTGACTGGCGCATACGTGGCCAGTAGAAGCGTTCCTGGGTACGATGAAGAGTGCGCGTCGTTCCGAGGTGACCTGAAGTGGCGTCATCATGCATGGCGTACAAAACAGATGACCGTAGTGCCTCTGGAACCACCAGCAGGAAGCGGGAACCGGTGCCGGAGATGGATTTCTTGTACAGTAGACCATCACGGACGCAAAAGCGGCTTTCCGGAGTGGATGCTTGTGCGATCACGAATAACGGATTCAAACTCACGTCCTTCCGCTGCTCAGTTTCAAAGGTGGCCTTATCCGGGAACGCTGGTGCTACGGACGCAATCAGATGATCGAAATCGTCAGCGTCGCAAACTGTAGCATCAACTGGCATCCTTGAAAGGCAGTCTGCGTCCGCGTGTTTCCTGCCGCTCTTGTACGATACCGTGAAGTTGTACTCTTGCAGCCGGAGGGCCCAGCGTGCTAGACGGCCTGACGGATCCCGAAGGTTGATAAGCCAGCACAAAGAATGATGATCCGTAACTACTTGGAAAGGACGACCGTATAGGTATGAGCGGAATCGCTGCACAGCGAAGACGAGTGCAAGCAGTGGCGTAACTAGATAGGACGGCGCCCAGGGCAAATATATTTCCGCGCCCCTCATTATGCCCGTGATAATTTCCGCGCCCCCCCCCCATTAAAAGCGCTAATGTAGGCTTCCGCGATTGCCTACTGGCGCGCGGCGGGCCATTTCGGAGGCCAAGGGCCACCAGTTCTGATTTCGATGAGCTACGCCCGCGTTTTTGTATAGTATTTTTCTTTTTTTATTCAAACTTCCGGAAGTCCCTTACCCGTCATTGTTCTCTTCCAGTCCACACTGCAAAAATCTTGACGGCACGGGCGCTTCCCAGGCCCAAGTTTCTCGTACCTAAGCTTTCGCGCTATTTGTGCATCCCAAGGAATGCAGGGTGAGTACAAAACAAAGCAACCAGCTAGACACCGCGCCCTCGGGTCTGGTATGGGGGTTAAACTGGTCGGAGTGTTCTGCCGTTTCGCTCCGTTCGCTGTTCCATTGATGGAGGTCATCCTTGTGCGGCCGCATTCTTTCAGGGAAGTTCTTGGTTTCTCCAACGTACGAAGCGGGGCAGTCGGCACATGCTGTCGGGTACACTACGCTCTGCGCTTTTTTCGCAGGTGCGTGTTCTTTGGGCCAAAGGATGAACCTGCCCATGGCGGTGGATGGCATGTGGGAAACGTTGACCCCCGCCCTTCTATTGCTTTGCTGGCGCCCGCGATGCAGGGAATCAACAAACGTCGCCGTCGTGTCACGCTTTCTCCGTCTTTCCTCCAGAGAACTCTGCGAATAAACGCCTTTGTTTAGCCTTTGGTGCCGAGGTCACGGATTATATTCGCCCTTCCTTCCGCCGCTGCGTGGACGATTAGTCGTTGGACGATCGGCTATTTCGTTGGAGTTTTCTGTTCTTACTCAAAAAAGGTGCATTCGAACTTTTTTATTTTATTTTGTTTACGTACGTGGTTGGTTTCAGGGAAGCTTTCAGTAAGTGGTTTGGGAGGCTGGTGGGGTTCGCTGAAACTCATCTAACCCAGTGCTGCGGAGCACAAAACAAAGCTTAGCCGAGGGTCATGGGAAGGCACGGAGGTAGCGCAGCAAAATGAAAATAGAGGATCCTTTTCCCGATGCAAAAGCCATTGCGGCAACCCTTTCCTTCACCACCATCCCCACTTCCAGTCGTACATTACAACCTCGCCCCTCCCCCCTTCCAGGCGGTTTTACGGAAAAAAACATTGACAACCTTTCCAGGGGGCGCCAACCCGAGGACTCGGCTTGGCGCCCCCTCCCTAGTGGCGCCCGGGGCACTTGTACCCCCTTGCCCCCCCCTAGTTACGCCACTGAGTGCAAGGCATTCTTGTTCGGTCACAGTGTAATTGCGTTCCGGCTTACTTAAAGTACGACTGGCATATGCGATTACGTGTTCCACTTGATTACATCGCTGTATCAGGACTGCACCTATGCCAATGCCGCTTGCGTCGGTGTGAACTTCAGTCGCCGCAGAAGGATCGAAGTGCCGCAGGATAGGCTGCGACGTGAGCAAGAACTTCAGTTGGTTGAAAGAAGTTTCACAATCAGGAGTCCATTCAAAACTAGCACCTTGGCGGAGAAGACAGGTCAGTGGAAAGGCAACTTCTGCAAAGGCGGGAATAAATCGGCGAAAGTAAGAGCAGAGGCCCAAGAAGCTCCGAAGCTCCTTCACTGAGCCAGGTGGTTTAAAAGCTCTAACAGCCGCCGTCTTATTCGGGTCGGGCCTGATGCCATCCTTGTTGACGAGATGTCCCAGCACCAGTGTTTGTCGAGCTCCGAAATGACACTTCTTTGCATTAAGAACCAAGCCAGCATTTCGAATACATTTCAAAACCAGCTCTACCCTTTCGTTATGTTCACTGAATGTACGCCCGAAGATAACAACGTCGTCAAGATAACACATACAGATGTTCCACTTCAGGCCGCGCAGAATGGTGTCCATGAATCTTTCAAATGTAGCGGGCGCGTTACATAGACCAAAAGGCATCACGTTAAATTCATATAGTCCATCCGGAGTAACGAAAGCCGTCTTTTCTTTGTCCATTGAATGCACAGGTATTTGCCAATAGCCTGAGCGTAAGTCTATGGACGAAAAGTAGGATGCTGAATGGAGGCAGTCTAGAGCGTCATCAATGCGTGGGAGAGGGTAGACATCTCTCTTTGTGACGGAGTTTAGACGGCGATAGTCCACACAGAATCTCCAGGTACCATCCTTCTTTTTGACTAGAATCACGGGAGCCGCCCAAGGACTCGATGATTCTCGAATGACACCCTTCTGCAGCATATCACGCACTTGTTCATCAATTATCTTGCGCTCAGACGGCGACACTCGGTAGGGTTTCTGGCGGATGGGCTGTGCTGTTCCCGTGTTTATCCTGTGGAGAATCCGAGACGCGGGAATCGAGGGCGCATGGTCATGGGAAAAATCGAAAATCGCCACGTATTTCGACAAAACGTCCAGAAGCATGCGGCGTTTGTCAGTAGTAAGTGACTTGTCGATCATAGGTAAAAGTTTTGAATCGGCCGTAGAAGTATTGGCTGAGGCCCCACCTGGAGCATCACTGAGGGCAGCCACTGCCATCGGTGAGTATGTTTTGAACTTGGCAAGCTTCAGTCCTCCTGGTAGAACCACCGACTCAGCTGAACAGTTTACCGCCCATAGTCCTGTGCGTCCTTGAACGAGTGACACTATGCAATGCGGCACCAATGTGTTCTTCTTAATGCAACTGAGATGAAAGGGCTCCACTAATGCGTCGAACGCACTGTCACTGTTTTCAATGCGTGAAGAGTATACAGGAACACAGACTGCAGAGAATGCCGGCACAATGCTATCTTCACTGACCCGGAGCGCACCGTGCTCCCTGTCTGAATTCTCTAATAGTTCTCCAGGGGCAGCATCACATATGTACACCTCTCCATTTCTACAATCAACAGTGGCGCCACACATTCGAAGGAAGTCAATCCCCAGGATTATGTCGTGTGTGCTCCTTGGAAGAATCGTAAACTCTGTGACAAACACTTGATCACCCAAGCACACTTCTGCGGTACAGACACCAATGGGACACAGCGAGTTACCACCAACGCCACAGAATGTTGTTGCCTTCTCCCACAAAAACATCACCTTTTGTCCTAAACGGTGTTTAAAAGCAGCACTCATAATCGAAACTGTAGCACCAGTATCCACCAAAGCCATCGTACACACACCATCAACAAAAACTTCTACCTTGTTCTTGAACATCAACACAGACGGGGGTATTTCGTTTTGCAGCAAGTCACCAGCGACCTCACCCCCATCGGCCGCACTGTTTAGTTTTCCTGATGTGGTGACGATGGGCGGCGCCGTGGCGATGGAGACCGGTGGGATCGAGGCGCAGGAGGTGGCGTCACACTTCGATCAGAGGCAGGGGAGTTGTTGCGCCAGTGTCCGTGCCAGAAGCTGCTGCCGGGTCTTGAGTCGGTGGGCCAGTGTCCTTGAAAAGGTGGGACAGCAGGTTTATCGGTCAAGCTTGTCCACTGATCATAGCGTGGTATGCGCGAACGATCGCAATACCTCGATATGTGACCAGTCAGACCACAGTTGTAGCACACAGGCGCAGGACGAGGTCGTCGCCGTTCTTCGAAGTGTTCACGTCTGCGAGCGTTCGCGTAAGCCCGAGATTCAATGAAATCAGTTGTCGGTGGGTGGTATGGGCGTACGGAACGGAAACGTTGAGGGTACTGTGATCGCTCGTAAAAAACCGGACTTGACTGCTGAATACGCCGAGGCCCTGCAACCTCCGTTGCGTTGACGGATGGATGTTCATAAACTGTAAGCTGTGGGGCAGTGGTGTCCTGCGGGAAATAGGATGGAGACGTGGCAGCTGCCCGTTCACGTGTCATTTCGCCATGTCTGAGTAACTCTTCCCGAACAATTTGGCGGATGGTTGCCGAAAGGTCACCAGTTGAGGCCGCTTCTATGCTGGCTACTGAGGTGACATTTGCCAGACGACCAAACTTAGGCGCTATTCTGCGCTGCTTCAGGGTTTCAAACGTGCGGCAGTGCCGTACAACGTCAGACACTGAAGTCAGGCTTTCCCTGCTAATAAGGAAGTTGTAAACATCTTCTGCAATTCCCTTCAGCAAATGCCCCACCTTGTCCTCTTCCGACATGCTGGAATCGACTTCCCTACACAGCCTCAAAATCTCTTCAGTATACACGGTGCAGGTCTCACCGGATAGCTGGGCCCTCTGTGCAAGACTCTGCTCGGCAAGCTTCTTTTTTGCAGCTGAGTTGCCGAAACACTTCTTGATTTCTTCAACAAAGCGTTCCCATGTTGTCAGAATATCTTCATGGTTCTCATACCAAACGAGGGCAACATCAGTGAGGTAGAAAACAACGCGTGACAGTTGGGAGGCAGCATCCCATTTGTTGCAGTTGCTTACTCGCTTGAAATGTTTGAGCCATGAGTCCACGTCGTCATTGGTCCTCCCGGAGAAGGTTCGTGGCTCTCTGTGATACGGCCAAGAACTGCTGGGGACTGGTTCCCGAGCTTCTGTTTCGTCAGGCATGATGGCCAAAGAAGGAGGCAGGCCGGCGAGGCGACGACTCCGGCGAAATCCGAGGGGTAGCGGTCCCGTCGTTGGTTCCTATACCCAGCACCTTCCACCACTCTGCTACGTCCGAAGTAGGCGTCTGGGGGTTTATTGATACACGGTTCGAGGGACGAGCCGTATCGCCGCAGGCAGATGATGATGATCTTCTTCTTCCACACCCCTTGCTTCCTTTTCCTTCTTCGTCCGGCACATACGTGGCGTAACAATATTAATTTGGCATTTTCGCTGTAATTTATATTATTTTAGACTCTTTTAAATTTTCTTTCTTTTTCCATTGGTTTTTAGCATTGGTAAAATTTTTAGGCCTGCGTGACCATACGAAATGAGACAGTGCGTGGATGACAAGCCGAGCCCCTTAAATGCAACACTCGTAAAAAATAAAGCCAGGCCTGTGGGGAAACCTCAGCACAGTCGGAGTGAAAGCTGGAAGAGCAGCCTCTTCAGAGCCTTGTTTGAACACTCTTGAGGCAACTGCTACAAGGACACTTGCATGGCACCTGCCACCCCATAAAGAATCGCAATTTTTCTGCGGTACAGAAGCGTTCACTATGCCATTATTTGTCACTCTTCAGAAAAGCATGGTGCCTCTGACACACTTGTGAGGCATTATGTGCGCACTGTTGAGGCTGTGACTGACGACTACGAAGAATTATGCTGGAGGCTTACGTAGTGGGATGGAGCACTCAACGACCCACCCATTAAAATGATTGACATCGTGTGACATCTGGTTGTTACGTTACTGTTCTAAAATCCTTTATTAGACATGGTAACACGATTCCTTACCCGACGTAAAGCCCACATAGGGTCAGCCCAGTGGTAGGGTACTTGGCTACCACGCAGAGGAGATGAGTTCAATTCCCCCAAGATAGCTCAAGATTTTTTTATTGAGTTGATTTTTTTTCTTGCTTCGCGCGACAGTGGTTACGAAAACTGGCAGCAGATAGCTGGGGCACCAGAATCGGCCCTTGTAGTGATCCCCTAAACAGCTTTCTCTGTAAAATGCAGCTGATAACGCACCTTGATATCTCCTGCTGGAATTCCCTCAGCAATGCATCCTTGGGGTCCTCGTTCACACGCGGCCTGTTTCTGATGTTCTTCGCGCGGTTGGCATACCTGCGTGCAGGCGATAAAGCAAAGAGGACGCATTTGAAGTCCCTGGAGGTCTCCAACGTGTCCCTATAAATATTCGCCCCATGTTCTAGACCAACAAAAGCGCCCTTCTTATACCTTAGCGTCGTCAGCGTCTCCTCGTAGTTGTAGCTCGCTGGGCCGATGTTGGCAACCATGATGGTCTTGGCATTGCCACCAAGTGAGTCTGTCATTGGAATATGACGAGAAATCGCAATACTACATTAACACATTGGTTCACGGTGGTTATTGCATGCTGCATGAGCTGTGAGCTGCCATGATGATGGCTTGAAGAAAAGGCTTGTGCGAATATTGAGCACTTCAAATATTCAAATTTAAGTTATGGGAAATTTAGAAGTATCTGAAATGAACCAATAACTCTTCATCAATTTGCACGTAACCCTCCTGTAAAGGTGCTTTCAATGCAGTGGAGGGATGCTATACCGCGATTACACATACCCAGAGAAAGTTCGCTCTGCCATGAAGCGCCACTTCAAAGTTATATGAACACATTACCTTCAAATCAATTGATCATTTTTTTCACGTTTATAAGCTTGTTATGCTGACCTATGTCCTCCAAGTAGAGGAAGTTTTAAAATGTGACATATTTCACGAGTAATTATTTGAATTCAACTGAAAGTCAAATGCTGCAACTATTCAAAGTTGCTTCCACTTTTTTTTTAACCGAAAAAGAATTATATTTGAACATGCCTTGTTTCAATTAAAAATATATATATTCTGCAAGATGCTGACCTTAAAAATAATGTGACATATACTATTCAAACTCTATTCAAAATTATTCGACTAGATCACTATTCACACCGAATTCAATTAGAAACTAAAGTTTACTATTTGCACAAGCTTATTAAAAAGTAGCCGTTAGCGTTGATCAGTTATGCCATTAAAATATGTGAATAATAAAATTGCTATCTCCTGGAGAAGCCCAAATTAAATTTTATGAACTGCCGAAATTTAAATAATAATTTGTAAAATTTGTATTCTGAAATTAGTAGTAATGACAATACATGTGGATATTGGACTGATGAATAATAGATCTGCCATCCTAGAGGTCACGACTGATGCTGTTCACTGTATTACGATGCTGTTCCTCTTCAGAGCAGTATTGTGATGCTGCGAACGCATTGCCTCGGTCGTTTCCTTTTTTGATTTTTGGTGATTTTCGCAAAAGAATCTGCAAGTCCGAAATTTAAAAAGATCTGCTTCTTCCAAATGTTGACGAAGTAAGACTCGCTATGCACAACCAAGTTCATTCAACGGATAACCGGTATAAAAGTTTCCATACCAGTGTCACCAAACAAAATTTTTCTGATACTTAAAATTACTGCACAGTTTGGATATTAGGCATTACAAATTCCATTTCCACATTAGCATAGACTGTTTCGTTTTGGTTTGTGACAATTACTGCTATCTCCATTTTGCTAATTCTCATTTTTCTATCTGTTTATTGATATCATTATAGTTCACTTCCTGACTACTTACAATGGTCAATTACAATTTTATATCTCAGACTTTGATATAATGAATGTGGACATAACAAATGATCAATTGTAACATTGTAAGTGAAGAATAGTTTCATCATAGACACAGTGGGTGTTTACAATGAATTTTCTAATATATCGAAGTATTTTCATGAAAGGTGTGACTTTGTTATTACGAGGTATTAGTGTAATTCCATAACCAGCTCACTTGCTGCACTGCTTTCCAGCAGTCAACCTTTAAGAGTAAAATCAATTATAACAACAAAATAATGAGATCACAAATTTTAGTATGAGCTCCCTTAGTAGGACCTCCTCTGATAAATGGCAATTTTGCAAGCGGCATGGCAGCAGCTTGGGCACTGACCTTGTAGTAGCCGCGTAAGTTTTGAGTCCCTGTAAGGCACGTGGGAGCTTTTTCCATCCACTAGCGCTGATATGACGTTGCCCAGCGCAGAAAGCGAGAGGTTGATCTTGATGGCTTCTTTTTGCCGGTCGCCCTGGCACGGAAGAAAGCACGAGAAGTACAGAGCTCACTTTCAGAAGACAATGTGAACGTGAGTGGTACTTAAAATTGTATGCTACAAAGGGCCCATAATAACCACACATTGTTAGAAAAATGTTGTGCTATACATGACAACACAACTTTTATAATCACTAAGAGGATGTATTCACTCTAAGTAGGTACAATCGAACCCTTCTTTAAGAGACAAATGGGTATAAAGAACGCCGATGCGCCTACAGTAAAATATGGGTCGCTAAGAAAATGCATACGAGGTATCTTGCTTATAAGAGACATCTCATATAAAAGACAACATTTGGTGCCTGAAGCAAGCCTCTTATAAAGGGGTTTAACTGTATTGGTGAGAAGCAGAGTACATTTCACTCAGTCAAGAAAAAAAAGTAATTGTGATTAATTGCAAGGAACTTTATATACAGGCAGTACTTCATAACTCTAGTTAAGAGGTTAAGTGAAGAGCCAGTAGATTGATAATTATTATTGGTAAATATGTATTATTAAAGATCACTAAAAAAATTGTAGGTGCATATGTAAAATAGTAGTTGAAAATGCAGAACAATACAAAAAGCATGTATAATAAATAGCAGGCAGCAGAAAAAACAATACAACAAAAGCTCTGAAAGCTCTCTTGACAGGTATGTTATAGTACCTGTACCCAAGCGCTCATCTTTAAATCCCACTCCCACTGCTTTATGGCAGCTGCGACTGAGCATAGAACTTGCAACAGTTATATATAACAACGAAACTAGGGAGCGTTTCATTGCCTCATGAATAATGAGGTTTGGCTAGTGACTTACAGACGTTCCTGTCTTGGCTTGTCTCTCGCTGCCAGCCAAGTCAACGAGGTTAAGCTTCCCCACACGGATGTGGTGCTTGCCATCCGGTCCGAGCTATAAATAAGTACATAAAATGAAATTTGTGAGCTTTGGGGACAGACCTTTTGCACACGAGCTTCACCGCACTTTCTGCCACAGAAGCGGCGTTCGTGCAAAGAGCTTCTATGATGTAATAAAAAAAGCTTACGTCACTGTGCTCCACTGTTATTATGAATATAGCGTGTGATCTTGAACTGTGTACGTTCATGTTTGTAGCCCTGTAAAGTAGGAACAGAAAAGGATTAATGTGGGACCTACAGTACTATGAAGTTTAACGCCTGTTCCTTTAGCTGCAACTAAGCCGTTTGGTAAACCGAGAGGATGGTAGCGAACTTACACAGGTCAAGACGCTTCCAGATTTTGATCACGAAAATGCCGGACGTATTTTATGTACCACATGCTCGATGGTTAGCGAAGCTTGGCCACCCCTACCCCTCTTTTATGACAGCTGCGTCCTACCCCATGGAGCTAAATGGGAAACCAATGCTTCTGTACAGATTGATAACAATGCTGAAGTCAGTGTGTGAGCATTAAAAGGGACATGCACCACTTTTAGAGCATGGGCAGAAACACACTACCAACCTGCAGTGAGTGCTCCTGAGAACATGCAAGCCAAATATGATAGCACAACACACAACCTGCAATTCACAATAAATTATCAAAGTTGTCTAAAAATTGCTTTCTCTTCTCTCGTAAAATGAAGCTATACGCTCCAAAATCACTCATCACAGCCATTGTATCAGCCATTGGCCGATTTGAGCGAACATGGCGTGCTCGTCCGTTACTTGGGCCACTGCAAAAAGCCGCGACTGGCTCGTGCATGCACGCGTGATTGCACTGAAAAGTTACATTTTCGGAAAAAAGAAAAAAGCAGAAGTGTACATCCCGAGGTGCGCGTGACGCATTTTCTTTCCCTATGCCAACTCTCCCCGCTCTGCTTCTGGCACTTTCGTCGAGACGAGAAAATGAAGAATGCAACTGCAGCATGCAACAAATCTTTGTAACTCTACTCAAACTGGACAGATTCTAATAATTTTCAAGGCCTTTTCACGGCAGGAAGCTCCTTTGAAGAATGCATTCTATTGCTACTTAAAAAATTTTTGCAGGGCCCCTTTAAGCGAAGAATTAACCATAAAGATGCTGCAAGTACACTGAATACTTGGAACTTAGACAAACATTCACATTTGTAATTTCACAAACGTTCAAATTTAGTACTAATGCAAAGGTACGCAGCAAAAACGTAATACGAAGTTCCACCATGTGAAACATCTCGGTCACATAAAAAATAAAAAGTGTTGAAGCCACAGAAGTCACTCAAGGCAAACCATATTTAACTGTGATGAAAACAGAACAAAAAAAAAAAAAAAACAGACTCTGGAGCCAAAGAACAGAACAACTTGTATGTCTCTGTTTTTGTACTTTGGCTCCTTGTTACTGTTTTAATGTTAACTACAGTCAATTTTCAACAAGGCACAAAAGCTCCTTTTGTGTTTTTTTCCAATCGTGCAATGAATCAACCACCTTGCCAAGCCATTCCAGTAAATGCTCAAGAAGTGCGTACCCTACAGATCGATTCTGGTTTCCAACTGCCATGACGTGCTCAATCTCCTTGATGCTCTTGCACACAAATGAAGATAAGTCCTGCACCACAAAAGCGACAAGCACAACAACACTGTGTCACAATCTGCAGCATGTGCTGGGCCATCGCAAATACGGCCATACTTACTGCCACCAATAAGTGACTGCTGGAGTTATGATTCAATCACCTCACCTTAACGTAAACTCCCGTGTCAGGTCTCTCTTTCAGTTCCAACCGCTTTGACTGGTCCTTTGAGATCAAGTCTCTGATCTCCTCCTGCATAAAGTAGTGGATATAGTGGTTGCTAAAGGAGTACTGACAATCGATCTATCAATCAATCAATTCTCTCATCTCCTCCTGCACAAATCGGCAAATGTAGTGGTTGCTGAAGGATTGCTGGCATTAATTAATCAATTATGTCTCTGACCTCTTTCTGCACAAAACAGCTGCTAGAATGGTCATTAACGAATTGCTGACATTCTGCCAATCAATCAATCAATCCAGTCTTCGAAATTCGCCTGTGGAAACAGATGGAGGGGTTGCTAATTGATTACTGTCAGTCCATGCACCAGTTGATCAATCAACTGTCTGACCTTCTCGTGTGCAAAACAGTAAAAGTAGCACCTCCTAAAAGATAACTGAAATGATGTTTCCAATCCATCAATCAATCAGTGTTTTACTCTCAACAAAAGAGTTGGAGATCTCTAGGGAACATATTTTGAAAACCTCACCTGATAAATCTCGAGATACGAAGCCCTGACAAGGTACTGCTGATTATGAGATCTTGCAATATGGCTGAAGATGTGCTCGAAGGAATTGGGAATGACACCACGGCACTCGGGGTTGTTCGGAATTCCTGCAGAAATGAGTTAATCAATGAGAGTGATGAGAAATTTATGAGTCAAGGATCTGTGAAACAATATAACATCGCAGTCACCAGTTCATACATAAGTACGTCGTCTAAAAAAGTCTAGACCATACCTTCAGTTGTTCATGCACTATGAAAATATGTGCTCTGCCTCGAAACCAAATAATTTTTCACCCTTCACTGCATGTTACTGTACATAGATAGCAGTAATACCTTTGCTGAACTTACAGCTTATTCCGTATAGGTAACTAATTGCCAAACCAACAAATAAAAATGAGGTCTGGGAATGTTGGTACATCACCTTCCATAGTGTAAGTCTTCCCAGTGCCAGTCTGGCCATATGCAAAAATTGTGCCATTGAATCCCAGGAGCACAGAGTCAACCAAAGGCCTGAATGTCTCATCGTAGAGATCCATCTGTTTCGAGCTGCAGGTTCAAAGCAAAAAATTTCATTTCAGACACAGGCTTCCACAATCGAGAGTTGCAATGGTTAGATCTCAAAAGACTGCTGCTATTATTCCACAAAGCCTCGCTGTTATGTTTCATATGTCATGTTTTAGGAATCACAAGAAAATAATGGACAATCTGGAAGAATACAACACAAAACCGTAAGAAAATGATGATGGCATGATAATGCACACATTATAATAAATGTGCCAGTTTTTCTGGTCAGATTGGCAGAAATATGAGTACACTACAACCTCATTAGAACAAAGTTGTATGTTACAGGAATATGTGTTCTTTATATCCAAAAATTCGTTATAGAAGTATATCTTACTATATCTCTGTTGCAAGACTATTCCTCATTCACTTCGTTATAATCGATATTTTCTTATATCAGAGTTCGTTATATCGAGGTTTGAATACATGGCCGAGGCGAAAGGCATATGGCTCCAATTCTTTCAGAAAGCCTACACGTGCAAGTATGCACAGCACTTGCCAGCAAGTGTCAGACACAATGATCCATTTTACTGCTTTTTGTGAAGGCAGTGTGACAGAATATTTTCCATTACCATTTTCGGCAGTGGCAGGCATGTAGGAACCATAGAACGTGTTGCTAGGCTAGTAGTTGGTACATAACTTCGAGGCAAAATTTGGATGCGTAAGCATCACCAGAAATATGAAGAGCCACCAGGAAAGAGCGTGACTCGCAACTGGTTATATTCACCGGAGAACAGAAGAAGATATGAGTGTCGCATCACACATGCGCAAACAGCAGTGCCTCACCTAGTCGCTACATGCCAAACATAAAGGCACAGCAAAGCCATTTCTAATCCAGCCATAAAACACAAAAGTTTAACTCAGAAATGTGAAACCACAAACGTGTCCATTATACACGATTTGCCTCTCTCCCCTTTTTTTTTCATCCAAAAATTTTCCATTATTTCCTGGGCCAGAGCATCTGAGCTTTTGGCAAGAATAAAGATTTGTACGCTCTGGTCCCCAATCGCTTCGTCTTTGGAGGTGCTTAGGCATCTAAATTTTTCCTCAAAGGTGGGAAACATCACAGTTTTTTTATGTAACAGCCGGCAAGGAAAACGCAAGACATCGAAAGTGAACGTGCCTGACGATGGAGCAAAACAGGACCGGTGTTTTAAAGCACAAGTCCTGGTAAAATGTAACAGATGCGAATTTGCGATTTCTTTACTACATCAACCGCAGCAGGATCTCACGAAATGAAACCCCAAGGAACCAGGGATATCTGTTCCACTTACAAGAAACTTCACTAACTGACAATGGCGCACGAATGTGAAACCCAAATGTGAAACCAGCCAAATAAGAGGCAGGTTAAACAGCAATTTTGTTTAGGAAGTTTCCAATTGCTGAGATTGTACGAAAGTACCTCGGTGAATCTCCACACAAATGTGTGGAAAGGGGGGCGACTCACTTGCAATCGTAGACTGCATCAAAGGTGTATTGCTTCACAGAATCGGCATCCCCTGCTTTAAAGTTTCGTATAGTCACTACGCCGGTGTCCGGATACAGGTCAACAATCCTGCGAGAAAAAGGACGAGACAGCGTGATAGATGCCCTTTTAAGTACAGCACCGTCTACTGTCAAGAATGGACAGTTTATTACAGCTGAAAAAGAAATACGGACGGTACTTTTAGCAAATTTTGTCAGGAAAAAAAAATGTCATTGATGTGAAGCAGTAGTTAAATGAGTATTTTTCAGATGGCATTTGACAGCCAAAATAGTTGTCGCTGTGCTATGCCTAGAATAGCATCAGCTTTGATGCCATTAAGCATCTCTGTGTAAATTAATGTGAAAGGAGCTAAACCTTAAGACATCAAGAAATTACTGTGAATATTACTTTTGTGTTCATATAGCTTGTGCAATACACGATATCCGAGACTTCTCTTACCATCTTTACTAGGTGATAAGTTGCGGTACTGATGTATGTCTCCTAAGTCAGATTTGCGTGTGCAATGCCTTTCAATGTTACTACAATAAATTCTACACCTTATGAACTGATAAGACCGACAGACAATTCTTTGGCCTAACTGCCTGTCGATTTCATTAGTTAATATACAGGAAACAAGCCCCTTAGACGATTTTCCTGCTTTAATTCTTTATCTGGCCACTCATTGCCTGCTTTACTTTTATCGAAGTTAGCTGACAACAGTCTTCCATTGCAGTCATTTCACGGTTTTCTTTTACTGCTTTTCTAACATAGACTAAACATTGAATATACCAACCTTATTTTTACTCTTGCATCCAATCCAAATCTATAAGCCAATAAAAATGGATATGTCAAACGGGAAACACAGAGCTGACGTGTTTCTTAATGCGCGATTTGTGTGGTTTGGGTAAAGCAGTCCATCTCCACACTACCAAGAGGCCCACACTTCAAAATAGCACTTGATGTTGAAGCAATAAAAAAATAAGGAAAAAGCAAAGCTGGCCTCGCCTTTCATGGCCATCAGCGATTTCCTGCACGCTGAGTGGTCGACACCTGACGACGACTTTGACAGATTCTGATTTTGCTGACCTTGCCTGCGGAATAAACATGAAAATCAAGTGGACATGTTTTGAACTGCAGAGAGTCACCCGCTACATTTTCTCATACATAAGCCACCTTCCGCCCTTTCTTTCTTTTTTTGTAGCCATCACAGCCTTAACAATGTAAGGTGCTTGTAAATTTGAATACAAGAAATCTACTAAATGTGCAGAAACAGATATGACTACACAGCACTTCCAATTTAATGGTACCAAGATGGACTGATGCGGGAGTTGTACAAGTAAAAAAGTTGCGAGTCATTGTCATAATGTAAATTTTCATTATTTTTTTGTATGCACTGCTTTTCAAAAAGCATGTTACTGTAAACAACCTTAATGTATAGTTTGAAAGGAGTGGAGCTTGGCATCCAGTAGCATCTGCTATTTTCTGTTTATTATTTGCACTATGTATTTCAAAGCTTTAATGTCTTGCAAAGAACAGTATTATATTTGTCTACAAAATATTCTATAGTAGACTCTCAGTAAACGGAGATCTGTTGAACGGTACTACTGCTTAAATGGAACAAATGCCTCTGCTATGTTTGATTTTAGGCTTGTATTCTGCACCCTTGTTTATCTCTCAGTATACGAAACTCCTATTAAATGGAACATATTTTTTCGGACCCTTCAGGTTCCAGTTACTGAGAGTCCACCGTATTTTTTTCTTTTGCAGGTACGAGCCAACCCTGCGTTCTGACATACGAGCATTTCACCTAATTCAAATAAAAGTCAAACAGTGCGGCTGGCCTACTACATTTTTTAATTGTTCTGAGGCTGAGTAATTAAAAAAAAAGATTAACTTAGGAATGGCTGGTTCATTGCGTTCATAGTGCGCGAGTTACTCAAAAGTGATATTTCAACTGCAGGTAATATAAATCGATTGCTCGTTGCTAAAAAATTGGTCACCTTGGAGATGTTAAGCTAGTATGCACATCTGTCCATATTATTTCTTTTTTTTTGGCCAGATGCCAGCTTTCGTATGAACAGGTACCATTGATCTGAGTACTTTGTTATAATGACATTCTCAGCCACATACAGTTACAGGCTTTAGTCATTCAAATGGATGGTGTTTGGGACAAGAATATGCACACCATAGAAGTTATAACCAATGCACGATCAGCTTCTGTTTGTACTGAAACGTAAAAAAAATATGAGGACCGAGAGAAAACACAATCACACAGGCAGTGTTTTTCATGTTTTTCTCTCGTTATACTCATCAATCATTAGTGCTAAACATGTCACGCAATATAAAAACCAAGGATCTACACTTACCATATCTACAGTTTTGCCCATCTCTTCAAGCCGCTAAAAGTTGCCGATGCTTATGTGAAGGGCTCTTCAGAAGAAAAAAAAAACACGATTGTTGCTGGGATTAAAGAAGGGGTATCTGAAAAAGAGATAAATAACATGCAGCAAAAAAAAGTAGAGTTATGCTATAAACTCATCTCTTACTTTTTTCACGTCCGTGCAAAAAAAAGCACAGTTCTTTTACTTTTCACTACCTCCTGTACCTCCAATGAGTAAAACTATTTATACACCATTAGTGCACAATAAAAACACCATCACTCATTTTTAATTATGCCTGACACCCTGTGCGATAGCTTATAAATGTAGCCATTCCAGTCTTTCAAGTTTCTTGATCACATTTTCTCTGTTCTGTGGCATTTGTCTTGGCATTGAATGACAAAACTTCAAGTGAAATGCCCAGATGAATTAAGTGCTGCACAGCTTTGATGCAACACATAACACCTACTAGAGAAGTACTCAATGATTGGAGAACAAATACGTTGTGTCAAGGGCATTTTTTACCAGTCTAGTCAGATGCAATACGAGCTCGACATCAGCAGAAAACTAAATTCTAGGCCGCTGGCCTACCTGGACTTCGACATGAACCACTATGATGGTGCTGCTGCGGTTTCTTAGAGAAACTGATTGATTTGTGGGGTTTAACATCCCGAAACCACCATTTGATTATGAGAGACGTTGTAGTGGGCTCCGGAAATTTTGACCACCTGGGGTTCTTTAACGTGCATTCAAATCTGAGCACACGGGCCTACAACATTTCCACCTCCATCGGAAATGCAGCCCCCATAGCCAGGATTTGATCCTGTGACGTGCGGGTCAGCAGCCGAGTACCTTAGCCACTAGACCACTGTGGCGGGGCTTTCTTAAAGAAACTGTACTGAATCACAGATTACAAGAGTTCAATGATAATTGTTGGCATGCAGTATAAGGACAGTACTATTTTCATCAATTTGTAGCCGTACTACAGTCCCTTTGGTTCTCTTTCAATCATTCACATCCCCTTACCCCTTCTCAGATACAGAGTTGGCAATGAGACATTTTCTTTGGTCAACCTCCTTGTCTTTCGTTCACCTTTCTCTGTCTCTCTGCACAGATTCACTAGTGCAAGATGGCTGTTAAGGCACCCAGAATGAGTTTTCTTTTTTTTTTTTTTGCTGAGTAATACCTTCACAACAAACCCCGTTATAGAGCTATATTTATGTTATTCCACATCACTCAGTGTTTCAGCATTATCGCTTTTTGACATTTTAAGTGCAACCAGTCATGACACCCCATGTGACAACTTTTGACCGGCTTGCACAAGCGCTAACAACCAGGAAAGCCCACTAATAGAGGAGCGGAGTTGTACATTTTGCTGACCAAACTCCTTGCATACCTTCAAAAGTATTACACCTGGTGTGTTAAAAAGAGTATAATAGCCCTTTGTAGTAGACCTTCCTGAACATCAACTGTACAAGAAATCTCTGGAAGTGTACAGTTATGCGTGTTAAGCATATTCAGTGTTTTTGAGAGAAAAAAAAAAAAGTACCATTCTCTCTAAGACTAGCTAATTATAATTAAGTGCCTGAAGGCACATAAAACACGAACGCATGGACCACTGATAGCAATGAAGATATGGAATGTATCACTTGAATGCACATATGATGTATCCGAAGGAAATTCATCGTGCAATACCTTAATCTTGAAGAAGAGCTAGTCTTTCGCGCCGTTATGAACAGACACTACTTTTGAAGCGCGGCAGGTTTTAATAGCGGTAACTTATTACGCGTTAAGAATTTATTCAATCTATCACCGAGGCTTGCTGTCGGATCTTCGTTTAGCTCTACACATATGCCGTGCGCGTACCTATACTGTTAGTTAATTCACGCACCTGAGGAACTTGGCACGTTTCTACATGACCATTAATGGTAAGACCTAATGCCATTCCCTGCCAGTAATAATATTTGTAATCGCCGCATTCCATATTAGCGAAGTTGATTATAGCGTGAACTCTAATTACATGCCATATGCGCGCGCATCCCTGCTTTCAGTTTTGAAGCGAGGTGTAATAACTACAATTGCAACTCGCCGCACGCCTACTAACTCGCAGGTGCTTCGTGCACGGCACGAAAAAGATATACGTATATATTAACGGAAGCATATGCTTGAATATGCAGCGATGACTCGTGAAATGCGTCGTTCGTGATCACGACCAGATTCTAGAAAGATCGCCGGATCATCGTTGTGGTTTGTGTTCATCAGCCAAAACCCCAAGTTCAGGGAACACGCAACACGCTTAGCGCGTGACGTCATTGGTCCCTGCTTGTGAACACTTCCGCAGACCGCTCGGAACTGCAATGCACGATGAAAAACGCACGTAACGGACCGACCTTTTACGTCAGTGTGGTCGTGGAGTCATGGTGGGCAATCCCCGACTTGGACGAGGATCACGGACCACCACCAGCCATGACGGCGCGGAGCCTCCCGTCGTTGTACAACCCGTAAGAGCCTGTGCGTTGGCCTGTGATTTCTCGTTATTTCTTCGTACATTTTTTTCGAGCCCCTCCCCTCCGCCTCTGCGGGAGCGTTACAGATGTGATCTTCGTCACCGTGGTAACGAGTCTCCGGCTGTGGCTTGCTTTGACTGATGAATTATGTTTAAACCATGGCGCTTACGACGCGGTTGGTGGCGTTCAACCACATAGCCTTTGAGACCTGTAACGCGTAGTAAGAGATACCAAATGCTTAAACGCAAACTTAGACCTAAACTAAAACACACATAAGCTTTATTTTTTGGCAATAACATTTAAAATAAATTAAATTGCACAAGTTTTATGCGATTTTGTTATACATATTGTAATAAAAGCTGCAGCATATATCCGAATCCATCCAAGCTTCGTTCTTGGCGCGAGAACTCGCAGGAACAGACGACGCAAACTTGTTCAACGGTTACACGCGTTTTATAGCGAGACGCGTGGACTCCAGTTGACGTTAAGTAGTGCTGCAAGGCAGTCCACACAATGCCGCACGTAACGAGTACGGCAGACACCCTCTCGCGCGACATGAGCGAGCTGAATGTGTCGCAAGAGTCCGAGACGATGGAGTCCGAGTCGCAGGGTGTGTGGTCCGAGGATGCGTCGCAGGACCGTCTGGCGTCTCAGGACGCCTCGAAGGCGCGCCGACTGCGACACGCCTACCGGGCCGTCATCGACAAGCAGCTCAACGAGCCGGAAAATGTAATTCCGAACGAGGCCCTGCGTAGAGCGAAGGAGCTCTTCGAAGATGTCACGCGCACGCCTGAGGCCGTGTTGGACTCGACGCTCGTCAGCCTAGCGGCTTCCCGGGGACGTCAGCTGGTCACTGCGCTGCCGATCAACCTGCGCAAGTTCGAGCCCGACGAGTTCGCGGCGCGGGTGCGTGACTTCGTCTCAGACACGTCGCAGACCGACCCGCTCACCGAGAGGGCCTGGGTCCAGATTGGCAAGCTGGCCGAGGGAAACGTCAGGGCAAGCCACCCGTTCTGGTACTTGTATGGGTCGGCGGGTGAGGTGCCGGTCAAGACGCGGCAGGCGCCTGTGAGGCGACAACCACAAGAAGGCCCGGACAGGGCGCCGACCGTCCCCAAGCAGGTAAAAGTGACCGGTGCCGTTCCTTGCGTACGCACACTCTATCGTTGCTTTGTACTCCCAGCAGCGTCCATGGACAACACAAAAAGCGCAAATGCTCACGTAGGCTAGCCGAGTTTGGGCCCCAGCACTAAAACTCTGTTATTTGAATGTTTTATTAGAGAGTGCTTGAACAAGCCGCTTCGGGTCCCCGGCACTAGGGACCATCGCATCAGGGACAATACAGGGACCATCGCATCATTGCAAGTATGATTGCAAAACGAA
This sequence comes from Rhipicephalus microplus, assembly GCF_043290135.1. Classification (NCBI taxonomy): domain Eukaryota; kingdom Metazoa; phylum Arthropoda; class Arachnida; order Ixodida; family Ixodidae; genus Rhipicephalus; species Rhipicephalus microplus. The sequence continues at coordinate 53,579,357 of NC_134709.1, read as the reverse complement.
TGGGGCATATGCTGTGGATCATAATGTTGATGCTTCTTTTTTATTTAGTCACTGACTACTGCTTTGTGAGCACTGTAGTGCTCACAGTTTCATCTTTACTGGTTCATAGATATTTTTGGACAATGTGAGCTGAGGGATACGAAATCCACCGGGGTTCATTTACTTTGTTATTGGCCTACTCTGCTGTGTCTCTTGGCTTGGCACGCTTATGAGTGGGCTAATCCTCACGGTGATACATTCTGTAAGATTCCGGCAACCCGACCGGTGAGAGCAGTAACTGTCGTGATCGAGCCCTTGTGAACTACCTGGAACTGTCTGCTTATGGCATTATTCACTGGTAGATCTGGAGCAGGTTTTCTTGCTTCATGGTAACAAATCCAAATTTCACAAGTAGATTTGGCGTGGGATTGCACTTTTCGCTGGTTCTTTCAGGGCAACTCTTTTAGAGGCAGATTGCTCTCACTATTTCACTGCCAAGTTCTGGATTCGGGCGAAAGTGCATTGAGCTGCATACGTCACTGCCATCATTGTGCATGGGCTGAGATTTGCAAAATGGCTGCATTCGCTGCTGTGGGGAAACTGCTGTCTAGCGATGAGCACGCCCAGCAACAGCTGGCACACAGCTGGAAAGGTATTTCCCATGTGCTCGTTCATATTTGTTGCCACATCACAAGGAAACGGTACCCCAGCTTTCCGCGATGGTGAGGTCAAAATGCACTCTTTGCAGTGGCGACATATTTGCCTTGGAAATATAGAGAGTGAAGAAACGAATCATTTTGGGAACTGGTTTAGGGACGTATACATAAACAACTTCCAGAACAACCTCTCTCCGGGCATTCACGTGTCTCACTGGCAGATATGGCTTGGTGCAATTCGAGTGCTCGCTCCAGAACACCATTATTGAACTCGTACGGAATACCGTTCTGGAAATCGAAACACGTATTAACGATGAGACAGTTCGTGTGTGGGCAGCTGATGCCACTCTGACTGATACAACCAGCAAATTTATGCATTGGGAAAGAGTTTGCAAGTTTTTTTGGTCTACATCAAAATTGTTAAAGGAACCGTGCAACATTTTTTCATGTAAAGATCAAATGACCTCATTATGTTCATTAATATATTTAACTTCCACCTTTGTAATTGGATTCCACCATCCTGATTCATACCTAGTTGGTGTTTGGATTCTATACTTTGGCAAAAAATTTTTGCCCATTCACTCACTTACTCAAAAAGTATATTTTTGTGCTTGGGGCTCATTTGGGCTCAGACTCTCCAAAATATTACAGAGCTGGACTCTCCCAGATCTATGGCTCAATCTGAGTTTGAGTGAGACGAGTTATGGGTCTTGTAGCGCATAAACAGCTTTTTCAACCATGATATCAATGCTTTTAAGTCAATATCTCACATAATCATCAGCTTGATTACGCCCACTGCAGGGCAAAAGGCCTCTTTCATGATCTGCCATTCAAATCGGTCTTGTGCTTGCTGCTGCCACATTATACCTACAGACTTTCTAATCTTGCGTAATCATTGCCCATGTGGCACCTTACAACTTCGCGTCTTCAAATACGTGGGATTGGTAGTTGCAACTCACTGAGGACATGTTTATCGAAATAAACTACTCGCTCGAGATATCTTTACTATAAACTTCCCACGAAGATCTTGTGGCCTTACGTAACTCACACCTCTGAGAAATAAATGTCCGGCTGGTGCATGATTGGTAGTGCATCGAAGTACGTGCGAGTAGATGTGACTGCAAGCGTGAGCCAACGTAAGGCTGATGGCAATGCAGAAGTTGAGTAGATAGCACCATAGGAACAGAAAGTGCAGTGCAGACTCAGACTTACTGAAGAAATGTGTTTTGTTTGTAGATTCACTTGGGCTCGGACTCATCATAATTCTACTCCCATGCACGCTCTCAGGCTTACGGGTAAATCTGAGTATGTGTTGACTCGCGAGTGAGTTTGCCTACCTGTACTATCAGTGTCAAATGAAACCCGAACAGCAGCAAGCCTTTGCGGTAATGTAGTGTGTGCCGTCCAGTTATCACCATTTACAGGTGCATGTATCCTATTCGGCAGCTTTGCGCATATATGCGTGCCTGTTCTTAGTGATAAGTGGGTGGCGCGCACTATACCATCACGAATGTTTTGCCGCTGTTCTGGTTTCATTTGACGCTGATAGTACTTGTTTCGTTGCCTTGTATTCGTCCTCATTGGCAGCTTCGTGTTTCTTTCAGGTTCGCTCCGGAGAACAGACAAACCAAGAGACCACGACAGAACGCGTCGCCATCATCCATGAGCTGCTGAGGGACCTGTACCAGAAGATGAAACGACCTCTGCCATACATTGAGCTCGTTCTGCACCCTCGTTCGTTCGCCAAAACGTGCGAGAACATTTTTCACTTATCATTTCTAATTAACGAGGGTCATGCCCGCATCAAGTGTGACGCAAACAACCTGCTCGTGGTGGAGCCTGTTTACGGGAACACGAGCACCGAGCGCGAGGCTAACAAAAGTGGCGGCTTCACAATGACGATGAACATGCAGCAGTGGCGGGAGGCTGTCAAGGCTTTAAATGTCACGCGCCCCGTGATTCCAGGTTAGGGGAAATGCGAGCTCATGGGCTTGCGGGAGGGAGGGAAGGGAGGGAGGGTTTATGGTTTTTGCTGTGTGGAACTGTTCTGTATGCGTTCCTCGTTGCTGGCATCTCCGCTGTTAAGTAAACGCCTTGGACGATGGTGACAAACTTTGTGATGTGGTGCATGCAAGTGATAAGTAAGAGGCCCGCTAGCGTGGAAAAAAAGCTATGGTCTTTTCTGTTGAGGCTTGGAACAGCCCTCGTAAGAGTGTGCTCGATCCTCGCAGCTCCACTATTTAATGTAAAAAACTGCGTGTTGGTATGCCTGGGAGTCCACACCAAACGTCATTGCCTCTGCAAACCAATCTATGTCAAGGCCAGCGAGCGAATTCACCTGATGCCATGATCTCAACGACGTCATCAAGCGGCATCGCCGGTCTGTCTTATGCAACGCACGGCAAGCTCCCTCAGCCCACGGGCCCGATGAAGCAAGCGGCGCCATCCAGTCTGGCGAGTCTTCCGCGATGATTGGCAACATCACTCGTCCTTGGGTGCAACCATGCGCAGCGACTACGGATTTGTGGATCATGACGCAACCTAGCGGTGGTTCTTGACTGGAGAAATCTGACATCACGACCAGTGGCGCTTCTGATTGAACATTGGTGACGTAAAGGTCCACCCGGTGCCTATAAAAGAAAAAAAAAAAAAGCCGACCCATGCATCAGAGAGAAGACATCTCGGTTCTTCAAGTCCCCACGCTGTTGGCGCGGCCGGTGTCCTTGGCAGCGGCGAGTTTTGTGGCGTCCTTCGTAACCTCGGCGGCGGCGCGCCTCGTAACAGTGGATGGCAGTTACGGGATCGGCCGGCCTTATCAACATCCATGTGGTGAGTGCCTGATGTTTTCCTCTCAGTTCACCAGACTACTCTAGCACAGGTTATAGTAGTTCAGAGAAGGGCTGTGTGAAGCATTAGAGTGAACTTTGATTGTTTCAAGCCAAGTCGGAGTTTCAAGCCAAGCTTCGAAACCAAAGGTAATGCGGAGGGTCTAAACACGGTACTGTTAAAAATTGCTTGCGCGCTTTCCTAGTAGACTTATAGTGTATACGGCAAATAGATTCCTAATAAGGGTGAACAGCAAGAGGCTAGTGTGAACGATGGAGAACCTTAAAGTGAAGGAACTCATCGAAATTTGTGAGAAACTTGGCCTTACTTTGGGCCTTGCAAAACAAAAGCAAGCGACCCTTAAGATCATGTAGGATGAAGGAGTGTCGGCTGAGGAAGTCGATGAGGCCTGGGCGGATATCAAAGCACGCCGCAAGGAGGCAAAAAGGCACAAACGTCGTGAGCATAAGGGGGCCGAGAGACAGGAGCGCCTCGAGTTGAAAAGAATAAAATTAGCAATCCTATAGTGTTCGCAGGTGCCTAGCGTACCTTTTGCAACGGTTCAGGTCAGCGATCATAGAATTCGTGACCAACTGCCACCATTTATAGTAGGCAAGGACATGGCGAAGTGTGGCGTAAAGTTTGAACACGTCTGTGAGCGCAATGCTTCGGAGCGGTCTCTTTGGGCGCAGAACCTGTTAGCTCCACTTCCCGGCGATGTGTCAGACGTGATAACGTGCTTATCGAAGGAAACGTTTGAGAGCTATGATGAGGTTAGAGTGTAGTAGAAGCCTTTGAGTGGCGCGAGCGGCTGCCTGGGAGCGGACGTTTCGGCGTGGAATGATGCCGTGGCACTGGCGTCGACCAATCTTCCCGGGCTGATGGCTGGCAGGCGTTCCGCGTACGCAGCGCGTACTTGTTGGTACCTCTCCATCGCGCCTAGTGTGAAGATGATCTCCTTATTTTTTTCTCATTCTCATTCCTCCTCTTTTTCGCGCAAATAAAGCAAATAAAGGTTATTTGACATCATTGTTATTGAAGTTGCTGCTGAACGCACTGCAGCCCGAAGGAGCATAGCACATTGTACAATATAGCAAGCGCGTTTTCTTTTTAAGTGTACACATTTTGCAAGCCCCCCCCCCCCCTCACACACACACACAAAAAAAGGAATATGCTGCACACAAAACGTAGAGCTCTTGGCCCGTTCCACGTAAAACACCAAAGCTGGACTCAAATGAAAGGCTCGTTGCTTGTGACTGCATGCACATGACAGAAAAAGCAGGCTTTATTGACATTATTTGATGAACAGCAGAGTTTTTCCAAACCTCCCTTTGATTTTGAAATATGGGAATAGATTTATTGTTGTAGAACCCACAAAAATGTGAATACGTAATACTGCAGAAGAATGTCTTCAGTGAAACATAGTAGTGGAGGATTTTGAGAGTTTAAAAAATGCAACACCACCGCAAAGCAGAGTCGTAACTGTAACGATAATAATAATTGATAACATAAAAATGCAAGGTTTACATATTTATAAAACAATACATTTGCATTTAAGTAAGTTGTAAAAAGCATAAAATTATAGAGCCAGGATAGAAGAGATAACATAAAACAAAGCAAACAGAACAACAGTTTAGATTGTCTTTCTAAAATGCATCTTAATAAAAAAAGATGTTATGGTCACAAAATAGTTTGAAGGGACCCTGAAGTGTAACAATGGATAGGCTTAGATTGATTAATTATGCATCGAGAACCCTAATGCTGCTAAATTTACCATCACAGGTTTAATACAAAAAGATTGAAAATCAAAGTTTTATTTTTAGATTTCGCATCATATTTGCACGTTCTCTCACTTACAAGCCTCTTCTAGGAAAAATTGTTTTTCTTCTTGGTGTACCGTCAAAAAATTCAGAGTGTAATAAAATATGCACAAAAAATTACATTCTCTTTACGGCACTGTAGCAATCTATAGCCTACTCAACTTAGGTGCTGCTGCGCGCTTCATTTCTCATCCCACGACTTGTTCAAACCCTTAACATAAAAATGCATTCCTGTGACCACATGAAATCTGATCAGCTTAGCAGTTAATGGCTTGCACTGTTCGTTTCAGCCAATACCCCCAATGCTTCTGTTGATTACTGCCAAGACATCCAAGATGCTGTCTTTGTGCAAGTCACTCTTGGATGGATGGATGGAAACAACTTTATTTATACGTCCTGTACAGGGTGTAGCCACCTGCCTGGCTAATCCCACGTTGGGACTGGGAGGTCAAGCCTCCTAGCCCTGTCATGGGCGGACTGGATAGCCAGGACTTGGGGGATATGATCGTGAGACTTTATCATTCCTGTAAACCGTTCCCGGGAAATGCCACGGCCAAGCGACTTACATTCCCAGAGCATATGATCAAGCGTGCATACTTCTTTCTTACATGCCTTGCAAACAACATCCATATCTTTTATATCGTACGATTCTTTTACCTGTGCCGGTGAGTAATAAGACTGTGTCTGTAATTGTCTAAGTGTGACCGCTTGTGCTCTGCTTAGTCTACTGTGAGGGGGTGCAAACTCTCTCCTCCCCAGGTAGTAATGTTTAGTAATTTCATTATATGTCATGGGCGTATCCCGTTGTAGATTTTCGAATCCAGCCGAATCAAAGCCACGCGTAAAAGCGTCCCGGTCCATAAGTTCGCGGGCGAACGCTGTTGGCCGATTTATTTGGATTCATGGGAATGTCATCGAGTGATTCAAGGTGCGCTGGGAACCAATATATGTAATGTGTATCAATGGCCTGTTTACTATTAATAATTCAAACTGCTTGTGGTGTGATCCTGCCCCTGCTGAAGGCTCTGATGGCTGGTTTTGAGTCACTGTATATCTTGGTGTATCGATCATCTGTCAGGGCCAACACGATAGCAACCTGTTCAGCGACTTCCGGTTTGGAAGTGTAAACTGTGGCGCAGTTGGTACACCTGCCCTGGTGGTCAACTACTACTGCGGCGAACTTATTTCGGTCTTTATATGAGACTGAGTCGACAAAGCAAGCCCCGCTGCCTCCTTTATCCAACTTCTTCAATAAAGCCTTAGCCCGGGCTACCCTTCTGGCAACGTTGAAGGTTGGGTGCATATTTCTTGGCAATCGGGGCAACGATGATGCTCTCAGCAAAGTCTTGTAGTATCTTGGTGTACGTCTCCTGGTCGATGACAGGGTTGATCATGATTCTACCGAGGATCGACCTCCCCGTACAAGTTGTAGAGAGTCTTGCTATTTGTGACCCTTCTTGAGCCTCCGCAATTTCTCTAGTCGTGTTGTGTACCCTTAACCTGAGCAGTTTTTGAGTGCTGGTGCGAAGCGGGAGACCCAGTGCACTCTTGATGACTTTCTTGATCACCGCGTCGAGCTTCTTTAGTTGGGTTTGTGTCAAGTTATACATAGAAGCCGCATATGAAATATGACATAGCACGAAAGAGTTGATCAACCTGATAAGATTGTCCTCTTTCATGCCTTTTTGTCTCCCTGCAAGTCTTCTGATAATCCGGTATGCATTCTCTGTCTTGAAGATAATTTTCTTGAGCGCCATGTGATTCGTGCCATTTGCATCTATAATAAAGCCCAGTACCCTCATCGTGTCGACTCTGGGTATATTTACCCCGTTTTCGGTCAATATATGTATGTCACTTTCAGATAGTGGCTTCTAAACCTTAGGTCTTCCCCCCTTTCTCTTTTCTGTAAAGTAATAACCCAGATTTCTGTGGGGAGCACCTGAGACCAGTGGGCCTCAAGTATTCCTCCACCGTCTGCACCGCTTCTGTGAGTGCATCTTGTACCTGTCCTTCACTATCACCAGCACACCATATAGTAAGGTCATCAGCATAGATGGTGTGGTGAATGTTGCTGATATTGCTCAGTTTCCTGGACAGGCCGATCATGCACAGGTTGAAGAGGACGAGAGAGATCACCGAGCCTTGAGGGGTTCAACGATCGCCGAGTTGAACCACGTCTGAGTTGGTGTCTCCTGCCCTTAACCTCGACGGACGTGCCCCTAAGAAAGATTTTATGTAATTATACATTTTCGATCCAAGTCCGATTTCCTCTATCGTTTGAAGAATGTATTTGTGCCTAATGTTGTCTAATGCTTTCTCCATGTCTAGTCCGAGGATGGCTTCGGTATCTCTAGAGTATCCGTCTAGAATGTCGTGTTTAATCTGCTTCATAGCATCCTGAGTAGATAGTAAGGATCTGAAGCCTAACATATTGTAGGTGTATAGGTTGTTGTCCTCCAAGAAATCCTTAATGTTGAGGATTGCATGCTCGGCAACTTTTCCTACACATGATGTTAGCAATATTGGTCGCAATTTCTCCAGACTTGGAGGTTTACCCGGTTTCGGTATTAGTATGACTTGAAAAAGTTTCCATTCATCTGGAACTTCACCCGAATTCCATGCTTCGTTAATAAAATCAGTCAGTGATTCAATAGAGGGCTTGTCGAGATTCCTGAGTGACTTGTTGGTGACGCCGTCTGGGCCAGGGGCAGACTTTCTGTTTAACTCACTCAACACCCATCTGATTTCAGATAAAGAGAAGGGTCGATCCAGCTCCAGCTGAGGGGCTCCCTGGTACTCCGATCGTGGAAATCGTTCTGGCTCCTTAGCGACTGGTAGGTATTTGTCTATGAGTTGTTTAATAACTGTTTCAATGTCTTGATTTTTAAGGGCTGTGTGTATGGCCCGGGCCATAGAGACAGTGTCTCTGGTTGGACCTGGTGTATTGCTCGTCTAGGAGGTGCTTAATAGGTTTCCATGCTTTGTCGTTCCTGATCTGCCCATCAATCGCTTCACAAAATTAATCCCACTGCTGCTTACATAGGTTGGTGCAGTGCAGTTCGATTTGTTTATTCAGTTCTGCTATTTTCTTCCTTAGTTTACGATTCAGTCGTTGAGTCCGGCATTTTTTAGTAATGGCCTGCTTTGCTTCAATTAAGTGGGCTAGTTTAGAATCCATGGCCTCGACGTTAGCGTCAGTGAGAAGCTTTCTGGAGGCTGATTTGATATTATTCCTGATGGATTCGCACCACTCTTTGAGGCTTGGTTTGGCAGCATTTGGCTCGCTTTGCGTTCTAATTCTGCGAAAGACATCCCAATCAACAACCTCAAATTCTCGAGTGCGGCCTTTCTCAACCTCCAGCTTAACCTCGAGAACATAGTGGTCACTGCCGAAGTTATAACCGGTATTTGTCCATATCGGATGCTCTACGTTCTTGACAAAGGTTAGGTCGGGTGTGATGTCTCTACAGATAGAATTGCCGATTCTTGTGGGATACCCTTTATCCGTAATCAATACCAGGTCTTGTTCGTCAGCATGATGCCATAGATTCCTGCCTTTGGGGTTTGTCGCAGTATATCCCCAGAGTTCATGAGCACCGTTGAAGTCCCCTAATATGATTAGAAGCCTAGCTTCCGCGAGTTTCGTAGTTTTCTCGAAAATTATCTTGAACTGTTGCTTGTAGTGCTTTGGGTTACTGTAAATGTTGAGGACAAATAAGCTGTTGCATCTTTGATTTTTGTATGAGATTGGCACTAATACCTCCACCATGAGATACTTTAAGTTCTTGTCTCGAATGCCTAGATCGTGAGAGATGTGTGTCAGCTGCCTATTTACAAACACATATAAGCTTCTACCATAGTTTTCGCACTCTATAGCTCTATACCCAGTGAGCGTGACGTATCCGTACCCAGTTTGTTGGAGTGCTATTATATCCGGCTTAGGTTGTAGTGATCTGAGATACTGCTGGAGTGTGGCACGTTTGTTGTTGTACCCCCCGCAATTCCATTGCCACACTCGAAATTCTCTTTTAGTGTGGGCCATATTGGATGTTTGTATCCCCTGCCTGGGGAATAATGGGGGCTGTGAGGAACGATGGTCCACACTGCGCTCTGTCATTGCCGGACTGTAACGAGCTGTATAGAGAGACAAAGCTCTAGACGAGACGCTCGTGTTTCTGTACGGAAACCTGCGATGACTCAATCGTCATCGGGCAGTAACGAGGCCGTTTATGCTATCACACAAAAAAAAAATGTATTTGCAAAAGACATGAAAGGTCTAATAATAAATGAAATAAGGGAAAAAATATAACATGCTTGGAATGCTGGTGTGAGAGTCACAAGGGCGTAAAAACGGAAAGAGTTCACCAGAGAGGAAGGCGGTGGTCAAGTCCCGGCGGCAAACTGAACGCTGGGAAGGGACGGCCGACGCTTAGGTAGCCTGGTAAGTCCAATGACAGCCGCGGCCAAGAACGCGGCTCACTGCGGAGGTCGTTGACCTGGAGCACGCATGGCGTTTGCCATGCCTATCTCGAACGCTGGCTGCCGCTCGCTGCCGTAGGTGCCGGACTCGCCTGGCGGAAACGTCCTGGCGACGTTTCGCCCACGCCAGGCCCGAACTGCAAGGACGGCTGGTATGGCCCCAGGTGGGAGCCTGCTGAGACCTCGAGTCTGCAACCCGACGGGTCACTGCTCCCACGCCCTGGTTCTTCAACCTTGCTTCTTCCTTCCAGCCACGTCTGCCTCACTCCTTCTTCTTCGCCCCACCACCTGCCCTGATTTTTTCCTGCGTCGTCTTCTTCGACTGTCTCCGTGGCGCGCACTTCAAACACAATTCTATCTTCACGATCACGCACGGCCACTTCACTCATCACACATGCCCCTCCTTCGGAAAAAGTTTTTTTCTTTTTTCTAAAAAAAAAACTTTCTAGCCACGTCTTAGTCGCAATCACCACGTGTCCGTACAAGACCACTGCACCGCACCAGTGAAAAGAGGTGATATATGTCCACTATAAATGTTCACACACCCTCACACATGAAAAAAAACAAGAAAAAAACATGTAGTCAGCCATGGCACGATGACTGTTTTCTTCTGGTGACTGAACCACGTGATTCCGAAATATACATTGTAGACAAACTGTAAACCAGTTGCAATACACTTCAGTGAAAGCTTAGGTTACAGCCTACTCATGAAATCGGCACCTGAATTATCTGAGCTTCTAATGTGTTGAATAACAAAAGAATACTCTTGTAATGCTAGACTCCATCTCGGTACTCTGCTGTTCAGGTGTTTGGCCTTAGCTAGATATTGTAATGGTTGGTGATCAGTTTGCACAACAAACTGCGTTCCGTACACAAAGATGTGAAACTTTTCTATTGCCCACACTAGTGCCAGACATTCTCGTTCTATGGTGGAGTAATTCTGTTCTCGCGGCAACAGGTGTCGGCTGGCGTATGACACTGGATGTAACACCCCATCGTGGTCCTGCATGAGAACTGCCCCGATACAGGTGTCAGACGCATCCGAACGCAGTACGAATGTGCGTTTCGGATCAGGAGCTCGTACTATTGGTGGTCTTGATGAGAGGGCTTGCTTCAGTGTCTCAAAAGCCGCTTCTCTTTCTTGGTTCCAGCAGATCTTGTTCTTCTCCCTTTTCTTGGTTTATTCCGTTAAAGGCTGGGCCTTTTCGGCATATCAGGGTATTAAATCGCGGTAGTATCCTGCTAATCTCAGGAACGATCGCAGCTGCCTCTTGGTCTCGGGTCGAGTTGCGTTAGCAATCTTCGCCACTGTACTTTCTACTGGTTGAATAGTTCCGCCTCCGAACCGATGACCCAAGAAGATGATGGATTCCATGGCGATTTCACATTTCTGAGGCTTGATGGTTAGTCTTGCTTCACGGACTCGCTGCAACAAGCGCTGTAAAGTCTCCAAGTGCTCCTCCCAGGTCGCTGTAGCTACGAGAACGTCGTCAATGTAATGGACTACGTTTTCCACACCCTGAAGAAGAGTCCTCATTAATCTCGTGAACACTGCGGAAGCCGTCTTATGCCGAAAGGCATATATATGAATTGGTAATGTCTTGCCTGCGTCGAGAAGGCAGTGACTGGTCTTGAAGCCCGATGGAGTGGGACTTGCCAATAGCCTTTCGTCAGATCGAACTTGGAAAAATATCTCTTGGTGCCGACCTCGGTGAACATCATGTCCGTTCGTGGTATGAGTTCGGCATCGGAGATTAGAATCTCATTGATACGCCAAAAGTCCACACACGTACGATAAGTGTTATCCGGCTTCTTGACGAAAAGCAGTGGTGAATTATAAGGAGAATTCGATCTCTCGATGACGCCAAGCTTTAGCACGTCTTGAACTTCCTTCTCGACGACTTCCTTCATTGCTATCGGCAAAGGGTACTGTGGAGTGTTAATAGGTTCAGATGTTGTCAACTGAAGGCGGCACTCCAAAATGTTTGTCTTTCCGGGGATGTCAGAAAAGACATCGTCATAAGCGGCTAGAATCTTTTCAAGCGCAACACGCTTCTCTTCTTCCAGTCCCTCGATTATAGGAATTGTTTCCACGCCAACGCTTCGGGTAGTCTTGCAGACTGGTAATGGCGTGTCTGTCTCGTCCTCTTCCATGACCACGAAAGATGCTGTTTGATGGGTTGTCCTCGGCTGCCGATTTTCATAGCGCTTCAGCATATTTATGTGGAACAGTTTGTTGCCATGTCCCAGGTCCAATAAATAGTCGTGGTTATCTTTCTTTCCAACGACTCGAAAAGGTCCTTTCCATTGCATCAATAACTTGTTCTCCGTGGTAGGGAGTAAGATCAAAGCAAGATCTCCCACTTCTAACAGACGGTTCTTGCTTCCCCGATCATAGTACTGCTTTTGAGTTTTCCTCGCTTGTGACAAGTTCTCATGGGCTAATTGCAACGTCTTCTCAAGACGATCTCGAAGATCTAAGACGTAGCCATTTGTTGTTTTTACTTCATCACTGATGTGTTCTCCCGTCCATATCTCCTTCAATATACTGAGAGGGCCTCTAACGTATCTCCCGTAGATAAGTTCAAACGGCAAGAATCCCATGCTGGTTTGGGGTACCTCTCGGTATGCAAAAAGGAGTGGCGCGAGCAGCCGATCCCATGATTTCGGATCCTCTTGACATAGTTTTCGCAGCACATGTTTCAGTGTGCCATTAAACCGTTCAACCATCCCGTTGCACATAGGGTGGTAGGGTGTCGAACTTAGATGTTTGATGGATAACAATGCGTTGATTTCTCTCATCAACTCGGACGTGAAGCAAGATGCCTGATCGCACAGAATCTCATGGGGAAATCCAGTGCGTGAAAACATTTCCAACAGGCCCTCTGTCACAGTCGCCGAATCAATCGCGGGCAGGGCCACTTTGTCCGGATAACGTGTCGCAAAGTCAACCATTGTCAGAATGTATCGGTTACCCTTGTTAGAGACTGGTTTCAAAGGTCCGATAATGTCAACTGCCACTCGCTCGAATGGTGTCTCAATCAACGGCATTTGGCCAAGTGGTGCTTTGCCTACTTTGCTTTTCGGGTACATTCTTTGGCACGTATCACAAGATCGAACATATCTTTTAGCTTCTTCCTGTACTCCAGGCCAATAGAACGATCCTAGTACCCGATCAATGGTTCTTTTCGTACCTTGATGTCCTGACATCAGACTTTCGTGCGCCATCTCAAGCACTTGGCTGCGCAATTTGCAGGGAACTACCACCTGTTTTATCATTTTGCCAGAGGATAACCGGTAATGGCGATAGACTATCCCCCTTTCTATGGTAAACGAATAATGGGTTGATTCCCTTCCATAATATACTTGTCCGACTTTGTTTCTGCAGGTATCCAAGGTCTTGTCTTCTGCTTGCGCAGTTTCGAGATTCTTTCTGGTCATTTTCAAACTGTCGACCTTGAGTGTGGCTGAATCCGGCTTAGACCTTGTGCTCTTGATGCCGCTCAGCAAGTGGTTCAAGTGATGGCTTTCCTCCTTGTATCGTTTACGTGCTACGCTGTCCGTCTAATTTCGGTACAGCAAGCTTCTCTTTCCAAGTTATATCAGGGTCGTGAGCCTGACGTGATCCGGGCACATTTCCCACGATAATGTCGTGTAACGGGGAAATCATGCATTTTATGATGCATACACCTGAAAAGTATGATGAAAAAATTTCCACCTTTGCCTCTGGAACCTTAATTCTACTTCCATCCGTCAAGAACAATGTTGCCATGGTTCCCGTAAGTGCTCTGTCTGGCACGAGGGAACGCCGCACAACCATCGTATTACTTCCTGTGTCCCGTAATACTGAGGCAGTCTTGCCGAATATCACGCCCTGCAACACGGGCATCTGATGCTTCGTCACCCTTGGTTCAGTATACACTGCACTAGCCATACTCTCTTCGCTTTTTTCGCCCTTCACCTGCTCAACTTCGTTAAGGTTCTCCCTTTGCGACCATATACATGAGGCTTTCCGGGGAGTGCTGGGTATCTTGGTACACGCTTGGGTGTCGTGCCCAGTTTTACGACAATACCCACAGTATGGTTGCCTTGTCCGAGCGCGGCATTCTGCAGCTCTGTGACCGGTCTTGTCACACACAAAACATCGAATGGAAGCCTTTGAAGTTGAATTACTGCCTTTTCCTGCAGGAGTGTTCTCCCCTTTGTCACGGAAAACAAGCAAGTTTGACTGTCGCTGAGCTTCTAAGAAATCGTCGGCCGCTTCCGCCATCTCTTCAAGCTTACGGCAGTTTTTCTCTCGCAAAAATAGCGCCACCTTATCATGAAAGTTGTTTATAAATTGCTCCGCTACTATGAGATTCCGAACTGATGAGTATTCCTTTTCCGTTTTCGACATCTCAACCCATCTGTCGAAAAAGCTGGTTAGCCTCGTTGTGTACTGCACGCCCATTTCATCATCTTGTGGCTTGCTGTGTCGGAATTTTTCACGGTAGCCCTCCGCCGTGAAACGAAATCGTTGCAGTAGCGCCAACTTGGTTTTGTCATAATCGAGAGCGTCTTCTGGCAACAGACGACCAAAGACTTTGAGAGCCTCCCCGCTCAAACACAAACTTAGGGCCGTGGCCCACTTGTCTTTTGGCCATTCTTGACCGGTAGCAACATTCTCAAACCTTTTTAGGTATGCGTCTAAGTCGTCCCGGTTCTCGTTAAACCCTGGCATGAAATTGTGAGGATTAATGTAAGAGATGCTCGAACTGGTCGGCCTTTGTCAGCCACCACCGACTCTCTAACTCCTTCAGCCTGAGCGAGTTGAAGACGCAACTGTATAGTCTTCTGGTATTCCTCCTGAAGTCGCCGTTCTAACTCCATTTGCTCCATCTTCTCTTTCCTTGCTTCACGTTCTGCAGCCCTCTCTTCTCGAGCTCGAGACTCCCGTTCTTCTACCCAAGCCCTTAACTCAGCTCCCTCTAGCCCCATGCGCAACGCCAGTGCTGTTAAATCCGAACTCATCTTTGACCTGTCTTTTTTTTTTCTAGCAAAATGTAATCAGGGGACAGTAACTATTAATGCAATAAACGGCTTAGTCCTGTCGCCTTGGACGCCAATGTAACGAGCTGTATAGAGAGACAAAGCTCTAGACGAGACGCTCGTGTTTCTGTACGGAAACCTCCGATGACTCAATCGTCATCGGGCAGTAACGAGGCCGTTTATGCTATCACACAAAAAAAATGTATTTACAAAAGACATGAAAGGTCCAATAATAAATGAAGTAAGGGAAAAAATATAACATGCTTGGAATGCTGGTGTGAGAGTCACAAGGGCATAAAAACGGAAAGAGTTGACCGGAGAGGAAGGCAGTGGTCAAGTCCCGGCGGCAAACTCAACGCTGGGAAGGGACGGCCGACGCTTGGGTAGCCTGGTAAGTCCAATGACAGCCGCGGCCAAGAACGCGGCTCACTGCGGAGGTCGTTGACCTGGAGCACGCATGGCGTTTGCCATGCCTATCTCGAACGCTAGCTGCCGCTCGCTGCCGTAGGTGCCGGACTCGCCTGGCGGAAACGTCCTGGCGACGTTTCGCCCACGCCAGGCCCGAACTGCAAGGACGGCTGGTATGGCCCCAGGTGGGAGCCTGCTGAGACCTCGAGTCCGCAACGCGACGGGTCACTGCTCCCACGCCCTGGTTCTTCAACCTTGCTTCTTCCTTCCAGCCACGTCTGCCTCACTCCTTCTTCTTCGCCCCACCACCTGCCTTGATTTTTTCCAGCGTCGTCTTGTTCGACTGTCCCTGTGGCGCGCACTTCAAACACAATTATATCTTCACGATCACGCACGGCCACTTCACTCATCACACGGACATACTCATCATTTCAAGAGTTTTCACTCTTTCCCTAAATGTCTTAAGCCCTTCTATAGGATCATTTAATGTGCTCTGCATTTGTCCCACACTCATCGTCAACTGTGAGACGCTGTCCATGATCATTTTCATTTTATCTGCAAATGAGGCTAGTGTTTGTTTCATTTCCTCAATGTGCGTTTCAATATTTTTCAGCTTACTTTCGACGGCTCTGCACTTGGCCGACATGGCCCCGTCGTCCACAGGCGCGGGAACTGGCGTTTCCTTTGGCGTGTTTTTGTTCTCGGCCTGCTTAGTTTCACTTAAGATTTTTTCAATTGCTGTTAATTCTGTAAGCATATTTTTGTTCATTTCCCTTAGCTCTTCATTTTTTTTCTTGAGCCTCTCTATTTCCCTACTTTGCTCTGGGGGTGGGTCGCAAAGCATGACACTTACCGGTTTGGTTCGCGCACCATCGGCCCAGGCAAGTCGTCTGTTGTCAAAAAATTGTCCTCTGGTAGTTGGCGTCTTGTCCATCATTGCCAATCCCTTGACTTTGTCGGCCCACGTCGAACGAATTCCTCCTTCAGATTCTGGGTTGATCAATGGACTCCGATTTCCAGACCTCACCACGAATTTAGACCTGGATGCACTCCTTCTTCTGGATCTAGATACACTCCTTCCTCTGAATCGGGAGCGATTTCGAGACCTGGACCTGCCGCGAGATGCTGCTGTTGGCTTCAAGTCGTCCATTGGAGCTTATGCCGTGGAGTGCAGCTCGGATGAGTGCAGGTTCGACGGGTTGTCGACTTGTTCCTTTTCAGCGTTGGCTGCCATTGCTCTTTCACTGCTTCTTCTGACAACGTATGGAATTGTGTAACGCTGTCTGCACATCTTGTCCGCCGTGGGGTGTGGACCACCGCAAAGTTCACATCTCGGTTGACACCTGTGTTCCTTAATCACGTTTATATCGCCACATCCTCTACACACGGTCTCTTCCGGGGTGGGGCACACGTCAGCTCTGTGACCCAGTCGGCCACAAGCATAACATATATCGATCTTTTTCCTGTAGAGTGAACACTTCAGCAGGATCGGACCATACCTGACGAAATTTGGAACCTTGTAACCGTCGAAGGCGATGATCACCGTGCCGGTATTCTTAATTCTTTTAGCCGCAAGCGCCAAGGGGTTTCTTGGGTTGACAATATTTCTCTCAAGCTCGGCCGGCCCGTCGGCTATGTCGATGTTTCTTATCACTCCTTTGCACGTATCGTCTGGTGCAGCCTCATAGGCGTTGATCTCATGATTCCAACCACCCAGGTCTATTGATCTTATTCTCACGTACCTCTCAGCATTTTCCCGCTCCGGTGTACTCGCCACCATTATGTTCTGGCTGACGTTCGGGCAGATGATATCTGACGCCGTCTGATCCAAGCCCAACCCTGCAGCTTCTATGATGGCTTTTCGTACCTTGGTGGAACCAATCTTGCTAAAATTAATGCCACCACGTGGTCGTAGGATAATCTTTAAGTGATCCTTAGGCATGTAGGGCATGCGGGACGCCCTGGTGACTCCACTGATTTCCACTAGGGTTGCTGGATGGCGCTTCGCCGCTGTCGCGGCCTGGCGCGCGCACGGCCACCGGAAGTTCAATGGCTCGTCCCGGAAGTTGAGCGTCTGCTACGCTTCTCAACTGCTGATCAGCGTTCCCATTGACGCATTTTGCATTTTGTTCTCACTTAATTGCATTTTGGTGATACACATCGCGTTCAGATCACAACTTATGCTATACCGAAACATGCGACGTTAATATGAAGCAGTTTATAATTGCGAAGGAGAACGAAAATGTCACTTAGGTATCTGCTCGAGAGGAGAGGAGACGACTCAGCTCGAACGGGATTTATGCTGGCGAGTGGACTTTATGATTCGTGTTCGGATGCACGTCTTACAATAAATTAACAGTCATGAAGGGGCTTGTATTAGTCGAAAACAATAAATCAACAGCCGTGAAAGGCCTTGGATTATTGGAAAATCAACTAGCTAAGCGAGTTCGATAACAATGCGGAGGAAGCTGCCTGAAACAGAATAACCCATTTGATGTTTGCTATGTGCCGGCCAAAAAAAAAAAAATCCTGAAATGGCTGTGCGCAGCTTGCTCCTGTTTTACCTTTGAAGGTTAGTACATCCGAACCCTTTAAAATATGAATTCAAGTATATGTGTGTAACCAGCAAGTCAAAGTAAATTCTTTTAAAACGCGCTTTCTCATCATTGCCTGACAAAAGGTATCGCCCTTTCTCTTGAAGGAAAATTTCTAGCTTATGAACACATTTATTGCTAGTTTTCAGGGACACCCACCCATTGCACACACGCAGTGCCTAATGCAAACTGGTCTATCCAGATTTAGATTTGCCTAGTGGTTACGGCTTCAATTGGACATTTTAGTGTAACCCTTAAAGAATGATAAAGGAGGACGCGTGGAACTGCTTCATTCGAATTGAGAGGCCTGCAATTGTACGAAAAACTCATTTACTCAGAACGTTTGTGCACGTGTCCTTGTTACTGACAATGCAGTGCCTGGAGATGGTTGGCAATAGTGCATGCAGGTTAATATTTAAGTATGCTTCCTGCCTCGCCATTGAAAACAAAACAGGCATACATGTACAAAGATGGATTTCACCTGTTTATTGTACTCGAAGCACTTAAGAACTGCCACGTCACTTCACTGGTGACTGAAAATAATCAACTCTGCAAGTCGCTTGAAGCACTTAAGAACTGCCACGTCACGTCACTTCACTGGTGACTGAAAATAATCAACTCTGCAAGTCGCTTGAAGCACTTAAGAACTGACACGTCATGTCACTTCACTGGTGACTGAAAATAATCAACTGTGCAAGTCGCTTGAAGCACTTAAGAAATGCCACGTCGTGTCACTTCACTGGTGACTGAAAATAATCAACTTTGCAAGTCGCTTGCGGATGTTTGGTCCTGTTATCTTTGCAGTAGCTTGCTTCGCGGCATGGTGCATCCTCATCTTCACGTAGCAGCCGATGACACATTTAACAGGACGCACAAAGTGGTTGGAGTCAACTGCTGATTCGAACATATGGCCATGCAGTTCCGGATAGAGCTTGTTCGTGCTCAGCACTCCCGAAAGTTCTGCCATAATCTTGGCTGTCACAGTGTCAGCTGCATTCTTTTTTGGAAGGCCTCCGTCGTGAACCTTCTCCTGCAGTCGAACAGCTTTTTCAGACAGCTGACAGATGTACGTTGTCGATGACGACGGCTTGGAAAGACCTCCACGTTTTTTTCTGTTCAGGAATGCCGAATCACATGTCTCGACAATGGTGGCCGAGTAGCATACTGCGCAACGTATTTTACGTTTGACCATTCGGCAAACAAACCCTGCGATGTAACCAACGACGTTTCCAAGGTACGGAGACAGTGCAGGGAGATCCTCAACTATGACATCCAGCTCGCTCTTGTCGGGTAGGTCTATGCCTTGCATGAGGTCTTGTGTGCCGCTTCGCTTTGCTGTGGCCATGTCGAGCTCATCGTTGGAGCAAAACTGACTGCTCACGTACAGTATGCGCGTATTGTCAAGAGACTCACAGTTCCCTCGCCCACCCTTCACCTGGTTGTGTGTGACAAGTCGCTTGTATGCCGCCACAAATTGTGAGACTGTGGGATTGTTATTCCAGCCCCCTTTAGAACGCACAGCGGCAAAGAACAGTTCAATGTGGTCTTGTGAAAGCTTGTAAGTAAGAAAGTAACGGAGTGGAGCATTGTCCGAGAGGAGGAGCGCGGATGCCAGACCAATGACACTTTCAATGGTCACCAGAAATCCTAGAAATGGAGTTCTTCTGGGCGTCCTGAAAATGGGAACACCTGATCCGTCAGTCAGCCCCCGAATGTACTCCTTGACTTCTTCGAAGAAGTTCATCCAGGTTCCCTTGTTGCTAGGTCGGAGCGGCGCTTTGAAACCATTGGCCACTGGGTTGCGTGAATTGAGGAAATCAAACAGTTTATCGAACATTCGAATAAATTTCACAGTTCCTTCTGAATTTTTGAACTGTGGGAGTTGCAAGTCTTCACGACAAAAATCTATGGCGTCAGCGACACTAGTGCTTAAAGTCTGGACAGCAAGGTTGACTTTCATCTTCTGTTTCTGCCACTGAATGTGTGCAGCACGTAGTTTTGTTGCTGCATGCAGGCCTTCTTTTTCTTGAAGTTCTTGTAGCTGGACAATGTAGTCCCAGCTCACCGATGCGCCTGATGCGTCCCTGAGGCACCCAAGAGCAGAAAGAGCATTTCTAACTAACTTGACCATGTGACATGCGTCTAAAAGGCAGTACACCTTTTCTTGTGTTAAAGGGTGAGGGAATGATGTTGACATCGCTGATGCATCTTCAACGGAAGCCCCCAGGTCTTTGAACATTGTAAAGTTACAACGGAGACCATCACATGTCAATGATGTCACGTGCACTCCTGTCTCATGCAACTTTGTCAGACAGAGCTTCACAATGTTCGCACGCTCTTTTCCTGAAAGACCATTGATCAAAAAATAGCCACACGGTACCTTCCAGTGGGAGTCCAGAGATACGAGCATGAAAACAAGGGCTTCAGACGCAACTGCGTTACTGTAATCGTCCACTTCATTGCCAATATCCACGTAGCCTCGAAATTTTTTGCCGTCCCATTCAAGGTGCTTTCTAATGGCCATTTCATCAACAACAAGGTTGCAGAGAAGCTGTTTGTTGTTCTTCTTAGCCTCATTGGCTTTTGCTCGGATGGCGTTGATTGCTTCGCTTGTGAATCCAGGTTCTCCGTTAATGGAGCTATACCATTTAGTTATAGTCGATGGATGTGGCAAGGAACATTGAAATGTTTCTCTGACATAGTTATATGCCTTTGTCGAGTAAAACTGTAGCGTGAGTGCAAATGCACGCAGTGCAGGAGAATATTTGTCTCGGCTTAACTTAACAGACGACTTGTCGCCTTCACTGGATGTTTGCTTGAGCAACCGTTTCGTAACTTCCAAGGGGATCCCCGTGAAGCACTGTCGAGGCATCTTCTGAAATGAGCTGCTTGTGCTTGAGGTCATCAATTATTTCATTAAATGAGCTGACCTTCCTTCTTAACCGACGTTCTCGTTCAAGGCTGAGCTTCAGCTTTCTTTTCACTGTAGCCGCTGAATCTGTGCAAGCATCCAGTTTCCTCTTCAGTGTTTTTGGCGTGTCAAGGACTGCATAGCTGTGCTCGGCGACCTGAAAACAAAACAGTGAAAGTTAAAGCTGTTGAAAAAGACACCTTTCACAAAAACCACTCATCATATGACAGTCTTTGTAAAGCAGGCATCTGTTCGTAGCTTACGTGGTTTAATGCAGAAAATAAGCAACCAGGTGCACAGGGGAGTGTAGAAATTAACTTTGTCCCCTTCATTTACCGGTGCACTCGAGAAATGCCACATCAGACAGGAATTTCAATATTTTCCCTGGATTAGAAAAACTGGTGCTGCAGCCATGAATAAAACCAATGTTCTGCTATGACTACAGAACATACCAGGACTACTAACTTGATTCAAATTGGATGCTATCCTGGTGTGCATAATGTATACAAAGTCATCGTGTTGGTTACCACGAGATTGCAAGAAAGTGGCCTGACTAACATCGGACTAGTTACATTCAACCGAGGACGGACCAAGTAGCTGCACTCGGGCAGCGTAGTACAAAAAAAGGCAACTTGCATGGGCTGAGTTCTCTTGCACCGTGGTTGGAGTGTTGTCGTTTGGCTGTTCCACTGGGGTCACATCCACAGTGGCAGTTCTCTGCTTAGGTGGCTTTTTCTCAGCAGTCCTCTGAAACAGCCGTGTTTCATTCACAGTTATGCTTATTTATTACTGCGAGTGCAAAATGCTGTAAGTAAAAAAATATGCTGGCGTCAAGCATATTATAGCAGTCTAGCAGTTTCTGAATTATACCACTAGCATCTTAGACAGCTATCATAGCACCACTGAGATATATAACGCAGATAGGAGCATTTCAGAAATTGAAAGAAAAAATTGGGCACTTAAAATTCAAGACCTCGCACTTTGTAACGTAATAGACATGTTTTTCCAATTCCGTTTCATTGCTTACAGTACATGGTTTTCAGAGTAAGTCTGCCAAACAATTCCTCAACCACAGCTTCTGACAGCTACATGTAAATTTTATTGTGCTCCGAGCTAATTTGTAGGGCGTCATTTTTAAAGGGACTCAGCAGATGAACTACGAAAGAAGGTAGCGCCCATTCAGGCGATTTCAGTGTCTAATAAACGTAGCATCAACTGTAGGGGTAGTTATACGAACGCTAAACGAGCGAACTGCGATGGCCGAACAGTATGCTTTTTTTTTCCGGGCCGCTATACCAAAATGCCGAGATGTCGTACTATACATTTTCCAGGTGCTTCGGGAAAGAAAACAAGGTGGGCACGGCGTCAGGCTGTAGCCGAGTTCGTGATCCCGTTCTGTCATAACAGTTGTCAGTAAAGTGGTCACTGCAGAGTCTGCTACCTGGGGATGGAGTCCATTTGTCCCTTCTTAAGTTTACCACCCAACACCAATATAAATCCGGCTTAGAGCGTGGGAACCTGCGTAACAAGAGCCACAGCTTAACAACGACACTGATATGACGTTTGCGTTTCGCTGCGTATCACGCACGTCGCACAGAATATTGTAATACTTACAAGTGGAACATCTTCCCAGACGACTTCTCTGGTCTGCTGGTGCAGTTGACGGCGCAACAAGCAGGCATTTTTAGCGGAATGCGCGCGAAACCAGCCCATACGTAGCACGCGCTATGCTGGAACGGCGGCCATTTGTCCGACTTCCAGGACAAGCGCTCGAACTTCCGGCAGCCGCGCGCCGGAGAGCTCGAAGCGCCATCCAGCAACACTAGTGGAGATCAGTGGGTGACTCTGTTCTTAACCTGATTACCTTTCTCGAATGTTCTAGACGCCGCGTCCGTGTTAGGCCCAGCTCCGGCTGAGTCCCCGCTAGCAGCGGATTTGGTCGACATTCGCTTGGAAACTGCTGCTTACCACCCGTACTCTTTGGTACACTCATCGGGAGATATGCTCTCTCCGTCCATCATTACTTGCATGTCGAATGCGCGGCCACTCGCCTTCGACGAACGCCACTTGGCGCGCGTCCCTGGGGCGTTGACCCGGCTCGGCGTAGGCCTATCTCAAGCACGCCGTCGTCGGCACAAAAAGTCTCGTAAAATGACGAAAAGTTCACCCACCACAGAAAATTGATGTAGCCTTGTTCTCCTCGATGTTATGCGTCGATTGATGTAATCCATTCAATGACACATTGATTAACTGGCGGAAACAGATGTTGAGAGCGGGAGCCGATATTTTCTATCCTCACTGTTCGGCGCCTGCGGCGTCTCGCAAGTCATTCTTACTAAAACAACCAGTGAAAATGTCTTCAAGTTCACTAATAAAAACAAAAAGTTTCAGTGAAGGGTACAGGAGACCACCGAAATCACAAGATTTTGTGAAAGCAGCCGCATAGAGGGACTGGCCATCTGATGCAGGCAGCAGAAGCTCATTCATGCATGCACTGCACTTTGTTTGGGGCACACATTTCCTAGCAACATAGCCTGCCACATAGTACGTAAGCCTCGAGTCGCTATGCTGATTGACGTATGGGTGATCAGGTGCAGTCAAAGAGCTGCCATTCTGAAGCGAACCTTTAGCACCTTCTAAGTCTCCCTCATCAAGCAACAAGTCAATAAGTTGCTGCTGCTTACATGCATTGGCAGGCTTGTCTGCGACAGTCAAAAGTGAGCTTACAACCCCCTCTGGAATGTTTGATCCAGCAACACTTTTGGCAAGATTATAATAGCTCAGACAATTAATAGTCCTGAGAAGCTGTTGCGGAATGGGATGAGCATTGCATCCAGAGGACGCCTGACAATACCGAAGAGGTTTTCAATTTTATCTTGGCTTAAGCAGCTTGTTATCAGGTATGCATAGCCAAGCTCTTCATGTAAGTAGCTTAGAAGACCCAAGGTACTCGTAATAGTGACCCTCAGTCCTTCCGTCGTAGATTCACTCAGGAAGTTCTTTTTATCAGCAGTCTGTTCCCATCTTGAGAGGAATTCCCAGAATTATTTGAGGTCTTGTTCTCAGAACTCTTTGAGGTCTTTGAAGCTTCTCACAGTGGCCGCATAGAAACCTGGAGTAAGAGAATAAAAAAAAGTGGCATGCAGTGCTATTACACAATGGGAGATACATGAAAAATGTAGGATAAAAATGACATTTGGTATCTGACATTTATTTTGCTTTGAGTACTAACTGCTGTTACCTTACTATATTTATGCAATGGCTGCCAAATTTTCAGGCAAGGGTTCTGTAGCTCTTCCATACTGTATGCTCGACATTGTTTTCAGAAACCTGTCAATGTGCAAGCGAGATCTGAAGGGCGTCTCAAGTAAATTTGCAGCCTGCTAAAAGAATAACATATTCACCTTTCCATCTGGCGTGTGGAAGCTTGTTTGAAGAAGTCTGCTGCGAATGTTCTTCACGAGGTGCGGAAAATCTGATAGGAAGTACAGGGATCTCTTGTTGTCAGAAGGACGCACTCTCTTAGCAATGACTTCTTTTGAATTTGCCTTCACACCCATCATGCGCCACATCTTTCTGTTCCATGTCGTGGCATCGCATGTGACATATTTGACGAAAAGCCCTGCTTTCTCTGCCAGAATTGTGGCCTCCAGCATTATCTTTGCAAGTAACTCCCCCTTGATGTGGGTGCGTGTGGCAAATGTTCCCAGTATTTGGCTCCAGCTACCAATGTGGAGCACAAACATTACCACAAGACCGTGGTCACAAGGCAGTTGCTTTTGTTCTTCTGGTGTGTAGGCACCCAAGTCGACGAAACCACTGACCTTGCCAGCTGTGTTGACACACAAGTGCCCAGACAGTTTCATTTCATCTATCACAATACCTCCCTGACACTTCAATCTGTCCATTGTGGCAGTCTTCTTTTTTAGTGTTTGCAGCATCTTTTCATTAAAACCAAAATTAGCCATGTAGCTTGATATATACTTTCTGATAGTTCTCTTTCCTGGAAGCACTAGGATATTTTGTCTCCGGATGTAGTCATAGAGTTTGGTTCTGCCCATTTTAATAAATATGCACTCCAGCATCCATTCCTTGCTGTACTTCATTCCCCGTGTGCTTTTTCTTTTTGGAGCTTCATAACACTGTCTTATGGCTAGCTGTTCCTTCTGCGACAGACTTTGCAGCTTCTGTTGTAAAATGTCCTCAGTTGTTGCTGCTGTTGCATCTTTCATTCTAGAGATGGTGTCACTCAAACAGTGCACCTTTGAGGCCAGTCTCTCGACCTTCTTGGTAACACTTTGGAGCCTGTTGACGCTCTTGCAGGTTCTCTTTGCTGCTTTTCTCTTCAGCTGCGATTTCCTCGCCTGCAGAGCTTTACGGAGGTATTTACATGACACGCATGGGGATCCTCAAAGAAACATTTAAAGAGAAGTGTATTCCCATTCTTAGCCACATTGCACACAGCTAAAGATGCCAAGAAAAAACAAACATGAAGAACATTTCGGCAAATGTACACAAAATGCATCTCAGCTAGAACACACGGCTTGATTTTCCTCTGTAACTACCACTAAGCTTGGCTAAAGCAATCAAAGCTTGTCCCAATAGCTCTCCTCCTGACTTCATTTGCGCCTGTAGACCGTCGGTAAGGTCCGATGGTGGCAAAAATGAAGTTTCTGCTGCCCTACAACAGAGTGGGACACTTGCAACAAGCTGCAGAGCATCCGAGGCCTCTCGAACAGTTACTAAACTTGACTTCCTGATTAGTTTCTCTTGCATTCACATTGCACACTTCCATTGTCTACACAGGCGAAGAATACGGCTCGTTGAATGCAAAGTTCACAAGTACTAGGATTTAAAGAGCACGCTATGTACGACACGCCTTCAAATCCAGGAAACTCGTTCAGCGCCCGTGACTTTGATGGTAGGACAAGACTACGAAGGTCATCGAGAGTGACAACTGCGTCAGACGAGGGATTTGAGCTTGCCTCGTCAGCTTCGTCGCCATCTGCAGAAGTTGCATAGTTGATATCCACAAGGAGCTGTGCAGGAGTGCTAATGCGTCGCCGTTTCTGTTGTCATTCTGAGCCGGCACGCACTGATGCCACCGCTTTGTTTGGGTCCGTGGAGCCGGAGTTTTCAGCATCAAATGTGCAGGCAGGTTGGGCAAGATTGTCAGGACTGCATCAGGGGCAACTGTCGGTGTTCCCCTAGGAATTCGGACTTGAACACCATTGATAACATGTACGTAGTCTCTCACAATGAAATGCAGTTCAAAGTGTAACTCGCACACAGCACAATCAGCATCAAGCGGTGTGTCAAGCCGATGGACGTTCCGCTCCCAAAGAAGTCGTCGTTCTTCGTCTTTCGGGGCCTTAAAAAGCGATAACTTCCAACTTTGTTACACACGCGAATATCTAGTTGTGCAACCTGGCGCGTAACAATAGTTTAAACGCTGTTTCCTCGTCATTTCGCAACTAAAACCGAGATGCAGGCTATGCCGCCGAGCCAGCCAAGTAAACCAAGTGGGTAGGTTGGGCGATGGCAGCTCCGCTGCTTTTTTCACCGCAAGTTGGGATGGAGCAAGCAGGGGGAGATCGTTTCGGTCGCGCTACTCAGAAGTTCTAACACACTCTAATGAGGTTAAGGAAGTGCTTTTGAGGCTATGTAAGTTGTTACCCGAGGCTTTCTGGCAAAGGGTCCGGTACACGAAAAAGTGCAATGAGTCACACGTTGACTTCACGTTTCGTCTTAAAGCCGATTTAATTGAATGGTTCAAGGGCGAAGGTGTTTATGACAATCGCGATAAAGTGGTAGAATGCATTGCATTGGAGCAATTGTACCCTTGCATCGAAGATGATGTCAAGCTTTGGCTGCAGGACAAACTTGGCGAAGTGCAGCTTAACAAGGCAGCAGAGTTAGCTGAGAAGTATTATACTTGCCGAAAGTTGCATAGCAGGGCAGTGCTCATTGAAAAGGATGAAAGGAAAGAGGGCTTTTCAAAGAAATATGATCAACAGAAACACACTCCCCACCGTAATTTCAGGAAGGACACGCCTATTATGAAGGACACTGTAGGGGAAGGGCAAACGGAAGCGGAGAAATCGAGTGAGGTTCCTAAACAACGCACTGATAATACAGGGGCGTTTGAATCACGGAAGCCGCTAATCTTGATGAAACCATACATTTAACGTTAAGCAGTCGTAAATCTTATTTTGAATGCGTCAGAGGAGGAGGGAGCACAAAATTTTGATCTCTAATGATGTAATCGAAAGGGGATCACAGGTAATCTTGGAGCAGTTGAACCTAGAGCCTAGGTTAAGTGAAGTCTAGAAGGAGGACTTGAGAAGAGTTGTCTCCGTGTTGTAGGGTCTCGAAATGGGGGGGACAGCCACACCGCGCTCTTGGAGTGAACGGACACAGTAGACACGGTCAGTACAAACAAACCCACATACATTTATTTAACTACTTTTGAACTACGATATTGTCCGCTGGATCGATACAGCAATCGTTATCAACATGCTACCATACACTCAAACAACATAACACAATAACACACCCAAGGCGGCGCCGCCAACGCTTGACTTACCACGAGGGCCCCCGGTGCCGTGCACCGGGGACCCACGCTAGAGACAACCGTTTGCGGCAACCACCACGTGCAGAAGAGACTCGCTCAACTCTCGCCCGCTACCAAAGCCTGCCTTCCGCCAAGGTTCA
Source organism: Rhipicephalus microplus (assembly GCF_043290135.1). Taxonomy (NCBI): domain Eukaryota; kingdom Metazoa; phylum Arthropoda; class Arachnida; order Ixodida; family Ixodidae; genus Rhipicephalus; species Rhipicephalus microplus. The sequence continues at coordinate 53,551,942 of NC_134709.1, read as the reverse complement.
CTGCCGGCGCTACCACTGTAACAACCATGATCATGATAGTGGTGCTCAACGCGAACACAACGCCATCTATCGCACGGCGGTTGTCACCCCCGGAATGCGGCTTTTGGGCGAGACACGTGTGCCACGTGGTGCAAACAACTTTACAGGGGAGTGTCTGTACCCCCACATTCCTCCAACCTTAAATCAAACCATATTCCGAAAATACAAAGAGATTAGCTACACAAGCTTTAACAAAAAAATGACATCACATGCTTCTTCATAATGTCCTTGCATCACGACACCGCCGCCGCTCGAGCCCCGCCGCGGTGGTCTAGTGGCTAAGGTACTCGGCTGCTGACCCGCAAGGCGCGGGTTCGAATCCCGGCTGCGGCGGCTGCATTTCCGATGGAGGCGGAAATGTTGTAGGCCCGTGTGCTCAGATTTGGGTGCACGTTAAAGAACCCCAGGTGGTCTAAATTTCCGGAGTCCTCCACTACGGCGTCTCTCATAATCATATAGTGGTTTTGGGACGTTAAACCCCACATATCAATCAACCGCCGCCGCTCGACAATGCTGCACTGTCCAGCCTGACTTCACCTCAGCACCGATCCCGCAACAGCAACGTTGCCCACGAGGCTTCCGTACTCACTCGCTTCAGGCCTGGCCTACAATCCACGTGCTCTAGGCCTTGCTCACCCCAGGATGCAGACTGCATGGCTCTCGTCCTAACTGAACAACGGTTTTGAAAACTAACATGAACAAAAAAGAACAACACTTGCAAGCAAAAAAAAAAAATGAAAACTCAACCTGCCGACAAATTCAAAAACGTTACAAAATCAATCTCCTCGATTCTCAAGAAAGCACACCACCGACGCTAGCAATGAGAAGTCCCCCTTGGGCCTACTCTTCCCCGGCTCAAACAAAAGCCTGTACCGAATGCAAAAACTGTCGTCCGATACTCCAAGAGCCCCACGTTGGGAACCAGTGTGGGGTCTCGAAATGGCGAGCGAACCGTCACGCTCTTGGAGTGAACGGACACAGCAGACACGGTCGATACAAACCAAACAACATACACATATTTATTTAACTAATTTACCACGACGATATCGTCCGCTGAATTGATACATCAATCGTGATCGTTCGCTAAAGAACCTTACTGTTACACAATACTCCAAACATGACAAACACATTAACACACCCAAGGCGGCGGCGCCAACGCTTGACTTACCACGAGGGCCCCCGGCGCTCAGGCGCCAAGGACCCACGCTAGAGACAACCGTTCGCGGCAACCGCCACGCGCAGAATCGACTCCCTCACCTCTCACCCGCCACCAAGGCCTGCCTTCCACCAGGGGTCACCGCCCGAACTAACACTGTAACAACCATGATCATGATAGTGGTGCTCAACGCGAACAGAACGCAATCTATCGCTCGGCGGTTATCACCCCCGAAATGCGGCTTTTGGGCGAGACACGTGCACCACGCGGCGCAAACAACTTTACAGGGTAGTGTCTGTACCCCACAGTCAAGTCAAGTCAAGTCAAGTCAAGTCAAGTTTATTAAATAGTTCAGTTGAGTTACATGGTTAGCGTTATTACAGCAGGAGGTCCCAAAGTTTCAGAGAAACTGACAGGGGGACCTCCTATGGCTACATGGATGGGGTAATTACAAAAAAATACAGCAATAGTATACGGTCTTGTGAGTAATAATGAATAATCTTGATTAACAATAAAAACACGATCAATACACAACATAATGGTAATACTCACTATTGAAAAATAACAAGGAAACAATCAAAAGCAAGTTAAGACAAAAAACAATATTAATGAACTCTACGTGACAAATGTAACACGTTTCATTACCAGTGTTATCAATTATACAATGGCAAATTGAAGTAGTAAAAAAGCACAGAACTGTGGAAAGCTATTAACAGTTAATTACACAAATCGGATGAGTTGATTAATTCCTGAACGTAATATTTCTTACTACGCGAAGTGAAAATATGGATGTTATGCGATGATTTCAATTCGAAAGGCAATGAATTCCAAATGGCTATGCTAGTAAATAAGGTTGAGAACCTGCCGTAGTTTGTCCTTACGGCCGGCAAAAGAAGATTATAGCACTGAGAAAACCTGGTGATGTTACCATTAGTTAAGTGACGATGATCAATGCATGCAATAAAAATGTCATGCGTGATGAGTCTAAAGGCGACAACGGACATTCTATGACAAAATAATTGTCTCAATGGGAGTATGTTAAGCTGAGAAAACAACGAGCTGCAGGAGAAGTAAAATGGGCTGAAAGTCATTAATCTAACTGCTTGATTCTGAAGTCGCTGCAAACGTTCGATGTGCGTGAAATATGTGTTGGCCCAAGATGATACGCAATACGAAATATGGCTATGAATATAAGCAAAATACAAAGTACGTATGATGTGAGGCGGAAAATAAGTTCGTGTCTTGATGATAACGTGAATACCAAATGCAATCTTTTTAGCGAGTGATGCTGCATGTTTATGAAATTTTAGTTCGCTATCTAAGATGACGCCAAGAAACCGCGCTTCACTGGAAATGTTTATGACGGTATTACCAATGTGAAGGGAAGGTTGTATGTCAAGTGAAATGCGCGGGGAATGGAACAACATAAACACGGTTTTAGTGGCATTGATCTGAAGATAATTGGCCTGGCACCATAAAGTTATGTTATGTAAATCTGTGTTGAGGTCAGACTGGAGTGAAGAAACTGATTTAGATGACTGAAAGATGGTTGTGTCGTCAGCGTAAAGTATGCACTTGGTCCTTGTAAGAATTGTAGGTAGATCATTAATAAACATCAAAAATAAAAGTGGGCCTAAAATTGATCCCTGTGGAACACCGACGTTAATTAACTTGGGCGTTGAAAGATGGCCATTAACATGAACCATTTGAGACCGGTTACTGAGGTAGCTCTTAATAAAACTTAGTGGCGGACCAGACATACCAAATGATTCGAGTTTAGCAAGTAGAACGTGATGATTTATAGTGTCAAAAGCCTTCGTCAAATCGATAAACACAGATCCCACAAGTAACCCTCTATCAATAGCTTGTTTAATTTCCTCCGTTAGGGTAATTAGTGCCAGCTCAGTTGAATATCCATGACGGAATCCAAATTGTTGTGGAGATAAAAGATTAAATTTTTTCAGATAACGCATTAATCTAATGTGGAATAACTTTTCAATTACCTTACCGAAGAAAGGCAGGATACAGATTGGCCTATAATTCTGTACAAAAGTCTTATCACCCTTCTTAAAAACTGGAGCTATTTTACCAGCCTTAAGGCAGCTCGGAAACACACCCGCTGAAAACAGCTTGTTAATAATTACTGCCAAAGGTGGGGATATCAAGTTTGAAACTAGCTTTACTTTAAAAGGATCAATATTATCTAAACCAGCACTTGTGGTCTTTAGTGATGTGATGACCTGAAGGACTTCATCTGCAGACGTGGAATGAAGATAAAAAGAATGAGTACACCGTGGTATATTGCGTAAATGACCTGGTGATTGCTGCGTATCCGCAGATGCGCAGAAATGCTCACTGAACGTGGCGGCCACTCTTACAGGGTCGGTATACATTTCGTCGCCTTGCTTTATTTTTATTGTGGGATCTGAGCATTTTTTCATGTTCAAGAAATCTTTAATGATTTCCCAGCAGCGTCTCGTGTTACCCGTGTTTTTTACAATGAGATTCCGGTAGTAATTGCGCTTAGCACACCTAAGTAAGGAAGATAATGTTGCTGAGTATTTGTGAAAGCGGCATTTTAATGCGAGATTATAAGGCTGCGACTTTAGTTTCTTATGAAGGTTATTCTTTTTATTAATGGACTTCAACAACGAGTTGCTTATCCATGGATTTCTAGGGGAACGATACCACTTCGTGACAGTAGTGGAAGTGGTGGATGCATCTATACCTGAAGCTATTACTTCTGAGAAAGACTCAAAAGCCTTTTCTGCGCAGTCTAGATTAGTCACCGATGTCCAGTCTACTGTGCTAATTATTTGCACAAACTTGTCCGCGTCGAATCGGCGTTTCGTAGAGATGTTACTGGCCTTGGCATTTTCGGAGCCCAGAATGAAAAATACGGGATTATGGTCTGTAATGCTATGATCTATTACACCTGCTACGTGTTCAGTGGAAATGTTGGAGATAATATGATCTATTAGGGTATTCGAACCTAGTAAATCGTTTCTAGTTGGTGCTGAGATATGCGACGTAAAGCCATAGCAGTATAAACAGTTCATATATTCTAAGCACGATGCACTATCAGGATCAATAATGTTTATATTAAAATCACCACATAAGACAACGTTTTTATTTTCCCTCACTAGGTTATTAAGAATGATGCTTAACTGATTACAAAAATCGGAATACGACGATGAAGGTGACCGATAAATGGAAGCTATAATAGTACTACGGCTATTCAATGGTATAACACTATGGTTGAATTCAAGCCAAACAGATTCACATAAAATATTATTAAAGATTATGTCACTACGGCGTGTGTAGGTTAAGGATGAGTTGACAAGTATGGCACTACCGCCACCACGACAGAGCTCCCGATTACAGTATTCGGAATAATAACCTGGCAATCCGTACAAGTTATCCTCATTACCAGACAACCAAGTTTCAGATAAACATATGACAGAGAATGAATGTTTAAGCAAGGAAATCAACGCAACAAGGTCATCCTGGTGCTTTCTAAGACTGCGAATGTTTAAGTGAAGTAGTGATAGGGATGGTGACTTCTCGAGTAGCAATTCTGATGTTTGCTGGCACGAGAACGCAGCCATGTTGATCTAAGGTCAGTTTAAAATGGGGACTGATAGGATAACTAGGAGAATACTCGGAGATCTTCTGCGCATGCAATTCGAAACACGCGACTGTCATCCGCCTTTCTGGCTTTGATTGTACAATTGTCAGTCCAGAGATGCTTCCACTGATTGGCCTTCTTAAGCGCAAGTGCCTGTGCAAAGAGGCGCTTTCGTTCTGGTGTGAGATGGTCATTCACATACACAGGTTTAGGGCCTGTGCTCTGAGAAAACCCTATATCTGTGGTAGACAAGCGTGCCTTTCTTGCCTTTTTAGCGAATTCAGCCTTCTTGTTTCTCGAACAGAATCGCGCAATAATGTTGCTTCCATTCTTTGCGGGCACCCGATGCGCGGCGTCTATGTCTGTATCGGCAATTGGACAACCAATCTTCTCACCGATAACCTGGACGACTGCCAAGCAGTCTTCGCCCTTTGTCTCAGGGATTCCCTTCAGTTCAACATTATTAAGTCGCGAGTATTGTTCGAGATCACACATTTGTTTACTGAGCTTCTTATTCTCATCCCTCAGGACCTTGTTTTCTTTAGTTAGTGCCTCATTGTCATTCTTTACACGTTCACAGAGGTCATTGAACATCACAAGGCTTGTTTTCATCTCTGCGACCTCCTGCCGAAGAGCCTGTATTTCCTTTGCTAGTTCCGCGCAAGTCGGCATTCTCAAGATAAGTAATGAAGAAAAGTATACTCAAAATACGGAACACAAGACACAAAATAAAGACACAAACACACAAGACACAAGACACAAAATAAAAAAAAATAAACTATATAAAATATATTGAAGGCAGCAGTGGAAGCGAGAAAAAAGGCAAAACAGAAAGGAGTGCACCGAGAAGCAACGAACCTGGACGGAGCGAACACAAGGGTCAATGCTTGTACACAGCCGCAACCACTGCTGCCAAAATGACAAACAATGGCAAACGATGGTCTATTTGTAGGGCTCCTTGTCCGGTAGATGGCGAACGTAGCGGCTGAAGTTCAGTGACGTAGCTGCACGTGCCGATGATACAGCAGGAGCAGCTAAGCAGTGCTGTCCAGTAAGCCGTGCAGATAAGATTCACCACCTGGACGGAGCGAACACAAGGGTCAATGCTTGTACACAGCCGCAACCACTGCTGCCAAAATGACAAACAATGGCAAACGATGGTCTATTTGTAGGGCTCCTTGTCCGGTAGATGGCGAACGTAGCGGCTGAAGTTCAGTGACGTAGCTGCACGTGCCGATGATACAGCAGGAGCAGCTAAGCAGTGCTGTCCAGTAAGCCGTGCAGATAAGATTCACCACCTGGACGGAGCGAACACAAGGGTCAATGCTTGTACACAGCCGCAACCACTGCTGCCAAAAATGTTGAAAGATTGTTTTCGTGTTGAAACAGTGTTGAAAGACTTGTTTTCGAACTGTCCCGGAAACACAACGGTGACTGAACACGATGATATCAAGCTAACTTGTGAGGACCCAATCCGTAGCAAGCCATATGATGTTCCCCTGTGCAAAAGCAGATCATATAACAGGAGATCTATAAAATGCTGGAGTTGGGAGTCATAGTACCGGGCGAGAGTGACTATACATCCCCTCTAATGTTAGTTGAAGTGCCGGGAAAAGATCCGAGGTCATGCATAGATTATCGGTGTCCTATAACTTGAGATCAAACTTACCCGATACCAAAAACTGTGTCACAGTCTAGTTATATTTCCACGTTAGACCTCGCGCGAGGGTATTGGCAAGTCCCCCTTACGGAGCGCTCTAGCCGCTATGCTGCATTCGTTTCTCCAATCGAAACGTATAGTCCACTTAAGCTGAGCTTTGGTTTGAAAAATGCTCCCTTTTGTTTTTCAGGCTCAATGGACGGTGTTTTTAATGGCCTCTCTGAGTTCGCTTTGCCGTATCTTGACGATGTCGCCATCTTCTCGAATAGCTGCAAAGAACATGTAGAGCATTTACGGTTCGTGCTCAACAGGTTGAAAGAAGCTGGTCTTACCATGAAACCTACTAAATGTCACCTAGGGTGCGGCGAGGTGTCTTACATGGGACACGTGGGGCGGTGGCTGGCATAGACCTTCAGAAATGAAGGTATCCGCCGTCGTGAACTATCCACGACCATCCACAAAATATGAGATAAGGGCATTCTTGGGCCTAGCTGGACACTATCAGCATTACGTGCAAAACTACTCTAGCTTTGCTAGCCCTCTAATTAACTGACGCACTTCGAAAGTCCGAACCGGTTAAAGTGGTATGGGACTCAAAAAAATAGAATGCGTTTTGCAAGCTGAAACAGGCCTTAAGCGAAAAGCCCGTTCTCATGGCGCCCGATTTCTCTAAGGGATTTGTCATTCAATGCGGCTTGGTAGCTATATTGTGCCAGGAAGACAGCGCTAGTAACAAAAGACCAGTTTTGTATTTAGGTCGAAAACTGAGCTGCAGGGAAGAGGCATACAGTACCTTTGAAAAGAAATGCGCTTGCCTTGTGTGGGCCGTTCAAAAGCTAGCCTGTTATATCTCCGGTTCCAGGTTTGTGGTCGAAACAGACCACTGTTCTCTAACCTGGTTAAATAATATGTCGCCTAAAAGGCGCCAGTTACTGAGGTGGAGGATGATACTCCAACAGCACAACTTATACATTTGCCACAAAACAGGAAAGCTAAACACTAATGCAGATGCATTAAGCCGTGCGTTTTAGTTAGTGCCTTCTCCACCTTTCCGTCTTTCGCTGGCGAGTCGGGGCAAAATTTTGTACTCATCACGGCCTTAGCTGAAAGCTCTCGTCCAGAGTGATCTTAAGGGGCCAACTTTATGTTTTATTCTATTCCATTACGTTGTTGTACGTGCAAAAAAATTGGAGTTCTCATTTTAAGAGTCTTGTGTCCCACATGTGCCTCTTGATGTAGAGGGAACGAAATTCCAATAGACATGTAGCTAGGCATATGCTGTATTGTACTTTGTCTGGTGTTCTGTCGGGTAACCGTGGGCACATGCTTGTGTTGTCTGTTGTGGAACCGTTCTTGACAAGTTGCAGAACCATTAACAAGTGCTGAGACGAAGAATCGTCAGACGAGATGAGCGAAGCTAGTCGACAAGTTGTGGCGACAAGCCAGTGGAGCTGGGATCCGTCCTCAAGAAGGGGATGTGCTCACGGAACTGAGCCTGGAGCTACATCCTCCCATAGTCCTGGAGGCGAACCTGGAGGGACCTGGCGAACGAGCGTGCCCGACATCCGAGCCACGTGGAAGCAGCTCGTCTTTCTTGTGCATTGTCTGGCGGCGGGTGTGCTGTTACGCCTGGGATTCCACACCGAATGCCATTGCCTCTCCAAAGGCAGTCTGTGTCAAGGCCAGCGAGCGAGCCCACCTGACGTCATAATCTCAATGACGTCATCAAGCGGCGGTGCCGGTCTGTCTTACGCAACGCACGGCGAGCTCCCTCAGCCTACGGGCCCGATGAAGCAAGCGGCGCCATCTAGTCTAGCGAGTCTTATGCAATGCGTGGCTACATCACTCATCCTTAGGTGTAGCCCTGCGCAGCGGCTCCGGATTTGAGGATCATGACGCAACCCAGTGGCGGTTCTCGACTGGAGGAATCTGACATCACATTCAGCGGCGCTTCTGATTAGACGTTGGTGATGTAAAGCTCCACCAGGTGCCTATAAAAAAAAAAAAAGCCGACCCATGCGTCAGATAGAAGCGGACGTATGCGTCAGAGAGAAGACATCTCGGCTCTTCGAGTCCCTAAGCTGTCGGCCCCCGGGCCGAATATGTAACGCCTTCATTTTTATGCTGTACATAAACCTTGCCTTATTTCACCATCGTCTTGACCGCTCGTGTATCAGCTCTGCGCAGAAGCAATCACGAGCTCAGCAACACACGCTACCAAACAGCCAGTAACCTTGGCAGCGGCGAGTTTACGAAGCAGTGGCGCCTTCAGGACCGTGTTGGCATCGTACTTCGTAACAGTGTCTACTTGAAGTGTGTGGAACTGTTCTGCATGCATTCCTGGTTGCTGACATTTCCGCTGTTAAGTGGATGCCTTGGAAGATGGTGACAAACTTTGTGTGTTGGTGCATGCAAGTTATAACCAAGACGCCCACTAGCGTGGAAGAAAAACTGTTGTCTTTTGTGTTGAGGCTTGGAACAACCCTCATAAGTGTCTGCTCAATCCTGGCAGCTCCACTATTCAATGTAAAGAACTGTGTGTCTGCTTCAAGTTCACTTGAGGGAGCGTGGAGCTTTTTACATTGCACATAAAGTTCACTGTGGTCTTTGGTTTCTATGATGTGTGAGAAATGCTCACCACAGATCGTCACTCTTTGCGTCAGCTTTGACTGAAAGAGGAAAACGGGGCTATAGGGCAAGCAGTAGGCTGTGCAAGTTAACATGGAACTATATTGCCTGAACTGAAACAGTATCTTCTGCAGCAGAAAGGGGGGGTGGGGCTGTTGTCCGACATGCTCGCTACTTCTAAGCGCATACTGAAACCTACCAAAAATCGAAACCAAGTCATCCGCAACCTAGCCTAGAGGGCGTTGTCACTGGAATGTGCAAATATGGCAGGAAGGCCAAAAGCGGCCCCGTACAAATTTTCTTGTTTTCATAAACTATAAGTTCACAATTTGTTCACTGTCTATATACATGAGGTGCCTGAACACCACTACAGAATTCTTGTTTTCCGTCAGCAAAAAGGGAAAAAAAAACTGTTAATCAGTTTATCAGATTGTGTTTCTATATTCGTTAACGATTTTATTATGAAACACATCTCTATGGTTTTGCAACAAGATATCTGCAAGAAACGCCTGCCAAGGTTAATCTGGCCTATAACATGAATGACCATGGATCGTTTGGTGTACACATGGAGATAGTGTGTGCATAGACACCATGCTGGTGTCACAGGCTATACCAAACGTGCTGGTGTTGTCTATTTTCAGCAACCTGGTCGTTGTTGTCTTTCTCATGGCATTGTAGAGAAAAAAGGGCGGCTTCTATCTGTCCCTTTTTTTCTAGTCACTGGTGGAATAGCGTTTCTTATGAACATCTCTACTCCCTTCGCGGTGTAGAACGTTGAATCCAAGAAAAACGGAGAAAAGTTACATGCTACACTTTATTTGTATTGCAAATTTCTCTAGGATTGGTGGTGAAAAAAGGCAATAGCCATTTGCTCACCTGTCCTTTCTATTTCATTTTCTTGCAGTGTAGCCTTTTTCAATTAGTGCATCATGTCATGAGTGCATGCAAGTATACGCGTTGCCTGCAGCTGGACGAGATGTAATGTAAAGTTCATAAGTCGTGCTGCATTTGAATACGAACTATATTATCTTGACATTGTTGCCTTTTAATGCATTACATGTGAAACAACGGGCATTGCATCAATGCTTTTAAGAGAAATTAAATTGAGAATAGTTTAAGACTAGAATTGTTGGTGCAATGGTAACATTTATGCTGATGGACAATGCAACAAAAACTAAGGGATTGTGTTGCTTTGTTCACTGATGTGCCCGCCATTCTTGCTCTGCATTCTTGCTGGTTTGGTCCCAATGTGGAAGACCCTTTCTTTCGGTCAAAGGAGGTCATCGCTCGCCGATACCCTGTTTAAGGATCCCTGTCATATCGTGATGAGCGTGTAGTGAGAAATGTTTTGCCATTTTATTCTTATTTACCCTATTTTTTATACTGCGCTTTAGAGCTGAAAGACAATAAACATTCAATATTTGGAATTTTTGTTGTTTGTGCTTATTGTGGGTGGGGCCTTGCAAGCGACGGCAGCTCGTCGGCAGGGTCCCATTTACTGGTACACGCGAGTCGCGCTTAATTCGCTCCAACTGTGTCGATAAAGCAGCCTTCTAGGCGTATATAGCTGTAGCATATCCAACGTACCCCGATTAGCCAGCTTTGGGACGTTTATTCGTCATATGTGCACGAGTCCGAACGCTATGTCTTGTGCTGACACAGCTAGGGGAAGCGTAGCGTCCCTGTAGCTGTAGCATATCCAACGTACCCCATTTAGCAAGCTTTGGGACGTTTATTCGTCATATGTACACGAGTCCGAACGCTATGTCTTGTGCTGACACAGCTAGGAGAAGCGTAGCGTCCCCGTAGCTGTAGCATATCCAACGCACCCCGATTAGCCAGCTTTGGGACGTTTATTCGTCATATGTACACGAGTCCGAACGCTATGTCTTGTGCTGACACAGCTAGGAGAAGCGTAGCGTCCCCGTAGCTGTAGCATATCCAACGCACCCCGATTAGCCAGCTTTGGGACGTTTATTCGTCATATGTACACGAGTCCGAACGCTATGTCTTGTGCTGACACAGCTAGGAGAAGCGTAGCGTCCCCGTAGCTGTAGCATATCCAACGCACTCTGATTAGCCAGCTTTGGGACGTTTATTCGTCATATGTACACGAGTCCGAACGCCATGTCTTGTGCTGACACAGCTAGGGGAAGCGTAGCGTCCCTGTTGTGGCGGGCAGTCGACGCGGCACGATCAACTGTGAAAAAAAGAAAAAAGGGGAGGGGGGGCAGGGCACCACCTGCTGCGACTCTGTCCAGTTTTCCCCGTCGTCCCTAACACTGAGACCCAATCTCTTAATTGCACAGCTGCGCACACAGCAAGAGAACGCGTCCCAACGCCTGCAACGACGACGTACAACGACGTTGCAGGCGTTGCAACGACGTTGGGACGCTTGCAGGCGTCCCAACGCCTGCAAGCATGGTTAATTCCATTAATTGGCTTGAGGCATAGCCTCCTCTATTTTTCTTGCCTACCGGATGAGTGCGAAACACCCGTCGTCTATGGCGGCGTCACCTACGTAGGGTTAAGGGTCTTTGTATTTGGCCTTTGAGATTATCAACTTTGGCATTCGCTAATTTTAGAGGCTGTGCCTTGCATAAAAGTGGTTGCCTGCTGAATGAGGGCGAAACTGACGTCATTCGTGGCAACATCATTTACATAGGGTTAATTGTATTTAATTATAAATACATTTATGCCCTTTAAAAAATTTTTCACATTATTTTTGTTTCATATAAGCTCTAAAAACATGAAAACTCATTTGAAGACGACCCTATTTAAGTGGCGTCACCACCGCAGTTCCGACGACGGCAGCTTCCCAAGTGACCGCCGATAATCTGGCAGGCAAGGGAAATCTAGGAGGCTGTGCTTGAGGTCATGCCGCCGGAGATGTTGTGGTTCATTGCACTCCTCATTTACATGGGTATTGTGCACTGGGTCAATATACGGCGGTCTCCTTCCAGCAAAAATCATGAGTAGGAAGCCTTTCTTCTCTCTCCTCGCTTTTTTGCACGTCTCTGATCCGGAGGAGGATCAGAGTACTGCATCAGCCGGCAAACTGCGGAAGGTGTGGCCACTGCTTCAACATATCAATGAGGTGTCAGCACAATTTTTCCAGCCACGGGAAGCCATTTCAATAGATGAAAGGATGGTGAAATCGAAAGCAAGATCAAGAATTAGGCAATATATACGTGATAAGGTGACGAAGTGGGCTTACAAATTGTGTGTTTTAGCTGAATCTGAAACAGGGTGCACTTTACAGTTCTTTGTCTACACAGGTAAGAGCGAGACACCAAGACCACATGGACTGGCTTTTTATGTTGTCAGTAAACTTTGTGAAAAATACTTAGAACAAGGGTACAAAATTTACTTGGATAATTTTTCTACCTCAAAGCACCTATTTGAATATCTCCTGCAATGCAAAACGCTGGCGTGTGGAACGACAAGAAAGTATCGCCGAAGCTTTCCCGGCGATCTGAAAGAAACAATATGGGAAAGGAAGGCTCAGCGAAAGGACATTCGGTGGGTCTGGGATGGAAACATCTCGTTTCTCCAGTGGAAAGACCACAAGGCAGTAAATCTAATGAGTACAATTCATACAGCGAATGAATACGTTTTGGCAAAAAGACGTCAAAAACAGGGGAACCGATGGACTGAGAGAACAATAAGGAAGCCTTTGTTAGTGCCTGACTACAATGCAGGTATGTTAGGGGTAGACAAGTCTGAGCAGATAATTGGCACATACAATGTCCTTCGGAAATGCGTACGATTGTGGAAAACACTGTTCTTCCATTGTATCGACATAGCCTGCGTAAATAGCTTTATTCTTTTTCAAGAGCATCGCAAACAGCATCCCGACATTCCTGAGCTAAATTTGAGTTCCTGATTTGATCAGCTTTCATTCAGAGAAATGCTCATCCAGGAAATTTAGAACCTAAATGACTGCCAACCTGTCAGAGTTTCTTATCTGCCACCCAACTGGATTCGGCACAAGCCGGAAAAGGTTGACACACGAAGAAACTGCAAGTCGTGCTACGAGAACACCAAGAAGGAAGTGAAAACAAATGTACTTTGCAGCACCTACGAAGCACATCTCTCACGCGCAACTGCTTCTCCGAGTGGCACATGCATCAAGGGCGCTGAGATAAGAGCCCGTTAAAGACATACTTTTTGTCTGAGAATGTGCAAATTTGGAAATATTGTACCTGATAGTATGGGCTACCATTTGTGTATATCAGTTTTGTTTTAATCTAAATGCTGTAATGTGTAATGCAATTTTACATCTTCTCTTGTATGTTTTCTTTCTTTTCCCTCGAATTTCAGAAATAAATTATGAAACAATATGAGGTTGTTTGCTTTGAATTTTATTTGCATTAGAAAGACACGTAAATGGGCTACATTTTCACATATAGTAATCCATTGTACACCCAACAGTTTCTGATAAAAAAAATATCGTGTAGACACACACTGGAAAGGCCAGTCTTCTACGGCAAGGTAAGAGTTAATAGGTATATCTGTTTACAGAATGGAACGAAAGCCTGCTGTGTGCCTGTAGTGTCGTAGTACGATGTACTTGCATTGTCAAATTGTTGCCTCGTGAAGAAAGAGCTTTATTTCGCTACAAATAGCAGTGCAAGGATCTAGAAACACTGAGCAATGGTATGTGTTGCATTGAAGCTTATGCTTTAGTTGTTACCTCTTTTGACTTGCCTTAATATAACTGCATTAAATGTGTTGAAATGAGAAACATTCTTCAAGACCAAGAACAACAAAGTATACTGCCACGTTACAGTAACCCGAAGGTCAAGGTTTTTTCTTCAGAGGGTGGCTGCATTGGTCTTAAAAGCATCTCCCCGTCTTGTTTCCTCACGACTTTGGCTTTCCCTTTGACGGTCCTGAAATGTCGGGCTCTCTACAAGCTTGGCTGGAGCTATTTCAACCTTTTAAATCTTCTATCTAGCCAGACAGATATCTGTTCAAATGTTTACATTTCGTCTGCTCCATATGCCATAAGTACCATATATCTGTCTATTGTTTTGGGGTGCATTGAGCGCATCTCGAAGGTCATACATTTGATGGTTCTTTGCGTTTGCTTACGTCATCAGTATCTATCCTTATTTTCTTAGTTCCGTAGTCATGGCGACCGAAATCGAGCTTTCTGAAAGTTCAAAACTAACCGGGTTTCTCTTAGAGCGGTCAATTCCGTTGTATAGCTGTACAAAACAGGGCACAGTATTTCACAGATTTCGTTTCTAATGAAGGACCGCTGGTGTATTTCCATTGTCTCATTTTGTGAGCCATTCACCCTGAATTCAAGACTGTCTTGCGCAACTTTTTTTGTACGTTGTCGCTAGAAATTACCGATGTTCAGGCTGACTCCACAGGCAACTTTCTCAAATGTTGCTTTCTTCAGGCGTGCCTCTGAACAATAGTTTTCATAGCAACATGTGCTGGACAAGAAGTGGCCAGCCGAAGCTGTCGTACTGTACGACACAAAGAGCACTCTTTGTGTGTCGTCTTCTTGTTCCCGTCTACATGCGCTTACTGTCCTTATAATGTCGCTGTACCAACTAGCTCTTACTTAGCCTCTGATTCAGCAAATATCTTCCCTCCAAAGAATTATGTTCGACAGATATTGCATCTATATATGGCCGCTTATACAGTTGCATGTTGTATTTTATCTATTGGCATTATGCAGACCATGTAATTAAGCCATGTAACGAAAGTTTCCGGTTATTCTCTAAACTGGGGCTTCAGAAAAAAATGACCACTTTTTTGAAAAGCAGGCTGTCACGTGCAACAGACATCTATAGGATCTAAGCACATGCGAAAATTTAATTGAAATGCACTATTTTTCTTAATTCATATTAATTGTAGCATTCATTTACATTCCCAATGGGCATGCCTATTATAATATTTAGAATGTGTTATTACAAAATGTAGCTAGAACAAATGCATTAATTATTACAAGTTCTCGGCTGCTTCAGATATCAAGTTCAGGTACCACTGTCATGCATTTTGTGACATGCAAAGTAAGGATGTATGTATTTTATAAACCTGTTCTCGAGCAAATAAAGGGCAATACATATGCATTCAGTAGGGGGTTTTCGAGTAGCATACAGAAAGCCGTCGGTTAGTGTTTCATGCCTCTGTGCATGCGTTGTACGCTAACCGCTCGTAGACTCCCGGATAAGAAACGGAAATAGCGGGCGAGCCGTGACCGCAACAAACGCTAACTTAACGTACGCTGTTTGACAACTCCCTAGTGGCATATGTGAGATCCACAAGTGGCACTGCTTAGTGTAGCTGTGCACATGCAATGTTATTTTGTGTAGAACAGCGTTACAAAGCCCTTGAGTCATTAAGAGTTCTCAATGTGCTCAGTCATCCCTTTAAAGCATGGTTTCTCAAACTGGGTTGTGTGAAAGACATCTTGGGGTTCTGCAAGCGGCCTGAACGATTGAAACTCACTCCCGTTTTACCCACGTTGGCAACTAATTTAGTTTTTTTACAAAACAAAGTTGGGGGGTTAGGGATTGCACAGCTCTCTGGAAAAGCAATTGGGGCTCCCGGAGGTCAGAAAGTTTAAGTTTAGTCTGGCTCAAGGTCACCCTCTTCAATGTGTCAAAATTGTTGCCCAACAGTGCGCATTGCTAATTTTCCAACACTTTTGTTGAAGCAGTTAAGAAATCTGATACCTTTTTGCTAATTATTTGCCTAGCAAATCTGATTGGAGTTGCTGGATTTGTTCACTACATGTTTTCCTGCCGCCGCATGCCGTTTCTAGCTTCTTCCTTACCTTACCAGCTGCTTTGATTACTTTGAAATGGTAGTAGTGGAATGTACCGAGATACATGCATGTGATTATTTCTCAGAAAATTTGTACAATATCCCATTGCACCTCACATATTCAACACGTCGGCTTCGAACGGTCTCATTGTCTGCTAACTCATCATTGCAAAGTAGGACCTTACAGGGCTAATTTTTGCAGTATTCTGACATATTACCAAGAGAGCTTTAACAAGGCATATCGACTATACGCTTTCCATGCTGCAGTTTTCACTTCCCAGTGCTTTCATTACGTGTGCTTTCAGTAACCTGCCCATTGCCATGGACCAGAAAAAAAATGAGAGAGAGAGAGAGAAAAGGTAAAGCTCACTTGATGCAATTAGAGAGAGATGCGAAATTCTCAGCATTGTTCATAGTCTGAAAGGCAAACAAATGAGAGAGTAAGTTTTTTATATGAATTTTATTTCTAGACATGCTGTTAAACAAAGCTAGAACAGATTTATTGCTGCTTGAAATTTGACGACTTGACACATGACAGAGGATTTTAAACACATGAGCAGCAGGGGCGGCACCAGGATGTTTTTACTGGGGGGGCAACCACGAAAAGTGAGTTCCTCCGGGGGGGCAAGCTAGCTCTGCTCCTACTAGGTTTTCAATATATGCTTCCGGGCACTTGGGTGGGCATAGGGGGGGCAGGCAAGAATTTTGGGAGGGCTCCAGCCCACCCTTGCCCCCCCCCTGGCGCCGCCCCTGATGAGCAGTGTGCAGCATTTAGATTGTGGTTGAGCCAGCGTTTTTGCAGTAAATTAACTAAGAGCATCAATTACATGCCTGTCCTGCAATGAAGTGCCACATTAAAAAAAAACTTCATTCACATTAATGGAGCACCACTTGAGATGAATGTTGACAGCTTATCCCAATTCAAATCAGCTCACAAAATGAATGGCTACTTATTCGTTAGAGTTCTTTCACCCCATGTGAAACAGGAACACGTCCAAACTGAACTCTCTTTCCTTGTGATTAAGAACTTGTCCTCTACACATAACGCACTTAGTGTTAGCAACAAGGTTGTTCAATTTACACCATGGTGTTGTCGATTTGGACCTTTGCCTTTTCATAGCTGTTAATGTTTTTCTTACAACAGAAGCAACGAAATGAATTGTCGCCTATGTGAATGCTTATAAAACTAAATATCTCTTGACATGGGTGCTCTTGATTACCTAAGAGTGGCAGCTTGGTCAACGTGTCTTGCTGCTTTAACCTGTGGATCATGTACAACCCATTCCAAGAATTCTTTGAAGATACATGATCTCTAGTACTTGGGAAGTGGAACTAACTTGCCAATACCTTGTTTTAAGATGCTTGAATGTTTAACACCAATGTAGAATAACAAAGCCCAGCTAGTTGTCAGGTAGTCACGAACACAAGAGAGGAGTCAAGGCACCGCAAACAGCATTTGTGGTGCTTCTCTCGCGTTTGTGTTAGCACGCTCAGTCTTTTCAACATAATTGTAGTAGCATTCGAAGTTAATTATGTTTAAAATAAACTCCTGTGTTGCAATTTTAAATTGCAATCTGTTGTCACTTACCTGGAAACTTCATTTGCTTTTTGTAAATACACCACAGGCACTTGTGTTTATTAAAGGTGGCAAGGTGAAGTCATCACCTTAGCAGCACCATTAAATAAGTACAGTACAAAAGGAGTAAACAATAAGTTGTTCCTTTATTGTGGTGCTTCAAAAAACAGTTTTATGTACAAGGAATAAATTAGGTGACTATGAAGACGTGACGTATGTGGCTGTGAGGGATGAGTGACTAGGTTACAGTAATTTGTTTCAGTCCACTTCCTCAACAGTGGGCCCTGTATGTTGTCCTGAAGAGGTGTGCTTAGGGCCCTGTCCCTGATGTAGCTTGCTCATAATGGGCATGCAGGCTTGCTGCAGTTCCTTGAGCCGATGTTCATACTCGTCCTTTTCAGCCAGGTTGTTGGCATCAATCCACGAAATGGTCTCGCGACACTTGGAGAGCACAGTGTCTTTGTCTGTGGAGGACAGCTTGTCACCAGCTTCTTCAGCTGCTTGCTTGACTCCATATACATAAGTCTCCAGAGAGTTTCTGGCAGCAACCCTCTCGCGCTGGGCATCGTCTTCCTGCTTGAACTTCTCGGCTTCGGCAAGCATGCGCTCGATGTCCTCCTTGGAGAGACGCCCCTTATCGTTGGTGATGCGAATGCTCTCCTGCTTGCCCGTGCTGTTGTCTCTAGCAGAGACCTGCAGGATACCATTGGCATCCATGTCGAAGGTCACTTCGATCTGGGGAACGCCACGAGGCGCCGGTGGGATGCCGTTCAGGTTAAAAGTACCCAGGAGGTGGTTGTCTTTGGTGAGGGCGCGCTCACCTTCGAAGACCTGGATGGTGACAGCGGGCTGGTTGTCCGAGTATGTCGTGAAGGTCTTCGACGTCTTGCAAGGGATGCGAGTGTTTCGCTCCACGATGCGGGTCATGACACCACCAGCAGTCTCAATACCCAGGGACAGAGGAGCCACATCCACCAGCAGTACGTCGCGAATGGCTTCGCTAGAGTCGCCGCTCAGGACGGCTGCCTGAACTGCAGCTCCGTACGCGACGGCTTCGTCCGGGTTGATGCCCATAGACAACTCCTTGCCGTTGAAAAAGTCTCGTAGCAGCTTCTGCACCTTCGGGATGCGCGTAGATCCACCCACCAGGACTACATCGTGAATCTGAGACTTGTCCATCTTGGCATCTTGAAGAGCACGCTCCACTGGTTCCAGAGTACTTCGGAACAGGTCTATGCAGAGCTCTTCGAATCGAGCGCGGGTGAGCTTGCTGTAGAAGTCAATGCCTTCGAACAGAGCGTCTATCTCGATGCTCGCCTCGGTCGAGCTGGACAGGGTCCTCTTGGCACGCTCGCAGGCGGTACGCAGTCGCCGTATCGCCCTCGGGTTCTTTCTCAGGTCCTTGCGGTGTTTGCGTTGGAACTCTTGCACGAAGTGCTCGACCATTCGGTTGTCGAAGTCCTCGCCTCCAAGGTGGGTGTCGCCCGCCGTGGATCGGACCTCGAACATAGAACCCTCGTCGATGGTCAGCACCGAGACGTCGAAGGTGCCGCCTCCGAGGTCGAAGATGAGGACGTTCTTCTCGCCTCGCAGGTTCTTGTCCAGTCCGTAGGCGAGAGCAGCTGCGGTCGGCTCGTTGATGATGCGCAGCACGTTGAGACCCGCAATGGCACCGGCGTCTTTGGTGGCTTGCCTCTGAGAGTCGTTGAAGTAAGCGGGCACCGTGATGACAGCATCGCTCACTTGTTTTCCCAAGTACGCCTCAGCGATCTCCTTCATCTTAGTGAGAACCATGGCGCTGATCTCTTCCGGGTTGAAGCGCTTGCGCTCTCCCTTGAACTCGACGCTGATCTTGGGCTTGCCGCCGTCGTTCTCCACTTTGAAAGGCCAGTGCTTGATGTCGTCCTGGATCTTGGGGTCGTCGTAGCGGCGCCCGATCAACCTCTTGGCGTCGAACACCGTGTTCTCCGGGTTCATGGCCGTCTGCGCCTTGGCAGCATCGCCGATCAGCCGCTCGGTATCCGTGAAGGCTACGTAGCTCGGCGTCGTGCGATTGCCCTGGTCGTTGGCGATGATCTCAACTCGGCCATGCTGAAAGACACCCACGCAGGAGTACGTTGTGCCAAGGTCGATGCCGATAGCCGGCGCGTCAGACTTCCTACCAGGCATGGCGATTGTGTAGCGTTAGCTTGCGTTCACTCAGAACAAATGCTCAAAACTGGGAGCAGTGAATGATCTGGTGTTCCTCGACCGCGGCGCGCGATTTATACCGTTCGCGCGCTTTTCTAGAAACGCCCCGAAGCTTCGAGAGCAGCGTCAACCAATAGAAGTGAAGTAGGGCGGTGACGTCAGCGGAGCAAGTCCGCGATTGGTCTCCGGTGTATGGAAGCGTCGAGAAAGCTCTCGTGCCGTCTGCTAGCTGTGATTCATTTTCCCGCTTACCGAAACGTAGTTTCTTTCGCGTGTATTTCTCGATCTCCTTTGCGTGCTCAGTGATTGAAAAAAAGCTAAACAAGCTGCCTTTTGAGAGCTAGGAGAACTGATTCATGCGTGAGAGATCTCAGACACGACCCGTATGGTGGCTTTCACGATGTTTAGTCGGCGATCGATCACAGAAAGCGACGGTTGACGAAGTCATTTAAATCAAACCATTTTGGGTCGCACTTTTGCGAGACGAGCGCTGGCTTTCGATGAATCCTAGTGAAACGTTCGGTCATCGCCTTGAGTGAATAATAGCAAGAAGATTGGTAGCAGTACTTTCGATCGCCGACGTCTACACGACTGCGGCGCCGAAATGAAACTTATGTTCGTGAACCTGGATGGTGTGGTTTCATCTCTGCGTTGCGCTTTGTGAGGCGCTAACTAGCACGGAATTCATGCTGAAATAAAGTGAAGCGGCCGTTTCGTTTCTCACTTTTTTGCATCATGACCCGGTTTTGGTTTATTTTTTACTCTTTTACTGTAATGCCAACCGGTATACGCGTCTCACACGGTATGTGCACCAGCGCTTTCAACCACAGCTGAAAATAATTGCTGTTCCCGTTTTACCCGGGAGTTGTGGCTCACATACGCCGAATGTATGGCTGCAAATTAAATAGGTCGTCAGCAAACCATTAGGGGCATGCGTGTAGTCGCAACGGCGGATATTCAACTGTTTACAATATAGTATGAAGCCTGCCTTCGCAACGCTGCGAGGAGGGGGGGGGGGGGGGGGCGATTTTCATTTTACAGATATTCACACATATATACACTCGACTACACTTGCATACAAGATGGTTGCCCCCTTTTAGCCCCCCACCCAAAAAAAAAAAAAAAAACACTGGCTATGCCACTGCATCCCAGCGTTAGTGTCTAGGGCAGCTGTTGTGGTTGTGTATTGGCATTATAAAAGGCAACATTCTTACATGCTGGCTTTGATGCAACGCTGAGTCATGACTGCAGGATGCATATGCTGACTGCCATTGAATATGCTTACGGCCACATTTGATAAAGTATGAGCAGACTGCCCCAGCAGTGCAGAGTGTTTCTGGAAACTTCTTGAGACATGCAGCTTGCAAATACACACATGCATTGAGAGGATTGTTTTTTATGGCCTCCCTTGTATGTGCGTGATCATATGTGCCTTCACTTGCAAAACGAAATAACAAAACCCTTTTTTTTTTCTTCAGACATTACTTGTGGCTGTTATATGTCAAGCACAAAGGGCAGGTTTGCCTCTGAAACCCTCGTGGCACATATGCTAATATTTATGCAATGAACTAAATACTTGAAAACTAAAAGGAAATGAACAAAAATTATCAATAAAAAGAACAGGCATGTTCACTTTCCTTATGGTTGCTTTTAAAATACAGAAAGTTATTCAGCCAGTGGAACATCAACACCTCGCGTACATTTGAAAAACTTACACATTCCTAGCTTTGGTTGTTGAAAGTACGTCAATGATCAGTCAACTGATTAATTCAATGAATAAATCGTTTCATGATTTATGTTGCTGAAACTGCATTTGGCACCTATTGTGTTCTGAAAGGGCCTCTTTCATTAGAAATGAGGCGTTGAATCAGCTACTGCATCGGAATGATTTCAGACAGAAGTGGCTGTGTTTGACCTGTGTAGCACATGGACACATGATGCTTAGAATTTCGTAACTGTCGCTATTCATCGCAGCAGCAGTAAGATTATGACTTAGCATCAGTAAGGACCCCTTCTAAAAATTGTTGTTACAAAGCTTTTTAGTCGCTTGGTCACAGTGCTCAGATGTTGACCAGGAGGTCGCGAGTTCGATCTCAGCCATGGCAGTCACATTTCGATCGAGGCAGAATGCTAGAGGCTTGCATACTGTTCAGTATGTCAGCGCACGTTTAACAATGTCAGGTGGTCGAAATTGCCAGAGACCTACATTATGTCATGCCTCAACATCATAAGGTGGTTTTGGCAAATAGAAGCCCAGGTGTTATTATTAGAAGTGAGTTGCAAGTTTGTTCAAATCTTACGCGGTTATTAGGTATGCAGGTGCCTTCAACGTGCGATGTTCCTGAAGTCCTTCAGCATTTGTCTTGTGTGACTGGCAGTTGTTTTTTATCAGATGTGTCATCCCAGGAGTCGGAATTTTCACCGTCACTTCGT
This sequence comes from Rhipicephalus microplus, assembly GCF_043290135.1. NCBI lineage: Eukaryota > Metazoa > Arthropoda > Arachnida > Ixodida > Ixodidae > Rhipicephalus > Rhipicephalus microplus. Next base: position 53,529,843 of record NC_134709.1, on the reverse strand, counting down.
GTTTGAACTTCTTTTAGTGCACACGGAAGACGAGGGCAAGAAAGCTAGAAACGCACGTCTTTTTAAAAAGAATGGATGCGTACCAACTCAGCCAGCTGCCAGTTTTACCGTCGCTTCAACTTGATAATTTGGGACCTACTTGGTTCTTCAAGTGAAAATGTGGGGACGTTGTCTGAACACAAGAGCTTCTAATACTATACGGTTATTACAGTGGCATTCGGTATGCAGGTCGAATGTTGGTGCATGTTTGTGGTGTGTCTTTGCTTGTGAGTGCTGTGTTTTTAAATGTTTTGTGCATCATGTCTTAAAACCAATACCTGTCATATGATAACACAGGCAGATATTTTCGGCTTTTTTTTTTAAAAGAAACAGCCCTGAATCTCCAGTTCCTTCATTTCGGCTTCTGAAATCACTGAGCACTGTGACAGACACTTAAATGTGAGAATTTTGCTTGGCTCAGTACATGTCATGCTCAAGCAATGTAAGAAATAAGTGTCAGTGTTCTTTTTGCACTAAAAACTGCAAACATGCCACAACAGCTATTTATGCAAGGACGCAAAGCCTCAGGTCATGATTCAAAATGCAGCATAAAATGCAGTGATGTGGCTGCTGAAATAGTATGACTGTCAACCTTTCAGCGTCTCACCTGGTGTTGGAGTGAGCAATCACTTGAAACACGCTTTCGAGTCATCCCCCTTTTTCGGAGGGTGGTACTCTTCAGTAGTAGAGGAGTTGTGCACATCTACGCTTCAATTATTTGCAATCCCACAAATTAACAGCAACTCAAATGAGTGATGAAAAGAGTGATGAGTGGAATCAATCCGTAACAACTATCATTGCAGAAAACTGGGGATCCTAGCCACCTGTCAATACATTCGCATCTGTTGCTGTTGGCTCCATAAATCAGGCACGTAGCCAAGGGGCCACCCTAGGGGCTAGGGCCTCCACCGAAGTTCAGATGGAGAGGGTTGTTTTACCGAGAATAAACAACGAAAATGTGGGTTATTCAAGGCCTTCAACAGGTTCCCCCTACCCCGAAAAAAATTTCTGACAATTGAAGGCTCGTTTTCTTGTGTCAGGCAGAGCTAAATGAGAGTAACAAACAGTGCTAAGGAAGGTAGAGGGGACATAGCAGGTGCTACTTGGCATGCTTTTGAATGTATAGTGTGTAGTAATGACATAAATGGGAAGAAATTAAAGCGGATAAAAAATGAACTTTCCGCACGTACACAGACCCTATAACCTATGAATAACACATCTGAGTGCTCTACTGACAGATGCTCCATCAGTAACAGATTCACCCAGGCGGTGTCAAACCAGGTAGGCCACACCAAAATCTGGATATAATATGGTTTCAGCGACCACATACGTGTATCACTTTCGAGTGATGAACTTTGCATAATGCATGTTCTCGTCATATGTTGAAGCAGTTATTTCTTTATTGTGTAATGGCAGTGGTGTAAAACATGCTTGACCTTTTAAAAGACATGTCCAAGGGCAGCAGTGGTTGACACACAAACTCAACAGTCCAGTGACTTCAGTACTTTCTTGTGTTCTCTGATCCTTTCAACAGGTGATCATCAGCTAATTAAAGATTTTCGAAATAGTGCATCTTGTGCCAGTTCGTTACATTCAAAGTCTTATTTAAAATTTATGCCGTTTTGGTCTGTGCCACTGGAAGATGTTCCTAGCCACCCCCAGAGAAGTGACAAGCATCAAATACGTTTGTTAAGTCGAGCATTGTGACTGTGTGATTACTTTAAAATAAAGAAAAAAAGAGAAAATAAAGACTACCCTGAGAGAGAGAGAGAATAAACAGCTTTATTTCATTATTTTTAAGGTGTCGTCTTTTGGGTGGTCTCCCTTTTCCAGGAAATTGTAGCAAGCCATGAGAATAAAATTGTGCTTTGCACAGCAGTTACAACAGCCCCCCATTAGGGGGTCCTGTAAGTAACTACTCAGGATCGATTAAAGTTCATTTTATGTCTGTCTGTGTTCCATCAGAAAACGCTGTGGTGACTTCCTCTTGGTTAGTGACACATGTGTCGCTGGCCTCAGCAACGTCTTTTGCTGACCTTCGTCAATGTGAATCAAGCCTTCAGTGGCCTCAGCATAAAGTTTGAGGTACTGTCCTAACTTAGGCTACATTTCAGGCTGTGCACCAAGGTATGTAACTCGGACTTGGCAGACAAAGTTTATTCTCCATTGTTCTTATTTATTGTTTCATTATATGATATTATGAATTACCAATGAAACAACCACCATACTATTGTGTTTCCGTTGATCAAATGGGTTTGATGTGTTTTGTAAAGCATTGTTGGAATATTTAAAAAATGTGAATTGTTATAAAAATGCCTTTAGAAACAGTGGAGACCATTTGATTAGTTCAACTCGCTTTAATCACATAAAATGACTACCTTTGTGTTCATGTACCTTGTTATCGAATGCTCCATTGTGCTAACATATTCTACAACTTTACCTCAGGCTCATCAACATTTCATGCAATGTTTCTAGCCTAGAGATCTAGTACTCGTATTAAATTGACTGGAGCCAAGAGGGCCATGCTTTATTAGCAGTAATCTATATTCGACACTTTGCCGGTTGCGCGGCATGTCCTTTCATGCCAGTCACTCTAGAGGTTTCACTCGCACATTACGACATTAAACTTGACTCGTGTGTCATGTATGGTCAAATACCTGTTGAAAAAATGTTTTGCTAGCTGCCGTTATGTTCATGACTAAAGTTACAAGTGTCTAACTTCTTGGCATTCTTAATGCCATCTAGTGTCGTCTCAGTGCAATGTTTTGTTGACATCGGGTACATGCTGAATGGATCATATATACAAAGCACTAATTGGGAGCCATTCATATGAAAAAGGGGGTTTGTTTTACATATGTTTGTACGTACGTACGTATCATATTGTCATGCTAAGAATAAATAGTTCAGTCATTGCTGGCGCTGCTTTGTGATCAATAACTCTCTGGCATAGGCACCGTCCCCTGACCAGAGGGACCTGCATTGCTTCTACGGGCCTGTCCCAGTTTCATTGACATGGGCTGTTAGGGGCACGCTGAAAAGAGATGCGTGCACGTGTCACCAGTGTAGTGTCACCGGCCACATTCCTTCAAGTGATTCGGGGAGGAAAACATGGCATTGGGTTTTGTTTTGACAGACCTTGTCTCATTATTGCTTTCTTTATCCACTTGGCTTTGCATTCTGGCACTGCAGTCACTTTGGAAAACTAGACCGCACGGTGCCTAAGACATCAGGCAGTTATGTTGCTATCACTTGTTCGATGGCTTATGAATGTGATTCTGCAGATTCTTGGTGTTTCACAGTAAGCTGGGGTTGATATGATCAAAGAGAAAGTTCCGACACCTGCAATAAAAATGTAATGTTGGGTGCTGCCGAGCAGGGTTTGAAATGCAGCCCAAGTTAGCAGGGCATATGTGATGGTTTATTTCTAATGGATGGTGTGCCCCTAAATGTCCTACATGCTCCTCATTCAGGAATGATGGCAGGCCAATAGGCCTGACATAGTTGGCAGTTCGATGGGATGCACATTTCGGAATAATTATAATATAATAATTGTTGGGGTTTGATGTATAAAAATTGTGATATGATTATGACAGAATTCTGTCTGGGATTCTCTAATGTACAGCTACATTTTAAAACAGTACTGGACCAATAATGATTGATTATGAGCTGAAACTACATTGTACTTACACTGCTGCAATGAAATAAAAGCAATGAAAAGTGCGAGTAAAGCTACTCTCCACAGCGTTATACTTAAGAGCTTAATGAGAACAGTTTAGTCTTGTGTACAAAAGAATTAATTGGCAGTGCACTATATTGCCAAGTTACGGCGCAGAGACAACAAGGGCTACAAGAAATAGGAAGTAAAACATTAAAGGTAATTAAGAGTTGGAAATTGCACAACTTTATGACTCTACTGATCTTAGTTGTTCCTCAATTGGTTGGGAAGGTGTAAGATATTGAATGGCCAGATTTCTTGTAAGTATGATCCTAACGTAATACCTTTTTTTATATCTTAGGATGCTAATTAATGTGCATTTCACTTTTTGGAGGCCCCTTATTTTGATCTGATCTGCGGATGATTGACGGTAGAAGTCGGGGCAATATAATTAATGGCTTTTGTGAGGTGAGGCTAGCTGTTGCATCAAAGGCATGATGACGCCTCTATCCGCATGTAAGGTGAAGCGTTGCCCGGGTGTACTCCTGTTTGACGGCTTAATTCGTTGTTGAGCGCTCACTTAATTACCGCATTGTCTCCCGGTTTCGAACCACGGATGTTTCCACCTAGGCAGTGGTAATGTAGCTTCAGACTCTGTGACGCTGCTGTCACGGTGTCACCTGTAGCACGCATGGTTCAGTATGTTTAGAACTACCGGCGTTGGACGACGAAAGCAGCTGTTCGGAGGGTTTCTTCGTCGTGATGCGTGTCGCATAGTTGGTCGGCACCTCTAAAACACGACAGTAGCGCGGCGTGACAGCAGTGAGCAGCGGAATAAAAAAAAATGCACACCTTGTTTGCAAATAGTGCCAGACGCGATCGATAACTGCCGCGAGCGCAGCAGTTTGTTCGCCCTAGCAGACGACACACGGAGTGAGATCACGCGAGAAACAACGCGAACCTTCGTGATTTTGGGGTCGACCCACGCTTACGTCAACCCTGCAGGGCCCGCTCCTCCTCTGTATGTTCACCACGCGAACGGTCTCGAAACTCCTGGCCCCTTTGCGACGACCAGTTTGTATTAGAGTGCTAATGTTTCTAATCTGAGATTAACTTGGTGTAACAAAATGTGGTCAGTGTAGAAGAACTTAGGCTGTCAACACATGGCGCCCGTGGAAACGTTTACAATTAATAATGATTGCGAAGAACACTACATACCACGAATCAATGGGTCGCATGTGCTGCTCGCTTGATCGCGCCAGTCCGAAAAATAAACATTTTGAAACTGCTACATACACACACCGTATATAAACGTGGTGTTCTCTAAGTATAACGCATTTATTGCGCCTTCGAAGAACCGACCATTCCAGAACAGAGTAGAAAACCACGGCGTCATCGAAAACTGCAGTGCTCGCGAGCAGACGACACGAGAGCTTTCTCGGTGCTTCCTTACACCGGAGACCAATCGCGGACTTGCTCCGTTGACGTCAGTGCCTTACATTGCTCCTATTGGTCATCATGGCTCGCGGTGCCTCTGGGCGTTTCTAGAAGAGCGCGCGAACAGTATAAATCGCGCGCCGCTGCCGAGGCACGGCAGATCATTCACTGCACTCAGTGAGCATTCTTGCTGAACGGAACTCAAGTACCCAAGCTAACGCTGCACAATCGCCATGCCTGGTAGGAAGTCTGACGCGCCGGCTATCGGCATCGACCTCGGCACAACGTACTCCTGCGTGGGTGTCTTTCAGCATGGCCGAGTTGAGATCATCGCCAACGACCAGGGCAATCGCACGACGCCGAGCTACGTAGCCTTCACGGATACCGAGCGGCTGATCGGCGATGCTGCCAAGGCGCAGACGGCCATGAACCCGGAGAACACCGTTTTCGACGCGAAGAGGTTGATCGGGCGCCGCTACGACGACCCCAAGATCCAGGACGACATCAAGCACTGGCCTTTCAAAGTGGAGAACGACGGCGGCAAGCCCAAGATCAGCGTCGAGTTCAAGGGAGAGCGCAAGCGCTTCAACCCGGAAGAGATCAGCGCCATGGTTCTCACTAAGATGAAGGAGACCGCCGAGGCGTACTTGGGAAAGCAAGTGAGCGATGCTGTCATCACGGTGCCCGCTTACTTCAACGACTCTCAGAGGCAAGCCACCAAAGACGCCGGTGCCATTGCGGGTCTCAACGTGCTGCGCATCATCAACGAGCCGACCGCAGCTGCTCTCGCCTACGGACTGGACAAGAACCTGCGAGGCGAGAAGAACGTCCTCATCTTCGACCTCGGAGGTGGCACATTCGACGTTTCGGTGCTGACCATCGACGAGGGTTCCATGTTCGAGGTCCGATCCACGGCGGGCGACACCCACCTGGGAGGCGAGGACTTCGACAACCGAATGGTCGAGCACTTCGTGCAAGAGTTCCAACGCAAACACCGCAAGGACCTGAGAAAGAACCCGAGGGCGATACGGCGACTGCGTACCGCCTGCGAGCGTGCCAAGAGGACCCTGTCCAGCTCGACCGAGGCGAGCATCGAGATAGACGCTCTGTTCGAAGGCATCGACTTCTACAGCAAGCTCACCCGCGCTCGATTCGAAGAGCTTTGCATAGACCTGTTCCGAAGTACTCTGGAACCAGTGGAGCGTGCTCTTCAAGATGCCAAGATGGACAAGTCTCAGATCCACGATGTAGTCCTGGTGGGTGGATCTACGCGCATCCCGAAGGTGCAGAAGCTGCTACGAGACTTTTTCAACGGCAAGGAGTTGTCTATGTGCATCAACCCGGACGAAGCCGTCGCATACGGAGCTGCAGTTCAGGCAGCCGTACTGAGCGGCGACTCTAGCGAAGCCATTCGCGACGTACTGCTGGTGGATGTGGCTCCTCTGTCCCTGGGTATTGAGACTGCTGGTGGTGTCATGACCCGCATCGTGGAGCGGAACACTCGCATCCCTTGCAAGACGTCGAAGACCTTTACGACATACTCGGACAACCAGCCCGCGGTCACCATCCAGGTCTTCGAAGGCGAGCGCGCTCTCACCAAAGACAACCACCTCCTGGGAACGTTTAACCTGAATGGCATCCCACCGGCGCCTCGTGGCGTTCCCCAGATCGAAGTGACCTTCGACATGGACGCCAATGGTATCCTGCAGGTCTCTGCTAGAGACAACAGCACGGGCAAGCAGGAGAGCATTCGCATCACCAACGACAAGGGGCGTCTCTCCAAGGAGGACATCGAGCGCATGCTTGCCGAAGCCGAGAAGTTCAAGCAGGAAGACGATGCCCAGCGCGAGAGGGTTGCTGCCAGAAACTCTCTGGAGACTTATGTATACGGAGTCAAGCAAGCAGCTGAAGAAGCCGGTGACAAACTGTCCTCCACAGACAAGGACACCGTGCTCTCAAAGTGTCGCGAGACCATCTCCTGGATCGACGCCAACAGCCTGGCTGAAAAGGACGAGTACGAGCACAGGCTCAAGGAATTGCAGCAAACCTGCATGCCCGTAATGAGCAAGCTGCATCACGGACCGGGCCAACAAGGCCCGAAACACGGTGGCAACCCGAACCAGTCGGGACCTACTATCGAAGAAGTGGACTAAGGCAATAAGTTCCTGTTACCTAGTCGCTCATTCGTCATTGCTCTGTATATTCATAACTAGGCCATGTATTCATAATCACCTATATAATTTGTAAATTGGAGGCTGTATACTGAGGTGCTATAATAAAGGGACTTTCTTTTTTCAAAAAAATAAAAGTGTATGACCTTCTTTATTGGGTGGGATGGTGCACTTGGGCTCTATTGGGCTATATTGCTCACTGTGCTGCCGTCTCACCTCAACACAGAATGTTTGGAATTTGTTTGAACGAAGGCGTTGAAATGAGTAATGACTTTTAATGTGTCCTTGAATTCGCTGGAAATATTTACTGCTGGGATAGCAATATTGCTCGTTGAACAAGTGGTTGCGCTCGGAAATATACAAACGCAAGGTTTTGTTCAAGTTGGAAGTAGTTTTTCTCATGTCTGAGCAGATAAATGGGGCTTGCATAAAATTTATACACAGTGTAGTAAAGGAGATCGCTGTGTGAAAAATAGCTTCTCAATCAAAAAAATATTTTTGTCGCTTCTCGTGGGTGCTCTGATTAGTTTGCCGGTGTGGGCTCTCGGACATACATGCAGTGTCATTATTTTAGCTAAACAACTGAAGTTGAGAGGCTAGCGTGTGCACCGTTTTTTTTTTTCGAATTCATTCGGGCTTACACCGAGTCTTTGTCGCGAAACCAACACATGAGCGTGTTGCTTATGCAGGCAATTGAGGTGAGTATCGCTCTCCTACATGCTGGACATCAAAATGTCAGGTCTTATATAGGCTATACAAAGATGTAAATGTGGCCGCCATAGTGGCGTACAACCAGTGCTATGAGAACTGAAGTTCCGATACATGATGTCGCTGGACGCTATGAGGATAAGAAAATAACGTGTGTGACATCGTCCGACTGATTCCTTATGTATATTCCGATATACGTGACCTTTGATAGTGAGTAAAAAAAACTGATGAGCCATCACTTTGCAAAAGCGGATGTCCGGCGGAGATGGGCACACGACGCGGGGGCTATGAAAACTTTTACTGAAATAAACAGAAAGGAATGAAAAAAAAAAAAGACGATTAGTTGTGGGAAAGTGTTCTGAGCTCGCTAAGCGCTGGGACACTTTGCACGGGGTGTACAGAAAGGCACACAATTTTCTGGCCAGAAACACAGCATGCAGGTCTTTGTTTATTAATTAATATATTTATAAATAGTTCATAAAAGTTGCAAAATAGTACTGCGCGTAGGTAGCTACTAAGCGCTTTCGCTTGAGTAGCCGTAGTTACGAATGGCCTATACAACTCGCGACAAAAAAAAAAAAAAAAAAAAAAAGTAGTTTCTTTGCAGAACGGTAGCGGGTAACTAGAACAGGCGTCGGGAAAGTCACCTGATTATTGCTCAATGTTTCATGCGCTATTTACTAGCTAAGCAATATGCGGAAACTTGAGTTTGAGAAGCACGCAATTCGTACTGACCTTTTCGTCGTAGTGACCAATTCCTTCGTAGTGACCAATTTTTCGTAGTGACCAATTCGTACTGAACACTTTCCTGTTGGCAATTTCCGGGGTGTTTTCTTTAACTTGCACTTAAATATAGGCTCACGGGCACGCGTTTCGCCTTTATCGAAATGCGAACGCCACGGCTGTCGAGAATTTTAAATTTAAATTCCCCATTTTTTTCTTTTTGTTGTTGACAGCTGGCGTCATCCAGTGGGCAAAAAGAACACCACTTCTTGCCCGTTTTGCTTGATTGCTCGTTTTGCCGCCGCGCGGGCTTTTTCAAAGCGCCGCTGTAACAAGATGGCGTAGTTCCCGACGTGCACTGCGATGGCGCGGGCTGCCACGAGGATATTGCGCGTTTATACAGACTGTCGTGCCACCGTCTACTCTACTTTATAAATGCCAGCCCAGTACTCGTAAACACACACGTACTACAAACATCCCTATATGTTTATACGAAACAGAACGAACGGTCAAGGGGAGTGTGGCAGCTTGGGCTAGTTGGTATGGCATGAAGATAGTTATAGCGCGAGAACAAAACGACGACACAGAGACAAGTCTTTCGTGTCCTTCTTGTCTCTGTGTCGTCGTTTTGTTCCTGCGCTATAACTATTGTCAAGGGGACGTGCGAATAAGAAAAAAAACACAAAAAACACGAGCTACCACGCAAGTATTTCGCGGCACTCGCATGAGAACTCAGCGCACACGTCAGTATTTTTTATTTATCAGTGTTCGCACATCGCTATTTGATATCCTGGGGCTGGCTACTGGGTAAACTTGATGAACCGTTCAACTTACCTCTGAAAGCATGATCAAATTTACGGTCGCGAAGCTCCTTTGCAGACTGGCTCTGTTTTACCCAGCCGCCAGTAAAGCAGATGTGCGTTTCCATTGACTCGAACACTTTTATTTCGCCCGGAGTAACAAAGTTGGCGCTTTGTTACTCCGGGTGGTTATATATGGTTATTGCGGGGGAATAAAAGGGACACCCTTTTTATTCTATCTTTTTAGGGGCGAAGCTCCTTAGGGCGTGGGCTGTGCGTCCCCTGTAGCCTGTATGTAGCCACCTCTAGTTTAGTTCTTGCAGTGTTCACTAGATGGCGGTACCATCCCCTGTATGTAGCCACTTCTAGTTTAGTTCTTGCAGTGTTCACTAGATGGCGGTACCGTCTCCTGTATGTAGCCACCTCTCGTTTAGTTCTTGTAGTGTTTACTAGATGGTGGTACTTGTAGCTGATGATGAAAAGATGCAAGATGTTATAAACTAGAAAGCGGTACTTGTAGTTGATGAAAGACGCGAGATCTTATAAAATAGGAATGATGTCACATATGGCGCGTGTCATTGGTTGAAGGCAATCGTTCGATTTAGTGTGGCGACGTACGCTAGGGGGAGCGTTGTAATAAAATCCGTTCGCTGTTGGCGCGCGCTCGGAGTCGCCGGATGGATAAGGCTGCACAACGGAGAGAGCGCAAGGCGACAGCAGCGCGCGCTCGCAGACAGAATCCCGATGTGCGAGCGCGCGAGGCAAGGGACATCGCAAGCCATCCATCGTCTAAGAACAAATAAAAGTTGATTTGTGTATATACACACACAGCGTTTCTCACGTCTTTATATGATGATCGACTGGGCGAATTACACGGAAGATTCACAGTTTACTGATGAATCCCTCCGGAACTTCGCCCATTCATCATCATTCACCCCGTGAATATGCCGTAATTTTTTTTAGAGTGTAAATTGCACTTTAAAAATGAGAGCGAGAAGGGTGTCTTTTTGTCCCCCAACAATAATCATCATCCGGCGCCTGTGCTTCTTTTCTTGAAAACTCGAGCGCTGACCCCTTTCCTATGAAGAAATCTATGTCACGCCGATAACGCGCATGTCATCCGTGACCTGATAGTGCCAGGCGTGTAGCGATAGTGCAAGGAAAGGAATGCGAGATTGATGACGGTTATTGTTGTGGGAAAAAAAACGCCCTTTTCACTCGATCTTTTTTTTTATAGTGTATGTTAAGGATGGGTTTCTATATGCTACCACTCTGGGCTGCTAGACTTGTCACTATGCATATTTGAGAACTAAATGAACTGTGCTAGACGCATAAGCATGGATGCGGTTGGTGCATTCGACCTGTAGCTTAGCCAGAACATTTTTCGGGGGGAGAGGCATGTTCAAGCATATTTTTATATGTTCATGCGTGCGTTTGTATGTGTGCGTGTACATATAGGCAAGCAAAATTAAAAAAAAATAAGGGGAAAATTGAACCCCCCTCCCCCCCTGGCTACGCCCATGCATTCAATGTTTTCTAACCTTTTAGGCTCATGTCATGGACTTGAAAAATTCGGCAGATTCTACGTATACTTGAGAGTTGATGTTATACGGAGCATGCGCACTGAAGCTGAAATTGTTGTAATTTATTTTATTGAGCGAAACGTTACGAAGTTGTGCTAAGGTATGTAAAATGCTCGCACATGCGTACGTTAAACTGATGCGTATGTCTTATTAGCAGTTGTTTACAGTTTTGTGACGATGCCACCAGCAACATGAATATTAACAATACCACAAGCGGTAAGCTGATATAAAACGCTGCTGCTCTCGACGATATATAGTCCTGGACACTGCTACATAAAGAAACTAAAGCGGATGACACGTGAATACAATTGATGTTAACCCGACGTGCCGGCTGTATTGTAAGAATACATATGTAATGTTTACAAAATTGGAAAGCCAGCATTGCAACCACAATTGGCGTTGCACAAACATTAGGATCTGTTTGAAAGGTAGTTCCGAGACCTGATGGGGCTCTGTTAGTCTGCTTTCGGCAGCCGAGCTGCGCGAATTGTAGGATCATGTGCTCCCAAGGAGTGGTGACAGCGGCCAGTGTGGGCCGCGGAAATAAGAACATGGACGATAAGGGTTATCAGTTTATTTTGCCACAGCTGCCAAAAGGAAAGCTTCTTGATGACACCGTGCTTTTACGCGGTGATGTCAGATCCAGGCTTTCAAGCTTGAAGATTCTAGGGACGCGTTGACGCCGACTGGCCTGCTGCTTGATGTGATGAGCCTCGGAGCGTATCAGATACACCACTTGTGGGTGGTGACCTTCAACGACGTGGCACCCACGAAACGCCCACTCGCCTTAAAGGAGCTCCAGGTTGAAAAGCGGCGCTGCGTCGTCGTCGATCCGCAGGACCAGAAAGTCAAGCTCAGGCTGAACTGGCTGCTGGATGGAGTATAAGTGACGAAGATGTGCTGGCTTCACTGGCAGTGGTGGTGCGTTCTGGGCATGGCAGAGAAGTGCGCGACCACCAGGACAGTCCAGATAATTGAAGAGCGGCCTTAAGATCGAAGACCTCCCGCACCAGATCCGCGCGGACGGCGAGTTGGCTTGGTGGTGATGCCTAGTCGGCCGACGCAGTGCATGCGCTGCCAAGGCACAGTCTATGTCCGCCGCGAGTGCAAAGTGCCACGTTGCAGCCGCTGTAAACGCTTCGGACAGGTCGAAGCCTGCCCTGCTAAGGTACTCGGCTGCTGACCCACAGGTCGCGGGATTGAATCCCGGCTGCGGTAACTGCATTTTAGATGGAGTCGAAAATGTTGTAAGCCCGTGTGCTCAGATTTCGGTTCACATTAAAGAACCCAGGTGGCCGAAATTTCCGGAGTCCTCCCCTACAGCGTCTCTATAATCATCTGGTGGTTTTGGGACGTTAAACCCCACATATCAATCACAAGTTGAAACCGGCTTCGTGAGGACGTATGCATCTGTAACAGGGCTAGGGAAGAGCGAGCTGGTTGCCGAACACATCATGGACGCGGCCGAGACGGAAGACGCCGCGGAAGGAGCCGGCAAACCAGAGGATCTCGCAACAACGGGAGGGGTGGCATCGACAGGCACGCTCAAGTTGGCGGGGCCTTCCGAACGTGTAACCGCGCCAGTCATCCCGCCGTCAGCAGCTCAACTTGTACGTGTCTAGGAGACAGTGGTACCAGGAGAACCCGGGGGGAGACGTCGGGAAGTGGGGACGATATGCGCATCACCACGGCCACACTGAAGCACTTGCGCAACGCGACGGAGAAACCCGACAAGAGGTCGCTTACCCACAGCGAGAAGCCGCCTGCGAAGACATCTCAAGGGAGGCGGTTGACTCTGAGACCCGAGCCCAAGATACCATGTGACAGGAGACCAACGGACAGTTGAAAAAAAAAAACACCGGCAAGCAGCATTGTCCTGGGGGCGGCTAGCCGAGTGCTGGTCGTGAAAGGTAAGCACCATGCTGCGGGACTACTTTTTTTTAGCGAATAGGTCACGATGGCACTGGGCGAGTTGCTGTATGCATACGGTGAATGTGACTAGAGTGAGCCCCTACTGTAGAACAGTGATGTAACGACCACAGTGCATTATTTCCGTATTTACCACATGACAGGTTGGCACCACGAAAAAGGCCATGTTAAGGCATATCTCTCTTTCTCATCTACCGCTAATTCCACATTGATACATCTATCTATTCACCTATCCCGCTATAGCAAACTCTGTACAGCATACAGACGCATGGTCATTGCATGGTTATGTGTACAATCGGGAAAAGGTGTAATGCGTTGAAGTTTTACTGGGAGCTCTGGAAAATGAACGATAATATTGTTACGGAAAAGAAGAGACGCCGTATCGACGAGGCTGTGGAATAGATGTATTTTAAACCAGCGGTAATGGCATGACCAGTTCACCAGCGAGCGAGCGGAGACCACCCTTCGTCTTCGTCGTCAGGCACACACGCGCGTCGCCCCCTAGAATCTCAGTATGCATGCATGTAGCATAATCCCCGGTGGCAGAAGCGCCGTCTCGGCGCATCTAAATGTCAACGTCTCTAGAAGAGTGGTAGGGTTTCAAGCGCGTAACATGTACAATATCGGTAGCCTGTTGGGCACATGAAGGTGACTGGGCGACAGGATCTGTTTCATATGTCACAGGAGTAACGATACGAAGGACTCGGTATGGACCTGTGTAGGGAGTAAGCAGTTTTTCTGACAAGCCAACTCGACGGGTCGGAGACGAGAGCAGGACCAAAGAACCGGGTGGAAAGTGTACGTCGCGGTGTCGTTGGTCATACAAACGCCGTTGCTTCTCTTGAGAGGTCAGAACCCAGGCAGCACAGAAGGTTGGCCCAATATTGGGGATAGATCGGCATTGCCTGGCCCATGAACGGCCCAGTTTTCACAACGTACCGCCAAGATTGGCTGTGCCAGCCAAATAGAACGGCGACGTTGGACCAGCGTTGACAACGTATCCCCAATATTGGCTGTGCCAGCCGAATAGAATGGCTATGTTGGACCAGCATTAACAACATTCCGCCAATGATGGCTGTGTCAGTCTATTAGATCGGTTATATTGGGCCAGCTTTCAGAACTTTCCTCCCATATAGGCTGTGCCGGCCTATTAAAACGGACACATCGGGCCAGGTTGTACAAGTAGCAGCCAATATGGGCGGAGCCATCCAATAAGACCGGCATTATTGGCCCGCCGTTTCACCGTTATTGCCGGCGTCAGCTGAAAAGTCAACATCACGATGTCATAACATTAGAATATGAGCCAATTTCTGCGTCTGCTGCTTTTTGGCGCTGTTCTGGCCCCAATTCACGCGCCGATTTTCCAAGTTAGAGAGAGAGTAATATATGGGCCGGGCACAACATTAGAACTATCTTTTCGTTATTAAACCATGCACAGCTCGTTAATTGTGGCGTTGACATTGCTCACAGCTCGCAACGTATGCAGTCACACTTTTACGTATCTTCGGCCAGAAGAAGCGTTCTTGCGTGCGATAAAATGTCCTAAAAAAACCATGTGGCCAGATGTTGGGTCGTCGGGCATTGCTCGAAGTACGTGTTATCGTAGACTTGTAGGCACAACTAGAAGTAGGCGAGGGCCTACGCCGGAATAATTCTTTTTGTAAAGAACGCCATCCTTTACGACGAAACCACGTGCGTTGACTGCTGAGACTTTCTGGGGGTCGGGTCGAACGCCATCCTTGTCCACCAGGTGACCGAGAACGAGAGTCTCACGGCTGCCAAAGTGACACTTCTTAGAGTTCAGGGTGAGCTTAGCTCTCTCAAGGCAGGCGAGAGCAATGTCTAGACGATGGTAGTGTTCATCAAATGTACGGCCAAAAATTATAATGTCATCCAGGTAGCCAAGACAAACTCCCCACTTTAGTCCACGTAACACAGAGTCCATGAAGCGCTCAAACGTGGCTGGAGTGTTGCATAGGCCAAACGGCATTACATTGAATTCAAATAGACCATCTGGGGTTATGAAGGCCGTTTTCTCTTTGTAATTTGGGTGCATGGGGATTTGCCAATAACTATATCTCAAATCCACGGAGTACGATGCCGAATGTAAACAATCGATGAAATCATCAATCCTGGGAAGCGGGTAGACATCCTTTTTAGTAACAGAGTTGAACCGTCTGTAATCCACGCAGAATCGCCATGTTCCATCCTTCTTTCAAACAAGAATCACAGGGGCAGCGCAAGGGCTACACGACTCTTGGATGACCCTTTTCTTTAACATCTCTTCTACCTGTTGAGCAATGACCTTGCGCTCCGCGGATGAGACACGGTATGGTTTCTGCCGGATAGGGTGAGCGGATCCTGTGTCAATCCCATGGCGAGTACGTGACTCGGGTACACTTATTTGCTCTTCATTCTGCGCAAAGTCAAATATAGTAGCGTGCTTCGCAAGGACTTCGACCAAAGCTTGACGTTTTTCTGATGATAGTGACTTGTTTACCATACTCAGAAATTTGGCTTCTGTATGGTACGTTGCACGAATAGGATCTACTCTCTCGTCGCTTAAAGATGCAATAAAACTGGTCGCATTTTGTTCGAAGAGGGCGAGTCGCATTTCGCAGGGTAGCATAACAGGTTTATTTGAATAGTTTGACACCCATAAGGCCGATCGCCTATCACTGATCGACAGAACACAATGTGGAACGAGCACATTTTTCTTGGTGCAATTGAGTGGAATGGGCTCCACAAGAACATCAAACTTTCCGGCGTCCGAGGCAGAGGCGTCAACGCGTACGGTGTTCATCGAGTTGGGCGGCAAGACAACATCCTCAGTGACGGTGATGGATCCTTGACAGCACCAAGGATCGTCAGTAAATGCCGATAGCATAATCTCGCCAGCACCGCAATCTACAGTAGCCCCGCACTCGCGTAGAAAATCGATCCCTAATATGATGTCATGGGTGGAGCTGGTCAGGACAGCGAATTCAGCCTCGAAGACCTTGTCACCCAAAGTGACCAGAGATGGATTGGCCTCCAGAGATGGATTGGCCACCACCTTCCACATGCATACGTCAAACAACTCACGGCCCTCAGTCCCCAGCAGCTGCGAAGCAACTGACCACGGCGGCGGTCAGATCTGCAACGCAGCAGAGGGTGCTAAGAATCTCTGGATCCGGACAGGCCGCCCCTGGAACTTGAACTTGGCAACGTTTAACGCTAGAACCTTATCTAGTGAGGGAAGTCTAGCTCTACTATTCGAGGAGCTATAGGGTGTTAAATGGGATATAATAGGGCTCAGTGAGGTTAGGAGGACAGATGAGGCCTATACGGTGCTACAGAATAGGCACGTCCTTTGGTATCGGGGCTTGGCAGACAGAAGAGAACAGGGAGTGGGGTTCCTAATTCACAGAAACATAGCTGGCAACATAGAAGAATACTATAGCATTAATAAAAGGGTAGTAGGTATCGTAATTAAATTGAATAAAAGATACAAGATGAAGGTGGTACAGGCTTACGCGCCTACATCCAGCCATGATGACGCTTCAGTTGAAAGCTTCTATGAAGACGTGGAATCGGCAATGAGCAAGGTAAAAACACAGTATACAATATTGATCGGATATTTTAATGCAAAGGTAGGGAAGAAGCAGGCTGGAGACCAGGCAGTAGCAGATTATGACATCGGTACTAGAAACGCCAAAGAAGAACTACTAGTATAATTCGCAGAACGCAATAACTTACGGATTTTGAATACCTTCTACCGAAAACCAGGAAACCGCAAGCGGACATGGAGGAGCCCTAATGGCGAAAATAAGAACGGAATAGACTTTATAATGAGTGCACACCCAGGAATCATGCAGGATGTGGAAGTACGGGGCGAGGTACGATGCAGTGACCATAGAATGGTACGGTCTCGAATTCGCCTAGACTTGAAGAAGGAACGACAGAAACTGATATGCAAGAAGCCAATCAATGAGCTAGCACTGAGAGGAAAAGTACAGGAATTCAGAGTCTCGCTTCAGAACAGGTACTCGGCTCTTAGTGAGGAAAGCAACCTTAGCGTGGATACAAAGAATGATAATCTGACGAGTATCATTACGGAGTGTGCAGTGGAAGTTGGAGGCAGGGTAGTTAGACAGGACACTGGCAAGCTTTCCTAAAAAACGAAGAATCTAATTAAGAAGCGTCAAATCATGAAAGTCTCAAGTACAACAGACAAAATAGAACTGGCAGAACTTTCGAAGTTGATTAATAGGCGTAAGGTATGCGATGTAAGAAGGTATAACATGGAGAGAATTGAACACGCTCTGAAAAACGGAGGAAGCGTCAAAGCAGTGAAGAGGCAACTTGGGATAGGCAAAAATCGGATGTATGCACTAAGGGACAAACAAGGCAAAATAACTAACAATATGGATAGGATAGTTAAAATAGCGGAGTAGTTTTACAGAGATCTATACAGTAGTGGAGACAACCACGACCCTAATATTATAAGAACTAGCAGTAACAAAGATGACACCCCACCAGTAATGATAGAAGTCAGAAAAGCTTTGGAGAGCATGCAAAGAGGCTAAGCTGCCGGTGAGAATTAGGTAACATCAGATCTGCTGAAAGATGGAGGACAGATTGTGTTAGAAAAACTAGCCACCCTGTTTACGAGGTGTCTCATGACGGGATGAGTACCAGAGTCTTGGAAGAACGCTAACATCATCTTAATACATAAGAAAGGAGATGACAAGGACTTGAAAAATTACAGGCCGATCAGCTTGCTCTCTGTAGTATACAAGCTATTTACAAAGGTAATTGCTAACAGAGTAAAGAAAACATTAGAATTCAATCAACCAAAGGAACAAGCAGGATTTAGTACAGGCTACCCAACAATTGACCACATTCATACTGTCAATTAGGTAATAGAGAAATGCTCAGAATATAACCAACCACTATACATAGTCTTCTTAGATTACGAGAAGGCGTTTGATTCAGTAGAAATATCAGCCGTCATGCAGACACTGCAGAATCAGGGCGTAGATGAAGTATATATAAACATTCTGGAAGAAATCTACGGGGGATCAACTGCTACAATAGTGCTTCACGAAGAAATCAACAGAATACCAATCAAGAAGGGTGTAAGGCAGGGGGACACAATCTCCCCAATGTTATTTACCGGTTGCTTACAGGAGGTGTTCAGAAGCCTGGAGTGGGAGCAGTTAGGGATAAGAGTTAATGGAGAGTACCTTAGTAACCTGTGCTTCGCCGATGACATTGCATTGCTGAGTAACTCAGGGGACGAATTGCAACTCGTGATTACGGAGTTAGACAAGGAGAGCAGACGGGTGGGTCTTAAAATATAATCTGCAGAAAACGAAAGTAATGTACAAGAACCTCGGAAAAGAGGAGCGCTTCGAGATAGCTAATAGTGTACTTCAAGTCGTAAAAGACTATGTCTACTTAGGGCATGTAATAAACGCAGAGCCGAACCACGAGATTGAAGTAACTAGAAGAATAAGAATGGGTTGTAGCACATTCACCAAGCACTCTCAAATTACGACAGGTGGATTGCCACTATCCCTCATGAGGAAGGTATATAACAGCTGTATCTTGCCGCTACTTAGCTACGGAGCAGAAACCTGGAGACTTACAAAGAGGGTTCAGCTTAAATTGAGGACAACGCAACAAGCAATGGAAAGAAAAATGGTAGGTGTAACCTTAAGAGACAAGAAGAGAGCAGAGTGGATTAGGGGACAAACGGTAATGAAGGATAGCATGGTAGAAATAAAGAAGAAGAAATGGAAATGGTCCGGGCATGTAGCGCGTAGACAGGATAACCGCTGGTCATTAAGGGTAACAAACTGGATTCCCAGAGAAGGGAAGCGGGTTAGGGGGAGACAGAAGTTTAAGTGGGCAGATGAGATTAAGAAGTTTGCAGGTATATATTGGCAGCAGCAAGCTCAGGACCGGGTTAACCGGCGGAACATGGGAGAGGCTTTTGTCCTGCAGTGAACGTAGTCAGGCTGATGATGATGATGCAACCAAATTAACGATAAAAAGTTCTAAAAATGTATGAACGTAATTATAAATAACCCTACGTTCGTGACGCTTTCGTTCAGCAAGCAACTTTTTTAATACAAGAAATTCTCTAAAATTAGTAGCAAACGCCAAAATTGCCGATCTCAAAGGCCAAGACAAAAATTCTTACCCCTACGTAGGCAGCGCCGCCATAAATGACTGGCGTTTCGCGCTCATCCGGCAGGCACGAGAAATTTGGGAGGCGTTGTCTGGTGTGACGCCAACGAAAGCTGCTGACAGGCTGAGAGTGTCTTTGGTGTTCTCTCCTGAAACGTGCTGAGGGTCGCTGTGTACGTTAGCAGTGGCCGTGGATGCAGTCCGTGGCGCCTTGGAGCCTTATATTGTGAAAAATTCGTAATGTCAGTTGTCGTTGATGGTAGCGGTGATGCCAGAATGCAAGAATATTCCAAGCTGGCTGCCGACCTAGAACAGCAAGAGCTGGAGGTAAGCACATCAACCGAAAACTAAGCGTCCAGCGCTCCGCGCCTTCCCCGAAGCTTGCATGCGCGCGTGGTGGTGTGAACGACGGCGGCTTGCGCGTCGTGGGCCTGACTTTGAATCGCTCCCCGCTACAAGCTGAACGCAAACGAAGTAATGTGTGTTAGGTCGCTGTCGAACTGTAACTTAAGACGCTCTTATGTTTCTTAACGTGCCAAGAGAAGTGTACTAAGCGCGACATGCGCGTACATGTAAATGGGACCCTGTCTGGCGAGCCGCCGTGCTTATTGTGGGGCCCCACCTACAATAGGCGCAAACGGCCGAAACATCAATTAATAAATGTTATTGTCTCTCGGCTTGGAATTCAGTTCCCCATGGGCGTTTACTCGTACTCGTCGTTGCGCGCTTTGATTCCCCGAGTCTGAGACACGATCGAGACCGACCTCTTAATTGCACATTCGCGTACAGCAAAAGAATGTTCCATGATTTCTGCAACGCGTCCTTCATTCCGTTAATTAAAACTGCCAACATCGCCCATGTGCTCGTGAACAACGTCGGACACGCACTCGCGAAATTCGCGGCGGACGACGCGTCGTTGATTCGGCAAGGCTCTGTTTGGCGTTGCATAAGTCTGTTGCCAGACTTCAGGGTGGTTGTTGTCACACTGCTATCAAATTTAGCGGAGAAATTTACTTCGGTAGTTGTTGCTTCTCTGTGAGCGTTTGGTGTCGTCCGATGTGCATTTTGCGAGTGCGTGAGCTACGTTGGCCGTTTGAATTAACAAAATGAACATAAAATGAACGTTCCAGAAGTCTGGGCGCGTTCTCTTGCTTTGTGCGCACACAGCAAGAGAACGCACATGTGGTAAGAGATTATACGATACGACGCGAGAAAAAAAAAAAGACTGAATTCAGAAAGGTATACATCCTCTCCTTACCCATTTCATCGTTGTCTTTGTCTTCTTTCACCTGTTTGTAATAATGCCGTCCAGTATGTACTATGACCTTGGGTCAAATCAAAGCTGATATACATGACATTTGTAAAGTACCACTTAGGACTAGAAAACACGCCCAGGCAAGTTCCTAAACTAGTCGAACACGTGTCTAACTTTATTTTATATGTGACGCGCACTCGTGGTACCGATACGTACGCATGTCTAACGTAAGTTGGTCAACGCATGTTTGCGACGCATACGACGCGACAACTGAGCAGGTATATATCCTCGAGCTATTTTAGGGACATGATCACTTTCGCGTGATTTCGCGTCATGTTGTGCAGTGACTGATACGTATACTAAAAAGACGTGAGCTTGTTGAGCCGTCAGCTTTGCGCCAGCTGGCTGTATCGTTCGTGGACGCGGCGAAAGTGCGAGCGTTTGAAGTCGTACCCCAACTGCGTACGCTCGAGGGCATTAGTACAGCTTTTTAGCGAGCTTATCTACGTATTTCCAAGCGGACAATGCAGAAAAAAAAAGCAACGTGCACGCAGCGCATCGTTTCGTTTGCTGCCACGACGGTACAGTTTGTTTACGTTTATGCTGGCTGTCCCAGCGTTCGATTTTGCGATCTTCGGGCAGCCTTGGGTTGTCTCGGGCATGGAGGAACGAAAACCTGAGGAGAGGGCCCTATCTTATCCCCATGCATTGCGAGAAGTGTGGCGGAAGTGGCGTCAAATTTATGGGGCAAACAAAACAGCAGACGCTCTGCGGCGTGCTCTCAGCGCTGATTCGCTTCTGCGCGGGCTTATAGCCCCGGCGTAAACTTGACGCGTATTGTATGATTTGCATGCAGTAAAGTTGTGAGCACACCTTTCCGAGACTGTTCGTGCGTTGCAGGCCCGAGCACAACGTGCTGAAGTACGTCTTGGAGTGTTTTTGTGCAACAGCACAGAAAGCACCGGTGCGTGTCGTAATCATAATAATTCAGCCCCTGCATCATCGTACTCGGACTAACCCGGCAGTGATTAACGCGTTCTGCTCGCTGTAAGGCCTTTTTTTTTTCTTTGGTCAGATTTTCTGATCTACGGGCCTAGCAGTTCTTTGCTCTTCTATAGTGTCGGTGTGGCAATGCACGATTTTGAGAGCTTCCTTTGTAGCTGTTCCGTGCAACGCCAGCCTAGTAGTGCTTGACGTACATCACGTCGGTAAGAAGGCGCCGCTGTATTTTATATGCGATCGTGCACGCAAAGTGTGCAGTTCCAGTGCGCACTCAACTAACACGCAGCGAGCACACGCCGTACAATACATACACATTTAGTCCGATAACTAGAAAAGTTTATTGTCCTTCCGTATGAACGACTCAAGTTCTACAAACGCCGCAGGTCGCGGGTTCGAATCCCGGCTGCGGCGACTGCATTTCCGATGGAGACGGGAATGTTGTAGGCCCGTGTGCTCAGATTTGGGTGTGCCTTAAAGAACCCCAGGTGGTCGAAATTTCTGGAACCCTCCACTATGGCATCTCTCATAATCATATGGTGGTTTTGGAGCGTTAAACCCCACATATCAATCAACTTCTAAAAACGCTCAGTTGACACAATGAGTAAGAACCAACGAAGCATACAGCTGAGAGCTCCGCATGCAAATATCATGTCTTATTGATTAACGGTGAAGCGAACATACGTGAAAAGTGCCACCAGGTACGTCCACTGACTTTCGTTAAATAGGTTGGACGACACATTTCCTCTTTCCCACGCGGGCTCTGGTGAAGACACCGGATGGTCTCTTTGCTGTCCCGTAAGCTGGCGATTTCTGGCCGTTTTAGGCGCGTAAATAAAATATTATCAGTTCACAGTAGTTGTGATGGCATTTTTTGTATTTGATTATAACATTATGGGGCCATCCAATGCTACAAGAAAAATCACACTGTAGCGGCGCTGTCCGAATATGACGGAATGGTGTAGTATAGAACTAGTGCATACAATAAGCCATGCGATTAGGCATCAACTGGAACGCTGACTAACGCTACTCTAAAAATGACACACCGTAGCGACCTAGTTGTAGTGACGCTGTCCGAATACGACGGAATACTGTATCGTACTACCTTACAATCACTCATCAGTGATGTAACAGAAAATAGCCCCGCCGCGGTGGTCTAGTGGCTAAGGTATTCGGCTGCTGACCCACAGGTCGAGGGTTCAAATTCCGGCTGCGGCGGCTGCATTTCTGATGGAGGCGGAAATGTTGTAGGCCTGTGTGCTCAGATTTGGGTGCACGTTAAAGAACCCCAGGTGGTCGAAATTTCCGGAGCCTTCCACTATGGCGTCTCTCATAATCATATGGTGGTTTTGGGTCGTTAAACCCCACATATCAATCAATCAGGTAACAGAAAAAAATTGTCATAGATTTTTTAACGAAAAAAAAGAGCAACGAGTGCAATGGTAGCAAAGGTTCGTCATTTGTAAGAGATCCAGGAAAGGAACAGCGTTGGGATGGCATCATTTCGAAGATTAGTTTTTGAAACCGGGCGCTCAAAGCATGACTCTGGAAAATGGTCACTGGAAAATCTGCTTTCTGGAGACGGTGCTTTCATTCAAAAAAGAGAGAGAAAAGCCCTAGCTCCGGCATCAGGTGATTGTTCATAGCGGTGGCTTCCGGGACACCGACAGCGGCTTCCGGTGGCTTCAACCGCGCACGCTCGATGCACCATCCAGCTCTCCCTAGTAGAGATCAGTGGGTACATCCTGCGGTGCACGCGATTTGCGCCTAGTATACACTACAGCTGGGCATCGCATAGCTTTCCTATAAAAAAACGCGCAAAGGAAGCAGTACTCATTGTTGGACCTTTAATGATGATGATGATGTGGTTCCGTTCCCTTTATAAGGGGTCGCCGCGTGTGTGGCCGCTTGGCAATAAAAAAAGTATAAAAACTCCCAGCTAAGGGAAAAAATTAAAAAAGGGAGAAAATTAGACAATTAAGGAAGATGTGAGCACGACCAACTTTTTCCACAAATTGACGTGCGTCCTTCTACGACGGCTACAAAGCATTATAGGAAACCTTAGCGACGGCGGAGTGTCGTCTGCTCGCGAAACCGTTGGCTCACCCGTTTTCCACAGCACGCGGGCGTACGAACGCATCATTGCGGGAATGTCGCATCTCATAACCCTGCTTCCATTTTCACTCACAGAAGAGGCACCACCCAGAGCAACATGCAGTCAGGAAACACTAGTATACTGGACTTATTAATAACTTGGGAAATTGCTCACGTACCCGTGAAAAGGCCCATTGTATTGGAAATTTTTCTCTGCTTTCGCGGGGAGTCCCCTGGGCTTCGTTGATCGTATTTCTGCGTAGCGGAAGCTTTCGTCATTTGTTTTATTGTCAGTATGACCGTACAGCTTCATTATTAGTACTTTATGTCGGGGACTGTCACTCGTGATATGCTTCCGCGCAATACGCAATTCAAGACCATGCACTTTGCGAATCATAATGTGGAAATTCCACCCTTAAATGAGTTCGAACCCCACTATGCTGTGTATATTTGAAGACTAATTACGTGTTTCAAATGCTGCAAGTGAGAAAGTTTGCATTTGGGATGCTGAGAGTAGTAAAAACCAGCTAACAGCTTGTCCATAGAGCGGAAGCTTGGCATGCAGTATTTGCATTCAAACAGTGTAAAATCGGCTGTCTCTGCATAGTTCTTGTTTCTACGACTGTGAGTTGAAAATTAACTTAAGAATTTTGGACCTGGGGGACTGCGCAAAAGGTCATTCATGACTAGTTACCAATTGGAAGGAATATAAAACGGAATGAGCGTCGGTGTGCATAATTCACACATTATTCTATTTTACTGTTTTAGCTCCTGTGATCTCCTGTTTCATTATAGTTTATGTTTATGTTAATTTAGGAATTTGTCATTTGTATAGATCTGCCTGTCCAAGCTGCCCAAAACGTACAATCGTTCCTGTCACCTTTGCCAAAAAGACCAAGGACAAAACATCTGAAGAACTTGCCTTAAGCGTATTCAGAAGGAAAAATTACGCAGCATGAACATTCTTAAGGTGCTAATAAGCATTCACTATCTGGGCACAGATGGATTAAGCTAGAAAACGTTGCTGTGGAAGGCTGTTGATGGTTAGAATGACTTTAAAAGCAATGGTGAAAGTCTCAATGAGTCTGGGAAAGGTATAGACGGCCACAGCACCACCTACATAAACGGACAATGTGAAATAAACTGACGGCGAGTGTGGCTTTTGTATCGATAATCATGAAACAACTAGCGCTCTTTGCCTTGGCACAGAAAAAAGAGCGAGAGAGATGTGCGAAGCAAAAATAGGTGAGGCCTCTAGGTTTATGGTTAATAAAAATCAGATGCGAGTAAACATAACCATGTAGTAAACAGCAAAATAAACACTACGTAACCATGAAAAAAAAAAAAAAATCCACGTAGGGTTATGCATTCCGCAAAGGCAACCTGAAGACGACAGCCGTCTGTTTCTCTTTGTTCAGTCAATTTATTTGTCCTCCCCTCTCCCCCGCAAATGTTTTCTGCACCTGAAGTGGCTTTGCACTGATTTATGACTGGAAGCATTCCAAACTTTCAGCACCTCATCTGGTTCTGCTCGGTCTCTGGAATAGGTGGGCCGATCACATGATAACAAAGCAGTGCAAAGCGACAATGACATCTCATGTCGTGATCATGGGACCGTCATGATGTCCTTACACATTCTGGTGATCCGTTATGTCGCGATGACGTCGTGTGGTGACGTCATCACGCGGCGATTTTTGCACCACTCAAGTTGACGTCTACTCCGCGGGACGCCAAAGCCACTAACGGTCAATTTTTGTTTTTAGACGAAAACCTTAGATGCCTCATTAAACGTGAAACTCGACCATTTGCGTTCCGTGTCGACGCCGTCGAGTGATCGAAAAAAAAAAAAAAGCACACGTGATGACAATATATATATGACTTCAGACATCGCCAAAATTTTGACCTCATCAAAACATCACGTGACTTCACGTGATCACGTCATTGCACGACATTCGAGCTTGGTGCAAAGTGGTCTGATCATGGCGGCAATGCAAAATCAGTTTTGCAGTGCCTCCGATTTTGGAGGCAGTGCAAACCTCGATAGGTACAGCAAGTTTTATGTGAATGGTGGCAGGCTGGGGAGTCGGCCGGGGAGGGGGGGGTCCAAAAGGGGCGCTGGCCCCCTTCAAGCCACACCGGCCCATGCCCAAGCTACACCAGTGCTCTCCCCCAGCCGCGACGCAACACGCTTTCGCACTCAAAGCAAAACCCTGCTGACAGCCTTAGACTGATGGGGTAGGATCAGTACATCAACTGAGAAAAAAAACAGATGGTCTTCTCTATCAAATTGTCTTAGGTGCATAATTAGGGGACCATGTGAATTATTAATTAGGTATTTAAGCCTTTCACCTTAATAAATTTGCATATTTAAATACAGGTTAAGCGGCAGGTGTAAAATCTCAGTCCCGTAATCACAGTGAGGGCACAGTTAAGAAAGGTACAACCTGGCTGCAGCACCACAAACATCGAAGCCATGAAGTAGCACCAAGCAGTGAATGAATAACATAAATGTTGGGAATAACATAAACGTCCCAAAACCACCATGCGATTATGAGAGACGCCGTAGTGAAAGGCTCCAGAAATTTAAGTACACGGGCCTAAAACATTTTGGCCGCCATCGAAAATGCTGCCGCTGTGTGGCCGGGATACAACCCCGTGACCTGCGGGCTAGCAGCCGAGTTTCTTATCCATTAGACCACCTTGGCGGGTAAGCAATGAATGAAATGCTCAGTGACTTTCACGTATTATCACATCCCAGAACCGAGCAAGTGTGCCCGCCGTTTTCCTTATTTGGCTTGTTCAGTGATGAATATGGTTATTTGCGACGAACAACGCAGTCTAGTATGCGTGAATAAAAGAGCCATCAGAACAAGCGTTACTTTACAATGGCAGCTCCTTACACCAGCCAAAACCACTCACGGCGCGCGATGGAAGCAGGCAAAAGCCGGAAAGCGTCGTCTGCTCTGACCATCGGCGCTCCACTCTCCCATAATGCCCCAGCGCCGATCCACCAGCGGACCCTGTGGATCGCGCAACGCTGTGATTTCTGGAAAGGTCTATTGATTCGCTGCCGGCAGAGAACACCTACCACTCCATGGAGGAAGGAAGAACTTGTCTTCCTCTGTGTACCACTCCATCGGCGCCGCTTCCAAGGCCGCTGCGGCGGCTGCTCGCTGAAAATCGCGAAGTGCTCATCTGCTTTTCCGCTAGGAGGTAGTGCAGGTGTTTGCGATGCGATGGCCTCACGAATTTGACGTTATGGCCTCTCTATTTTTTCTTCGTCTCGGGTTCCCCACGCACGTGACCAAGACGTTATTTCCTGTCCGGACCAGAACTAGCAGACTCACCTTTGGCTAGCTCAGAGAAGTGTGGCAGTTAGGGCTAGGTGTTATGACATGACGATAGTTATAGCGCGAGAACAGAATGATGACAAGGAGAGTTATAGTGCGAGAACAGAACGGCGACTTGTCTCTTTGTCGTCGTACTGTTCTTACGCTTTAACTATCGTCCTAGCTTAGAGGCCTGAAAATCGAAGAGCCCCAGTCTGATCCCTAAATCTGGCAACTATCTTATGCAACTCTAAACCATCGGTAGGTGTTCTGTGCCCTCGTGCGCCAAAGAGTACCTTACCCATTTCCTTTGTTAGACACAATACTAATGAGAACAGACAATGATACCGAGATTAAGCTGCCAAAATAACTCAACTGGAAATTAATTCTGCGGGGAATTCGCGTTATTTTTACGGCACTTCTTTACGCCGTATTTTGCCCTGCGCCTCTTCCTAAAGCATCTAGCATGCTGTGTATTAGCGTTGTGAAGCAGCGAGGAATGTCAAAAGTCATGTTTCCTTCATCTATCACGTTTACTGTATGGCGATGATGTCAACCCATCTCTTGTGTCCGATTTTATGAGGCAAGCAGTCGCAGTCGTATTTAAGGTGGTGATGCGGGCTAGTTGTGTTACCGGTGTATGGCGCAGTCGCGATTTTTCGGTCGACTTCATTTTTGTGCGCTTAAGCAAGGGCAGGTTCCATTGAATAAGTGAATAGGTTCGAGTGAATGTAACATCCCTTTCTCTTGATGATTTTGTCTCCCAGGCGAACAATGGCGTTGCCAGTCCACAGGCTTATGGTCAGCTGCTAGCCATCTACCTCCTACAAAATGATCTGTAGGTACAATCTTCACTTTTGTAATTGCTGTGTACTTAGCGATATCACACCTGCTTTATGCTACTTAGGCCGAATGCCAAGTTCCTCTGGAAGAGGATTCCTCAAGAAATCAAGCAGGTATGTGTTTAGATGCGTTGGAAGACATTATTTTCTCAATGTGTTGCTTCAACAATGGCACAACTTGCATTTTGTGAGCACTAGTGCACACGGAAACACTACTATGATGTCACTCTTGCGATGGGTCTAACTACGAACTAGCCTTTTGAAAATAACACGGATATAAATTTTATTTTAGTTTTTGTTCAGAAGCAATTAAGTTCCCTGATGCTGCTGCCTTCAAAAAAAAAAAAAAAACACACGCTCACTCTTGGCTTAGGTAATACAGTGCCATCAGATGCTGTGTAAAGTGCACGGGCCATTCACTTTGCTGTATGGCACAATTCCTTGATAGCACTGCCAAGTTCAGACTCTGGATTTGGCAGTAATCAACACAGTACTATTTTTCGTGAGTAGTAGCATTGATGAGTACTTTCGTGTTGCTAAACATTTGCGCAGGTCTCATGGTCTGATTTCACCTTGATGTTATAGAGGGACATGTATGGGCCGATAATACTTGCCTGTTTCTTTTGCAGCTAGGGCTTACTGTGTATTGGAACTACCACTCCTCTTCCACAGTTAGTCAAGAAATCGCTGCAAAGTTAGCCATTTACGAAGAGCTTTTGGTATTTATGCAGTTATTCTGCTACTGCACACATAGTGTAGTCCTTTAAGGTGATGGTCCCACGCCGGCCGCAACCACTCCGCCTCTCACGCATTGTTTGCGATTGCACTGGGCTCGCTGTGGGCTACTTTAGAAAGCTTACTATCCCCCCTTTTCAATGACGTCCGATTTTAATGCCTGGTTGGAAGCGTTACCTATTAGTAATGAAAATAGTATGAGCAACAACAACATTTTCACTGTACAAGCCTCCGTTGTACTGCAAATACAGCAAAAGTATTCAACATAACAAAGCAGAATTCACTGTGCCTTTAGAAAAACTGCCATTCGAGGTTTATATAAAGAGATATTGGATATAAACTAATTATTAATTTACGTTCCAATGAATATGCACAAAATAATGAAGTGTTGTGTAGGAATATCTTTTTGTCTTTAGATAGCAGAACTATAATATTTAGGGACTTTATAGATTACATTAGACTTATTTTCCATATGAAGGCGCTTAGTGCTCTTACGAAAACTTGATGAATTATTATTGTCATGGGGCAGTTTATGGCTGTACTTTGCATTACCGATAAAGTGACAAAACTATACAAGCTGATACTCTGAACTTCTATATAATAAATCATCAGGCCCCTTTCTGTAATTATATGAAGAGAAAACTCTTCTATCTTTATTAGAAAACTTACAAGACAGCATTGAATATAGCTAATTTTTCTGCTGGCCAGTTCTCTAGAAACTCGCTTTTTTTTTTTCTTTTAAGACTCTATCAACGAACATTGCAATTAGTAGATGCAAATTGTGTCTTGTATCTATTGGTGCTCACTTACTTGACCACTCAGTGCTTTAAACTAAGTATTTTCAATTAATGACAAACCTCACAGGCGTTTTTTGGTGGCAGCTCCATCTATTAAATGAAAAATCAAGTTGTTTCGTGGGAGTTAAAACGTTTGCCGAATGTGGCACAACTAAGCATAATGAAACGGGTAAAACAGGCATGGTATATATCTCCAGGTTTCATTGTTTGCCTTACAAGGTAAGTCTAGTCGCCGCGCGTAACAAATACCGATCGTGAAAGAAGGATGGTTGAGTAATACTCGCACCATGTCGGCAGTTGGGGCAGTGTCATCAAGTGGCAAATGGTTTGGGTTCGCCGGAAAACTGCGCGTTCGTCACGCGTTCGCAGAACCAGCGTTCCCCGCTGCGCCTTTAGTAATGTGCATGTCTTTGTGGTTCAGCTGCTCGTGTTTTGCGTGTTCCTTTGAGTTTTTTCATGCCTCTGAGGTTCAAAATTGTGAAAGGAAGGACGCTGACATGCCGTGCGTATATGTATGTAGTGCCGCTTCGAAGGAAACACAATGTTCTTTTTTTTTCTTTTTTGCCTTGCATATGAAGACTGTTCAGATTTCACATGCACGACAAAATACAATGAAGAAAGGTCAGCTCTGAGCTGACCATTGGTCAATACTCTCGCATTTGTACCAATGTTTCGATGCTGATAGTCCACTCTGGTACATCCTCTTGTCCCTTCACCACTTCAAAAAACTGGCTCGCTTATTCACAGAAATATTGTCACACAGATCGCACTTCTACATCTGCATTTTCAGTGGCCATTCTCAAATCTTGTAATTGCCGAGAATTTCAGAGTAAGCTTGTATAGTCAAAGAAGAATAACCCATCTTAGATGCTCACGAGAATGGCCGCATGAAAAGAATAGTGCTGTTACATATTCGGTCATTCCAGCGACGCAGGTGGCGCTATGTAGTCGTGCTCCGTAGCTGTCACACAGTGATAAAACTGCGACGCTGTTTGGTCTCTCAGTAGTCGTAAATCGATGAATGGGTTTTTACACTCTGCGACACTGACGTAAACGCTCGCAACATCACCGTCTCGTTCGCCATTTCGACCTTCGGCTGCACCGCATATAGTCGCTAGAATGATGGAATACTGTAGCACTGGCGAACATTTTCGATGCAAAGCATTTCTTTGCGTACTGCAAGCACTTTTGGCATCTATCAACGTGTAGCTATCTATTTATTTAGCCGCTTACATCTGGGCGCTCTCGTGATCGCGTGAACCAAAATTAGTGTAGGAGGATAAGATAATTTCATCGATGTGACGCAATAGTCAAGACATGAATACTTTCAGAATCCCTTTGCATACACTGTCAAACACCTTCCACTAGAGAGTGGCACAAACCTGCGGGTGGGTATGTGCCACAGGTGATCGACATAATGCAAAGAATATGTGTAAAGGTCTCAGCAGGAATTGAACCTAAGCATTATACTTGGCAATCAAGCATTCTACCACAAAGCCACATCAGGTCTCAGAACTGCTTTTCAAATAGACCCTATTATTCGTGAAACATTAACTGTAGTTGTCGTGCTGGCTATCAAATTATATCATGATTACATAAGTACTCCTACGATACAGTCGTGACGTCGAGTTAACGTCAATTGTAGTTAAGTGCCATGCGCTGAAGTTGACTTATGTAAGAGTGTTCGGGGGGGGGGGGGGGGGTAGCAGAAAGATGTCGAAAGGAAGACGAGAAACAGCGTGAACCAACGAATGGATTTTCCCACGTCATACCGCATACTAGGCGGTCCACGTAATAAGAAAAACCATGGGCTCTAGGAGCTTCTAACTCCTCTATATTAGTGTAAATCATCTGTTCAACTAATCGTCAACAAGAGGCACTTTATTTAGGTGATCCTTTTGTTGTAGAGGGTGAAATTTAGCAAATAATCTCAGGGGTCCTCAGGTTGTATTTTGCTGAAATGTGCCTGGCTGTTTTTGTGGTGTAAGCTAAATTGGCTGAGGTTAAGCAGTTTCACGTGGCAAGAAAAAAAAAAGGACACGTTCACGCGACGCTACATCAAGCCAGTGCCAAGGTTGCTACATAAAAAAAAAAAGTTAGCGGCAATGCCAGTGCACTCAAACGCTTCAAAGCGTTTGGTTGATGTCATCTTCAATCATTATTCCACGAACGTGAGCGAGTCAGAGAGACAGAGAGAGTGTGTGTTTGTGTATGTACGTACGTATTCGCGTGTTTACACTTTAGTGAAACGACGCCGGTTTCAGTCTGCCAGCTGTTACTAGGGCACCTTTCGTCATGTCGTTGAAACGGCGGCCATAGTTGGCGGATTGTAGGTGAAATACTCTGTCTGCGTTTGTGCTCCTTAATTTTCATTGGCTGATTTACGCCGCCTCACGCGACATACAAGACACGCGCGAGGCGACGCTGACCGTACTTGCAAGAGCAATTTTCTCTTTTTGCAACCATGGATGAGTAGCGTCGTCTGGCGTCTTCTTTCGAACTATTGCGAAGAGGAGGGAGTGGAATCGCCACCTTAATGGACTGATGACATTGTTTAAGATAACTGAACTAGAGACAGCTTTGGCTTTTTAACAGTGGAGCTTAAGCTTTTCGTTTGTAGAACGTATATCAAAATTGTACGTTGCCTAGCAACCAGTTGGCACAGCTGTGTCTCGCCTCGCATAGAAAGAGAACTACACGATTGTATTGCTATGAATGAAATTACGAAAAACAAGAGAGTAAGCAAAAGAACAATATAGAAATATGCAAAGAAAAGAGAATGAAAACCTAGAATAGCTGTTTATAGCGTTTTATATTAAAAGAATTAGTAGGGGAAACGAGGGATGATGCAAGCATGTAAAGAAGAGAGGAGGAAGAGTGGGGAGAAGGTGAAGCATAGCATAGCTGTCTGTAGTTTAGCAAGGGGTGAGAAATAGTAGAAGTGAGGAGAAAGCTAAGTCCGCCAGCTCTGCTGTTACCTCAGTTTTTGCACCGCTAGCATCGTGGCATAGCTGCGCCAATTTTTTTTTGCCATGTTAATTTACATGATGAATCACCTTTATTATCAGCCTATGAATTTACTTCCATTGGTCTAGTGTTGAATTCCAGTGTCAGAACCCGAGCGATTTCCTGCTCATTTAGGCGCAAGTTGTTGCAATGACAGTGTAAGGATGGAAGTGAAGTGTTCCTATCTTAGTTAAAATCACTCACTGGAGCAGGGAAAGTTGCTGCTCCAAAATCGCCAGAGTGGATGAGAACTCTGCATCGTGCACTTTTTTTAACACATTTGCCTGCTTTGGGGAATGCCACCAGGGCCTCTGGTTGTCACATGTTTTGCCAGTAGTGGTGAATGATATGGATGACTGGGCATTTCGTGCATCGTTGCTTCCACTGCTCTATAAGGATAGCTTGGAGCCAGAAAGCTTAAGTTCCTGTCAATAAATTCATTGGATAGTGACAGTGATGCTTATACTGCCACGTACAATCGGGAATTACGCCGAATCCATCTTGCCGGGGATAACTATATGCAAGGTATTTTAGGGCAACTTAGCACCCTAAAGATAGAACTTCTGCTTCTGTCGTGCTCCAGCGGTAAATGTGCTGCAATTGCATATTTGGTGGTGTTGCTCAAAGCCAGAGCTGAGTGCTCGCTTATGGAGTCTGTCAGCTGCTCAGATTTCTTTCATCATTGGATGTAGTGAGACCGTAGCTTCAGGCTATGCTAGCGTGCAACTCAACGACAGCACTCACAAACATAACCATTGTTCTGAATCTGTGTGCATGGACTTGCCCCTGTATCTCAGACCCAGCAACCACCTTTAAGAGGCCCTGAAACACTTTTTAGTAACCATGGAATGAATTTACTGGAAGAGATTATTGCCTCAGGAACTCAACGCCACAAAATTTTGAGGAATTTGTCCAGTTCGAGTGGAGTTACAAAGATTTGTCGCATGCTGCAATTGCATTCTCTCTTCTCTCGTCCCTACAAAAGCTCGGGAAGCTAAGCAGGGAAGTATGGCAGGGGCAAAGAAAAATTTCACGGGTGCCTTGTGACATTTAGCACTTTTTATTTTTTTTTCTTTGAATGCGCGGCTTTTTCAGTGTGATCGCGCGTGCATGCGGGGACAAGTCGCAGCCTCCCATGGTGATCTCTGTAACAACAGAGCGCACCATGTTCGAATCAGCCAATGGCTGGTATATGGTCATTTTACAAGTGTTAGTTGAGCTTATTCTGTGATTTGTCGAGAGAAGAGAAAGCGATTTTGAGCTGACTTTGATAGTGTATCGTGAGTTCCAGGCCGTGTGCTGCGCCATATTATTTGGCTTGCGTGTTGTCGGGAGACTCTACTACCGATCGATAGTGTTTTCTTACCATGCTCAAAAAGTGTTGCAGGGCCCCTTACCCATTGAGTAAGGTGGCCAGCTCGCGTTGTCTACAGAGCTTTGAATAAACTGTGAATCCATTTATTTTATTTTATTTTTATTTATTTTCAACATGTTTTTTTTTCAACAAGTTGGGGTTCGTCAGACGGACAGCGGTTAAAGCCAATAGAGAATGCCTGAGGGCCCACGTTTATGCATGACTGCAGTTTGGGAATACAAGCTTTCAATAAATATTCGCAATGTTCATAGACTGTTGCGCCGTCTAGCGGAAATCTGGAGCATCCTCTCAAGGATGATCAGTAGGCAGACGCTCCTTTGTTCGGCGGTGCTAGTCTCAGTTAACGCGTTAGCAAGAAACGAACACAAACCACTTCGTATGTTGTGTGCATCAGTAAATATACCGGACTGTTCGTGGCACAACAAATCTGATTCGTCCTTGCGAGAGGCGAAGTTATCGTGAAAATACGTCGCAACTCGCGCTTTCGCTTATAACCCGCGGAGCATGCATAACAGCCTCGCGAGATTTTCTACAGCCACGTTGGATAGTTAAATGTTTTTGTCTAACCTTTGCAATTGAAACTCCTGTTTTAGGTGCATATAGCATTCGTCAGTGCTTTTGTAGTGTATGGATCCCATAACATTCATTGCAAGTGGAAAGTAGCACAGGCTCACAATTTGCACTTCCAAACCTTGGCCTATGCTGCACCGCTTGTTTGGTAATTTCGTTGATAGATGGCTGCACACTGCCAGCCATTTCTTTCATGCTTTGTATCGAAGCGAAACGTTTCCCCCCCCCCCTCCCCTCGGATAAACGTGGTGAGTGACGCCGTGTTGGGATTGTGCAATGACATGTTGTTAGTGCTATCGAAGTCGGTCGGCGGAGAGAATTCCTCGGATTATATTCAGAAGTGATGTTCAAAGAAACCGTCTTGGCGTCGAGGATTTTTCACTAGACGTAGATGGTTGTCAACGCGCTGAGAATGACAACGACGAACAATCAGCTGCTAGCTCGCCAGCAGCGAGTTGCACTTCCCGTCCATCTTGACTATGGTTGTATTTATATCCTTCAGCGAGCTCAAAATAAAAGCTTTTTTTTCTTGTGCATTCAATGTATCCTGATTGCAGTAGATATTACAAAGCGCTGCATGCCACCAACACGCTCGAGGTCGACCAGTGATGCGAAATGTTTAGAGCAATGAAATATGCAGCTACAACTACAGTCCACGCTAACTTCTCCTGCACTTCACCGGTGTCGCCCGAACGACGTTGTGGTTCGACAAATTTTCGCAATTTTGACGTTGCAAAAAGCATATTCATGTCGATATCTTTGTTTGGATCGCACTGATGGAACCTGCAACATCCGAGTTCGGGGAATTGCGCACTGTTAGTCTGATCATGCCTGTAACAAAAGTGCTATTTAAGGGAAAGCTAAATGCTTGTATTCCGTTGAAGAGGCAGCTGCATGATTCTTACAGCGCAAGTAATAACAACGGCGTAATATGTTTACCAACCATCGCTACATTAAAACATTCGGTCTTGTGGAGCCGCAACGGCGCGCTACTCTCTAGTGGCGTACTAGTGCGGTGAATCCGCCAGACAGGCTCGACACTAATAATCTCGGAGCGCCATTCAGTTCTTACGTGAATTTAGTTCGCGCAGTTTTCTGTATCATGCACAGGATTTCGTAAAACATCGTTGATACACGGTCGATCAGCTGACACCACCACCCTTTGCACTGCGGCAAGAAATGAGGTAGCAAACATTCAGCAGTTCCTATTGGTTGGGAAAGTACTTTGGTTCTATATACATTCATTTGATGATCAATAGTTCATCCAGTGAAAGCGGCTCGGGAAGTACGTCTATGCGTCCTATCTTTTCCTATGCAAGTTCAAGGGTTGATCATCTCTCTGCAGCCATCTTGGATTGCACGGTGCGCCACCTATAGGCCATGGGCATTGCAAATAGTGTATTTATAGCCGGAGAAATGAAGAAAAAAATTAGAAGAGTATTATACAAATCGAGCAAAGTGTTCCCTCCTCATTGTAGAGTTGGAATTATGTTTTATGCACATACATTTTGTTTCTTAAAAAGTTCTCTGTATTTCATTTTGGAGATTCAGCTAGGGTAGGTCCCGTATGCACATGTTGCAGCTACCTGTGTGTCGTCCAAAGTAAAGCATACCAGTACTGCTTCGTAGAATCATGTACTCTGTGTAGTTAAACACTTGCAATTCAAACAGGAAAGACAGGCATGTATGAGCCCTCTACCCAACTAGCCCATCAGTGTTTTTTTGTTAAGCAGAGCTCTCATAATTGGCTCACTTTTTTTCTTGACTGGCTGTGAACAGCTGGGCTGTTCTAATAGTGCTCGTTTGCTACACAAAGAGGGGCAAAAAACAGAAAATGCATGAGCAGTGGTACTATACTGCAGCAAGAAAAAAAAAAGTGAGGGAGACATTATAATGATGGCCCCGCCGCGGTGGTTTAGTGGCTGAGGTTCTCGGCTGCTTACCCGCAGGTCGCGGGATCTAATTCCGGCTGTGGCGGCTGCATTTCTATTGGAGGCGGAAATGTTGTAGGCCCGTGTGTTCAGATTGGGTGCACGTTAAAAGAACCCCAGGTGGTCGAAATTTCTGGAGCCCTGCACTACAGCGTCTCTCATAATCATATGATGGTTTTGGGACCTTAAACCCCACAATTCAATCAACATCATGGTGATGCAACATTATAAATTATCATTTTGATGGTAGTATGTGCTTCTGGTCATACAGTAGACATTCTTGCAATATCAGCACTAAACCTCGGCATCATAATGAAGGTAGAAACATGTATGTGAAAAAGTAATGTTAAAAAGTAGGAGAAGGTCATCAAGGCATGGCAGACGCAGCAGTTGGCTGCCTAATGTATCTTGTCAAGGCAAATCAAAGAATTTGGTTCAAGTATTGTGAGGTGATACTATTTACTACCAGACAGATTACACACCTTGAGAAGTGAAAGACCTTGTTAACAGTAGTCATTGGTCACAAGAATTTTTGTAAGAGAGCTATTCCATTATATGAAACAGATTTGAAGTCTTTGTATTCCTGTAGCTCTTTGTTGTTTTTTCATGTTTTCCACCATCAGATCAACATGGAGGTGACAGCATTATAGATTTCTAGTGTGAGTGACATATTGTGATTGCACACATCGAGTGTGAACAACGCAATGAAAGTTGTAGAGTGAATCTTTATGGCACCTGTTAGTACTGTGTTGAATGTTGTCTATAGCTTTAACTGAGCGAACAAGTTGGCACAGTGAAAGATCTCCTGGCTTTTGTGCCTCGAACCACGTGACACTCTTTCTTTTGCCAAGGCTGACTGGACTATTTTATCGATTCTCTGAGCACCTTAAAAGCTTTGCAAACTTGGAGAAAACACGAAAATCTTGCCCTTGTCTTGCTTTACTCACTGTTATGCACGACTTACTCAAATATGTTTTAGTGTGCCGAGTGCCAGAGCACTGCGAGATCAGTAGAAACATGTCGGCAGACCAACTAGCTGCACTCACCCACGACAAAGCTGCTGCCAATACATTCATAACCGTCCTTGCACTTGACCTGACACCCTTCTTAAAATGAAAGCTCAGGGGTTATTGGCAGTACTTATAAGATAGGCAAAAACAAAATAAACTAGATGTTATCCAAGCAGTCTTGAAAATTGGCCACCCTTGTCCTGGTGGCACTGTACACAAGAACATTTACGAGACTACAAGTACGACACATGCATGCATACCTTTTGTCTGGTGATGATCCAGGTGTGAGAGATGTGAAGCACCTGCCGTGCTTCTTATCTTCATTCAATGCAGTGAATTATATGTCGTCATGAAAAGGCACTTTTCATTATCCTATCAAAAGCAATTTTTACTGCATCCTTTTATGTTCATCTGTGTAGATGCATATTTTAAACATGAGTCATTATTTACGTTTTTAAGAGGTGTGCTTAGTATTCACTCCATATTACAAAGTGATTCATTGCACAATCTCTGAACTGCTGCTTGCGGTGGCTACGTTAAAGGAGCACTGACACAAAAATTTCGCCCCCCCCCCCTTTTTTTTTATGCAATAGGTATCTTATTACCCACTTATCATGGCTGGAAACCTCGTTTGCATGAGTGCATGAGTTTCTTATTTAGGAACGTTTTTTAGGGTGCCCAGTTGCTGTTCTGTTTCAAAAAGCACTGAGCTAGGCAGGAGCAGTTTCGATAAAAAGGTAGACACAGCTAGCCACGCGAAGATGCAAAACTGTGACATGGGCATTGTGCTGGAGAGCGGACGCCGCACTGACAGCCAGTACATCCAGCACACGAGGAGCCACAGGCATGGAGGTATAAATCGCAGGTAGAGCAAGCAGCCTGCCAGCAGAAATTCGTGGTGTGGCTTTGTTTACATTGCCACCACGGTGATGTCAGTGTTGCAAGGAGCTGCGCGTATCGCTCAAATTCAGTTTAAAATTGATTTTGAATATGTTATAGGCGATCTTTATTCTTGATATTTTGTAGATGTTATTTATATCTCCACATAAAACTATCTAGCTTATCATTTTGCCTTCGAAATCTTCTGTCACTGCTGCGTTAAGAAAGCACCTGCCTCTCAGCCCTTGTGTTGAAAGGCATTGATGAGGTAATCGTTCTAACGCCATATTTTCAAGATAGATCAATTACCACGAGCGTTGCCAATCATTGTCGTTCGCACATTTCATGTCACCTTCATGATTTTTTATACTTATGTTTTATGCACCTTTAGTGCACAGCATTTAAGGCCTGTATATAGCCGCATAACATAATCATAGTTCACA
Source organism: Rhipicephalus microplus (assembly GCF_043290135.1). Taxonomy (NCBI): domain Eukaryota; kingdom Metazoa; phylum Arthropoda; class Arachnida; order Ixodida; family Ixodidae; genus Rhipicephalus; species Rhipicephalus microplus. Next base: position 53,491,356 of record NC_134709.1, on the reverse strand, counting down.
TTCATTGTCTATCATAAATTATTGATTATTGTTAACTTTCCATCATCTGGAACATGTTAACTTTCCATCAAGGGCCAAGCCTGGCCCTTGTGCCATGAAAGACCAAATGTCATCACCATCGATTATTTAAAGCTTCTCTGTCAAAGCAAAAAAGTTTAAAACGAAAGGTGCCAAAACAAAAAAAAGATCTCGTATTTAACATGCTTTGATGTTGTATTTAAAATCTCAAAATACATGCCTAGTACAACAAGGCTTCAGGCATCAGAAAAAAAAAATGTAATAGAAACCTTGAAAGCACATACGCTTCGGCATTTTGTTAATTCATGTTCACTTTTTTAGTGCACTAAACTAACTAGGACTGCAAAGAATGATGTAGTGTCCGCATTGTTTTTTTTTCATTTATTGCTCTCAAAAAGGAAATAATGATAACCATAAACCTGTTATAAGTCCCCTGACAGGTGGTGTCACTGAGATTTACATACACTATGCCTGTCTACGAAAAGCACAGTTCTTTCAGAGCATGGAACAGATAAAGAGGGTGACTTTCACACTTTTATGAAAGCAAAGCAGATGATTGAAAGGGCCAATTTGTCATCTTTCGCAACAGTGCCATTTTATGGCCTGACATTACCACTTTGGATTAACTGATAGGTAAGTTATAAAGCAGATTAGGTCTGAGTCACTTCTGAAGGCTTTGTTTCGTGGCACCTTAAAGAAAAATGTTAAACTAAGCTGGCAATGAGCAGTCACTCTTTTGAAATGCCCAAACCAAGAGCTGAGGTGTGGCAATGCTTCATATTTTTGAAAACGTTTGCTAGGTGCTAGTCACATTCATTAAGCTGGCCATGACGTCGGGATCCCACTATTCCAAGTCAATCAATACAACCAAATAGTAAATGAGCCATTATGGTTGTACACACAAAAAACTGAGCTCTCAGTGTATCTGTGAACATTTTAATTGGAAGTGGTTACTTTGTCACCACCTGTCATTTTTGCCATTGCTGCCTAAAAGTTCAGGCCCACCAGTCTGCTCAAAACCAGTCTTAAACCACATTGGATGTCTTTCTTTGTAAACTGTGGCATTCAATAGAACAGGAAGGCTGCCACCTTTGAATTGTGCCTGCAATTCTTTCACTTGTATGATCGCTTACACAACCAGAGAAAACCTCGTAAACTACCCAAGCCTGACTGCCAAGACACACTTGCCAAAACAAAGCATGACATCTGCGGTGTATTACAGCTCTTGCAGTCACTTCTGGAACTTGCTGTGCGTAATGGCATCACCTACAAGATTGGCTTCTACTATTGGATTAGCAAATATTACCAATGTAAACTAGGGCTGTCTTCTAGATTGGTTTTCTTTGAGAATACTTTCACTGATTGTATGACACACTGTCCATGCAAAGCCCTAATTGTGGAAGATTGGCAGTCCTAAACTGAGAAGCTCAATTTCCTTAGCCCTCCAATCGGAAATTGCCTCCCAACTGGGAATGTCCGATGCTTGGTTCAGAGATTAGTGCCTTAATCAAGAGGTATTTTTCAAATCGATTAGCCCTTTATAGGGTTTTTTTATATATTATTGTTACCTTAGAGACTCGTTATAGTGTTTCACGCTAAAGGTAGTGAATGCTTTCTCCTGTTGACTTTTATTTTCTGTTTAAGTCTCACACAGAGCTGGGAAACATCTGGAAAGTTGGCCAAGGTCTGTGGTTCAAAGATTTTCCTGCAATCTACGATGTTTTATCCCAAGAATGGCCTGACCATGTCAAGCCTATCATGCAGGAACTTGGAGGTAATTTCAGTAGTTTACAGGCACATTTTTTACCCTGCCTCTTTGTGCACTGTCCTGAAACTTCTTGTCTTTTTTTCTTTATTGTTATAATTTCGTTCGTAAGGAGCGGGGTATGCAAAATCGGGCATATTCTGCCTTTAATATGAATTTACAACATTGATATGAATTATAATATGGACAAACTCGTGAATTATGAAAATATTATGAATAATAATGTTCATAATAATATGAACAATGACATGAATTGGCAACATTAATATGAATTGCAACATTTCTAAATCGGAAAGTCTTCATGCAGTGTTTCTTTTGTGAGACAAAATGCAGTCACGGGCCAAGTCATGAAATGATCTAATGTTTCGGAACCCCATATGGGTTCCTTGTTTGAACAAACTGAACAAGGAACCTTTATGCAGTTCTAAAGCTTCAGATCATTTCATCAGACTTGGTCAGTGACAGTGTTTCATCTCATCCAGTGCCTAACTGAAGAAACTTTTGTCGAACACATGACTATGTTATTCTTTCTTTTGCGAGTGTGTGACTGGCAACTATTTTTTCATTGAATAAGAAAAGTTGTTTTTCTGTTCAAAATGCTTCACACACATTTTCCCTTCTTTTTCTGTATTTATCTGGATTTTTTTCTTGTATTTACTCTGTACTTGCCCCCTCCCCATTTCTAAATACCCTATTAAGCCCTGTAAGGTTATATGAATAGATAAATGATTAAGGGAGCACTGAATTTGTGTGAGAAGAAAAAAAAAGCCATGGATAAAAAAGATGCACTTGCCTATCCACGACTTTTCTTCAATATGGCAAGCTGAATTTCAGGCTATGTACCTTTGTGTAGACTTTCTAGTTATTCATAATGTAAGTTCTTTTATTGTTGCAGAACAAGTTTGAAAACAGTTTCAGCATCTTTGCTTAGGTGTCATCTTTGTGTGTAGAGTGTGCTCTGGTGAAGGATGGCTGCGGCGGCTGCATTTCCGATGGAGGCGGAAATGTTGTAAACCCGTGTGCTCAGATTTGGGTGCACGTTAAAGAACCCCAGGTGGTCGAAATTTCCGGAGCCCTCCACTACGGTGTCTCTCATAATCATATGGTGGTTTGGGGACGTTAAATCCAAAATATCAATCAATCAATATGGTGAAGGATGCTACCAAGTAGGAAAGCATTAAGCATACTTCACTTTGCAATATGTTGGCTGGAAAATTTGCTACAGAGGGTATTTGCCATTCAGGAGTAAGATCATAAGAAAATGCTGTGTTCCTCTGCTGTGGAGCGTGGTATGCTCTGGAAAATGCACAATTTGATGCCACACTTAGCTGTTAATGGCAGTTTTTTTTTGTCTCCACAGTTTCAGTGCTAGGCAGCAAGAAATGTTTCTTATCACCTAGTCATTAATACCTTTTTGCAATTTTTTCAAACCATTAGTCACATCAGTTCTATGTAAATTTTTTTGCATCAATTAGTGATACTGGAAAGTTTTTCTAGTCACTCTTGGTAACATTCTGTAGTTGATGCTTTCAAGTGCATTGATATAATACCTGCCATCAGGATGAAGTAATATAGATACACATAATTTTCTACAATCGCGACTTCCACTTAGCATTGGGCACAATTTCTAAGTAGTTATGATACTTTTTCAAATTTTCAAAATTCCAAGGTGTACCGTGGTCTCATTTATGAAGTTTTGGGCTGCCTATCTCACCCTGAGGCCTGATTGTAAACTTTAATTATGTACTAAATTTTGTAAGGTATTGAAGCAAAACAGCTCTTCATATATGTTCAATATTGAATGAAGTGCCCAGTAACAATGCCATCAGGAGGTGAACCTCATTGCCAGTGAGCTTTGGCAAACTCCTGCAAGCAGCATTCTCTCTCTACTATTCTTCATGTACTGTAGCCAAAGAATCGCATTTCCGTGACAAGCACTGCCTCAGTGTTTATTTTTTATGATTAAAAGAGGTTTCATGTTATAATCAGGGACGTTGCAAGCAGTGCATAGGACATGAGGCTTTAATGTGGGTCTCTTAAAGCCAGGTAGATCTACAGCCACCTTCGGACGAGAAGCTCGTCTTGTTATCAGTGATGGAAGTGTTGCTCTAATTGCTCCAAACTGCTCCGAAAGAGAAATGCTGCTCCAAAGTGCAATATTTGCTAGTAACTGCTCCAAGCCAGCTCCAAAATGGTGTTGGCAAACTAAAGAGAATAAATTTGAACCATGGGAACCATCCCTTGAGCCTAAGCGAAACCAAAAACAAGCTGTATGCTATCATCCTAGTATGCTACTCAGTGGCGTAAATCTAGAAAAATAATAAGGGGTGACACATATCGGGCCACGCTGATCGATTTGTATTTTTCATATGGGTTGTATTTTTACTTATATAAGAATTAAAGCATGCTTTCAAATAGAATTAAAAAATGCGAGTGTTGGGTTCGAGCTCAAGCAATTCCATTGTTCTATTCAGTCTCTTTTCATTCACCTTTTTGTGATTTTCATAGTTCACGCAGCTCAGGGGCATTTAACACAGCTACGCAGTAACAGATACAAAGCCTTTTAAAATATTGATTGTGCTATACTAAACTATTAACTCAATTATGTCACGGGCTCAAGCTAAATCTTAAGGGGAACACTTGCTGGGACTGTCTTTCCCAGCCTGAACACAAAAGTCCAGACTCCCTTGATGCCCCCCATGATTTACGCTAATGGATTTTCGAAGTCGTTAGGAACACGCATTTGCTCTGAACACGCCAATAGCAACCCTTAGCTGTCGCATTCTTTTCGGCACCGAAGACAGTTAAAGCTGCTCCAAAGCACCATTTTTCTGCTCCAGAATCTGCTCCAAAAACCAAAATGTCGCTTTCTTCGCTGTGTTATGTTTGAAACTTCAACCATTTACACTCTACTAAGCCATATTCAACTTTGTAAGCACAGTCACCACCCCATGGTTTTCGCACCATGCTCATTCGTTAGAATCCCTAAACCTCGTGAAGAATCCTGCCAATTTAATTCTGGTAAGGGCACATGTGCCTACAGCAGTTGCACTCCATCTTTTAATAATTGGCAGTGGAACTGGCTCAATTAATAATGGTCTTCTTCAGACCTGCTGAATGTAAATATTTCCGAAGCCCTTCTCAATGGCATGCCTCATATGTCATAATGTGCTTTTGGCACGTAAAAGCCCAGAAATTAATAATAATAATAATAATAATAATAATAATAATAATAATAATAATAATAATAATAATAATAATAATAATAATAATTATTATTATTATTATTATTATTATTATTATTATTATTATTATTATTATTATTATTATTATTATTATTATTATTATTATTATTAATGAGACATTAATACCCAAAGTCGGGCTATTACCGGAAACTTCGTCTGCCAGTCATCCATGACTGAAAAATTCCCAAGGGGATTTGGCTTGTAGATGTGAAATATTAGCACATTAAATCACCAGAAATCTTCATGCATGACTGGTAATGAGAATGTGAGCTTGAAGCATCTCCAGTGCACTGCAGTATGGTCAATACATTACTTGAAATAATAGTAAAAGGAATACAGTTTTATTGCTTGTTTCACTGGACATTGGTCTCTCTTGTCTATAAGTATAGCCTCTAGGTCGCACATATTTTGTCTCCTGAAAGCCATCTGAAGTTACACCCTGAGTTATTCAATTATACGAGTTGTGAAACTGTATTTTGAAACCTAGACGCGCAGTTGGCCCAATTTTTCAGGAGTTGGTTGACGTTTGTGTCACCTGGGAGCAGCAACAAATAACCTGTTTAATAGTGGACGAACGGTCAGCAGGTGGTGGGACAATCTGCTCACTCACGACGGAGGGGGGGGGGGGGGGGGCAATAACGTGTCCGGATTTGTATACATAGCGCCTGGGGGGAGTTTCACAACTCATATGATTGAATAACTCTGAGTTACATTCAGTGCATTTGGTTTCAATATTGTTATGGTGCACCATCGACAGGATCAAGCGTAGCACTTTGCGAAAAGGACGAAGATGCTTGTGCTTTAGACGCTTGCGCGAGAGGCAACTCGGCCATCTTGTTCGGCTGCCAATTCTCTGTGGGCGCTATACGATAAACCTAGGTCTCGCTCTGTCACATTTGGTGGAGGTGCTGGGTAAACGCCTCGCAACAAAACTTTGCAGCGGCCGTCGTTTGAAGGGTCATTCTGCAACGATTGCAGAATGACCCTTCATGATTGCAGATTCTGTGTTCCTGTGGCTGGAGATGATGCGGCGACTACATCTCCTCCTGCGACCACAACCATCGTGTTTGAACCTTCGCGGGATCCTGGCACGTTTTGCGGTTTTCGGCGATCCAGATGAAGTGGACGTTGAAGATAGGCTGACAGAGTACGAATGTGTGAGTACTCTATACTGATGGGGCCTGACTCTTATGCTGGCGAACCTGTTGTTCTATCTTAAGAGAACCGCCAAATCGAGGTATTAGAACCATGAAGCAGATCTTGGGAGTTGGGCAATGTGGAGAGAGAAAATGTGTGACCTGTTTGGAAAGCCTATTGGAAGAAAAATGGCTGCGAACAAAATGCTCACGTCTCGGGCACAGACCTTGACGGAGTCGTACGTCTCGTATATAGAAGATGTGTTAGCATTGTGTCGCAAAGCCAATGCCAAGATGCCGGAGGCTGACAAGGTTGGACATATTCTTAACAAGATTGCGGATGACACATTCAACTTCATGTGCAAAAATTATTCTACAGTGGACGCCATTATAAAGGAATGCCGGCGCTTTGAGTTAGCGAAGAGCCGGCAGATTTACAGCGTGTTTGCCCGCCTTCCGAATACGGCTGCAACTTCGTCTTGCGGAGACCGTGCAAGAACACAGCCACCATCTCCAGTTTCATCGGATCAGGTGACCCGAATTGTACGGCGCGAACTTGAAGCCATTACCCCTGTTCCGGCTCACACTGCTGCAAGTGACACGACCCCACTCACTACTAACATGGTTCAAGCCATCGTCCGCCAAGAACTTGCCAGCATAGGTATCCCCTCGGTGTGCGCTTTGCCCAGCCCGCAGTGAGCTCCGTAGCGTCCACCCTCGTCCTATCACGAGCAGCAGTTTACGGTTTGATCTCCCGACACTGCTGTGTGGAGAACGGCCGACAATCGACCAATTTGCTTTCATTGCCACTGTATCGATCATGTCGTTCGGTACTGCAATTACCGCTGGTCCTCGCCAGCTCGAACGTTGTCTGAACCTTACTACCGGCAGGACTGCACCTGCTTTGCATCTGCTGCGCAGCTTTTTTCGCCAACAACTACAGAAGGTTGAACAGCTGATCTCCATCACCGCATGGTCGTCGGTCGCGTTCGCCTCCAGAGCGTCGCCAGTCGTCTCGCTCACCGCAGACTCACAGGCTCTCGTCCCTATTCAACCCCGCTCCTACTTCTCCGGAAAACTAGACGGTGCAGTGGCCGGAGGTGACGCTGCTTTATCGACTTCCTCCACAAATCCTCTCTTGACGCTTCCGACGAGACAAAGTTTGTTAGACGTTGACATTGATGGTGTGACTATTTCTGCCCTGATAGATACTGCAGTGCACATTTCTGTAATGAGCGCGAACCTTCGCCGACACCTACACAAAGTGCTCACGTCTGCCGCTTCCCGCACACTCCGAGTCGCTGATGGGAGGACCCCTGCCGTTCAAGAGATGTGCACAGCCCATGTGTTCATTGCCGGTCATCCTACATTAGTTCAGTTTGCCATCATTGAAATGTGTCCTCATGACCTAATACTTGGCTTGGACTTCCTGTCACGTCATTCTGCGCTCATTGATTGTGCCACAGGTGCTCTTCAGCTTGAGCTGCCGCAGCTTGCTGATTTTCCAGCTGACCATTCTCTACGCTTATGCTCTCGTCACCACATTCGCTTGCATCCGCAAGCTGCTACATACATCACTTTGTTGTGCTCACGTGATGTGCCCAATGGTGACTACCTCGTCACTCCTATAGTTGACGTACTGATGGCCCGAGACGTCGCCCTTGCTCACACTGTTGTCTCTGTCGCTGATAATACAGTGATTATACCCCTACTCAACGTCAATCTCTTGACTCAAGTTATTTCGCAAGATATGTCTTTGGTCACCCTATCTCCACTTCACAGCTGCAACGTTACTGGTTTGGACACCGATGCTACATCCCCCTGTCTTGGCCGCAATTACACTCTGCCTGCCTATGACATTAACAAGATGATTGCTCTCGATCTCACCCCAGCACAAGCTGCCGGCCTCCGTCTTCTGCTAATATCATATAGAGACATTTTCGACTTAGACCATCGCCCTCTCGGCCAAACAACTGCCGTGACTCACCGGATCAACACTGGTGATGCCAGTCCTATATGGCGGTGTCCATATTGCGTATCTCACAAGGAACGCCGAGTAATTCAGAATGAAGTGAACAAAATAATTACTAAACACGTCATAGAACTATCATCCAGCCCTTGGGCCTCCCCAGTTGTGCTCGTTGAGAAGGACGGCAGCTAGCGCTTTTGCGTGGACTATCGCCATTTGAACAGGGTCATTCATAAAGATGTCTACCCTTTGCCTCGGATTGGTGACGCCCTCGATTGCCTCCATGGTGCCCAATACTTCTCGTTTATCGACCTTCGGTCGGGCTATTGGCAAAGTTCCGTCGACCCCATGAATCGCGAAAAAAACACTTTCATTAAGCCCGACGGCCTCTATCAGTTCAAGGTCATGCCGTTCGGACTATGTAATGCGCCGGCAACGTTCGAGCACATGATGGACTCCCTTCTCCGAAGATATAAGTGGTCCATCAGCTTATGTTACTTAGACGATGTCATCGTCTTTTCACCTACCTTTTACAGCCATATCACACGTCTGTCGGCCATTCTGGATGTTTTTCGAGGAGCCACTTCCCAACTCAATTCTGCAAAATGCCATTTCAGATGTCGCTAAATCACCATTCTCGGCCACCTTGTCAGTGCCGCTGGTGTTCAGCCGGATCCCGACAAAGTGCGAGCAGTGCAAGAATTTCCATAACCACGTTCAACCAAGGACGACCGAAGTTTTGTAGGGATATGTTCCTATTTTCACCGATTTGTCCTCAACTTCGCTGACATCGCTCTACCGCTTACTGATCTCTTAAAGAGCCCCGCCGCGGTGGTCTAGTGGCTAAGGTACTCGGCTGCTGACCCGCAGGGCGCGGGTTCGAATCCCGACTGCGGCGGCTGCATTTCCGATGGAGGCGGAAATGTTGTAGGCCCGTGTGCTCAGATTTGGGCGCTCGTTAAAGAACCCCAGGTGGTCGAAATTTCCGGAGCCCTCCACTACGGGCGTCTCTCATAATCATATGGTGGTTTTGGGACGTTAAACCCCACAAATCAATCAGTTCCTTCTTCACTGCTTTGACGCTTTCTCCGTTTTTCAGATCGTGTTCGATTCTCTCCATCTTATACCTTCTTACATTGCATACCTTACACCTATTAATCAACTTCGAAAGCTCTGTCAGTTCTATTTTGTCTGTTGTACTTGAGACTTTCATGATTTGATGCTTCTTAATGAGATTCTTCGTTTCCTAGAAAAGCTTGCCAGTGTCCTGTTTAACTACCCTGCCTCCAACTTCCACTGCACACTCCGTAATGATACTCATCATATTATCATTCATTGTATCTACGCTAAGGTTGGTTTCCTCACTAAGAGCCGAGTACCTGTTCTGAAGCGAGACTCTGAATTTCTGTATTTTCCCTCTCAGTGCTAGCTCATTGATTGGCTTCTTGCGTATCAATTTCTGTCGTTCCTTCTTCAAGTCTAGGCGAATTCGAGACCGGGCCATTCTATGGTCACTGCATCGTACCTTGCCAACCGCTTCCGCATCCTGCACGATTCCTGGGTGTGCGCTCATTATAAAGTCTATTTTGTTCTTTATTTTCGCCATTAGGGCTTCTCCATGTCCAATTGCGGTTTGCTCGTTTTCGGTAGAACCACCGCTTATCATCCACAGACAAACGGATTGACCAAGTGTCTGAATTGAACGCTGACGCAGATGCTTTCAATGTGCGTCTCACCAGATCACGGTGACTGGGATCAAGCACTCCCCTTTGTCACCTGTACAACTCTTCACGACACGACACAGCTAGTTATTCGTCGTTTTATTTACTATTTGGCCGACATCCAGCGCTACCATTTGACCACTCCTTCCTTCGGCTGCCCCCTTGTTTACTGAGTACGCCAGCGTTGTTGTTTCTGGAGCCCATGCAGCCCGTCAGCTTGCCCATGATCGGCTGCACTTGTCGCAAGAGCACCAAAAAGATTGCTATGACTGTCGCCACCAAAGTGTGCACTTCCTGCTGGGGTCTCTGGCACTTCTCTCGACACCAAACCGCCAAGTCGGCTTATCAGAGAAGCTACTACCACACTACCATGGCCCCTACAAAGTCTTACAACTCAGTGATGTGAACTACGAGATCACACCCCTAAACAATGCCTCTTCGACTCGCTCACTCCAGACGGATGTTGTGCATGTTTGCAGACTCAAACCGTATAACCCTGGTAGTTCTTCGCCGCCGTACCAAGCGTCGTGACGGCGCTTACACCGCGGGGGAGTGATGTTACGGTACACCATCGACAAGAGCTAGCATAGTACTTTGCGATGAGGATGAAGACACCTGTGCATTAGACGCTTTCGCGAGAGGCAACTCGGCCATCTTGTTTGGCTGCTGATTCTCTGTGGACGCTATACGATAAACCTAGGTCTCGCCCGTCGCAATATCAGCATTGAAATTTGATTAATCAGTATATCAAATTGTGTAGGATTTTTTTCTAAAATGTGAGTGTCCCATATATCAAGACACCTTACAACTTTCCCACTAAGCAGCCACCTTCAAGTAGTTAAATTTATAAAATAATAAACCATTAGTTCAATAGGCATCTGAATGTAACTTCAGGAGTGGCAAAGTATTTCCTTCTCGAGTTCGTCAGTGACGATAACAAGACCCTGACTCTCTTGGTATCCTTATTTAAAGCATTTGTATTGTTTAAAAAAAAAAAAAAGCAGCCTGCACAGTTAAACCCTTTCATAAAAGACAAATCGATACAAAAGACACCAGCGTGCCTGCACTGAAATAAGGGTTCATAAAAAAATGTATATGGGGTACCCTGCTTATAAGAGACACCTCATTTAAGGAACAAAAATTGCTGCCCAGTGCATGTCTCTTTAAAGAGTTCAACTGTATATATACAGGCTCATAAAAGCTTTTCAGCACAAGCATTTCATGTCTATTCTTTGTCTCTTAAAGGAGTATTGACACGAACTTTAAAAATTTTCGGATTTCTGCTGTAAATAAAAGCACTGGTTTCGAGGATCCAGGAAAGGGTATTCTGGTGCCTCGAAATGCATTGAATATATTTTAATATCACTTTTTCTAAACCCACTTTGGTTTCGATTTCGAAGGAGTGACTTCACAGTGACGTATCAAGTCAGGCTTCGTAGGGACTGAGACATTCGCAGAAAATCGTGACATACCAATGCAGCTCTATTGTCTGCTGGAAAGAGACGCTTGCGTGGGGGCTCTGATGCTCGAGTTGCATCGTGATGTTGTGCTAAAGGAGCGTAGAGCATGAGCTTCAGCTTCTGGCTCCAGATATCACTTGTTGGCAGCGCGATGCTGAACTCAAAAAGGTACCGATGGTTCTAGATGCGGTAGTAGTCGGGGCTGAAATGCAGCCAACAAATCCGGCTGCGCTTGGCTGGCGTTCAGTCGCAGCTGCGATTACGACACACACAATCTACCCACACTTGTCTCACCGCTGGGTTGTTCGGGAAACTGTGCATACTAACGTCGCCCCTGGTCTTGGAATCGCAGCCTTTGACGGCACAAGGAGTGGGTGGCATCGTGAAACAAGGATGCGGCGATCGTAAAAACAGTGATCGTAAAAGCAGTGCAAGTGAAATCACTCTTGCATCCTTTCGCATACAACAAATGTGTCTCAGCGCTCGATCACTGTCGATGTGACCACGAAGCGTCTCAGCAAAATGGACAGCGCAGAGCACAACTATGAACGACGCCGGTCGGCGGCGCACCGCTGGACAGGCAGTCGAGAAGGTGCGCCAGTTGCGTTTTGTGTCATTTCATTTTTGGCCTTACCCCAACGCGTGCGCATTTACATGACTTCACAATTTTCTCCTGACGGTAGAGCTGCCTTGCAGGAAGTGGGATATGAAAACTTCAAAATTCGATTAAAATGTTTTATTCGTGTTTCCCGGTTTCGGTGTGGGGAGAACGTTAACACTACATTGCAAGGAAACGAAAAACGTCCGTTTTGCCGCACCTCAAAATCGTGTCAGTACTCCTTTATAGTAAACCTGTGTTGAATATTTTCAGCTTTTTTTTTCTTTAGCTAGTTGTTCATATGCACAGTCTGTAAATTACATTCCAGAGCGTACAAGACGGCGAGCCCTGATTCTGGTAGCCAAGGCATATTCCTCTATTTCCCTTGATGATGCCTCCCGTTTTCTGGGCATTCCCAAGCTTGAATTAGCTGATGGTAAGAAGGGTCAGTACGTTTATCAAAGTTCATCATTGCACTTAAATGTTTTTTTGCCTTCTTTCCGCAGTTGTGAGTTCGTTGGGATGGTCCATTGATGCTACAAATGGCATGGTTTTGCCAACATACACTGGTAAGCATTCATGGTGTACTGTACATGAAAAAGCATCACTTAGAGCTTCCTTTTCTCTCCATCTCTGTTCTTTTGTTGTTTTTTCTTCATATTTGAGCTTGCTAGTGTCACTACTCAAGAGAAATTTTTAAAAAAGAGCCATTTGCCAAACTTTAATCTTTATCAAAAGAATGACCATCCTGGCAAATTAACAATGTGCAAGATGCATGGACAAGAATAGAAGGGACTTGATAACGAGCATGCCCCGGTCTAGTGGCTAAGGTACTTGGCTGCTGACCCGCAGGTCGCGGGATCGAATCCCGGCTGCAGCGGCTGCATTTTCGATGGATGTGGAAATGTTGTAGGCCCGTGTACTCAGATTTGGGTGCACGTTAAAGAACCCCAGGTGGTCAAAATTCAGAAAGCCCTCCACTATGCTATCTCTCAATCTTATGGTGGTTTTGGGACGTTAAACCCCACTTATCAATCAATTATTAACGAGCATGCTCACTGCCTCCTTCTTTAATATTGGGAATGACATTGAATTTATATATAGAGAGCCCCACTGACACGTTTTTAACTGACCGTGAAGAAATAAAACACTATAGGTAAGAAAAAATGAGTCACAGTCGATAACAATTTACTAAAAAGTGTTTCTAAATCATAAAACAAATGCATGGAGCTTCCTCAGAAGTATTTGTTCATCATTCTAGGCTTTAGCAAGTTTTTCATGGAAGTCAGCTTTTTTCTTTTTTTCATCTCTGTCAGAAACAGACCCTTTTTGAGCATGTGGATGGCCTTGTGGCAATCCACATTGCCAATCTCAGTGATGTCCAGTCCTGGTAATTAGTTTGCATTAGAAATACATGAACTAGTGGCCTGGGAATTTATGACCCCCCCCCCCCCCCCTTTACCTGTACCTCAGCATGTCCAGCATATCAGCAGTTTGCAACATATAAGGCAAAAACATTGTGAGAATAGTATTCTGATATGCAGGTGTCTTTTAATGCTTTGCTCATGGTTTTTTGATACCAGATACAAGAAGCATGATATGCAAAAAAATTTGAGTGAGAAACATGAAATCGGGGCTCTACTGCTTTCGTAAAGAGATGTTACTTCACTGTGCAGCAAATAATGTGTCTAAACAGTGCCTTCCATGTAACAAATATCCGGGTTTATGAATGTAAAAATTCAAACCTCATCATATGCAGATTTGCATTGCATGTACCTAATATTTTACATAAGTGATTACATTTTGGCTGTGGGAGTGGACAGCATTACATGCCATTTATGATGTTGAGGGCAGCAGCCACCATATTAGAGGACCTTTGATTATTTGAATCAAAGGCATGCCTCATGTCCATTTTGTGGTTTTGGCATGTAAATCCATACAATTGACTTTATTATACCAGCCACAGTGAAAGTGCATAGCGAAATGACAGTACTTTAATAATGAATGGTCAAGCTGCAAGTAATGCAAGTACAACTGTAAATGCATGCTGGACCGGTGATACCATTAGTATTGTGTTTGTATAGGCCACATGTTTTTTTTTAGTAGCTCTAACGTATGACTGTGTATCTACAAACTGGAGTGTACCCATAATTATGATTTCTAACTGCTATTTTTTTACCTCTCTTTCTCTTCCAGAGGTCAGACATGAAGATTCAATGCCGAGTGAAGAACAGTTGGCTAAACTCACAGACTTTGTAGCCTTCCTAGAAAACTGAGTTTTGCTGCAGATTCGCGGTCCACTTTACACGAGTTTATATTACGTGAATTGAAACTTGTAGCTTTTTCACATAATAAATCACTGCTGCACATTTGCCACTCTCTGATTAAAGGTTGGTTGGTAGGGTTGATTGAGTTATTCATTGATATGGTGGTTATAACGCTTCAAAACCTCCACATGTATATAAGAGACGCTTGCATACAGGTTTAAGAAAGTTGAAGGGAAAATTGTAGCCTTCCTAGAAAATTGAGCGTTGTTGCAAATTCACAGCATACTTGGGACGTTAAATCCCACGTATCAGTCAATCGACCCAGTGCATACAGGTTTAAAAAAGTTGAAGCGAAAATGATAGCCTTCCGTGAAAATTGAGCGTTTCTGCATATTCACAACCCACTGCATAGGCACCGCACACTCGCCAGAGGGAGCTGCGTTGCTCACACTGCCCCTCTAGTGCTAATGGCCGACAACAAGGAAGATTTGCGGAGATCGGTGGACATCTTCGGTAATGAGTGAGTTAGGTTAGATTTCAGATCCAGTAAGGAGAAATCAGCAGTCATGATTTTTAATGACAATGAAGGTAGTGAGCTTAGAATACAGGAGGTCACGCTGGAGAAAACAGACAAATGCAAATATCTGGGCGTATGGATAATCAATGGGACCGAGTACCTAAGGGAACACGAAATATACGTGTCGACTAAAAGTAACGGGAATGCAGCGGTAATGGAAAACAGGGCACTGTGGAATTAGAATAGGTATGATGTTGTGAGAGGAATATGGAAAGGGGTCATGGTTCCTGGTCTGACGTTCGGCAATGCGGTCTTGTGCATGAGATCAGAAGTTCAAGCAAGATTAGAAATTAAGCAACGTGGAATAGGTAGGCTTGCTTTAGGAGCTCACAGGAATACACCAAATCAGGGAGTACAAGGTGTTATGGGATGGACATCATTTGAGGGCAGGGAATCTAGCAGCAAGATAAAATTTGAGAAGCGATTGAGAGAAATGGGGAACGAGCGTTGGGCTAGGAAGGTATTCAGCTTCTTGTACATGAAGAATGTCGATACAAAATGGAGGAAGCGAACCAGGAAATTGACTGGTAAATACTAGAAAACAGCAGGTGGCGAAACCAAAAAGAACTATCGGTTAAGAAGAAAGTGAAGGAAACGGAGACTGACATGTGGAGAATTGGCATGATTAAGAAGTCCGCACTAGAGATCTATCGAACTTTTAAGCAGGAAATCGCGAAGGAAAGGATCCATGATAATACTCGGGGTAGTTCTCTACTGTTTGAGGCCAGGACGGGAGTATTGTGAACCAAGACATATCGGGCCAAATACGAAGGGGTAGATATAGTATGCATTGCATGTGGAGAGGAAGAAGAAACTGCCAAACACTTGATAATGTTCTGTAAAGGGCTTCACCCTATAGTTCAGGATGATGCCGCAGAGTTTTTCAAAACACTGGGGTTTAGGGACAGGGAGGGCAAAATAGACTTAAGTGGGTAGAATTAACTAGAAGGAGGTTATCTGATTGGTGGCTAAAGTCAAGGCACGAGTGCAAATTAAACCCTTCACTGCAAAGTACGAATCCTCAACCTGACTATTTAAGGAAAAAAAAAAATACAGTTTTTAGTTCATTGAGTATTACACTTGGTGGTGCTAGCCACCGCCCGATCTAAAGGGTACATCCATATCCATCCATCCATCCATCCATGCCCCAGTCTCAGAGTTTCTGACATTCGCCGTTACAAGCACGCAGAAAAGCGACGCGTGCTCAGGTCCCCAATGTATCCTGCGCTCAATCCGCTGACAGGTGCAGGGTGCTAGACACGCGCGTCTCCTTCCAATTTCGTCGATGCTGTCTCAAGGTCTTTTTTTATTCGCTAGGCTATGTATTCTAGTGCAGCAGTCAGACTGGAAAACTTTACTGAACGGTGCCTATACAGGTTTATGAAAGTTGAAGGGAAAATTTTAGCCTTCTTAAAAAATTAAGCGTTCCTGCAGATTCGCAACCCACGGTATCGTCATCATCGTCAGCCTGACTACAGCCGCTGCAGGGCAAAGGCCTCTGCCAGGTTCCGCCAGTTAACCCGGTCCTGTGCTTGCTGCCGCCAATTTATACCCGCAAACTTCTTAATCTCATCTGCCCACCTAACATTCTGTCTCCCCCTAACCCGCTTCCCTTCTCTGGGAATCCTGTTTGTTACCCTTAATGACCAGTGGTTATGCTGTCTACGCGCTACATGCCCGGCCCATGTCCATTTTTTCTTCTTTTTTTCAACTATAATATCCTTAACCCCCGTTTGTCCCCTAATCCACTCTGCTCCCTTCTTGTCTCTTAAGGTTACACCTACCATTTTTCTTTCTATTGCTCACAGCGTCGTCCTCAATTTAAGCTGAACCCTCTTTGTAAGTCTTCACATTTCTGCTCCGTAGCTAAGTACCATAGCTAAGGATGTGGAAGTGGTTGGCAAGGTACGATGCAGTGACCATAGAATGGTCCGGTCTCGAATTCGCCTAGACTTGTGAAAGGAACGACAGACACTGATATGCAAGAAGCCAGTCAATGAGCTAGCACTGAGAGTTAAAGGAAAGGAATTCAGAGTGTCGCTTCAGAACAGGTACTCAGCTCTTAGTGAGGAAACCAACATTAGCATAGATACAATGAATGATAATATGACGAGCATCATTACAGAGTGTGCAGTGGAAGTTGGAGGCAGGGTAGTTAGACAGGGCACTGGCAAGCTTTCCTAGGAAATGAAGAATCTAATTAAGAAGCATCAAATCATGAAAGTCTCAAGTACAACAGACAAAATAGAACTGGCAGAACTTTCGAAGTTGATTAATAGGCGTAAGGTATGCGATGTAAGAAGGTATAACATGGAGAGAATTGAACATGCTCTGAAAAACACAGGAAGCGTCAAAGCAGTGAAGAGGAAACTTGGGATAGGCAAAAATCGGATGTATGCACTAAGAGACAAACAAGGCAAAATAGCTACCAATATGGATAGGATAGTTAAAATAGCGGAGGAGTTTTACAGAGACCTGTACAGTAGCCGAGACAACCACGACCCTAATATTACAAGAACTAGCAGTAACCCAGATGACAACCCACCAGTAATGATAGAAGAAGTCAGAAAAGCTTTGGAGAGCATGCAAAGAGGCAAAGCTGCTGGTGAGGATCAGGTAACATCAGATCTGCTGAAAGATGGAGGACAGATTGTGTTAGAAAAACTAGCCACCCTGTTTACGAGGTGTCTCCTGACGGGAAGAGTACCAGAGTCTTGGAAGAACGCTAACATCATCTTAATACATAAGAAAGGAGATGACAAGGACTTGAAGAATTACAGGCCGATCAGCTTGCTCTCTCTAGTATACAAGCTATTTACAAATGTAATTGCTAACAGAGTAAAGAAAACATTAGAATTCAATCAACAACCAAAGGAACAAGCAGGATTTCGAACAGGCTACTCAACAATTGACCACATTCATACTGTCAATCAGGTAATAGAGAAATGCTCAGAATATAACCAACCACTGTACATAGCCTTCATACATTACGAGAAGGCGTTCGATTCAGTAGAAATATCAGCCGTCATGCAGACCCTGCGGAATCAGGGCGTAGATGAAGTATATATAAACATTCTGGAAGAAATGTACAGGGGATCAACTGCTACCATAGTGCTTCCTAAAGAAAGCAACAGAATACCAATCAAGAAGGGTGTAAGGCAGGGGGACACAATCTCCCCAATGCAATTTACCGCGTGCTTACAGGAGGTTTTCAGAAGCCTAGAATGGGAACAGTTAGGGATAAGAGTTAATGGAGAGTACCTTAGTAACCTGCGCTTCACCGATGACATTGCATTGCTGAGTAACTCAGGGAACGAATTTCAACTCATGATTACGGAGTTAGACAAGGAAAGCAAAAGGGTGGGTCTTAAAATTAATCTGTAGAAAACGAAAGTAATGTACAACAACCTCGGAAAAGAGCAGCGCTTCGAGATAGGTAATAGTGCACTTCAAGTTGTAAAAGACTATGTCTACTTACGGCAGGTAATAACCGCAGAGACGAACCACGAGATTGAAGTAACTAGAAGAATAAGAATGGGGTGGAGCACATTCGGCAAGCGCTCTCAAATTATGACAGGTAGATTGCCACTATCCCTCAAGAGGAAGGTATATAACCCACGGTATACAGGTTTATAAAATGTGAAGGGAAAATTGTAGCTTTCCTCTAAAATACAGCTTTTTTTGCAGATTTGCAACCCACTGCATACAAGTTTATAAAAAGTGAAGTGAAAAATAAATTCTGACGAGTTGATGACATTTTCTTTTTGTTTATCTTTTCGGTTTTTCAATTGACATAAAGGACCTATACTACTCTCTGCCTCACGATGAGGTATTAGAATGTATATGGAATAACATAAAAGTTTTCGGGGAATTAAACTTCCAAAAAAAAACTGGCATCAGTGCTTGAGATTTTGTTGACCTGGTTTTGCTGTACCTTACCTCTACTTTCGTTCAATGGAATGATTGCATTTATCTGCAGAAAAAGGGTGTTTCAATCGGCTCATGCATAGCACCTCTACTCAGTGATCTTCTATTGGCAAAAATGGGAAAAAACTGCAGGAAAAGTTAGAAGGCTCGCATGTCGTCAAAATATTCAGATACGTGGATGATTTCTTGGTTCTTCTAAATTGTAATTCTTCTATGTTCCACTTGTTTGCGACTCAAACGATAGGTGTGTTCGAAGATTGTTGAAAGCCTCTTGTGTTGACACATGAAATGCCCGAGAATGACAAGTTACGCTTTTTGGATTTAAGACTGGTTTTTAGTTCACAGCACATCTGTTGGTGTAATGAACCACGTGTGCAGAAACCTCTACTTCCTTTTTCTTCCGCTCACAGCAAGTTAGTTAAGCGAGGCATAGCACGAAGCTGTCTTGAGAATGCCTTAAATAGGCCGTGCGCCCACAATATCTCTGCGAGCTTCAAAGCTCAAGTTTCCCGGCTTAAAGCTTCGGGTTTCCTCGAGGAGTTTATCGCTTCCATTGCTGAGACTATCCTGCGGACTAATAAGGCGGAGCAGAGGCAGCGACAGAATCCGAGCAACACGGATACAGAACTTGAAAGGATAGCCGTGATTCCATACAAACACCAGATATCACACAGGCTCAAGAAAATCGGAAAAAGGGTTGGAGTTCGTGTCCTGTTCTCGGCATCGTTCAAATGAATCAGCCTCACCAAATCTACAAACCCCCTGAAAATGCAGTCATCAACGGAATGCAAAGTTCAACATAGAAACAGGTATGCGGCCTGTTCCCGGTAAGTTGTCTATAGGACACTCCTTTCATGCGGTGCTTGTTATGTCGGAACAACCGGAAGGTGTCTGAACGATCGGCTGAGAGAACACGCTAACAATGTTAGAAACGGGAAAGATGGTTTTCTTGCTCAGCACTGCACTGAGTGCAATTGTGTGCCCCTTTTCAAGGACACAGCGACGCTGTACAAGCACAGAGATGAGCGCACCCGAGTCATTGTCGAGGCCGCGCAGATGGCGCGCGAACAGGTGCCTTGTATTAACTCAGGTTCCTCGAAGGTTTCGGTGCGCGCAAATAATTATATTATCTTTACCTTTCTGTTTCGTTTTCTTATAGATTTTTCTTTGCCGTTTTTACTGTGATTTTGTATTTTCGTTTTTTGTCTTTGTTTTTCTTTTATGTTCTGCTCTTTGTGCCATATGGTTTTGATCACATGGTTACTGTCTCCTCTATATATTTTCGTGCTCTGCGCAATAAAATCAGTTGGAAGTTAGCGCTCGTGTCTTTCGTGTCCTTCTTGTCTCTGTGTCGTCGTTTTGTTCTCGCGCTATAACTATCGTCATGCCATACCAACTAGCCCAAGCTGTCACACTTCTAATGTACCAACGCCTCCTATATTTCCCATGCCTGCCGGATTATCGGCGGTCACTTGGGAAGCGGCGGTCGTCGGAACTACAGTGATGGCGCCACTCAAGTAGGGGGTGTCTTCAGGTAAGTTTTTACGTTTTTGGAGCTTATATGCAACAAAAATAACGTTAAAAAGTTTTAAAAAGGCGTAAACATAATCATAATTAATCCTACGTAAGTGACGCCGTCATTCAACAAGCAACTTTTTTATTACAAGGCATCCGCTGAAATCAGTAGCGAACGCCAAAATTGCCAATCTTAAAGGCCGAGTACAAAACCCTTACCCCTACGTAGGCGGCGCCGCCATATATGACCGGCGTTTCGCGCTCATCCGGCAGGCACGGGAAATCTAGGAGGCGTTGGCAGTGGTTACTCGTTTATGCCTGTTGAACCATTAATAACAGTAATCGGGTTTTTACCACGTCATCATGGGGCACGCCATGATGGAGGACTCCGGAAATTTCGGCCACTTGGTGTTCTTTAACGACTACCTAATCCAAGCATATCGGGTTTCTATGCACCATTTTCATCTTTATCGAAAGACCGTGGCCCGGATTCGAACCCTTGGCCTTCGGGTCAACGATTGAAATTTGCGAAGACCATAAAGTGCTCAGGTGTGTTCCGTTTAAACCGCTTTTGGATTACCTATTGATTGACTATTGACTGAAGTCGGCTGCAAGAAATTTTACTTTTTTCTCCTTATTTCGTCAGCATACTTGTGTTGAAACTATAAAAAAAGAAATAAAGATAACGAGACTAAAGGCGATTGCGAGAGGCTTTATTTGTTGTTTTTTTTTCTCCGTGGAAGCAAAAAAAAAAAAGAGGGGTGATGGGTGGGAAGGTATTAACTCAGAAGGACGACTGAACAGTCCTATTAAATTATGTTATATTAACGATATGAAACCAACAGAACAGTGGAAATGACTCGTTGCATATTCAATGAAATGTGTAAAAGAGATAGATAAACGGCAATGAAAGTGGGCGAACCAAAAACAATTTGCCACCGTGGGAGTTGTTCTTACTTCCACTTACCTTGTAAATTTATAATTTACACCTGAATAAACCGACACATGATTTCAGTTTCGCCCTCCAATCGTGGTTCAATTTATGTTGCTTTTGAAGTTGAGTCAAATGGTTTCAGGGAATGGATAACGAAATAACGATAAATGAATATTCGTAAAAAAATAAATAACAAGAACAGTGGCACATAATCCATCACAAAGCAGAAAACGCGAGGCATCCTACATAGAAGAAGACGCTACGTGTTCCTGGGAGTCACTGAGCACAGCGAATGTTCAGTCTATGTTACACATTTGCTTGAGCAATATCGCATGGTGGTTGGAGCGACCCCAGTTCAAGGTTATTTCGTGGCACCACTTTTATAAGTGCACTTTCACACGACCATGCGTGTTGTACAAAGCACGTAAATGGCGACAAATTAAGCAAAATAAGATGAACGAAGCACGTGTTTCTGGTTATGACATCAAGGAGCACAGAGGAATGACGTTCGGTGTATGTTACTAATTGCCTTGAGCAACCTCTAAAAGTTTGGCAACACTGTCACGCTGCCGTGTGAAACTATGACACCGCATGTAGTACATATAGTGGGGGAACCTCAATCGAATCAACAGATTTAAATATACAAAGCATCATGGTGATGGTACCCCTTACGGCGTTAACGAAAGTTGACGGGTAGTGTATTTTATACCTCTAATTGCTATAACAGTATATAGACATGTAGCTGCGTTTGTAAACTTTTGAACATCACGGGCTTAACACACACGCGAATATGCATGGAAAAATTATGGCACTTGCAGAGTTTCGATATCTGGTAAGTGAACCGATATTTTGCAGGCCACTGGTCAAATTGAATGGCGTCATCACCGGTATGTATCATTTTTTGTTAACTGAGGGCAAACAAATGAGGGCATATCGCCTGCGTCAGAGCCGGCTATACCCTTAAGACAAATGTCAACACTGCCCAGTTGCCCACACAAACCATGTTCACTTGTCACAGAAACACTCACCCAAGTTCGCACAAAAAAATAAGAGGTTGTAACTATAACAAGGCTGAAGTTGATTGCCGAATCTTTTCAGTAAAATTCGGAGTTCTGCGGCTCAAAAGCGTGATACAACGAGCAGGTTATTATTGTCGACCACCAGGGAGTCTACAAACGCAACTGTCTGTACCAACTAGCCCAAGTTGCTGTTGCATGCGGGCTATATCCAGGAATCCCGATGAAAAATGTCCATCTTCCTGACTATATCTGGCATTTTAAGTGCAACCCGATCAAGAGAGATGTGTACACGTGCAGGGACATTTCTGCACTGCGGCACCACCGAAATGCAGCCACCAAGGGCGGAATCCAAACAATGGTTTCCTATCCTGCTTGGCAACACAGCGCCACCAAGGCAGCACGGCGGGCGTCTATGGCACAGGAGCGCCACGATCACTGTACAAAAAGGGGCGACACACGACACTCGCAACCGACAAGTGGCTACACGACAAGTGGCGACAAGTGGCTACACGTGCACTCCCAGTGACCCGCAGCATTAACGTGAAAGTTATTTACAGATGAGATGGTGGTCGTCATGGTTGTATACCGTGAAGGCACAAGTGTACAGATACACGAAAAGACATATACAACACAACGTCTGTGCCGTGTGTTATTCAGTTTGTGCCTTCGCACTACACTGTAGGACTTTCGGCAAACAACTAGCCCTACAAGTTCTTCTGCGTATGAACTAATATCACGAGGAAACGAAGTGGATCCGAGGGCTCATGCGCGTGCGGTGGTTTTGTTCTTTCTTGTGTGATTCTTAAATGAAAAGAAGATAAAAGTGAGCCCCGTAACTGTCTTTCAGGGGGAGGACACCTACACAGTAGCTCACGAGGGATCGGGGTAAAAAGGTGGAGAGAGAGATGTGGTATGAAGAAAGGCATGGAGGCTAACCAGAAAGCAAGTGTCTGGTTTGCTACCCTGCACTGGGGAAGGGCTAATGGGGAACAGAAAGTAAGAAAAAGGGAATGAGAGACAGAGAGCGGGACGGAAGCGAAAACACACTAAAACGTCACAAGATTTCGACGAGGCGGGTCGATGGCAGAAACTTCAGGAGGGCCTTCGTCGCTTTTTGGCGTGAAGCTCGATCTTTCCGGTATTCCAAAATTAATTTTTTTTGGAAAGTGGCATGGTCGTCAAGGCGTGCAAACACCGCTGACAGGGACTGTCTCTGAGAGTTATACTGGGGGCACTGACACAAAACATGTTCGATGATTTCGTCAGCGCCGCAATGATCACACGCAGCACACTGTCGCTGCCCATCCGATGCGGCAAGCAAAGGCGTTCGTAAAAGATACCCCAAGCCACATGTGACAGAGAACGGTTGTCTCAGATCTGGATAACCCAGATGGAGAATGGGGGTAAGCAGGGATTAAAAGGATAGGATTAAAAGTTATAGAGATAGAGAGATGGGGAAGGAGAGAGCGAGGCGCAGGGACAGCGACATCCAGAAGTAAGGAGAAGATACGAAAGATGGACACGGTCGCAGAAGTCCGAGGGCGGGGCACCACTCAGCGAGAGCTCTTGTCGGCGTCAGGAGATGATGACAGGAGATGGCGAAGATATCGGCGAGCCAGTTGGCCGAGCTGTGCTGTCGTCGGAGATCGCGGGGACACAACCGGTCGGCACGAAATCCAGCGAGTGAGTCCGTGCTTTCGTTTAAGTACAGTTTCCGTTGGTAAGTGATGCCTGGTACTAGAGGTCCCCTTGATCTGTACACGTCACGTGTAGCCCGTTCTTGCCGGTGAACTTCGTGAGGAGGTCGATGTCGTCGCCGTTTGACCGCAGCGGTTGTATCTCGTAAGGCGACGCCTTGATGTTATCGCCGTTGACTACGAGTCGTAGTGGTTCCTGCACGCAAGCGATGACGGGACGTTTAGGCCAGTTATTTCAAAGACGTTATATGTTATTTGACAACAATAATACTAATTGTTGGGTTTTAACCATCTGAAACAACAATATGATCACGGGACGTGGGAGGGCTCCGGAATTTCGCCCACCTGTGGTTATTTAAAGGGCACTTAATTCCAGACACATGGTCCTCTAGCTTTTGCGCCTCTTTTGAAAACGCGGTCGCCGCGACTGGAAGACGATCTCGCGACGTTTAGGTCGAAAGTGGATCTTTGTAATCACTAGACCATTGTGGCAGGTATTCTATTCCACTGCAAAGTTCTAAGAGTCGAAGCCTTGTCGGGCCACCTCTTGTTACCCTACGTCACTGGAGGCCCGGCTGGCAAGAGCCGGTTGGAGTTACAGCTGAGAAGAATGGAAAAGGATGCAGTTGAATCTATAGCATAAGTGTGCCCAGGGTTCTCCAGGGGGAGGGGGGGGGAGGGTTAGGGTTAATCGCAGCGTCCCTAACACACACACACACACACACACACACACACACACACACACACACACACACACACACACACACACACACACACACACACACACACACACACACACACACACACACACACACACGCACGCACGCACGCGCGCGCGATGGGTCGACGTATGGGGCTAGAGTTATTGTATCATATAGAGTTACTCAACTTGGGGCAGACTTTGCGCGTCCCATCTTAGGTGACTTGGGAGGGAACGGCCGGCCCCCTGCAACCCCTCCGCTCTTTCGCATGCCTATGGAATCTAATTTTAGCGAACACTGATATAGCGAACCATCAGTTAGAGCAAACTGAGTACGGAATTCGATTGGTAACGCATCATTATTTGTATATACGAAAACTAAAACTCGGCAGCCGTTGTGAGACCAGCTTTAAGAAACAAGTGTTTGATTCGCGCGAGGCACAAAATTCGAAGAGTAGCATAAAATATGGAAAGATAATCCACGACCACATTTCGTGTAGAGGCTAGTTGTTACATCAAAACTTTAGTTGTAAACAAGT
This sequence comes from Rhipicephalus microplus, assembly GCF_043290135.1. Lineage (NCBI taxonomy): Eukaryota > Metazoa > Arthropoda > Arachnida > Ixodida > Ixodidae > Rhipicephalus > Rhipicephalus microplus. The sequence goes on along the minus strand of NC_134709.1, from coordinate 53,466,269 downwards.
TAGAAAAGTTGGGAATATAAACATATTGTGAACACCGCGTGGTTTTGTCAGACGAATCTTTCTTTGTCATTACATTCCAATCGCACATGTTCGCACATGTTCGATGTGATGTTCGCACATCACATCGCATCGCACAATCGCATATGTGCGTGTAGTTCGAAACACCATAAAGGCAAGGATTAATTACCTCGTTTTGAAGCCCAGAGTGATTTTTTTATGCCTATGAGATTCTCGCGCAAGTCAGATTTTCTGATTTCTTTTACCCAATTTCTATTTCTGCTGTTACAACGAAAATTGGATATAACGAACGAATTCTAGAAAAATTAACACGCTACTTAGTTATCACGAAATTCGATTGCACTGAGTATTCGGCATATCATTCGTACGTGCACTCCAAACTCAGCACTTTCTGTGTACTTTATTTGTTAGCCTTGCAAATCTGCGGCAGCTGCCAAAATAGCTTCATCTTCAATGATGTATTTTTTCCTTCCCGTTTTTCGTACCACTGTGGCACACTCGCATGCGATCGCGATCGGGCGTTATGAGGATCGCATATCTCGATCGCGCTTGGCTTCCTTCTAGCAAGCTGCAGAGGCGAGCCAATCACTGCTGAAAATTTCGATCCCAATCGGGCTTAATCGCGATTAGCAGTAGACTTGAACGAGAGGAGGACACTTTAGTGGTTCAGTTTTCTTTTTTTATGCACCACCTTAATACGAACCAACAGAGAAATCTAACCGTGGAAAATATAGGGGACATCATCTGTGAGAAATATCATGTAAGCACAAAATAAGTGTAAATTAGAGGGCTCGGTTTCTTTATCAGATACCATTATTATACAATAATTATCACGTAAATGTGATTAAATTGAAGTCAATGAAAGGTCAACTTGTCTACGGCAGCGACCGGACCTGTGTCCTTCGTTTAATGAAGGAGGGTTGTCTATCCTTACGCTGTGAGTTCTTGTAATGTATATAACAACTGCTACATATAATATTCACTATAATTTTCCTTACTTAATGGTCTGTAGGTACTTATCAAGGTATCGCACGTTATCGTACGCGTGCAGTGACTTGCGCAATATCGAAGGCACGCACTGACCTTTTTTAGGCGCGGAAGCAGTCCGGTCCACGCCCAGAACTTCAGGGCTATGGGACTCGACAGGCTGGCTGTCTTCTCCAGGTCGTCCTCGGCTCGAGCTGGACGAGAGATGACGTCACAAGAGCTAATCATCATGACCTGACCGAAGGCGTCCACGTCAACAACTCCGGTGAGACGACTTACTCGAAGGAATCAATCAGCCGATAGTCAAACTTACGCCTCGCGTTTCCGAGAAGTTACGAGAAGACTGAATGAGAGCACATCTCAAGGAAGGAATTGTTTAAGGTACTTCTTGTCTGTAGCTGCAGCTTCCGCATAATGTGCGACGCTGCAAAGACCTTGTGTCAACTTCTCCTTATCGTTTTTCTTTTACACTGACGGTTTACTATACAGGCCCCAGCTGCACGGTATACCGAACGTACCGAACCTCCATTTCAGCTGCCTGCACACAGAGCAGACTTTAGAAAGCAACAAAAAATGAGTTTACCAAGATGAAAACACTATATCTTGAGGTCACATGACTAAGTAGTTGAGACGCAAACAGGATCTCCCTGAAAGATGTGTTACAAAGCTATAGGCAGACTACTAAGAAGCTATATAACTTCGTAAGAAATAAGCGTTTTTCGTATTTCAGATATGTACCCATAATGTGAATTTTGCTACGCATTATTCTGCGAGAAAATATTTTTGCAATTATATATGAATACTTGTAGATTAAAGCTGCTGAAAAAATCTTCGTTCTTTTTGTTTGCTGCTAAACCGTGGTCGACCAATATGTCTTAATTGTCCGGTCAGCTTTTGTGTTGAAAACGGAAGGTCTGTGAAATATCGCGCCTGTTTGCACACGACACAATGGCCTGTGCATATGAACGTGGGAAAACTATTTTGAATATTGTTCCTCGACGAAAGCTGGCATATGAGCCTACACACGTACGAGGAAAAAGTAATCTTGGGCGGAAATTTTTTGTCGTTAGAGAATTTCCCTTATTTAATCATTGAAGAATTCTTTATAGGCCAGAAGACATAATGAAATTACGAGTGAACATGTAGCGCAAGGCGTTAGCGCAAAAGCATACATCACAACAATATCAGCGTTGCCGCACGTTAGTGAAATTTGAAAAGCCAACACAAAGGGTGATTGCAGCACATTAATGAAAGAAAAAGTGTGAAGTTTAGTAAAAATAAACAAAAGCTTGAAAGCTAAACAAGCTTTAGGACTCTATTTTAAAATGAGAAGACGCCAGTATATGGCATGCGCATACTTAATAACGAAACGCGTGCTTGGTTTCACTGGCACCTAAATAGTTTGCATGTATATATGCAAGCGCTAAGCACACCACTCTCGTGTCCCATAGTTTAAAAGCTTTCTATTAAATGCGAAGCATTTCTTAGCGAACTTCGGAGATTTTGAGCGTATCTATCTATCTATCTATCTATCTATCTATCTATCTATCTATCTATCTATCTATCTATCTATCTATCTATCTATCTATCTATCTATCTATCTATCTATCTATCTATCCGCTTACGTTTGGGTGCTCTCGTGGTCACCCCCTTACCTTGGCGTGAACCAAAATCAGCATGAGAGGGTTAGATGGCTTGACATGTATGACGCGCTGGTCAGAACATGAATATAGTCACCTTCCCGTCGCGTACGTCGTCAAACACTTTTCGCCAGACAGCGGCACATACCCACGGGCGGGTATGGGTCGCTGGTATGCAGGTATGTACCACAAATGATTGACACTTGGTATCTACCCAGGAACGACGAGAACACACACATGGGTAATTTTAACGCGTGAGCGTTAAACAATACCCGACATTGGTAGTGTCGACTCAACGAAGGCATAGAATAAATGTCAGTGCATGTTAAGAAAAACCGTACATAGGCAGCGTTGACTCTTCGACGAAAGCACATAACGAATTTCAGTGTTTCAGCAGGAATCGAACCCAGGCATTCTGCGTGGCAGTCAAGCATTCTACCACAGAACTATACGCCATGTCTCGGAACTACTTTACAAATAGACGCTAACTTCGTGAAACGTCAATAGTGGTTGCAGTACTGCCTACCCAATTTTATAAATATTACATATGTACTCCTTTGATACAGCTATTACGTCGGGTTAACGTCAATTGTGGTTGGGTGCCATGCGCTGAAGTTGATTTATGTAGCAGTGTCTCCGGGTTAGCATCTTCGAGAGCATCAGCGCTTCATGTCAGCTTTTGGTGTGCTAATACCTCAGCTTTTGGTGTTCCAGTTGACATCGATGGGCAAGTGCAAACAACTGCTTATATAAACTACAGCAACTCTTCAACATATGTCTGTGCGTTCAACATTTGTACATATACTTAGCGTCATTTCACGACGTCTCGTTCAAAATAATAAAAATTGCAACACGGTCACCTTTCATGCACATGCTTCGCATAACGTCCATTCTTGGGTACGTGAGAGCTGCTGTTTTTTTATGGACTACCTTTAGTTTGTATAAACGCAGTTGCAATGCAGCATCCTGGTGTATACGAGAGCGTAATTATCATGCAAACTTGTGCCATACTCGCGGACAACTTTCCTTGGTAACGAAGGGAAAAGCCACAGGGGCGGAGCTTCTACACATGTATACCGCTGCGCGAAATAGTCCGCTGTGTCACGCGTTCCGCACCGTTGTGGAAAGTGATGGCTGTGCGTGGTCGGCGTTTCTTTCAGCGTCGCAGACGCCGCTTGGTGTTCGGGGTGCGCGTAAAAGGCGTGGCTTTCTCGCGCGTTCAAAAGTGTGAAGTGAGAACGAATGGATTGAAACAACTACACGAATAATATCTTACTGGCGTGAGCTGCGTCCTGCGTTTACGAGGTATACGCGCAAAAAATGAAAGCATGTACTTTTCTCAACTCACGTTGAAAAGGACATGTTTGTGGGAATGCATTCTTTAGCGAAAGGATACACGGGAGTCGGCTCTACATATACTCGGCGACAACTTTTCTTGGCACTGAAGGGAAAGCTACGCAGGCGGAGCTTGTGTACATGTAGCACTACGCGAATTAGTCCGTTTTGGCGTGCATCTCGTAATGCTATAGACCCTTTCAAGGTTTATAAACACAGCCCCTTGATGACTTCTGGTTTTGTTCACCGATGTGCTTTAATAGCATTGGTGGATCACAAGAGCTTTAGAAGATATCCCGCTGATTTTATATACCGTTTTCTTCCTTTATTTGGCAAAATATGTTGAAACAAATGTTCTTTTGAGCTACACAAAACGTACAAAACATTTTCTTGTTTCTTTTATGTGAAAAACGAAAGAAAGAGTTTCTTAACGCCTGAAAAGAAATTGAAAACGTGCTTTCAGCGTCGACGTTGGGAGTGGGTAAGTGAGGTGACCGGAAGTTTTTTTTTTTTTTTTTTGGTACTACGCTTGCGGCCTTGAAAGCGTCTATGGAAAGTGACGGGGGGCGCACCATCAGCGTTTCATGTAGACGCAGACGCCGCTTAGCGTTTGGGGTGCACGTAAAAAGGCGGGACCTTCTTGCGTGCTCAAAAACATGAAGTCACAACGAATGAATCGAAATAAATACGAATGGTGGGTACTGCGTCCTGTCTCAAATAACTCCACGTAGAAAATAAAGGGGGAACTTCTATATTTCACGGTGAACATATTTGCACTGTCGTTGAACTACATTCACTGAAGGTAGGATGCCCGTGATTTGGCTCGGTAGCCTTCGCTCCAATGCCAAGAAAAGTTGTCACCGTGTGTAGCATTCCCTGCATTACGAAAATAAGTTGTACTGCTATATATAGGCGCTGCGTCAGGACTCTCCGTAAGAAGGGGGGGGGGGGGGGTCTGCTAGGTTCACTTATCTCTCTCTTATGGACAGGAATAAAATGAATCAGAGGCTGGTCGACGCTGAGGTAGGCGCGCCTATAATTTTCAGAGGCATTTTTGTCATCTACGGCGTGTTATGTTTAAAGGGACGGACAACTGCCCAGAACATGAAATGAGATGACTGCACGGATGGAAAGATTGTCCCTTATAGTGACTCAAACCAACCCAGTTTTTATCGTGAGAAATGTTTTTTTATTTTTATTTCTTCATTACAAATTGCGAAAAATGACCTGTGGAGTCTAGTGGCAAAAACAAACTATCATGAATGCCCTGTCACGTGACCATGCGTTAATGTACATTGTCAACAATTTACTGATTAGTACTGAAATATTTTTTGACTCTTTATAGCAATTGAAAGATAATATTTTATAAAAGTACACGTGTAAGCTCGCGTAAGTAGCACACATTGAAGTGGCGCTGCCTTTGCGTAACATGTGCGCAGTTCCATTTTCGATTACTTGGCTTGGTGACGTGGTACAAATGCAGGGAAACTCTATAGAGCCACACCGTCTCATTGTAACGGCTTGTTATTTTCAAAAAATAGTTGTAAAGCACAGAATAGACGTGGTTAAGCATAGTTACAGGAAATCCTGCGAAATAAGAACAACGACAGCATGCATAAGCCACCAGAAAGGCTACCGGCATCGCTATCAATACTCAACGTTACCGGATGAAAAGCACTACCGTGTTCAGAGCCGTCCAGATAAAAAAATACTGCTTATAAAATAACTACGCGCTCTCGGGATTAACTAGTCCTTGCACCATCTTGTCCCATCAAGCGTCTTTTATCCTAATGCTTTGTCTAACTTAAACCGTACTAGATTCGCTTCAAATGGAAATTTTCTACTACCTACTATCCGCACTAATTTTGGTCGCCACAATGCATATTTCTCAGCATTATCATTATGAAATTCATTGCCATCTCACATCAAGCAATGCTCGACTATTGGCACATTTAAAAAACAATTGTATTCGTACTTGATAAACTACTACATGTTTTTATCTTGTTATATTGTTTATTCCACTCTTCTTTCTACTTGTTTCATAGTTAGTGTTGGTTTTATCAATTTACTCTTCTCTCTGTTTTCACTGCTACTGCTAATTGAGTAAATTTTGTAATCCCATTTTGAACAGGAGGTCCCCCTTCAGCCTTGTGCTTTCGGACCTCCTCCTGTATATATACTTTGTATACTGTTCCTTTTTCTGTACTAACAACTGCAATAAACTGAAGTAAAAATAAACTACTGCAGCTACGATCCCTACGAAAGGCAAGCTTTCTGTTGCGCATGAAAAAATATCTGGATCGAAAAAAGTCAGTTGTCGGTCCCTTTAAAGGAGTTATAGTAGTTGACTTCAGGTCAATTTGTGCCGCTGTTGGTACTTGTTATACAAAATACTAACAATGATGCCAACTACCAACCATCCAACCGTCTGTTAGGCACTTGTTTACTTCCTGTGCAAGCTGCGTAGCCCACTGATTTACACATTTGTCTCTTTGACATTGTAAGGATTTGTGTTTTGTAGGTTTAGTATGAAACGCTGTGGTGGAAAGAAAAAAAAACGCATCAAATGACGACTTGCGAAAAATGGAGGGCATGGTATACTTACCTGTCAGGATGCTAAGGGCCAGTCCTATGCCCACGGTGAGTAACGTGGCGAACAGGCAACACCAGTAGGCCGACAGGCGGTACAGAGCAAACACGTCGGGGCTGCACAGAGACGACATTAGGTAAACACAACGAAGACACAGAGCTATGTAAGAACACGTGTTCGGAAGCCAGCGATTCGCTACTCTCGAAATGGCTGCTCTCGATTGGCTACGCGTTCATACGCTTCCCATGAGTTTACGTTGTGCAAGCGTGGGTGTATAGCTGTGTGGTTGTGACACTTGTTCAGCGAGTAGGACTGGACAAAGGAGGTTTAGACTGGACAGTGCTCGGATTTAAATGACACCTCTTCAAGCGTATAAGAGGTGCTGGTTCATACTCTCTCTTGCCAAGGAAACTTGTTTTGTCCTGTACGTTTTATTTACTTATTTATTTCATACTTTCTTAACGTCGCATTCTCTCCTCTCAAGAGACCCCTCCTTTTCCCTGGTCGCGAGTACCATTTTAGCGAACTATGCCGGCTCAGGGTCAAAATGTGAGTGACGAAGTAAAAACGAGTGACAAAGCCGTGTACTTTCATACGAAATTCTTATTTGTCATAATTTGCATGTTTCGTGGAGTTGGGACTTTCGTTCTACCTTCATTATTACTCCTTTGTGGTACCGGATCTAGTCTGAAGTTGGCAAAGACGAGGTTTGGGCACGTTTCCTTGGTGGTTGTTGGTCGTTACAAGTCATACGAAATACATCGTAGGGCAGATAGCGACGTCATATACTGCACAAGCTTGCCTTTGTCCGCGATCATCATCGTCATCGTCGTCAGTGTCACCGTCATCATGGTTCCGGCACACACCAATAGACAAGCCCCGAAAACAGCATGGATGGATGGGTGGATTCAACCTCATTAAACCCCCAGCAATGTTTAATGCGACACGTGTTTAGGTTTGTCGCGGGGCAACGTCAAGACCTTGCCTCAGCGCCGCCCTACGGGCTTGCTGAACTGCCCACGTTTCGACGCCGAGGTCTGAGCTGCGCAGAGCGGCGGCCAACATAGACGACAGGGTCTCCGGAGTAACTACCATCGTTCTGACAACAATACTACACCCACACAACATGTGTATGAGTGTTGCTGATCCTTTCCGTGGCACAATTTGCACACTTCCTGATGTTTGTCCAGATATATCAGTTTTAAACGGACTGGGTTAGGAAAGATGTTTGTCTGCAGCTGCCTCCTGGCGGCGGTCTGCCTACTGTTACTTGGCGGTGGGAATCTGAGCGAATAATAATAAAAACATGGACGGAAAATGAAACGGTGAAGAAGTTGAGACAAGATGTCGGTCATCGCCATGCTTTGTTGTTTTTTTTCAGGCCTGACTTCTCGTGCCGTTTTCTTAGACTGTTGCTTACACGATGTCGCACCGCTGCAGCTTAATGACTGCCAGGGTCGTCCTCGACACATCTTTCGTCACCCTTGGTAAAGTTTACGGGGGCATTCAAACGCCAGACGCATATAAGCTTGCGTCCTTCGTTGATCTCAGCGCGTGTCATATACGGCCAACTGGAAGTGGCAGCGTGATACTATCGTCACCATATCGTGATACTCTACCGGGTTTTCGATGAACACACACACACACACACACACACACACACACACACACACACACACACACACACACACACACACACACACACACACACACACACACACACACACACACACACACACACACACACACACACACACACACACACACACACACACACACACACACACACACACACACACACACACACACACACACACACACACACACACACACACACACACACACACACACACACACACACACACACACACGCAGACACGCAAACAAGCACATACGCACACATAAGTATGCACACAGACACGCAATAAATATGATATGGTAGGTGAGTTTTTAACGTCCCAAAACCACCACATGATTATGAGAGACGCCGTATAGTGGAGGGCTGCAGAAATTTCGACCACCTGGGGTTCTTTAATCGCAATGACGATATCAACCATATGCATTCCACGCTCGAATACACCCCGATAGTTGTCTCGCGCCACAGAGTCTTTAGCTCCAGGGCAGAGCTTGTCCGTCTGTATATACATACGCGGTCGTGCGAATAATGAGACTGTCGTCAGCCACTAATCATCCAAAATTGTCGGGGCACCGCTAACCGCGCTCACTGGAGATCGTCATCCACTGTATACGCGCAGGTACGGACAAAACAGCGAGAATGGAGTCATTATCGGTCTCCGGTGATCACGAGGTTGTATAGTCGAAGAGCGCGCAGAAACGCTTTTCTTAGGTGCGTCCTTGGGGCGTTCGTAATCAGTTCCCCGCGAGCGTGTTATTCGTCGTTGTTTTTTCTTTAATGCAGTCTTCTTGTACTGTAGCTTTCGCGACGGTTTTTACCCCTGCGGGAGCGAACAATGCCAAGGCTGTGCACGAGGTGTAGTTGTTTGCTTTTATAGCGAAGACCTTGCGTTCGTATGGCGAGCCTGCAGGGCTGCTGTCACCACTTATACCAATCATGCAGTTTTTTTTTTCTATTGGCGAGGTCACATTTGCGAGGAAAACACTCAGTGCAATTTGTTGAGCGGCGAGCGGTGGCGACCTGGCGTGCCCTCTTCACTTACATTACACGACCATTGGTCAATATCAATAATGAAATAGCAATAATGAAAGCTGTGGTTCTGCGTCCCAGAAACACGGTGTGATTACGGGAGACATTGTTTGGCGTATAGGGCTCTGGAAATTGCGACAATGTGCGCTTTTTTAACTGGCTTATAGATTGTAAGCCCACGGGCCTCTATAACGTTATCCCTCGATTGAAATGCGGCTGGCGCATCCGGGATTCGATGCCATGGCCTTGGGGCCAGCAGACGAATGCCATACTGCCGTTTTATGTATGTATGTATGTATGTATGTATGTATGTATGTATGTACGTACGTACGTATGTATGTATGTATGTATGTATGTATGTATGTATGTATGTATGTATGTATGTATGTATGTATGTATGTATGTATGTATGTATGTATGTATGTATGTATGTATGTATGTATGTGTCAGCGATGTCCGAATGAATGTAGTCAAGGCGAGGTTCAAATTTTAAGGAAAACTGTATTGTGCTAAGTTACAGGTGAATCGGCAGTGGTTACATGTATAAGGAAACTGGACTCGGTGCAGGAGCTCGATCGGGTACGTCCGACGCCACTCGCGTCTCGGCTCGCTCTGCGGTGCGTTGCTCTGCGGTCCCGGCTCGAATCTCGGCTCGTTCTCCTCTCTCTGGCGATGCGGTCCCGGCTCGAAGGCTCACTTTTTGTTTTTTGAATGTCCGTTGAACCAATGGGCAACCGCGTCGAGTGGACGCGCTCAGGGCTCGGAGTCCACGTTAACGCAGTGCAGCGTTTCCCGAGCAAGCACGGAGACGCTGCCGGAGAAGGAGGCGCTGCCGGAGAATGAAACGCTGCCGGCGAATTCAGCTGTGCGAACTCGAGTGCCGCTGACACGGCCCTCCCTAAAATTGCGCCTGTCCTCAGGCGTGCGTGTCGTTAGATGGCGATGGTTCCGTAACTTCTAGGAGCGGCTCTTTATATCTACGAAGCTGCTCCACGTTGACGATTTTTTGGTTGATCATGCCCGGTGTGTGGGGTACTCTTTGGATCTCGGCCCTGTTTCCTCCGACGTGGGCCGTTATCTCGAACGGACCTTCATAGCGAGGGTCTAATGTGCCTCGAGCGCTCAACTCAAGCAGGACGAGGTCCCCCGTTATGAACCTCGGAGTTCGCCGCTTTTTGTCGTATCGGACCGTTGTTTTGCGCTGACTCTGCAGTAGCCTCTCTCTTGTCTCCGCACGTCCCCTTGCCAAGTCATGTAGTCTATGAGACTCGGCGATGTCTCCCTCGACTGAGGCGAGGTTGAGCTGTCCTGGCAGTTTTGGGTCGTAGCCGTGCATGAGTCGAAATGGGCTGTGGCCACTGTGACGATGATTCGTGGCGTTGATTGCTAGCGTTGCTCGGGGTAGTTCCTTCCGCCATTTGTCCTTGTTGTTTAGCATTTTGCGTAGCACCAGTTTCAATGTTCCTACCATTCGCTTGATCAGTCCGTTTGATTGTGGCCAGTACGGTGGGGAGTTCTGATGAGCAATTTCCAGTCTGTGATGGAATTGGTTGGTTTTCTTGTTCACGAATCCCTTGGCTTGGTCCGTAATAATGACGTTGGGGACTCCAAATCGCGGAATCCACCACCGGTTTGTCATGAAGTCAAGGTAGTGCGTCGACGAAGTGCTCGGTACGGTCACGGCGTCCATGTATCTCGTGGCGTGGTCGATACACACGAGGATGTGGTCTCCTTTCTCGTTTAGCGGACCCATGTGATCCAGAGATATCACGAGATATCACCGCATTTGGCTCAGTAGGAATATCGCGTGTGATGAGGCAACCTTCATTCCGTGTCGTGCGGGCGTTGATAGTCTGGCACGTGTGGCAGGAGTCAACATACTCGCGTATGTCCTTTCTCATCGATGGCCACCAGTACTTTCGCTGGATCAGGTCTCTGAGTTCGATGATGTGCTCGGTGTGAGGACACACGCCCAAAGTGTCGCCTTTGGAAGTGAACGCTTGGTGATGCCTTAACAGAATTGCGTGAAGTTGTTCCCACTCTGCCTCGGTGGCATCCTTCGTTATCTTCCGTGTGGCGTCGTCGACTAGACTCGTGAAATCTTCGTCGGGTGCGGGACATTTCGTGTTGAGGCGCACGTACCCTTCGTCTTTGGAAACATTCTCGTCCGATTGCCGGCAGAACGTCGCAATAAGCGTTTCCCCGGTGCGGTGTGGTGTGCCTTGTTTCGGGGGTGGCACTTCGGACGATGAAAATTTTCTGGAGGGCTCGACTGGAACGATAGTCACATCGTTTGACGTGTGAAACGTTACGTCGACGTTCGCGACTCGTCGCCAGTCTGATCCCAGAATCAGGTCGATGCCGCTGGGCAGTTCCGTTACCACGACGTCTTCGAGTCGCACATTCGTGGTGCCCAGTGTCACATCAAGTGTTGCAGCGAGAGTTGGGCATATGCTGCGGTTGAGAACTTCAATGTTCTCGCGCGATACCCATGCGTGCGTGGGAATGTCGTCCGTCAAGGCATTGGCACTAATGATGGATAAGTTGGCGCCACTGTCAATGCACACGCGGACGGGTCGGTTGTTGGTAATGTGCCGCCCGTCCGCGGTTGTTGGGACACTATTGGTAATGTGCCGCCCGTCGAATGCAAAAAACAGTTCGCTTGCCTAGGTGACGTAGTCCCTGTTTCGTGGCTGCTATTGTCCCTCTTCGCTCGTTTCTCGTCCGCTCTGATCGTTGCTGGCGTTTTCGGCTTTCTGCAATCACGGGACAGGTGACCGATGTCGCCGCAGCACGAACGAGCAGAGATGGGCCGCGGGTGTGGAGCTCCCGAGAAATCGCTGCGCGGGTTGGCCTTCGGCAAGTTGGCAGAGCTGCTGGCTGGCACCCGCTGGTTCGAACCCTGACCACGGCTTGCTATAGACGATGACGGTTTCTTGTCGTTCTCGGCACACACGGTCGTGCGACGCCTCGCGTCGAGCGAAGCCGCTCTGTCAATGAGTTCGGTTACTGTGCCACACAGCTGCGCTGCGAGTGGGTTGGCCCATGTGTCGTCCTCGATGCCGCTGAGAACGAGGGAAATACGTTCTTCCTCTGCTAAACGGTACGGCGCCTTGTTCAGAATGGCGTTCTTCGAGTACATGTACTCGACCATGGTCTCGTGGCTCTGAAGGCGTCGCTTCGTCTGCAGTTCGAGGAACTCCTGCATTGTCAGCTTTCGTTTGAGTCGGAGAATGAGCGCTTCCTTCCATTGCTCCTAGGTGTCATACTGTGAGCCGTAGGCGCTGTGCCAATCCTTGGCAGATCCCGTCAAGCGGCTTGCTGCTGTCACCAACGTCAGCGATGGAGTCCAGTGGGCGAGCGCTGCGATTCTCTCCACTTGCGTAATCCATTTGTGAGCACTTTGTTGCGGCGTCCCATCGAACAAGGGGATTGAGGATGACGTGTCTCTTGTGGAATGAATCTGGATCGGGCTCGTCGTCAGTGGACCTCTCGACAGCGTGTTGGCGAGCAGGGCTTGTGTGTTCACGAGCGCGGCGAGGATCTGGGCCATGGAAGGTTCTCCCTCGTGCGTTGAAACGGTCGGCGCTGTGGGGCGTGCCGCGTCTTGGTTGGTGCCGTCGTTCAGTGACGGTGGCCGCGTCGAACGCGAGGACATCGTTATGTCAGCAGGGACGGAATGGTGCAGCCCGAGGGTTGGAGTCGTCACCCGTTCCGTTGGCAGTGAAGCGTTCTGATGGGCTTCGTGCAATGTCTCACGTTCACTCGTGGTCGCACGGTTAAGCTGGGCTCGCAGGCTGCTCAGTTGAGCGCAAAGCCTCGCGTTGTCGGCGGACAGTGTCTCCAGGTGCGCCTGCCTGTCGTCGTCGTAGGCAGCCTGGTCCTTCGTTGACGAGTCCGTCGGCTCTAGGGCTTGGCGAGTGATGTTGTCGCGGATGATTCTTGCGATGAGCTCGTCCTTTCGTCCGGAGCACCGTAGACCTCGTGCTCTCAGCTCGTCGACGAGTTGCTTTTTCGTTGCATTGGCCATCGTGCTGTGGTCGAGGGTCGTGAACACGCTTTCGACGATGGTCGTTTCGGAGTCCCGAGACGATGTACGGTGCGGCGTCGCTCCTTCTCGTGGCGTCGTTTCCTCCTCCGCATGCAGCTCGGTCGATTCACATCCTGTCGGCTGCGCCATGTCAGCGATGTCCGAATGAATGTAGTCAAGGCGAGGTCAAGGCGAGGTTCAAATTTTAAGGAAAACTGTATTGTGCTAAGTTACAGGTGAATCGGCAGTGGTTACATGTATAAGGAAACTGGACTCGGTGCAGGAGCTCGATCGGATACGTCCGACGCCACTCGCGTCTCGGCTCGCTCTCCGGTGCGTTGCTCGGCGGTCCCGGCTCGAATCTCGGCTCGTTCTCCTCTCTCTGGCGATGCGTTGCTATGCGGTCCCGGCTCGAAGGCTCACTTTTAGATGCGGAGCATCTAATACTCGAGGCTTGTAGTGCGGCGCCGTCCGCAAGCTTCCTCCTCCTCCTTCCATCATCTGTGCATCCCTTCCTCCTCTACACACCGCGCGCGCTTCACTCCTCCACCATCTGTGCACCCTTCCTCCTCTACACACCGCGTGCGCTTCTCCTATTCACGAACATTCGCTAGCTGTATAATGTAGCGCGCATGCGCCGTCACGCTTCGAGAACATCGGCAGCTGACGCGCGCGCATGCGCCGTCGCGCTTCGAGAACATCGGCAGCTGACGCGCGCGCATGCGCCGTTGCGCTTCTCCCCCTTCTCGAACATTCGACAGCTGACAGTGCATGCGCCGTCGCGCTGTATATATACTCAAGGTCGGTGCTCGCTCGCTCAGTTGCCGCTCGTCGGTTGGTTTGTACTGCGCGTCGACGTCCGAGGTCGCAATGATCGACGTCCCTTCGACCAGCGCCGGCCAAAGTGTTGGCGGAACCGCAACCAAGTCGTCGTCCGAAGACAAGGCAGCGCGGAGAAGAGCTCGCGACGCCGAACGTAAACGTCGGCGTCCAGCGGAAGATGCTCAACTTAGAGAACGTGAAGCCGCTGAGAGACGTCAGCGTCCAGCAGCAGCACCGAATTCGGCCGCTTTGAAACGTAAGCGTCGACAAGAGGACCCGGACTTTCGAAAACGGGAAGCCGAGTGCGAGCGTCGGCGACGAGAGGCCGACGAGATGCCGACGAGAGGACGATTGGATAGTCGAATACATGGCGTCGCGACACTCGCTGAAACGCGCAACGCACGACGACTGCAAACACCACCAGCCGACCACCATTCGCGGAACCTGCATCGACCACGTCTTTGCAAATTTCGACCTACGACCGCTGCAACCCGATCCACTCACTCTTCACTTTACCGACCAAAAAGCCATCGTGCTCAAAGTTCGTCGCAATAAATAAACACCGCCCTTTCGCATACGTGTCGTACGTGTTCACTCATTTAACACCCCTCCTACAACCACGTTAACCAATTTAGCCAGCGACCCAAGTAAGTCGCAATTTAACACCCCATTTCACAACCACGTTAACCAATTTAGCCATCGACCCAAGTAAGTCGCACTTTAACACCCCGTTAACCAATTATATGCTCCGCATCCTCCTCAGTGTTCTCTCGAGGGAAGCTGCGGGCAATTTTTTTTGTTTTTTGAATGTCCGTTGAACCAATGGGCAACCGCCTCGAGTGGACGCGCTCAGGGCTCGGAGTCCACGTTAACGCAGTGCAGCGTTTCCCGAGCAAGCACGGAGACGCTGCCGGAGAATTCAGCTGTGCGAACTCGAGTGCCGCTGACAGTATGTATGTATGTATGTATGTATGTATGTATGTATGTATGTATGTATGTATGTATGTATGTATGTATGTATGTATGTATGTATGTATGTATGTATGTATGTATGTATGTATGTATGTATGTATGTATGTATGTATGTATGTATGTATGTATGTATGTATGTATGTATGTATGTATGTATGTATGCGTGTATGTATGTATGCGTGTTTGTATGTACGCACGTATGTATGTACGCACGTATGTATGTATGCGTGTTTGTATGTATGTATGTATGTATGTATGTATGTATGTATGTATGTATGTATGTATGTATGTATGCACGTATGTATGTATGTATGTATGTACGCACGTATGTATGTACGTATGCACGCATGCATGCATGTATGTATGTATGCATGTATGTATGCATGCATGCGTGCGTGTATGTATGTATGTATGCATGCATGCGTGCGTGTATGTATGCATGTATGCATGCATGCATGTATGTATGTATGCATGCATGTATGTATGTATGTATGCATGCATGCATGTATGTATGTATGCATGCATGCATGTATGTATGCATGTATGTATGTATGTATGTATGTATGTATGTATGTATGTATGTATGTATGTATGTATGTATGTATGTATGTATGTATGTATGTATGTATGTATGTATGTATGTATGTATGTATGTATGTATGTATGTATGTATGCATGCGTGCGTGCGTGTATGTATGCATGTATGCATGCATGCATGTATGTATGTATGCATGCATGCATGTATGTATGTATGCATGCATGCATGCATGCATGCATGCATGCATGTATGTATGTATGTATGTATGTATCTGTATGTATGTATGTATGTATGCATGTATGCATGTATGCATGTATGCATGTATGTATGTATGTATGTATGTATGTATGTATGTATGTATGTATGTATGTATGTATGTATGTATGTATGTATGTACGTATGTATGTATGTATGTATGTATGTATGTATGTATGTATGTATGTATGTATGTATGTATGTATGTATGTATGTATGTATGTATGTATGTATGTATGTATGTATGTATGTATGTATGTATGTATGTATGTATGTATGTATGTATGTATGTATGCATGTATGTATGTATGTACGAACAGCACGTGCGCGTTATTATTGGCATTATGGTGCATGTCGCACACACTCTTTGTTTATGATCTGCATATTCTTTTGAATCATATGCACCTGTCAGGCGCTACCTTTGATAAACGCGCCACTAACAACGCCATGGATGCTTACTGCCGCAAGTAGCTCCATGTTTTCCGATTTCAGCGCTGCAGCGATGATCTATAGATAGCAGCAAGCGCAATCATAATGCAGACTTAATAAATACGGATGAAACGTGAACGGTGTTGTATTGTGACGTCCGTATAGAGGAGGCGTGTGTTTGTAAAGCGTGCAACTTATTTTCACTGCAATTTCAAGCAGGTGAAGTTATTTTTTTTGTAATTCTGAGTAGAAGCACGGCTGTGCATTAGTACACCGTGATTGCCACGAAGGTGACCTGAGTTTCATCCTCACTCGGTCCGGAGATTTTTTATTATTCATTTTATTGGTATCTTGCTCGATTTTTTGGTCACGGACAAGATTATTTCTCACTCATGTTCGCTTTCCAGAGAATGCGAGGGCCTTTCTGAATAGTACAGGTGTACATTGTGTGGCTGCGAGCAAGTTATGACCGTTAAGGCTTTTTTTTATTATTCCTCAAACGCGTCCAAATCTTGCCTTATGAATGTTCTCTATGTAGACGCTGGCAGCTATCACGTGCTGGCCAAAGGCGCGATGCCACAGAAGTCGATAAGTTGACCAAATTTGTACCTGTCGCCGCAGTGTTATGACTGGGCTAACCGTTTTCTCATGGTCAGTTTTTTCATGCCCAACGGATGAAAAGCGGCTGCTGACGGTACTTGATTGCTTAAACAGAGAAATATAGCTTAGATTGCGGCACTACGAAGGAACGAAAGACTAGAATGGATCGTCACGTAATAGTCTTGTAGGCGAGGCAAAATAAAAAAAAATCTGCGGAACTATACGCCCTGGTCGCGTGATAGGCAAGCGCTACTATTGGTCGGCTCCCTTTGGTTGTGGGCTGTATAGGCCGCCGCGTGGGAGCACAGGCCATGCGCTCGCGTGTTCCCTTTCGTAAAAATGGACACTGCAGTACAGTCCACGGTTAATTATCGGACGAATTCGCGGCACACCTTTCTTACCTGTCCGTGGGCACGTAAGGCAGGGTCTCGTTGACGGCCGCGGAAGTGGTGTTGGCGGGACAGCTGTCCACGCTGTACGTCATCCGAACCGCTTCCGCGTTGGACGCGAACCGGCCGGCCGTCTGCCATATTTGCAGCAGGAACACGCCCAGCGCCGCACTCGCGGTGCCCTGCATTCAGTGACCGAACGAGTGACGTGCATGCGTCTGTAAGTCGCATCTGTCAGCCTTTCGGTATAAAATAAGGATTTTAAAAGAAAATGTACGATCGAGAGCGGGAAAGCACGGAGGAAACCTCGCCATATCAGGCTGAATAAATCCAGCTGAAATCGAACTGTCGTTTATGCAGGCTTTAGATACCGTTGTAGCTGCAATTACCAACAAACATTTCGCGACGTAACCCCGCGCACTCTCTATAGACCGGCTTTCAGCAGGTGTGTCTTTCGTCGAAAAAAAAAAAAAACCTTGATATAAACACAGTATGCCAAGAAAAACCGCCATCTTTAAAAAGAGGTGACTTTCACTGCGAATGTGTTCACCACACAGCCAGTCGTTTATTAGACTATAGTTTATATCAATGAATAGCAGCGGGCCAGTGTCTAGGTAACCAGATTTATCAGTATTAGGCCAACTGCGAAAATTCACTGCTTTCGATTAATGTGTAGATGGAATCGGGCCATTAACTCTGGAAGAGTTGTAGTAATACTGATAATAAACCGACCACGTACCTTTGCGTTCGACCACGGGAAACAGGTGGCCAAGATAATTATTCCCGCGAACGGTCCAGACGCTGCGGCGTAGAGGGCGATGAAGAACTGCGAAGCAGGAGTTGACAGAATAAACAATGTAAAAAAAATATAGCGAAATTGATAGGCGAGTTACTTTCTTAGTGAAGAGTAGGAAACTTCGTTTCGACTTGCCCGAATCAGAGTGGGCATTATCTATAAATGCTGTACCTCTGGTATTGAAAAAAGAAAGTTTAGGGTTTTTAATATACTTTAGGTATAATGTTATGTATACATACCAGGTGTCTACCAATAATTTTTTGAAAGTGTTTCGCGACACATGGAAGAAGTTAGCTGGTTGAGCTCGATTACTCCCAAGTCGTGCGCAATGCATGCGTGAGAGACCTTTCAATGACTGAATTACGAATTGATTTTAAACGAACTGATTATCTTTTTCAAATAGTTACTTGATGGTACATATTGCTAAAATGTTCGGTAGTCCTGTCCCTTTTGAAAGAATATTATGGTTTACACCAGTCTCAATAAGTAAACTTATAAAGTGTGCTACAAAATACACGGCGTTCTTCAATTTGCTTTTGTGGTCCAGTACACAAAAGCTTGGTTTGTTAAAGGGCCAGTAAACAACTCCAAGGTCCTACAATTGTTATGAAGAGAAATATGTACACTTTTACTTCGGGAACATGCTGCCGCAATAATTTTGTGAATATGTGCTATTTTAAAGAAGCTACAGGGGTTAGAAAATCGGTTTCAGCTGGTTTCAAATTTTCGCGCGGCCTCGACACCCTCCTCCCTCACATGAAGGGGAAGGCGTAGCCCGTCGTCGTGACTCCGCCCACTTCGATTCGCTCGCAGGATTTCAAGCTGGACGGTTGTGCCCTCGCGATCTCCGACTTCAGCGTAGCTCCCGCCGACTGGTTCGCCCTCCGCGGTCTCCTGACGCCGTGTAGCTCTCGCATTGTGGCACCCCGCCCTTGGACTGCTTCGACCGGATCCCCACTTTCCTATCTCCTTCTTTTTTTCCCTCTCGTTGGCTGTCTTCTTCTGCTTCTACTTTCCTTCTATTCTTTTTATCCCTCCTTCTCCCCACCCCTATAAGGCACTGCGCCGTGTCGCCTGAAGGCAGACAGAAATTAGGTGCCTTTTTCCTCTTCATTCTAATCACTACCACCCACCACCACCACTTCGATAACGCGACACGACAACAGCAACTGACGTCATAGGCGAACTACATCAGTCGCAACGCCCTTCCGCTTGCTGTGAAAACGGGATCGTTGTGGTCTACGCCACTAATCTCTGAACTTGCTTCGGGGGGGGGGGGGGTAAAAAAAAGTCGATGCCTGTTGACTGACCCTTTAAGGAAACAACTAGAAACAGCTGTGCATTTTGGCATCAAGCTCGCTGACGATTTCAAGTGGATGTACCTTGAAGAGTCAAGGGCTGCTATTCCAGTCAGGCGTACGTAAAGCATGGCACTCAGCACCACCTCGACATTTTTAACTTATTTGGGTGGCGCTGATAACCCTAGCGCGCTCTCAATATGCTCGATACATTATGGAATGGCAGTAAGAAATACGCTTTGCAGGAAGAATTTTCATTATAACGAAACGTTAGGTATATTATGTCAATATTCACTCCTTGATTAGTGATAACTGCTTTTACTATTGAAAGTATATGTGATAATTGCAGCATTTATTTCATGTTTTGTTCGATCAATTGATCGATCAATGAATGAATAAGTAAATAAATAAATAAATTATTCAATCAATCAATCAAACTGACTGGATTCCAAGAGATGGCAAACACGGTAGGGGTATACAGAAAGTTATGGGTGGACAGATGAGGTTAAGAAGTCTGCAGGTGTAGGTAGCGTGGCAGTAGAAAGCACGGGACCAGGTTTATTGGCGGAACACGGGAGAGGCCTCTGCCCTGCAGCAGGCGTGTTCAGGCTGATGATGAGCAATTAGTACAGGCAGGATAAACGCAACAGGGAGTAGTTCAATATGTAAGGTCCACGGCGCCAAAGAAAGAAAATGACCAGGAAAGACACGACAGAGGCGCTGGTCTTTTGTCTTCTTTAGCGCTGTTGTTCTTACATAATGAATCGCCACCAACCCTATCAAGTATCTCTTTTGCTGCATTGAAGAATCTTGTCAGAACGTTCTGTTTAATTGCTTTCCGGTTGTTCAGCAACTGTCAAATGTTGTTTTCCCTGGTTACTGACTTTTGGAGCATAAAAACACGTAGTTTCGAGCTGGGAATGGCAGTCTCATTCACTCACCCTCGCTGCCGATCCGATGTAGGGCACCAGAAGGCCAAGGAGCGTCATAATGGTGCCACTTCCGGCCGCTGTTGGTGTGGAAAGACACTCTTTCAAGCTCTGCCTTCAATCACGTATAGAGCACGGAACACTGAGCTCATTAGTTTACCCTAAGTACATTTGTCTGCGCTCTGCACTTCTCTCTTAAAATTCAGGTGGATCAACCGTTCTCGTGAAATCAACAGTTTATTAATTGGCTTTTCGTCGGTGAACATCAAACATTTCTGAACCTCTCCCTTTTCGGCTACGGTGCAACCCTCTCCCCCCCTCCCCCGCCGCTTCCGTACTTTGCGCGCTCTTGGATCATTCTCCGGTTGAAACGCCACTCAACCCTTATCTTGCAACAAGTAACATAAATCAAGGAATCTATTGCTATCACGAGTCACGATGTGCTAGTTATCCAGGTCGACTTTTACAAGGCATTTTCAAACATTTATAATGACGTAACGATGGCATCGGATTACTTTTGTCTTTAGTCTTTACTTTAACCACAACCTCCGAGATGCCGCGCGCCTGCCATCTCGGAGGTTTTGTTAGACCATCTCGGAGGTTTTGTTCGACCATCTCGAAGGTTTTGTTAGACCATAGGTTTTGTTAGGCCATCTCGGATGTTTTGTTAGACCATAGGTTTTGTTAGGCCATCTCGGAGGTTTTGTTTAGACCTGGACGTCATGCCCGACTGTGACCAACGAACGTCAGACTTACCCAGCGCCGCCA
This sequence comes from Rhipicephalus microplus, assembly GCF_043290135.1. NCBI lineage: Eukaryota > Metazoa > Arthropoda > Arachnida > Ixodida > Ixodidae > Rhipicephalus > Rhipicephalus microplus. The sequence continues at coordinate 53,445,208 of NC_134709.1, read as the reverse complement.
TCACGAAAGCCGATCTCTTCTCGGATATATTGATGTACGACGTTACGATGTCCACGTACAGAACGGCTGCGTGAGAGTTTACGATGGAAGATATGGTACTGAAAACGAGACAGAGATGCGGCAAATAAGGCACGAGACAGGAGTATAAGTGACAGACAGCACACAAAGCATTTTGGGTGTATACCGATCAATAACCGGACTCGGGTTCATTGAAGACGACGTTGCATTTGCGTCAGACATTACTCTCCCCCCCCCCCCCCCCTTGACATCATTTGTGGCATACGCGACGTGACTTCGAGATTGAGCTAGACTTTCGTTATGTCACTTCCGCTCCTGAGTTCACTTCCGGCGTCCGCGTACGGACTCTAGTTCACTTTAGTTTAGAGCCTAACCGAGGGACGGCCCTGCTTCGACCCATGGGTCAGGTTGGAGTCGGTCAAATATTATCGTAAACAATGCCATGAGCCATCACAGAGAGCTGTTGTAGAGGCGAAACACAAAAAAAATAATAGAAAGTGAAAAAGACGAAAGAAGAAAAGAAAAACAATGGAAAATGAACAAAAAATACAGAAGAGTTACGACGTTGTCTTGACGCCTGTCTTCCTGCCCGGTTTTCCTTTAACAGTGCAACGACGCTTTCAGTATTTTCTGTGCTGAGGGTTCTTCTTAAAGAGTGCAACAACGCTTTCAGCATTTTCTGTGCTGAGCAAAGATTCAACCAGGGTCCCTGGACTTTCTCTCGAAGGCCCTAAGGCACTGATTCAGAACATACTCGACTATCGAGTCGCTCTGGCCTGTTAGAATGTTATTTTTTTGGGCGCACTGTTGACACTTCAGCACTCACAAAAAGGACGGACAATGGTTTCTTTGCAACAGCCAGCAGTTATCGCAAGGCAGTGATGTTGGCTACTCCTATGCGAAAATTCTGTCCCTATATAGCACGTACTTCAACCGCATAGTGCATACTATGTAATGGGTAGCATGCTTTGAACATAGAACAATCGTGCGCGTGAAATATTTTTGAACTTGATGCACCCACTACGTGGTACGCTCTGTGACGTGTGTGCCTTTTGTAATGGGTGAGTGGCTTTGAACCAGCAATTCGTTACGATATTCACGTGTTCCGACGCCCGATCGCAATGCACGCCTGCACCACGCCATCTTACGGCGACATTCAATGTTGTATTGTGACGTACGTATACAGGAGGCGTGTGTTTGTAAAGCGTGCAACTTATTTTCACTGCAATTTCAAGCAGGTGAAGTTATTTTTTTTTGTAATTCTGAGTAGAAGCACGGCTGTGTATTAGTACACCATGATTGCCACGAAGGTGACCTGAGTTTCATCCTCACTCGGTCAGGAAATTTTTAAGTGTGAATACACTTCATAAGCGGCCCCAAACCATCCACCGCCGTCGGCGGCGTCCGCAGTCTTCTCTCTATCTTTAAAAGAAAGAGGACTTGGCGGGCCGCAGCGCGACGCTCTACCGAATAAGCCACGGACGCGATGCTGATATCGGTGTCAGTAACGCGCCTTATACCCCCTCCCCCTTCACTCGCTCCTCCGCTCTCCTCGCTTGCTGCAGCTGCGCGCACACCCCTCTCTCTCGCGCAACCGCCTTCTCTCTCAGTCTCCCGTCGAGAGCGGGTCGTGAGGGGGAGTAAAGTTAAAATCCGTTGGCATTCACCAGTGAGTTAACGTAAACTCCCCCGTGTGATCAAATTGTAATTCCCAGGAACCATTACACCATAAAGGCACCATAGTGTGAATAATAAATATAATAGTGCGAATTAATAAATACCCCTCATAGCATCACCCCGTGTATTCGCACTTAACCATGTTCACCCTCGGGGAAATGCGTGGGAGTTTTTTTTATTATTCATTTTATTTGTATCTTACTCGATTTTTCGGTCACGTACAAGATGATTTCTCGCTCATAAACCGCCCCGCCGCGGTGGTCTAGTGGCTAAGGTACTCGGCTGCTGACCCGCAGGGCGCGGGTTCGAATCCCGGCTGCGGCGGCTGCATTTCCGATGGAGGCGGAAATGTTGTAGGCCCGTGTGCTCAGATTTGGGTGCACGTTAAAGAACCCCAGGTGGTCAAAATTTCCGGAGCCCTCCACTACGGCGTCTCTCATAATCATATCGTGGTTTTGGGACGTTAAACCCCACAAATCAATCATCAATCAATCGCTCATAAACCAACGACGCCAACACAGACGCCGACACCAAAATTTCGACGGAACTGGCTCTTTAACGCTGTCGCGTTAAAAGGAGTATAGGCATTCGCGAAGGTCGCACCACACCACGGGCGGCACAGAATAGTGTATTACCTTATGGAGGCACTGATGACGCCAGCCAGGAAGAGGCCCCGGATTCCCATCAGTGCACTTGCGCTCGTGTTGATGTAGTATGGCACGATCTGCAAAATATTTGAAAAAAAAAAAAGTTACCCCGGCTTGCACCTTGTCACACAAGGATGGGTCACAGCAGAGAGAAAAACGAGAGAAACGAGAAAAAAGGAAGGCAGGGAGGTTAATCAGATGCTAGATTTGGAGCCACCAGTGAGTTATTGAACCACCTATAGGTGGTCCATCAGCTATAGGCCCATCAGCCAAGTCAGGGCCATATGTAGGTGGTCCTGGCTTGGCTAGGCTAGGATTTTCTAAGTTTTGCTCGAATCTCTCACGTGAGTGAGATATTTAAGAGGGAAAACTAAGTTTTGGTGTATCGAACTGTACCGAAATGTATCGAACTCTATCGATGGGGTATCGACTAGCCACGACGTTTCAGCACCGAATCAATGCGGTTCCGCTAGATGAATTTGTTTATTTGGATCAATTAACTTGATTAAACTAATATGCACATATATAAGATCAGACTTGAGTAACTCGAATTTCCAAGTTATATCTGAACTTAAATAGCTAATTGGTGCTGTATAGAGTTAATCTAAATGAGCATTAATTAGCATAGATTCAGATTGACCCAATAACAGTTGCGGAGGTCGACCTCCCTAGCCGCACTGCCCATTCAACTCGGCTTTATCATGGGTAAGTAGGTTTTTGGATTAACTAGGTTAGCTATATAATTAGGTCTAGCACACTCCTCCAGGCTTAATTACGCTTGACAATAATTACCCTTAGTTAACAAGGCTCGCATAAGCCTAACTTAGCTCGATGTGGCAAAGGCAAGCTTGGCATGAACAGCGCCTCCTCTAGAATGACGATGAAACTTTTCGCTCTACGCCACGCGAAAAAAAAAAATCGAGCATAACAGCTTTATAGTAAAAATGTGCAAGAGTCAGTTATTTGCGACGTTGAGCGCGTTAAGTCAATTTGCTGCATATTCAGTGCAATTTCCGCGTTTTCCGTTGAAACGTACCTGGCGTGTCAACATCAGGCCTGTACGTAATCAGAGAAATTCGCGGAAAGAACGAAGTTTAAAAAGAGGTGATAAATGTGCAGCCACACCACATGCCATGTCGCAATGCCATCGGTAGCCAGAAATAAAAAAAAAGGAAATAAAGAATGATGAGGAAACCTGACGGCGTCACGCTTCTGGCGGGAACATTATTACGGCTGATGTTTTCTAGCGGTTGCGCAGAAAGAACGACGGTACGATTAGTTTAGCACACAGTTACGTGTGTACGAGCTTAATTGCAAGGGGCAAATAGCGTCGCTCGCCACGCTATTATGTACGCTCGAAGGCAGATGGAATTCAAACAGAGTTTTGTAGAAGGCAAGGCGCTCACTGGAAACGAACGAATAATTTTTATTGTGAGACTTCTGGGTGTGTTAAAGGAACGTCCATGTTGGCAGTTTCGTTTGCCATTCCCGCTTCTTAAGTTACAACTTAGTGCCATGATGGTTATCATTGGCCGTCATGAACGTCTCAGCGTAACATTTGTCCCTAAGCGTGAGCAGTGAAAATGTGTAGTTGAACCTCATTATAAAAAAAAACGCTAATATAGTGAATTACCGGTTACAGTGAACTAAAGACGATCTTTAGCTGGTTAGTCTTCATTCCAGTTACATTTATTCTTTACACAACGAAATCAAAAAGTACATAACCGCGGCGATATTGAACGAAACTAAGCGAAATTTGGTTTGCGCGGGAAACTCGAAAGGTAGCGTAAAATGTAAAATAAATACGAAATGACAATTCTAAAGCACATTTTATTCAATTGTGGTTGTGAACTTGTAGTAAAAGTCACCAGATAAAACCGAAGATAAAATCCTTCTTCAAATAGGTCTGAAAGCCGGCCTGTTTTCTCAAACTGACTCCGTTCGGTTGTCATTTCACCTTCTCATGTTCCGGTCTCCTTACTTTAAAAAACAAGAGGATAGAGGTAAGATTTACCTCTAGTGTAGTTGTTTTAGTGCATCGCATATGCTTTCTTGTAAGATTTCTTACGCCGGACTGCCGGTCAGTTAGAACTGTTTTATGATGTGGGTTGTTAACACATAATAATTAGTCCCGTCGCGGTGGTCTAGTGGCTAAGGTACTCGGCTGCTGACCAGCAGGTCCCGGGTTCGAATCCCGGCTGCGGCGGCTGCAATTCCGATGGAGGCGGAAATGTTGTAGGCCCGTGTGCTCAGATTTGGGTGCACGTTAAAGAACCCCAGATGGTCAAAATTTCCGGAGCCCTCCACTACGGCGTCTCTCATAATCATATGGTGGTTTTGGGACGTTAAACCCCACATATCAATCAATAATTATAAAATTGCTGGGTGTTTTTTAACGCGCACCTTAATCGATGCACTGTCAGCGTCACATGAAACCCGAACAGCGGCTTGCCTTCGCGATGGTATACTGCGCACCGTCCAGTTATCACCATTGACAGGCGCACGCATCCTGCTGCGCAGCTCTGCGCATATATGCGTCTATTGCTGTCCATGGTGGTAAGCAGTGTGGGTGGTGACGCTTTACAAGTGAAGCCGTTACCGGTAGCGCGTTACTTTTTTTCGGTAACTTAGTAACGTGCTCGTTAAAATATTTAAAAACTGTAACGGTTAACGTACTTACGTTGCAATTTTTCGGTAACGTAAGGTTAATTTTTTTTATCTTGTACGAGCTCACCTTAATGGATTCTGTTGTCTGAGGACAGCCTGCCGGTTTTGACAAAACAGCGAAGGGGGAACCGCTTGCCACAATTGCCTACTGGAACGCGGCGGGCAATTTCAGAGACGACCAGTTTTTAATTTCGATGATCTTCAGTGGAGGGGCTGTTCGGACTCGGAAAAAGCCGATTACTGCAATTTTCTTGAGAGTTCACTGATGTTTTCCTTGTGACTAGCGCGGGCGATTGATTATGATATTGTGTATAACGTCGCAATGAGAAAAAATGGCTTCACCATGTGCCACTGTCACAAGCCATCACATGTAACAAGCAGCTTTAGGCCACTATGCCATTGCTGACGTCCGGTACATTTATTTGTACATTAATTTGTGCATTTATTTGTACAAATGTACCGTACAAATGTACAAATGTACCAAATACTCGTCAAATGAGCATATTTATTATAATCCTATGGGGGGGATTAGAAGTTTTAGTTGAAACATTATTGAGATATAAAAAAAACTTATTGTAAGTTTTGTAACAAAGACACGTTCATTAAAGTTTATGATTGTGTAGTAACAGCAGAGATAACGTCCGTTACTTTTTTCGGTAACGGTAACGCGTTACCTTTTTTTTGTAGGTAACATAGGGCGGTAACGCGTTTCCTCTTTATTAGAGTAACAAGTAACGTATTTTTTCTGGTAACGGATACATCAATAGTGATAAGTAGACGGCGCGCACTATACCGTCGGGAAAACTCGCCGCTGATCGGGTTTCATTGGACGCTGATATAGTACATGGTCCTCGGACAGTTTCACCCCTCATCGAAAATGCGGCCGACAAGGCTGTGTTGTTAATAACTAATATCGTATATAACGACCTATTTAATGGTCTCGATGCTAATTCGCCATAACAACATCGACTGTAAGTGTATTTCGTTTCACCTGATCGTAACGTGGGATGTCTCCCTTGAGAACCGGGTCACAGTCCCTAAACCAGAAAACGATGGCGAGAGCCGTTATTCCGTTGAGAGCGTAGAAGAAGGACAGAATGCCGATGCAGCAAAAGGCTACTCTGCAAGAAAAGAAAAAAAAACGATATAAGCCAGCATGACCATACACCCATCCTTGTGCACTTATATCGCCCCGCCGCGCTGGTCAAGGGGCTAAGGTACTCGGCTGCTGACCCGCAGGTCGCTGGATCGAATCCCGACTGCGGCGGCTGCATTTCCGACGGAGGCGGAAATGTTGTAGGCCCGTGTGCTGAGATTTGGGTGCACGATAAAGAACCCCAGGTGGTCAAAATTTCCGAAGCCCTCCACTACGGCCTCTCTCATAATCATATGGTGGTTTTGAGACGTTGAACCCCACAAATCAATCAATTGTGCGCTTATATGGGACCGCAACACTTTTCGCGCGTGGTCGATAAACGCTGCCGATTTGTAGTATAGAGGCCCCCGACAACACGAGAGACAAATAGACTCTATTGAAGTGTGTTTTTTGTTGAAAACCTTAAATTCTAGAGCGCCATCTCATGGGTCCTTCGGCTACATTGAAGACAGTGCGCATGAAAGGTACTATATGGTTAAACGGCCGTAGTGACAAATATAACCTGACGCGTGGATATATACGTTGCGCATAAAGTAGGCTTACGCTTTGGCGTCGCGCATCGTTTTGGCCGCCAGGAATCGCTGCGTAATCATCTGGTCCAGGCCCAGTCGGACGAGGTGCAGAGGGAGAGCGCCGATCGCCGCTGCCCACACGGTCTCGTCGGTCGTTACGTCCGCTTTGGTCCTGCAAGAAGTACGATTGAGAAAAACGGGAGAGGAGCGTTGGGCTTGAAAAGTTTTCAGCTACTTGTACTTGAATGTTGATACTACATGGAGGAAGCGAACGCGAAAATTGTCAAACAAGTATTTATGCAACAGCAGAATACCAAAGCAAAAGGAAACATAGGTTAAGAAGACGGTTAAGGAAACAGAGAAGGACACGTGAAAGATTGGAATTCTTACGAAATCATTACTGGAGATACCGAGCTTTGAAGCGGGAAATTGGAAAAGAAAAGATCTATGATTATTCTCGGGGTAGTTCTTTGGTGTTCGAGGTCACAACGGGGTATTGCGGACAAAGACGTACCGAGGCAAATGAGAACGCATAGACACCTTATGTAGTGCGCGTGGAGAGTAGGAGGAAACGGCTGAACATTTCATCATGTTCTGTAAAGGGCTTCATCGTATAGTCCAAGATAATGGCGGGCAATACGCGATAGCATTGAAGAGCTCGTTTCGCAGAAATTCCGGTGTTAGCGGTTGGTGAGCGAAAAATCCTGATTTTTGCGTGACCTAACATTCGAACATCTCTGCGTGAGTTTTCAATCTCTGGCCGTCCAGGAAGTGCCCGTGAACGGGCCGGGGCGGCAAGGTCGCTTGGCTTGGCGGTCACTACGTGGGACTAGCCGGGTGGCGCGGGTTCTCCCCGGCATCTTCTCCGGACCAAAATAATGTTTTCACCACCACCACCACCACCACCACCACCACCACCACCACCACCACCACCACCACCACCACCACCACCACCACCACCACCACCACCACCACCACCACCACCACCACCACCACCACCACCACCACCACCACCACCACCACCACATCATCATCAGCATCACCATCACCATCACCATCACCACCATCACCATCATCATCATCATCATCATCATCATCATCATCACCATCACCACCATCATCACCATCACCATCATCATCATCACCATCACCATCCTCACCATCACCATCATCATCACCATCATCATCACCATCACCATCATCATCACCATCACCATCATCACCATCATCACCATCACTATCACCACCACCATCATCATCACCATCACCACCACCACCATCATCATCATCATCATCACCACCACCATCATCGCTATCATCATGTCATTATCATTATTATTATCATTATCATAATCATTATTCTCATCATTGTCATCATCATTATCAATATCATTATCATAATCATTATTATTATCATTATTATCATCATTATTATCATCATCATCATTTCTGTATGACCGAAAAATTGAGAAAGATGCAAATAAAAAAAAGAAACAGGTTTCTGGGTCATAGTGGGGATTGAACCCGGTTCGTTTCCGTGGCAAGTGGTTGTTTTACCACACGGTTACGTCTCTGCATGTGAACACAGAGGAAAAAAAAAACTTCCTCTGCTTGGGAACGCTTTGCAAACACACGCGTCTCGTATACATGCTTCACTCTACAAAATGAAATAATAATGCGAGGTACAAGCGTACATTACCATCGGGTGTTAGAACGCGGGGATTATCATAATGACTTCACAGTTTAGAGCAAGTCACCCAGTACAAAAGGCACACGCGCTACTCACTACACGCTATAAGGCGCCTCATTCCCCTTTATAGGGGGTATCAGCCACGTAGTGTGTGCGTAGCAAGTTGGAAATGATGTCATACACTGCTTGAAGCACGCACTAGGAACAGAATATCGCTGTCGCGTTCAACTCTTAAAGGTGAAGCATAAGGGTTCCCCCAATTTTTTTTTTCGGGTATTTTGGTCTACGCAAACACGAAAGTGTTAGCCAGCGCTGATCGTGATCATAAAGGTGAGTGTAGAACGCACTTTGTTCGCAGGATGGCTTCACGTAGCCCGTGATATTCATTTTTTTTCCTTTAAGTTTTAACGAGCTGGCAACTGGCCAATAAGCCCTCGCATACTATCCAAGGCGTCAAGTCTGCCGGGCTCGTTATTCGAAGTTCGCAGGTTTGGTTCCTGCCAAAGGCAAGTTGTCTTTTTGTCTACTTTAATTTCTTCACATTTTATATGATAATTACTGCAACATTAAAGTGGCGCAAGCAACTTCCCCTATACCCCCATCGGCTTCGTTGTCTGTCGGTTTTCGTTAATAATAAATATATTTAATATATTTACGATTACAAACAGGAATAGCTAAGAGTATACTCTTAGCTATTCCTGTTTAGTTTCAGTCATGAACACGTGTTGCTTGCGCTCTGTTTAAGAAGAATCCAAACCAATCGCAGTGTGTGTTCTACTAAAGCACAATATAAGGATTGCAGACTGCGCATTTTGTTTGTGCCCGACTTTCCTATCGTGCCAGTCATAAAGAACACTTCCGTTCCGAGTAATTTTTTTTGTTTACATGTTAAATTGAGTAGGCTGATACTGTCAGTACCGTTAGGAATTTTCACAGGAGTAGGCTTAAATAATCTAAAAGCACTTTGGTAGACATTCGTACAGTTATACAATAGTTATATAGAGGCGCGAAAACAATAATAAATAATAATCATCATGGATCAATGCTATTAAGGAGTGCGAAAAAAGATGACGCAATATCACTTTGACTCTTGTTACATGTGGAACACTGCGAAAGAACTGAACACGTAAAAGCATCTTATATAAAACCCTAAAATAGAACCCAATGAAAGCCCCTCCACACCCTCTCTTCTGCCTTACTCTTTTTTTTTCCACCTCAGCCTCAGCATCTGTATACGCCGCACATGTGAACGAAATGTGGTCGGATACTGCGCAAGCGTACGCTTGTATTCAGAGCACTGAAAAATAATAGCACGTGCTCATTTTGCAGCTGCATCTGCTTGACGCGTGCAATCAGTACGATGGCATCGTACATCTGTGTATCGCTGTGTGTATAGAACAGCGCACTTCCAGCTTACACTTCCTGTGTTAGTTGTTTGGCTACATATTCAATTCGTTTCTGCACTTTTGTTTTTTTTTTACAACACTCACACTGCTCGGCGCGGGGTCAATTGATGCAATTTCTTTTGAATAGAGAGCGCTTCAAAAAAGCACCTGTTAGCGAGTATGCGCTCCATGTCGTGTTGTTCCTGTATTTTTTTTTCCTAGGGTTAGCGCACCATATTTGTGCCAAAGCTGCGCAGTTTATGATGCGAATGCGTCATAGGTCCCCATCACGCGAACGATGTGGCGTCCGTCCGGACAGCGGTGTTGCGACAGGAGGGCAAGAAAACGCACGTGACCTTGTGACGGTGTCACGTAATGAAGTAATTACCGAAATACGACCGCCGCGGCCCGCAATCCAACCCATGTCGTCTTCGCCATTGAATTTTCTACAATAATTACTAGAGGGAACTCGGGTGCTGCGATTGTCCAGCCACCTTGGAAATGATGGGTAGTACATGAATTTTATGTATTTTATTTATTTATTCAAGTACACTATAAGGGCGCACTAGGGGCATTACTTAGGGGGGAGCCCGAACAGAACACAATTTTCACAGAGTAAACATATAATTACATGTTCAAGCGTGGCACTGAATTGACGAGGGTGGGACACAAAGAACACACACACAAGTTCAACTGAAAAGCATCCTAAATAATTGCGGGTTGCTACAAGCAACATCGGTGTACATGCCATAAATAAATGAATGCAGCAGCCAAAGGCGAGAATGAAGTCTAGCAACGTGGAATGACGAGTTCAAACCTCGACATGACATCGTATTTCCACATCAAGAACGGCTGGCTGGTCGCCGACAGTTTCACGATCGAGATCGCAATAGGCATTGCAAAACGGCGCGGGATGAGACAAGCGCAACCTCTGTGAACACCGGTAATTCCGCACACGTGGCGGCGCTGCAGGGTTGCTCGCAGACCAAGCCGCCGCGGCCATCGAAGTCGATAACTCGTTCAAGCTTCCCTAGATAAAAGTATAGCGGCTCAAACCCACAAGACGCTTCAGAAAGAAGAGACACGACACGCGCAAGCTTGTGTGTGTGTCTTTCCTGTGTTTTTTGTGGGGCGTCTTGTGCGCCTGCGCTGCTACTTTTACCTCGGAAATATATACCGACTAGGCCCAAGGGAAGTTTTTTTTTTTTTTTGATACATGCTTCACTTAAAAGGTTCAAGGTGCGCGGTGACAGCCCGTAAGAGAGGCTCGCTTCATAGGTCCAGCATAGGCATGCGTAGGGCACTCGTTCAGCGGTGGGTGGGGTGGGAGGGTAAAAGTCTGTCACAGAGCCCTCTTCCCCTCTCTATCATGTCAATGCAGAAGACTGTCTCCCCCCCCCTTCATTCCCCCTCCTTCCCTGCGGCACGCCTATGCGCACCAGAGATGAAAAGAATATAGCTTACTCCCAGAAGTAGAAGGTGGTGTTGAAGTCCGTGATCGGTCGCATGGGCATTTCGCTGTGGACCGAGTCGAAGACGATCTTTCCGATGATGATGAGCGGCGAAGTGGTCATGATGAGCCCCTGCGCGCAGTCTGCCCACACGACACTCCGAAGACCTCCCTGCGGGACGGACACCGCCGTTTGGTAAGGGCTGCACCCGCAACTTTTCAGCTTTATGTTAACAATAGTGATAGTTTTTATTCGCACCGATACAAAGTTGGTGGAGGGGACGGGGTTAAAAGCGATGGTTCACTTGATTAGGTTCTCGCCCCCTTAAATGTTTACATAAAGTGGAGGCGGTGGCGGCAACAGAACAAAACAGCTGATAAAGATGCATATAAGTAAGATAATTAGGAATTACACAGCTTTCAAACACTGCATATGGCGGCGTTGACACAAAGAAAAAAATGCAATGCAGTAAACATACAAGTACAGATCAGAAGTATCAATACATAAACCACAAATACATAAACATAAAATTTGCGCGCATTGGTGGTTGTATTTCTTTATTTTGTTTTTGTTTATTCTTCTAGCCAGGAATTTTGAAAGAAAGGTTTTTAATGCCAGGAGTGTTAAATAAATATTGGTGAAGTTGAGAAAAAGTGATTGGTAATACCTCAGGAATGTGACATGTTTAACTGTAATGGAAGCTGATAAGTAATTCTTGTTGTTATTAGTTCTTGTACGAGGAAGCATCCAGTGTGTTTGATGACAATGTGGGTACTTTGGTTGACAACGGTCCACGGACGCTATGTCCGTAATACTAGATAAGCATTTTTTTTTGTTCGATCTCATAGTGGCGTAAAAGCCTGAAGTGGGGAAAAATGTACCGCAAACTTAAAAAAATTACCCAGATGAAGAAGAAAGGGTACCGGAAATTCGAATTCCAACCCTGCAGGTTTGGGGGCCAACGAACCACGCAGCATGCACCGAATAGTTCACGCGCGCGTTTGCACCGAGTGGGTACGGTATACGGTATGGGTAACATGAAGGCATCCTCTTACATACGAGCTACAATTCTATTGCGGAACAGCGATTGCGAATGCATGCTTACTCGGGATGAGATTTATTCGGGCGTAACAGAGACACGGCGTGCCCGTGAAAAGGGGGGAAATGACAACAATAGTGTTTATGGTGTAGCGTACCAAAAGGGGGGACATAATTAGCAGGGACATAATTAGCAGGGACATAATTAACTGGGACATAATTAGCAGGGACGCCGTAGTAGAGTGCTCCGGAAAAATCGACCATTTGGTTTTCTCTAACGTGCCCTGAAATCGCACAGTAAACGGCTCTCTACCATTTCGCCTCCGCCGAAATGCGACCGCCATGACCGGGACGGAACCCGCGACCTCGCAAAAGATTTAAAATACATTATAAATGCAGAAACCTAAATGTTGCTATTGTCTGAGGAATTCATTGTTAACATTGATTGATTGATTGATATCTGGGGTTTAACGTCCCGAAACCACCATAAGATTATGAGAGACGCTGTAGTGGAGGGCTACGGAAATTTCGACCACCTGGCGTTCTTTAACGTGCACCCAAATCTGGACACACGGGCCTACATCATTTCCGCCTCCATCGAAAATGCAGCCACCACAGCCGGGATTTGATCCCGCGACCTGCGGGTAAGCAGCCAAGTACCTTAGCCACTACAGACCACCGCGGCGGGGTTGTTAACATTTGTTCAACACATGTGTATCAGAAAAACAGAAACATGTTCAATACGCAATATTTGAAGGCGACAAATCGTTCTACAATGCCTTGCTACAGCGGTATGTTAAGGCAGGCGTGAAGCATTAGTCACGTCGATGAATTGTCCGGAGATTGTATCCTGGCGTTTAATCCTATAAGTAATTATACAAAATATTATTTATTCAACACTGCGGGCTCGTGATGCATGCAGGGTGGTTTATACAAATATATATACAACAAAAGTAGCAATGACACAGCACTAATAAAAGTTAAGTATGTTATCTTGCAGTTTGATCACAAGTATCGGTGAGACAATTACATTCACTAATCGTTCTAGGAAATTATCACTACTAAAATAGGTAAGTGCGAGCTAAATATGGGGTAAAAGGCGTGTTGTTCTAAGCAGTCGTTACGTCGCGGACGTGAAAGTAAATCGTTGTCTCCGCGTAACGAAAGTAAAATAACATTGGTGGATATTTCTTACTTACGAGTGCGGTGTAAACCGTCCCAGACACTCCGAGGACAATGCTTGCAATTATTGCGGATATGCCGAGCACTGAAAAATAAAATTAAGAGGAAAAAATGAGTAATAATATATAAGAGAACGTCGTTAAAGGGAAACTAAGGCGAAACAGTGACTTAGTTAAGACTAATAAGTCGTCCCCTGAACACCTAGTGACATTAATGTCACCAACAGAAGTTTGTGTTTAGACGTATGAAAAGTGATGACAAAAGTTTGGTTTTTCAAATTTTCCACTGATATTTTCAATGGTGGCATCGCGGAATTTTTAAGTTTTTCCGCAATTTGCAAACATTGTGTCAACGTCATTTTCCCAAAACTTGATGTGCCAAGTATCTGGCTCTTTCAAAAAAAAAGATGTTCTGAATTTTTACTTTTTTGAGAACCATGTAGTTCACAATAGACGCCGTCAGAACTCATGACGCTATAGGGAATGGCGCAGCGATGGCAGGCTGGCACCGCCACCCACACTTAAACTCCTTTGCATTCTCAAGGGTGATTTGCGTGTGCACAACTAACACCCTACAATAAGTGTGCTTTGACAGGCTAAAACACCCATGCCATGGTAGTTGTAGTGTTTCGAAACACTCGTGTAATTGCAGAAAGGTCTCTTGAAGGGCCAGTTAGTACACGATACTGAGGGGAACAACACAAAAAAAGACGGGACGGAGAAAGATTGAACGCACGACAGAAGCGCTGACGAACAACTGTGTGTAAAATTTATCACACCTGGAAATATACAGCTGAAAACAAGAACAAAAACCATCACGTGCACATATGAGTGAAAGGCAAAAAAGAATCTTCCACGAGTCGGAAATTACAAGTTAACTACCCAAAAACGTTTTCTCTTTTTTTTTTCAGGAGGGCGAGTAAAAGCTCACTGACGCACATGTTCCCTTTCGTCTTGATGTGAAAAGCCTCGTTTGTCCTGGTTTTCACCTATATCCTTCCAGGTGTAATAAATTTTACACACGGTTGTTAGTCAGCGCTTGTGTCGTGTGTTCAGTATTTCTCCATTCTGTTTTTTTTTTCGCTGTTCCCCTTAGATTTGTGTAATGGGCGTTTTGGTTTGTCAAAACAGTTATGGAGACGCAAATGACCCTTATGGGTGCAAACGGGCTTACAGCGCACATTTTCTTTTCGTGTACCAGGTCTTTCGGTGAACGTGATTATTTTGGTACTGTGTAAAAGAGAAATTTACTAATACGAAAAACGTATCTTTTCAGTGTCCTTTCAAGAGGGGTAGACAGAGTTGTGTGTCTCGTACCACCTCATTCAATTAAGCTCTGTGGTCAGTGGCAAGCCGAGAGTTTGGTTTCGTTGACAAAGCTGATTTGAAAAAATTGCATAAGCGAATCAAGTTCGCTCATTTACCTGACGTCAAGTGCATATGGCTGTTCGAGGCTGTTGATTTTGCGTTACCATGTAACCTCCATGGCGTTTACTATATAATCCGGGAAAATATTATTCTGTTTATGGACATCATTATGTGGCGTTGTACAAGGATAATTTTCTTCGTAATGTATAAGAGACGTTATAAATATAACTGCTTGAATACAAATGATGTGTTCACCTTAAATCAGGACGTGCTTGTCTATTTATGACGCTGGAAACCTGAACGGTCTGACTGGTACTATCTGAGAGGCCCTGACACCATTACTTAGCAAACCACGTAAGCTATGTACAATAAATGCTTGTATTTGTTGGCATAGCGAAACCACTTGTCCTCGAAGAAGACTCCAGCTGGCGAAATTTTTCTATGAAAGGGGGAAAGGGCACGCCATTTCGTGGATGTAGCCTGTACGGTATTCAGGTTTCTCCCCCGTACTATGTCCAACACTAATGACGCTAATATAAATACGTCGGGCGCACTCCCGCATAAGATGCTGCAGCTCATTAGCTCCCTTGATTGCATGAAGCTGCCCTCTGCGCCCTTTAATTAGCTTCTCCCACACTTTGGAACGTGTTTTAGTAATCGCGCAAATGAGGTGGCTGGGATACCACACGACGCGTGATGCTTCTATACTTGCTGAAGTCGTTTAGGGTGTTGTGTACCCGCGCATAGTTCGAAGAACATACGCAAACTTTTAATTAAGACTCAACGCGTCCTTGTATCACGTGTTGAGCGGCAACGCTAAACACTCAGTCGCAGTACACGTAACCCATGGCGAAAGCTTTCTCGCTAGCGAGAACACTCAATATGCTGGTTTCCTGTCCACCTTGTTGTCTACAATTCACCTCTGCCTTGCCTCTCCTGCCTTGCCTCAGACAACTCTTCTTCTTCTCTTTCACTCATTTAGACCCTCTTTCCCATTTCCAAGAACAGGGTAGCAAAACGGAGTTTTCTTCCGGTTAACCTCCCCGTCTTTCATTTATCTTTATCTTTCACCCTCTCTGAGACAAATCCATGCAATACTCATAATTCTGATGGCGACTAAAGCGCCATGCGTTGTGACTCCCGTAGACACTATCGTCAGTTTTCCCTTCGGTTTGTTACTACAAAACCCTAGGGTAGTAGGAGCGCGCGAATAGGTGCGATTACAGCCGTGTTTTGCTGTGTTCCGTTCCACAAGTCGCGATGACGTGAAAGGTCGCGCAACGAGTGAGTGCTCGGGATAGACGTGACTTACTTGTTGAAACGGCGACCGCTGCGCTGTAGATGGCCACTGCACCTAATGCTTGCTGAATAGACAAAAAAAGCACGGGAAAGACTAATCAATTAATTGATGCTCGCCTACAGCGAAAGTGCTGTTCACATAGGTCTGGCACGTACAGCGCGGTATACTGTTGAACACAACACTACATGGTGCGCTAACGCTGATTGTAAGTGGTATAGTTAAAGCTGTATACAGTCGCACTCCCTTCTTCTCTTGTGTCAACGTACTCGTGCGCTGTGTTAAAATATTTTCAAACACACCAACCGAGCCCATAAATATATCTTAGTAAAATGTCAAGTGGAGAGAATGGTTGAGTGACAAATATTCAACGCTTTCTCTCAATTGGCAATCTATCAGCTGGCGCGCCTGTCGATCTAGCCGTAGTTGTTTCGATAAACCATGGAACCATTAGCTCTTGGTGGTGCTTTAGGTAAAGGCTATATGTTAAAGTAAAACAACCTCGTACCTTTAAATCTGCAAATAGTGGCTGGGAAATAGGGTGGCTTGGTTGCTTGAAATCACTTCATGGGTACGTGCGTGTGAATATCACAATTTTTTTAAATAGCTATACGTGTCATGCGAAGTAGTCGCTGAGAATCGGCATGCGCCGCATTGTTTTGTTTTGAGACAGGTCACGTCATTTGCTACATGTTTGTAATGACTGCGCGTACATTATCTTACATGCGATGCAATTAAAATGACAGCGATAGTACGTATCTTGTCCTTTATGTTATTCACGTTATGATGCAGATCAAATGCATATGAAATCTTTTGTTTTTTTTTTGACGAAGGATATATTTTCAGACCTGAAGTGGCAGTGCAGATTTTTTTTCGCAAATTTCTTGCCCCGTAAACGTTTGTCATTGGGTGTTCACGTTTACAGCCAGAGCTTGAGTTACGCTTGAAAACCAATATTCGCTCTTTAAGCAGAATAAATATCAGAAATACATAATTGTGGTCAGGTATACTCACGCTGAGGACGAAATATATGAAGGATGACGCTATTCCAACGCTGTTCCCGTACCGCATGCGGAGGTACTTGTACATGAAATCAAAAACGGAAACATGAATCAGCCTCCAATGTCTGCCCCATCTCATCATCGCAATAAAGCTGCCTACAAAAACGACACGTTCAGACAATGGCCCTGCGATCACTCGATCGCTGTGGAAGCGACGTGTATTCGTTCGTTCTTCATTATATTTCTCATTATTATATGTATTTAGAAAGTGGTTAGGGACAACATGTGGCACCGGGTAGTTCTGCGACATCATGGTCATGGAGTTAATGCACTTTATAAGCCTGGGAAGTGCCAACATTGGCACCACGTGACTTATTACGTGACGTCCAAATGAATGTATCCCTTAGAAAACTGAGAGATTGGTACGTACGCAACTTTATTAAAAGTCCAACTATTAAGAGTCTAGCGAGCAATTACTGACCCGGGCTAGTCCTCCAAGTGCTGTCTTCCGAGGAGCATCGAATGATGTCCCCAGACTGCAACGATTTCATTCCCGGGCCTTTGAGGTCATTGAAATCACCTTGCAAGTGGATCGCAAGGTCGTGTCCAAGTAGCTTGCCACGACAGTGCCTGCCTGGCTCACCACTTCTGCCTGAACGGGCTAGTCAGTCGCAGACAACAGTGACACGCACGCCTCGTTGAAGGAAGTCAATATAGTAATAATCGTATCTGGGCTTCAACGTCCCAAAAACCAAAATAGGACTATGAGGGGCGCCGCGTAGTGGAGGTATCCGGAACCTTTGACCATCTGGTGTTCTTTATCGTGCACGTGCATCGCACCGTACCTCTACTATTTTGCCTCCATCAAAATGCGACAGCCACGGCCAACATCTAACCCGCTACCTTCTGGTCAGCAGCCGAGTACCATAATTGCTACACCATGGTGGACCATGGGAAGAAGCTGGTAGTATAGGTTTTTCGGAGGAGGCGAACGTCACTTATCTATGTAAAGCACGCTGCTGCATTCCCAAAGAACGTCATTCTGGGTAGCCTTCACACACTTGCGATGTCACCAGCTCGGTGGAATTTCAGTCGGGTAAACCTTAGATGAACGGTGAGGGCCGGGAAAAGCGTCTGTTTGGACTTCCTTACCGTTTGTGGCCGTCTGTGGCCGGTTCCCTTGTTGAATCGGCATGCGGGGTCACGTGTGTATTGCGGTTCTCTCTACTATGAGTGGTAATCTCGTTATGTGTGGGAAGTTTAGGGTAGAAGGGTTCACCTGCCGGTTGATTGAACCTCGTGCCAGCTGAAGTGAGCTTCAGGCCACCGCTGTGGAGCGCATGCACCTGCGAAAGAAGAGCAGCGTGCTCACCTCGAAGACGGACGTGACCCTGTGCTCGTACATGATGGGCAGGAACATGGTGGTGACCACGAAGCCCGCAGGCACGAACGCCGGGATGGCCCAGAGGGTGTGGAAGCCGTAGACGTAGTAGTGCGCCACGAAGGCGACGATGCTCATGGCCGTCACGCTGGACGCCACGGCCGAGACGGCCAGTGGCAGCGACGGGATGCTGCGACCGCCCAGGAAGGCCTCATCGCGGCTGGCGCTGCTTCGCCTGCGGAACGAGAAGTACAGGCCGGCACCTGCGCGGGGTTGCGTTAATTAAGTGGCCCAAAAGGAGTTCACAATTACAGAGGGCTTAGCTATGGTTGGTACGTTCTCACTATAAAAAGGCAGAGGTGCAAACACGTTTTTTTCTTACACAAGAAGGGATATACCGACGCCATGATCCGAAGGCGAGTTTGCTCTACCTTACAAATCTTTAGCCTTCAGAAACGGCACTGAGCAAGTACTGATAAGAAATATTGTTTTGATATTACGAGGTCGATTTTTCCCATTGCGCATCTATTCTGCCGACACATACACCACCTTGACGTCATGCAAACTACCGCGCTAATTACGCTGGCTTCGAGCGGCAGTCTGGCTCTTTGTGATGACGTCAGGAACCAAAATTTTCACAGTGACTGCTTGTGCGTCACCAATTGATTCGTGGTGCGGAGTGGCCGTGAAAACGTCACGACACATTGGTTGAACACGTTACGAGCAGTTCATACCGTGTTTTGATGACAGGGTACAGTCGGAACCGAAATTAGCTTTCTAGAAACCGTAACTAGTGCTAAAAAGTAGTCTCTAGACTCCTGAGGGCTTGGCCTTTCATTTGACGCAAAAAAAAAAAAAAACACAACTGAAAGTTTCACGTGTCAGTACCTCTTTCAAGGGGCCGCAACACCGCAATTCAATATTTCACAGCGCATGGAACACACGCACACACACAGAGCATTAAGTTACGACTGGACTTTTATTTCCTGCCATAGCAATATATATGGGTCATTCTAAATGCAGAAAGTGGGGCGCAGAATGGAACAGAGACCAGACGACAATCATGTCACCGATACTCTTTCCTTAGTAAAAAGACTTTTAGTTATTCTCTTTTTGAAGATAGGTATAACTTTTGAGCATAGCTTTAGGTAAAACTGTGTTAAACTTCGGAGCTTCTGTTTTTGACATTGCCACAGGCATGAATTTAATGCGGCTTGCGATTTTGTTCAAGCTAATAAACTTATCACACTG